>NC_141691.1:292347841-292947841 GCF_964263255.1 Lissotriton vulgaris | reverse complement strand
GTATTAAAACTAATAGAAAGATTCCAAAAAAAAGATAAAAAGGTCATACCATTTTAGTTAGATGTACTCATCATTCCACATATCCAAAAATTTACATTATTCAATAGTAAGCAGAGAGTATGGCATAGATATGTTGTGCTCTTCTGTTGGGGTTACATAGCACAGCAGACATGCAATTGTTTCAATACCTCCCTCCACGTGTTAACAGCACTTGGCTGGTAAAGTTTGGAGAAGTGATGTTTAGGGAAACCAATGAGCAACTTGATGTAACTCTCCAGCTTGCTCATAATTGGTGTAGTTATTGGATTTTTGACGTACTGAATGGAAGGAGAGACAGGTTTTCTTTATGTTGATCATCTAAGAAAATGTAAAATTTATTTGATTAAAAAGATATAATCATAAAAGTGGAGTACATACAGACATATACATAAATAAACAAATAAAATAACTCAAATATGATGAAATAATATATCAATATTAGACCTAAAATCTTGCTTTGTTACAAGTTAATTTCTTTAAAAAGCATTGGGAGGCCCTTCCGGTTTCTGAGTGAAATTACGATATGCATGGCGAATAAAAATTGTGAAGCCTATGTTTAAAGCTGTGTTTTCTGGAGTCAAAGCTGCAATAATTGCCTGTCTACGGGTCCGTATTCCCAGCCTATTCCACTCAGTTTTCAGCTTAAGTCTGCGCTGTGGCAGTAGAGCAGGGCAAAGACATACTACATGCTCCAGGGTTTCAGCCGTCTTACCACAACCTCTGCACAATAGATCCTCTGACATTCGACGCCAGGAGGGTAAATCCTTTAAAAATTGCCAGTCATCCAACCTGAGAGCCATAAAGCTAAGTTTTAAGTGCAGGGAATAAGTGCAGGACAGATAAGAAGGAGTGGAGGCCAGCCCATAAGAATTCATTATTGCCCATGCTTGTCTACGTTTAGCAAAAAGAGCTTCATCAGTGATTAGGGACCTCATTCGTATGCGTTTCTTAATGCTAATTTTAAAAACTGCCTTACTGGGGTTAAGATCCCATAATTCACCCGCACACAATTGCTGGACAGAGTCCTTAAAAAAACGGGCGTAAGAGCCACTTAGGTTTTTCTGAGAAATGTCTAGCCAAAGTAATGACTCCAAGGACCCTGGGTCTGCCTTGCTGAGTTTTTGGCACATAATTCAAATAAGTGCCAGTGTTTGAAATGCCGTATTTTAATAACTCCAGTTACTAATCTAATCTGTGCGGCAGAAGCAGCTTTAGGCATGTGAAGAACTTTTTTATAAATTTTGGTCACATGTTGGTTTAAGTTGGCGTTTAATTTTCCCCTAAAAATTTCAATGCCATACTACAGGGTAGGCCCGATTTTTGCTCTCATGACTTCCAACAATGGTGATAAACTCGGACCAGACAGTTTTTTTGAGAGCTTAGAAAGGTACACCTGGAGATTCATGGCTTTTATTGAAATTTCGCTACGTTGTTTGGCGCAGGTACCCCTGGAGTCGAAATTGACCCCTAAATATTTATACGTTTTTCCTATTGTGAGACTCGTATTATTATATAGCCATCCACCACCATGCTTGCGTTTCCTGCCAAAGGTAACCACATGGGGTTTCTTTAGATTGACCTCTAAATTATTCATGGAGGTATAGCTGTGTAGTTTATTTAATAGCCTTTGCAGCCCTACCCGGGTGAGAATAGAACCAGGTCATCAGCATATAAAAGGTTACTTATTAGCGCACCACCCATCTTGGGAGGATGGCTGTTTATTTCTTCTAGGGTAGCTGGTAAGTCTGCTATAAACCGATTGAAAAGTAATGGGGCCAGCACACATCCCTGTTTGACACCTCTCATTGTCATGATTTTCCGAGAGAGATGTGTGCCAGTCCCCAACTTTAGTTTTATCCATGTGCTGGTGTGCAGTTGAATAATCGCCTCCAGAAGTTTAGCTGGGATCCCCCATTTTTTTAGCTTAACCCAAAGAGCAACCCTGGAGACCCGGTCAAAGGCGGCTTTGAAATCTACAAAGCAACAAAAAACAGCCCTTGATGTAATAAGTGCATTATCAACAATTATAGACAGTGCCAGTAGGTTAGTCGTGGTGCCAGAGTCAGCAGTAAAGCCAGTTTGATTCCTTGGGATCAAGTTATTCTGCTCTACCCAGGATCTCAGTTCCTCCAGTAGAATACTTGTGTAATGCTTTTCCTCAATGTCTAAAAGGGCGATTAGTCTGTAGTTGTTTGGGGACGCATGAGACCCTGACTTATAAATCGGGTGAATTATTGCGCCACGCCAAGAGTCCGGAATGGTTGAGCTTTTTAATGCAAAATTAAAAAGAGTAGTTAAATATCCTGACCAGAGGGTGATAATTGTTTTGAACAAAATCTGTGGTAGACCGTTTGGACCAGGCGCTCAGTCTGATCTTTCTTTTGTTAGTACTTTAGTAACCGTATCTTGAGAAATCAGCAGATCCTCACTTAAAGATTCTGAACATTCACTGGAACTGCTCCAGCCCTTACTCGGGCTTGCTTTCGTGGGACTGAGAGGACAGGTGTCTGTAGAGGCGGATCCCTCTGTGGCCCTAAAGTGGTCAGTCAAGAAGGCAGACCAGTCGGCTTCTGCAATGTTTGCACACCAAAAGGAGGGTAGTCTGGAATTTTGGCGGTGGATTAAAGCCCAAAATTTTTTTGCATTGCGATTTTTGCTCTCCTATAGTAGTTTACATCAGAATTGACCTAAGTAAAGTCGTTTGTCTTTTTGTTGAGCCTACCTAAATTTTTTTGTGGCGATTTTATACACATTCAAGAGCTCACTGTTCCCAGGAAATTTCTTAAGAGCACGCAAGGCATTGTTTCTGGGTTTTTTTAATGCCATAGTTTGGCTTGAAATCGAAAACTGGGGGCTGAGAGGAGCCTTATGGGAAGGCGGTTTAGATGGGAAAAGGCTTATCAAATGGGAACAGAAGGTGGACCAGGAAACAATGGGGGAGGCCGCCAAGTCAGTGCCTCCTGTTGTAAAGGCCAAACATTCCTTCATAACATTAGAGCAGATGTCTTCACTCCATCTTAGTCGTGGAAAAGATGAACAAGTTACTTGGAGTCACCGGACAATATAACACTATAAGATGATTACCGCTAATCCTGAACCCAACTTAAAATGCAGGATTCTAAGAATAGTAGACGCCGCTGTTGAAAGCGGACATATCTGCCCTAAAGAAGCAGAATTTCTTACTCCATCTTGTACACGCATACCGAACATCTACGGGGTCCCAAAAACATGTAAAGATGTCAGCAACCTGCCCCTGAGACCTATAGTTTCCACCATTGGGTCCGCTACTTAGCCATTGTCGAAATATGTTGACCGTTTGCTCAAACCCCTGGTCTGTAATCTCACCTCATACATGAAGGATATGGGTCACTTCATCTCTAAGATTGAAAGCTCCCCATACAATAGTGAAAGGGAACTACTGGTCATAATGGACCTGGAGTCCTTATACACAAACATTCCGCAAAGGGGGCCATGAGAGTACTTAGAGAAATTCTACAATCTGATCCTATGATTACCAACACGTCCTTCATCCTCCAATGTCTTGAAATCCGTCTTGGAGAGAATTTCTTTGAGTTTAATGGTAGCTATTACCAACCGATCCAGGGAGTAAGTATGGGGGCGGCCTATGCCCCGAGCATAGCATGTCTATATATGGGGCATTTTGAGGCTCATAATATATATAACAAGATGGCCCCTTTCTTTGAAAACGTCCACCTCTGGTTGCAATTTATCGACAACATCTTTTTCATCTGGCAGGGCGATTAGGAGTCCCTGGATGAATTTGAGCGGTGGATTAACCTGGCTGACCCCAACCTTAAGTTCACTGTGCACTCCAGTAACATCAAGTTAGAACTTCTTGTTGTCTGGATTGAGATCAAGAATCTTACCTTCAGGTTTCACTTTATACCAAACCCACGGCAAGAAACACCTTGCTACAATTCAGCAGCTTCCTTCCCTGCTGCCAAAAGCAGGGTATACCCTCCTGTCAATTTCTCTGTCTCCGGAGAAATTGTACGAGTATGAGCAATTTCCTTAAGCAGGCTAATATCTTGAAGGAAAAACTGATGAGAAGGGGGTATCCAGTTAGACTCATTAAAGACTCCTTCAAAAGAGCGAAGTATTACGACTGTGATACTATGTTTAGGCCCAAGAGCATTGAATAGACTGACAAATTGGTCTGTGTGACCAAACACTCGAACGTCAATCATAAGGTGCGCCAGATTGTCAACTTGCAATGGCACCTCCTCAACATTGACAGCCATGAACACAAACTACTAAGAGCTGTGTTTGCGTTCAGAAGGAACAAGAGCCTCAGCAGCCACTTGATCAGAGCCAAGAATCCTGAATGTAACATCTTCTGCCAAAAATCGATCAATGACAGTGAGCCCATTAAAAGTAACCATCGGTGTGGCTCCTGCCATGCCTGTCGAATGCCATTGTAAGCGATAACATCCGCGTGAACGAGAGAATGGTCTTCCTTTCTGAAATGACTAACTGTCGTTCATCGAATGTTATATACATCATCCTCTGTCCTTGTATACTAGCCTATGTTGGGGAAACAGTGAGAGAATGTAAAAGGGAATTGAGGAACGCAAATCTAATATGAGACGATTGAAACACACAACCCCCTGGTCAGCCACTGGACAGAGTCAGCCCATGTGGAAAGCAACCTTAGATTGTCCATTCTGGAAAAAGTCTCACCCCAAGCTGGCAGAGACTTGACCATGATACACAGAAAGAGGGAAGTCTTTTGGGTATTAACGTTGAACTCGAAAGAAAAAGGATTAAATTTAACTATGCCGTGAGAGAATGCCATTCTTTAACATTTTCTCCCTATCCTCGCCCCCTTTGGGACTGAGCCCTACCTATCCTGTCTTGTGGTGGGGATAAGGGACTGCAGAGTCTGGATGCTGTAGTGTCGCTCTATAGTCTTCACGTCTTGACGTTGAGTGCGACTGCCATTTTGGGTAGCATCCAGATAGAGCGAGAATCCCACAAGAATAGCGGAAGTCTCCCAACGCTCTCCCTGATTGTGCTTATAAATAAAAATAATATACTTACCTGCAACCTTACAAGTGAGTGTGTCCTTCACCAGGGGAGCTGGAACATTACAACTGGCGATGAGGACGGGACTCAAAAGAAAAAAAAACAGGAGAAACCCGAGGACCACGTGGACCCAGGGATAGTGAACCAGCTCAACACACACCAGCAACCAGGGTGTAGCAGCAGGCTACAAGCAGGTACAGAACCATTAGGAGAGCACGGCCAAGGGGACGCTCACCATCATATGCAGCCAGCCACGAGCAGAAACAGTCTTGCAAATAGCAGCTGCAACCAAAGCTGACTGCAGCCAGTGAGACCTGCCCACGTGGTGAGGAAGGGAAGGCAATAGTCACCACATGCCACCATATGCACACGCAAGGACGCAGAAGGGAGCAAACACAGCAGGAAAGATATTGCCCATAGGTGAGAAGAGGAGCAGGGCAAGAAAACAATTGTCGAAGCGCAGAGTCAGCTGGTACCATGTTCGAAGAAGATAGAAAGAACGCCTGGGGCCCTGGCGGAGCAAGCAGAGCACTGCACAGGGGGAGGATCTGCATCACAACAGAGCCCCCACGCCTTCACAGACAAAGCGCGCCAGGCAGTCCCAGAGGAGAGGAAGACCCACCGGGAAGAAGAGCAGAAATGTGTGCTCAAACGTCCTCGCTCACAACACCGATCCCCTTCTTACCCAGACCAGGGGATCCCTCGATGAAGTGGGAAGATTGGAGGGAATACTTTATAAACTATCTGGAGGCCCTGGAGGACGAGAATGGAGACGGAAGGAAGAGGATATTGCTTCATAACTTAGGTCCCAAAGCATCAAAGTGTTCCAGAATATATTCCCGAATCCACGACAAGCAGCTGATGACAACATGTTCCAACATGCGATTGATGATTTGAATAAACATTATAGGCCGGCGATGTGCACGTCCATAGACAGATACAACTTCCAACAAAGGAAACAAGCAGTGGGGGAGTCCATAGATGAGTACGTAGAAGCGTTGAAGAAATTGGCAGTCACGTGTAAATTCGGCACCTTACACGGTGAATTCATTAAAGATCAAATTGTCATGCACACCACAAACCAGGACAAGCTGTGGGTAAATAGAGATGCGACCCTGAAGGAAGTCATAGCTATGGTGAAGAAAGCTGAGCTATCCAAAAGATGCGCGGAGGCAGAGAAAAGGGAGACAGCCGCCCGACCCATGGTGAACAAAGTCACTGAGGCAGAACCACTGGAAAGAGGCAAGGGAGCAACAGGGGACACAAGGACACAGGCCAAATGGACGTCCAGACTAGCACCGGCGAAGAAACCTGGAAATGAAGGCAAGAACACGTGTCACAGGTGCAGCAGTATGTCTCATCCAGCCTATGATAAGAGCTGTCCAGCCTTTCGTGCTGAATGCATGTTCTGCGGGATCGTAGGGCACTATGAGAAAGTATGTCGCCGCAAGCAAAAAAGACAGACAGTCAAGTACGTCGCACAAGGGTCAGATGTAGAAGGAGAAAAGCGAAGAAGAAGACAGCTTGTTGTGCATAGAAGAACACATACTGGGGATCAACTGCAACCTCAATGCGACTTAGTAATAGGAGGAATGCCGATAACGATGGTAGTGGATTCCGGATCCCCGTACACCATAATACAATGGACGGTGTGGGATGGACAAGGTGAGAAATATCCCACTGGCTATCAGAGAGAAAGTGCAACAGGAATTACGCAGGCTGGAAGACAATGGTATCATAGAACCGATAACTAGCGCAGAGTGGATGGCACCGTTGGTGGTGGCAATGAAGCCAAACGGCAAGGTGTGTCTGTGTGTGGACCTGAGGAAATTGAACAAAAATATAATAGTGAAAAAATTCCCACTACCAAGAATGGATGAGATGCTGGCAAAAACAAAGGGGGTGAAATGGTTCTCAACCATCGACCTCACCTCGGCCTACCATCAAATAGCCCTACACCACACATGCCGGAAATTGACATCGTTCATAACCCCCTTCGGGTGCTATCAGTTTCGCAAGATGCCATTTGGACTGGACTCGGCAGCAGCCGTATTTCAGAAACTTATGCACAAGCTGTTCAAGGAAGTGGATGGATTTCAGTACTTCCAAGATGACATCTTGGTGATGGGCATGAACAATGCAGACCATGACGCTAAGTTATCCAAAGTCCTGCATGTCTTGGAAGGCAATGGACTTACTGTGGAGTGGGACAAGTGCTGGTTTGGAATAACATCTGTCACATACTTAGGCCACGAGATCAGTGACCAAGGCATCACACCTAAACAATCCAATGTCAAAGCGATATGTGACGCACCACCTCTGGGAAACAAGGAGGAAGTCAGGCCGTTTCTTGGCATAGCCGAGTTTTACAGCAAATTCGTAAAGCATTTTGCCACCAAGACACACCATTAGCGCCAACTCCTCCGGGACAAGACAACCTTCGAGTGGACGGAGGAGACACAAGAAGAATTCCAGAAGATCAAAGCGGACATCAGCACAGCAGTTCCTCTATGTGGATTTGACCAGCAAGCAAGATCAGTATTTACAACGGACGCAAATGTGAGGGGCCTAGGAGTGGTCCTAATGCAAGAGAAAAAAGACGGGGTACTATCCACCCTCAGTTTTGCATCCAGATCTTTGTCACCTACGGAGCAGAAGTACAGTGTAATAGAAAAGGAGATGTTGGCGGCAGTCTGGGCCATGGAGAAGTTCTGCCAGTTCTTATGGGGTACGAGATTCAGGCTGAGAACAGACCATAAGCCTCTGGTCAAGGTCCTCACATCATTGGGACATGCGAATGCGACCCCCCACATTGCTAAGATGGCCTTGAAATTGTTGAACTACAGGTATGACGTTAAACACATTCCGGGAGCCAGAAACAAAGTAGCCGACTATCTCACTCGAACTTCAGCCATGGAAGAAGCTCCACGCAGTTCCGAAGATGAAGATACCAGAGTGGTGTTCATGGAGGATCACAAAAGTGTGATAAGCGGACATGAGTGGAAGGAGGCATACGAGAACGACTCAGACATCAGGGCTGTCAAACAGTTCATACTAAGAGGATGGCCAGAGAAGAGGCACGTAGAGGCAGCGCACAGAAAATTCTTTGAAGTGAGAGAGGAATTATCAGTTTGTGACCGAGGGATCTTCCTGCATAGAGGTGAAAAGGTAGTTCCTCCCAAAACATTGGTGCCACATTTACTTGCCCATGGAGGACGCCTGGGTATTGTGAAGATGATGCTCAGGGTGAAACAGATGTACTGGTGGCCTGCTATGGATAGCCAGATAGAAAGGCACGTGCGGGAGTGTGAACAATGCCAAGGAGTGGACAAGTCCCAAAGCCTGATGCGCCCACCCTTAGGAATGTTTGACAACCCCACTAACCCTGGGGAGGATCTTTCGATAGACATCTTGGGTTCAGTATTGGATGCTCAGGGAGTCCAAAATGCATGGTAGTATTCGTGGACCGGTATTCCAAGTGGCCAGAGATCGACATACAGGAAGACATGGACACCGACAAAGTATTAAAGTTTCTAACAACCATCTTCCTTAGAGAAGGTTTTCTAAGTGACAATGGGTCTCAGTTTACGTCGGACGAATGGAACGCGTACATGGGAAGGAATGGTATAAAGATCAAGTACACATCCATATATCATCCGGCGGGAAACGGTCTACCCGAAAGGTTCAATAGAGTCATCATGGGCTCGGTACAGTCAGCGATCGGAGCTGGGAAGGACTGGGAAAAAGAATTAAAATGCATGTTTTGGGCCTTCAGGATAACCCCGACCAGCACAGGATACAGCCCCTTCCAGATCATAAGAGGTTGAGAACCATTCACGAAGGACAATGTTGCATGGAAGGAGCGCACTATCACGAGCAAGTGGTCTCCAGTAGTAGTGCACCACAATCTGGAAAAGGCGCAAAGAATATATATGGAACACTTCAATAGAAGATAAAATGTCAAGGAGACGGAGTTAGAGAGAGGAAAATGGGTTTGAGTCAAACTTGCCCAATTAAGAAAGAAAGGTGATAGCAAGTTCAGTGCACCTATGCAAGTGGAAGAGGTTTACAACCGAGCAGCCCTGCTGAGAGATGGGAAAGTTTGGCCTCTGGACAGGATGTCCAAATGCAACAAGATTTGCGATGGAATGAAAGAGAAAGCGGACAGGCAGAAATCCCCCAGACTCAAGGCGCAGAAGTCAATCCAGTGGAAGAAGGAACAGGAAATGCTAGAGAAAGAGAGAGAGAGGAGGAAGTAGAGATAGGGAGTGGTCCTGGGGCCTTGGCACTCTCGGGAAGCACCAGTGGAACGCATCGAAGGGGTGTTCCCCTGAGTGCAGAAAGAATGGGAATAAGAAATCTCCAAGAAGTTTCCGTGTACACTTCCAGTACTCAAGTGAGGCGTACCCGCACCGACAGAGCTGTGGTAAGACCATTGAAGTACAGAGACTTTGAGATGGGAGAGCCCACCAGCAGGTAGACAGAGAGACATCATCTTATATTTGAAATGTATATCCATAAAGAAGGGAGATATCTAGAGTCCCGCTCTAGTCTTCACATCTTGACGTGATGCCGTAGAGCACGGCAGCCATTTTGGGTAGCAGCCAGATAGAGCGAGGAGCCCGCGAGAATAGCGGATGTCTCCCGGCACTCTCCCTGATTGTGCTTATAAATAAAAATAATATACTTACCTGCAACCTTACGAGTGATTGTGTCTTTCCCCAGGGAAGCTTGAACAATACAGATGCCATTAGCCAGGGATATGTCTCCTTCACCTTCGTTTATATATTTGAGATTCGGCCCTAACACAGAATCCTGTTGCTCTCCGGTATTGTTGTCCATCTTCCATCTTTCTCCCCCGTGAACTTTTAATACGAACATCTTTTGGCATCATTCTGAATGCAGTGAATCTCATCCCGTGCCCAGCTCTATTTATTGTATCCTTTGCATTATGTTCCCTTTTCAGTGCCTATCATGTCTAGCCCTCTACCTTTACCCTCACGGATCCAGGGCTAGTCGATTAGCCCCTGTCCATCATGGCGCCCTTAGACATGCTTTTTTTCTGTGTTTTAGATCTGTCCTCTTTCTATTTCAGTTACCTTCAGTAGGAGGAGCCCATTTCACGCGTTTCGCACAGCCTTATTGCATCCATTTCGGCTATTTAAACCAGCCGGTCGCTCCACTCTGTGCTCAGCTGATTTCTTATGTAGCCGGTGGGAAATCCTTTCCCGTCTCACCACTGGATGGTTGCGACTGCCGTTGCTGTCTTCGGGTAAGTCTGACGTCTGTACTTTGTCTGTATTCAATCTATGTGCAAGAGTCTTTCCCGTACTCTGCATATGTCAGCAGATTTATGCTCTCTGGGATGCCTGTTTTAACCCAGGGCGGGTCAACCATGGCTGTATCCACCTCTGGGTAACTTATTATCCCTTAACTTTTCTCTTTTCAAACTTTGGGATTATTATGTTTCGGAGAATGACCTCCTCCTTAAAAAGTTCCTTTTTCTGTTTGTCCCCGCTTATTTGCATTATCGACAGAACACTTTTAATGGCTCTTGTTTAATACTATTAACTGTCCTCTTTTAGGTACTTTATTCGTTCTGTCCACTGATGGAGAGACAGATCTTTCGGCACTCTTAGCCCAGAATTTCACCCCTGTTTAGAACGCGGCACAGTATATTCTTTTACTTATGTCATTCCATTTTCCAACCCTTTCAGATGCCTTTCCTAATTGCTGTAATCACTACTCTCTGAAACTGAAGTGCTGTCCTTCCTCCTTGAGTATCCACACTTTTGAACCTCCTTTGTGGATATCCTTTCATCGTACTCCAAGAGCCCTGGTTGTGTTTGAGGCCATTATCTATGTGCCAATTTAGCTGTCCTCCGTTCTATCCTGGATAAGTCAAGGATTTTGTCCCCATTTCCATCCTTGACTGACACGTAGCCCAGTACCATCATTCTCGTGACTATTAGGGCTAATTCATATATCTTTCCTACCAGGTCCCCATGAGGAACCCTTCTGTCCATTGTCCTTTGTCTTACGACCTCCTGTGTGTTACTCAGTGACCATTACTGCAGGTATTTTATATGACTATATGTGCTTTTCTATCTTGATAGCCTTTCTATCTTCATGGTATTATTTAGGTACTATGATCACTATACACCTGGGTCTCTTTGGAACTATACTTTCACGTTTTGCATATATCATTATCACATTGGGTTCTTTTGGTGAAATCTATATATTTTTCCTATTTGGTTATGTCTGGTGACCCTTCCTCCTAGGCTGGTCACCAGTATTGACTAAACTGTATATATTCTTCATACCTCTTAGTGTGCACGCCTCCCGCTTCCTGATGATATATTATCTCTGAATCCTTTATATCCTCCTATCTAGTTACCCAATGCTAGTCTTCCCTTGTACCATGTCTCTATTTTAAGGAGTTATAATACGCCTTGGCATTGTTTATTGTATGCTTTTTTTGTATGTTTATACAACTTTTGTTGTTCCTCTAGGCGCATCTTATCTCGTGTCTCACACACTATTTGTTTGACCTGAAGAAGGTGTGACCCATACCTGGGTCAGACACCGAAATGCGCGTTGGCGCTGGAGAGCTTTGTGTCTCTTTTGCTTCCACCTGCCCTCGTGTGAAGAACCTGGATTATGCACAATAATTAGAAAGTGAAAAATTGACCACTTGAAATTCATTGTTTATCTACTATTTACATGTTGGTATATATATATATATGTTTTGTAATGCAAAGATTGTTGTCCTTTTTAAAATGTATATTGCTATGTAATTAAATCTTGAGTATATGGTATGTATGAGTATGGTTGGGTTTGTGGTTGAATGTTTGATTTGAGACAGAGTGTGTGTGTTGTGACTATAGATGAGCCTGAATGTATTTGATTTTCATTCCTCCTTGTTGTATTTTGTCCTTATCAATTTGATACCATGATATAAATAAATGAGATTCGTTTAATTGACTAATGTTTCTACATGTATTGGGGACGATCTTTGTGGATTGGGTATGTTCTAACATATCAGTGACTTTGAACACTTTATAAGTAATTCCCAGGCAGATGGGGTCTTTCAGACTGTACTTTAGTTTTCCCCTGTCCCTCTGCCTGTTATTTTTCTCAGGGGCGCCCTTCAGTGTGAGTGGTAATCCAATTATATCTCAGCTTGTGTGTAGGGTAACTTGAACATAACAGGTTCTTGAGCGTTCTGTCCTTCCTAAAAGGAATGCCCAGTCTGTTAGAAATACATTCCCTTAGCATCTTGTCTGCTAGAAAAAGATGCCAATGTTTCTCGCGGCACTTGCAGAATCTAAATGAAAACCAACTTAAATTCGTAAGTAGCCTCACTTTCTTGTATTTCTCTCTATCATGTCTTGTCCTACTTAGAGTATTCTCTCTACATGCAGTAGCAATTTTATTTATTCCCTTCTGTCATGGCAAAAATATTCCCGCTTGGAGGGCCCTAGGAATGAATGGAAGCAGACCCTGACAGCCCTAATTAGCATGCCCAACTGAAAAGAGTAAGTGTGAAGGTTGTGTTTTGTTCCTGCCATCTTGTGTCAGGAGGACAAGCAATTATCCGGTGAGAGTAGTGTTGCTGACTCTCAGCAAGGAATGTGTTTTAAGGCTTTGGAGTGAGACTGAATAACAAGCTGTTTCTAAATCATGTGTGGCTCAGGCAACACATAGTATACTTTTATAAATCCATTAAATTAGATTTTTGAAACTACGTAGGAAATAACTGTGCCTCCTTTCCATTCATTTTCCCATGCAGAGACACAAAATAATGATTTTATTCATTCCATGGCATATTCCTGGATAATCTATCACAACCTGAAAAATGAAAACAGTTTTGGGATATTTACTCATTAAGGGGTACTCTATTCCTAATATACAACAAGGCATTTAAAAAAATATTAGACACACAGCGCAGTAGGCATACACAACACTTTACTGTATCTTACAAATGCATATAGTAAGTTTTCCTGCATGACAAATCATTTCTGATTCGATGTATCAATGCAGTACTTTTAAACTGTAACCCAATCAAAGGAGAGTGGTTCTCCTTGTAGCTAAATACTTTTGACATATGTGTGGGTAGTGTAAATACATATTGCAGTACACAAATTATATATACATTTAATGTCCCTTTTGCAATGTGTGCACTATTGTCAATGTGCTTTACTGCAGGTCTATACACTAGAAGGGTGAAACCAATTTCCAGTACCATTTTAGAGAATAGCACATGTATAAAATCCTAATATCAACAGAAATATGTCCCAGACAGAGGCAATAAATCAGAGAAGACTACTAAGAAAAGGCATTTTTTTAACATTATTAATCAAGCAAAGCAACTCTTATATATCAATTTGCTTTGCTTTGTCAATAAGGTTCTTGCATTGCACGTGTTAAAATGTAAATGTATTCTTAAATATCACTGTTTGTATCTCTAACATGTTTAGTACATAAAGGATCCCTTTTATTCCCTTTATCCCTCATAAACGGTGACTGCAGATTTAGGCGGCCTTGATTAGTTAACATTCTGCTGATGTCTGCATTTTCCAAGTTAGTTACTTATCAAACTAAGGGAAACTTTGCATTTCATTAATCATTCAAAAAACATTTGGAGGACTTTATCAGTTTTTTTAGTGAACAAGTCTAACTACATTGCACCCCATGCTTGAGCTAATAATTATATTTGCTTCCATATGTTTCTATCCATGTGCAACAGCATACTCCCAAACTCAACCAATTTCATTACTTTACTTAGCCATTTGAAAATGTATAATGCCTTAAATGACTTCCAACTCTTCCTGTTTGTTAGGATCAGAGACAAACTAAAAACCTATTACCAGGTTTCTTTTTGCTGGAGCCAAAGACTGAATAAAATAAATATATATGTGGTTTACTTCAATCAGTTTTCCTGGTCACATCTGCCACCAGTGCCATTTGTTATCCCAACATTTTCTAATTCTTGGTAATAACATTTGTTAGATCCACACGGAGAACTTATGAAAGGTGGTGGCCCTTCCAGTAAGGATGGTGCATCCATCGCTCAGTAAGGTAGCTTTTTGCAGGACACCTCGCTAAGCATGAGATGGGGCATCCTTGCTGCTTTGAAGTCTCTGGCATTTCCATGGACTGCTAAGAAAATTGGGTTAGAAAGGCAGCTGCAGGACTGCAGAGTTCTGAATCAGATTAAAGATGTCGAACTTTATCTTGGTCCTTGCATTCATAATCTCAATCCAAGATCAAGTTGAGTCTTTTCCTTTAATGTTAGGTCCTTTTTTATTCATTTATAAAGAATGCATTGGGGAATGAAAGATGTGTCACAATGCATTCCTTCTCTCATTTTTTGTCATGTTCTTTGCCCACTTACTACTAATTCTGCCGCTCTTTTTCTCTCCTTGCAACCTAATTCCCATGGGATTGTCTTTTGAATGTATTGGCTTGCATTTTTCCTTAAGTCACATAGAGTTTGATGTTTTGCTTATCTGTTTATTGGTCTTCACGTATTACTCCTGACTTGGACATTCTTAAGGAGGCGTTTGACAAATTTCACATGCAATATGAAAAGTAGAGTCGCACCGTGGCTACTGGAAGGAGTTACTTTTTCCTCTGATAATCAAGAATGAGAGGTGACAGACATTCACAATATTTACTCTTTACAACATGTGATACAATCCCTTTTCCATGTTGTAATATCTTGTGCATGAAGAATTAGCATTGCTATAAAACAACCCTCTGGAACCCAAATCTCTCATAGGAGTAAGAAGGTTCTATGGGGAAAATGATATATTATCAATTTAAATTAGGCATTTGTAGAACCTATTGGGATGTATTTCAAAACCAAGGGCCTCATTTTGCTGTCGGTAGGACCTCCACTAACAGGTTGTTGGTGGCGGTCCCACTGTAATGTAATGTAATGTATGTATACTTGTAAAGAGCACTGTTACCTCGTTACGTGGTGTCCTGGCGCTGTATACCGCTGGGGAACCCGTCCTGGCTTTCCCTGTGAGAGGGCACCCCCAAGGTGAAGCCAGGCATCCCCGGCGCTGCTAGGGCCGTTGTGGAGATTAAGCAAGCTATTGCCCAGAGTTGCAGAGTGGGACCCATGGTTAGCGTAGGCACCTAAGGTGAGAATTATCGAGTCCGCAGACATTGACCCAAGACCCTGCCGCGTCGGGAATTGAACCCTGGTCCCGGGCCGACCTCTGCTTCAGGGTCTGCCACTTCTAACTAGTGAGCCACACTTCTCCACACTGATGTCCAGGCCTTTGGTCTAACTGTTGCATTAAGATGTGGTCAGTCAGATCGCACATGGTGCCTGGCGCACGGTGCATGGATGTTTGAAAACATGCCTTTTTCTACAGAGTGTTGTGCTGAAGCCCTTTTCCAGGTCGCAGCACAAGCCGCAGTAGAAAAATTCAGTTTCCCACTGCCTACATGGCAGACTTATCAAAATATGGGAGGTGGAACTGCCGACTACTTGTCGGGTGGTCTCAATCCCGCTGCGATGGTGATCGGATGCTTGTCTGGCGGCCATTGTAATGAGACCACAAGTTCTATTCTTCTTTATTTATGGCCATTGTAATATCAGTGAACTGTATGTCCTAAGATACATTAGATCACATTTCAAGTTATCCAATATTGCCTGGCAAAGTAGAATTACCATTCCTTTATTAGCCCCCCCTTGAGGGCGGCAAACTCAGTGCTCTATGTGTATGAATGAGTGGATAAAAAGGCTTTTATATAGCGGATTGCTACCCGGGAGCATCCCAGCGCTTTAGCCAGAACTAGAGTTGGCATGCCCCTTACGAAAAAACCCATGTCTTTAGTTGTTTCCGGAATGTGAGATGGTTGGATTTCCTACGAAGATACAGTGGAAGAGTGTTCCAGAGTTTGGCCTTGGCCTTTTTGATTCTGGGTACCACTGCTAGGTGGAGCTCATCTGAGCGGAGTCTTCTGTTAGAATTATAAGGGCAGAGCATGATTTTGATGATAGGTGGTCCACTCCCTTCAAGAGACTTGTGGACAATCGGAGGGCTTTAAAATTAATTCTCTCTTGCACTGGGAGCCAATGGAGGGTGCGTGGGGCAGGCTTTGCTGAACAACGGTTGTGGGTCCCCGTGAGCAGTCTTGCTGCAGAGTTTTATACGATCTGCAGTTTTGTGACCACTGACTTTGGAGCGCCTTGGTAAAACGTGTTGCCATTATCTATCCTTGAAAGAATTAGGGCGTAGACCAGCAGTTTTTTTGCTTGTCCAGGTAAAAGAGGAAGCACTTTACGGAACATTCTTAGCAAGCTGTAACATGATGCAGCAGTCTTCCTGGCTTGAGCTTTAAATGTAAGGTCTTGATCTAACCAGATGCCTGGACTTTTTATCTCGGTTTTTAGGTTCTGTACCGGGCCCATACAGACTGGTCAGATTGTACTTGATTTAAAGTTTAGATGGTTGCAGAGATGCATAAGCTCGGTTTTATTGCCATTAAATTTTAGATGGGACAAACCCATCCACTTGGCAACTTCCTCAAGACAGGAATGGAGATCAGTGGGCATTTGGTTGACCTGGCTCAATGCGACAACCAACTGTGTGTCGTCGGCATATGTTACTATATGGATACCAAAGGGGGATATAATATCCTCCAGTGGGGACATATAGACATTAAAAAGAATGGGACTCAGGGATGAACCCTGAGGGACTCCACACTGAAGAATGATAGGTTTTGAAAAAGTGTTGCTTTCCAACACCTGGAAGAATCTTTCTTCTAGAAAAGATTGGAGCCATGATAGGGCAGTGTCTGTCACTCGTACGCTCTTGAGACGGGGGACCAAAATGTGATGGTTCACTGTACCGAAGGCTGCGCTCAGGTCAAGGAGAATTATGGCAGACAATCCTCCTGAGTCAAGGATCCTTCTTGATTCTTCCACCACCACTAATAAAGCGGTCTCAGTGCCTTGACAGGGGCGGAAGCCCATTTGTGAGGGGTGAAGTTAATTATGGGAGTCGAGGAACATGGAGAGCGTGTGATTAACATGTTCCTCTGCGATTTTACTGATTCCAGGAAGGAGTGAGATTGGACGATTATTGCCCAGGTCGACAGGGTTCAAATTAGTTTTTTTTAGCAATGCTTTTACCATTGAACTTTCCAACTTGGGTGGTACCATACCCGATGCGAGGGAGGCATTAATCAGGCTTGTGATGGTGGGGGCAACTCTAGGTGCTACCAGTTTCAGAATGTTAGGTGGTGCAGGGTCCAATGGCGACCCAGATTTGACTGAAGATAGGATAGCTTGAAATAACTCCTGAGTCAACTGGGTATAGGTGTCCAAATAATGTTCATTTTCGTGCTGGCCCGAGTCCATAGGCTTGATTATAGTATCACTGTCTCTTTAGGGAAGACGCTTGGGAATATTTTGTACTTTGGTGGAAAAATATTCAGCAATTTCATTGCAGGGGTGTCCCAATGGATCTGGTGCAGTTGGAGGGTTGGGAACTTTAAGAAATTATTTAGCAATGAGAAAAGTTTCTCTAGGGGAATTGGTAGCTAGTGTAATCTTTTCCTCTTCATAGGCGGCCTGGGCTCTTTTTATTTCTGCCTTGTATGTTCCAATGGTCACCCTCTATTCCTCTTTTTTAATGGGTGAGAAGTCTTTCCTCCAGAACCTTTCCAGTTTTTTGCATTCCTGTTTTAGGATATGTAGTTTAGGGGAGAATCATGTTAACTTATTGGGCCCAGCTTTCTTCTGGATTGATTTCTTTGGGAGCACAGTGTTATGTGATCCCTCAATCCAGTTTGTAAGACTTTTGTTAGCTGTAAATGGATTAAAAGTAGGGTTTGGTTTGGTATTTTTGAGTTCCTGAGTCCACCACTCCAAGGCAAGTTTGGCCAAGGACAAATTTGTATTCGTGTTGACTGGGTGTGTGAGGCGGTGATAAGTGGGGACCTAAAAATAGGAATTAAAAAATGATCTGACCATGGGATAGGGATAGGAGTTTTCCCTTTTAGTTCCCCCAAACAAGAGAAAATAGGGTTGAGGAGGTAACTTTTTACATGAGTTGCTTTGGGTACCCAAGACCACACTCAGAGGCACCCTCCTCTACAGACCCCCAGGACCGCGTACACAGTTCAGCGAAGACATCACTGACTTCATCACCCCACAAGCCCTTCCCTCAGAAGAATACATCCTACTGGGAGACCTCAATTTCCATCTGGAAAAGAACAGCGACAGGAACACTACCACCCTGCTGGACAATCTCGCCAACCTCGGACTCAGACAACTTGTTAACACCCCCACCCACTACGCAGGACATACACTTGACCCTATCTTCACCTCCAGCAAGCATATCTCCTTCACTCACACCACAGCCCTCCACTGGACGGACCACAGTTGCATCCACTTCATATACAATAAGTCCACGAGCCACAACCACCCTCAACCAACCCTGCGAAGAAATTGGAACAAAATCACAATCGACCAGATCTCCACATCACTTCTTCAAAAACCCCCTGCCTATTCGACGAATCCTAACAAAGCTGCCATCAACCTCACACAATGGCTAACCCAAACCGCCGACAAACTAGCACCCTTGAAAAAACATCAAATCAAGCAAGGAAGCAAGAATGCCCCCTGGTTTAATGATGACCTTAAGAAATCCAAGAAACTCTGTCGCTCCCTCGAAAAAACTTGAAAAAAAGACCCAAACACTATCACCCAAGCCACCTTCAAAAATGCCACCCGCAAACACCAACTAATCCGATCAGCCAAGAAATCAGCACTCAAAGACCGACTAGACAACAACGCCCACAACAGCAAGGAACTTTTCAACATTATCAAAGAATTCACCAACCCCACCGCCAGCTCCAACGACATCACCCCCTCTCAAGTCCTCTGCGACTCCCTCGCCTCATTCTTCCATGACAAAATCACCGACATTCATAACAGCTTTGACATTCAACCCGTAAACCAGTCAACCCCTCTCACCTCTGAACCTGCACCTCCTCCGAATATCCTCCTCAACTGGAACACAATCACCACAGAAGACACCATTCGCCTAATGAACTCCATCCACTCAGGATCCCCTACAGACCCATGCCCCCATTACATCTTCAACAAAGCAGACTCCATTATCGCACCCCATCTCCGAGACGTCATCAACTGCTCCCTCATCTCCGGCACATTCCCAGAAAAATGGAAACACACCGAACTCAGCGCCCTTTTGAAGAAACCCACAGCTGACCCCACCGAACTCAAAAACTACCGCCCCATCTCTCTCCTCCCATTCCCCGCCAAAGTCATTGAGAAAGCCGTCAACAATCAGCTCGCTGCCTTCCTCAAAACCAACAAATCACTCGACTCCTCACGGTCTGGCTTCCGAGCCAAACACAGCACTGAGACCGCCCTCATCGCAGCAACAGATGACATTAGAACTCTACTGGACAACGGAGACACAGTCGCCCTCATCCTCCTCGACCTCTCCGCAGCCTTCGACACAGTCTTTCATAGCACCCTAATACAACGCCTCAGCAACATCGGAATTCAAGGAAAATCACTAGACTGGATCGTCTCTTTCCTCGCTGGAAGAATTCAGAGAGACGGCCTTCCCCCTTTCAAGTCAGAGGCCACCGAAGTCATCTGCGGCGTCCCACAAGGATCTTCTCTCAGCCCTACCCTCTTCAATATCTACATGAGCCCCCTCGCAACCATCGCACGTCAACACAACCTCAACATTATCTCCTATGCTGATGACACTCAGCTGATCCTCTCACTCACCAAAGACCCAATCACCGCCAAAACCACCCTACATGAAGGGATGAAAGAAGTAGCCGAGTGGATGAAGCAAAGCTGTCTGAAACTGAACTCGGACAAAACGGAAGTCCTCATCTTAGGTGCATCCCCTTCCGCCTGGGACGACTCTTGGTGGCCAACGGCACTAGGAAAAGCTCCCATACCGACGAACCACGCATGGAACCCGGGCATCATCCTGGACTCTTCTCTCTCGATGAACAGACAAGTCAACGCCGTCTCATCATCTTGCTTCAACATCTTACGCATGCTCAAAAAAACTTTTCGCTGGATCCCCCAAGAAAAACGGTCACCCACGCACTGGTCACTAGCCGACTGGACTACGGTAACACCCTTTACGCCGGCACCACCGCAAAACTACTGAAAAAACTCCAACGTATTCAAAACGCCTCAGCCAGACTTCCTCTAGACATCCCCCGTACAGACCACATTTCCGGTCACCTGAAAGACCTTCACTGGCTCCCCGTCAACAAAAGGATAACGTTCCATCTCCTCACCCACGCGCACAAAGCCCTCTACGAACTTGGACCTGACTGCCTCAACACGCGACTTTCCTTCTACACTCCCAACCGCCAACTACGTTCGTCCAACCATGCCCTCGCCGCTGTTCCGCGCATCCACAAAGCCACCATGGGGGGAAGATCCTTCTCCTACTTAGCGGCCAAAACCTGGAATTCCCTTCCCATTCACCTCCGCCTTACCCAAAACCACCTAGCCTTCAGAAAACAGCTTAAAACCTGGATATTCGATAAATAAACCCCCCCCTCAAGCGCCTTGAGACCCTCTGGGTATGTAGTGCGCTATATAAATCTCGACTTGACTTGACTTGACTTACCTTCTGGAGCAGTTGACAGGCCATAAGGTCTTGAGCTAGTTCGGTCGCTGTTGATGCTGTGGGGTCATCAAAGTGCAAGTTAAAATCTCAGAGGAGACTAAAATTAGCAGAAGTACTAGCAAGATTAATAACTGTTTCCAACAAGGATTAACAGAATTGGCCCGTCGTCTCAGGTGGGCGATAAATTAGAATACCTGTGAGTGAAAGTGAGGGGGTGAATTCTATTGAGAAGTCGGCGTTCTCGCAGTCTAATAATGGACTGCCTAACAAGCGACAGGTCATATAGTCTTTGTAAATAATAGCGATACTACCGCCCGTGCCTGTCGTTCTGTCCTTCTTCTGGATTAAATATCCCGGAGGAAGTGATTGGACATGTCTGGCTCTGAGCTGGCAGTGAGCCAGGTAACTGTAAGAAACAGAACTACTGGTATTTTAGCAGCACTGAGATCTCAATTGTGTGTTTGGGCAGGGATCTGCAGTTAAGCAAAAGTAATTTATAAGACTTACTAAATGAAGATGAGGGGGGAGCGAGTGAAGAGAATTTAAAAGGACAGTGTAAAAACACCTGTCTGATGCTCCTCAAGTGAAATAGAATGGGCAAGTTAGGGGCCTGGGGTTCTGTTTAACTATTTTAGCTGCAAACTGGAATAGCAGAAACTGTCTGGGGGTGAGGAGACAGGGGTACTGACCCCTGGGCCTGTTCAGGCGCGGGTGGACGCAGACGGGTTTGCCTTTGGCGGGCCCGCTTTGTGGATGTGTCATCTGGCGCTTTTCAGGGCATCAGCTGTGCGTCGGGTCTAGGCGCTAGAACCCTGACCCAGCGCCTATAAGTGTGTGAGCACCTACCTGAGTTTAACACAGCTCCCCCGTGTACCCTCCACCTGAGCTTTGAACACAGCTCCCCCGTGAACAGGCAACACAATTGTTAAAAATGATTTTAAAACAAATAGCAGCAGTTGTTTTTAAAACTAGTTACAACAAACAGTGAGACGCTCCTGTTTCAATGAGGGCAGTAATCCCTCTAGTTACTGCTGTGTGGTCGCGTCATCTGGCGCTTTTCATGGGGTCACCTGTGCATCGGGTCCAGCCGCTAGAACACTGACCTGGCATCTACAAGAGTGTAAGCCCTACCTGACCTTTAACACAGCTCTCCCGTGTACCTTCCACCTGAGCTTTGAACACAGCTCCCCCATAACAGGTAAAACAATTGTTAAAAACGATTTTAACCCCTTCCATGCTGATGACGAACCCCAGCCGTCATGCACTACGGTGCTCGTGTGCTGATGACGGCTGGGGTTCGTCATGGCCCGCCCCTGTTCCTTTGTTTACCGCACAGCGGCGGAAACGGGCCAGCAGGGAAGGGGTTAAAACAAATACCAGCAGTTGGTTTTAAAACTAATCACAACAAACAATGAGACGCTCAGGTTTCAACGAAGGCAGTAACCCTCTAGGCTCTTATATTCCTGTCCACCAAGGGTCTCCAATAGGTAGCTCTGAAATTACTGTTAAGCTCACCAATAACTAGAAGTAGCTCAATGAAGTGCAATCTCAAGCACAGTATGTAATTCAGAGGGTCTAGCCACATTGAATATGGCAGCAATACATATCTCTGGACACGAGTAGTGACAAATCCAAAATGCAAGGTCAAAACTAATTTGCATATGGCTGGGTCCAAACTGAAATGGCGTGGCACTCAAAAAAACCATGGATTTGAACCAGAACTGTGACTGGGGGAGAATGTTTGATGTGTTCAGCATTCTGTTCATCATTTGTTTTTTCTACACTTGTAATGACAGCCAGCCCACCCAATGACAGAACCACAAAACCACAAACTGTGACAGCCTGTGGGATTTGAAAATGTGACCACCTGTTTCTACTCTCAATATTGCAAAATCCTAGAGTGTGTTTGAAAAAGATACGTTGTTCTTGGAGTGTTTTTGCCCAAAATTAAAAAGGATATTTGATAGAAAAATTTCTATTTTGAGAAAGTGATATGCTGATGTTTGAAAACAAAATGACTCAAATCCTATTTCTCTGGGGGATGTAAATGGAGCATTAGGCAAAATAAGCTGTAAAAAAGCTCCATGACTGGACAAACAATTAGTGATCTTAGTAGGCAAAACCAGGTTGTATGAGGGCTGGATTTTATGTCATTATTTAACAGCATCTTAAAAGGAGCAGCCATTCCCAGGACGTGGTCAGGGACTGAAATCATTCCTACACATAAGAAGCGTTCCCCTGAAGAAGTGCGTAAATACAGACCAATCAGTCGAATAGACTGTTCCCAGAATCTTTTATTACCATACTCCTGAATTGAATCCATACCTGGATGGAAGACTTTATTATCTTAACCCCCTTCCCAGCAGGTTTCCCGAAAGCAGTCAGTACAATTGATCAATATTTCATGTTCTGGTAATCTATTAGGAAACTGGGGTCTTGGGTGGTCTTAGTCTGTACATCGTTTTTGTCGATCTACGCTCAGCCATTAACATAGTGCCTCAACATAATCTTTGGTGAGTTTTGTCTACTATGGGTGCCCCTTCAGAACTATTGGCTGTTCTAATGATGTACCATCAAGGTAATTATGCTCAAGTCTGTGTGACACAACTTTTGAAGTCATCGCTGATTCATAAGCATTCAAGACGTTCAATGTGATTAAATAACATTGAACACTATATCCACAGTGTACTAGTGAATTTATGCTTAATTGTTTCTTTTATTTTATGTGGTTCGAAGAATTGCTCTACTGAGACCAAATCTCTACTGTACTGTCTTATACCCAGGTCCCAGTGGACTTTTTGGGTTTACCGTTTTTTGTAACTACGTCTGGGCAGGTGCTAACCTGCAAGGTATTTTGTGGACTTATCCCACAACTGATCATGACAGAGAGCGAGACAATGTCTTATTCAGCAGACTATATTAATCAATTGTTACAGGACCCGGCTAATAACTTCCTTCCTTTCTTCCACCACTCCTAATATTGACTTTATGCTCAATGATGAAGTTGCTCATCTGGAATGCCTTGAAAAGAAACTAGTGCAGACCCGTCTGCATGGACATTTACACATAAAATATCTACAAGCAAACATAATTCCAATTGGCCTTCAGGTAAAAAATTAACCGGCTATCTTTGAGGACATATCAAAATTTAAAGAAGGCTTTAGCTTCGTTGCCAACAATTGCCCCTGGAATTGGATGGTGCTGGGGGTTGAGACATATTCAGAACAGGTACAGGCTCTCATGCGCGAGATTTCTGCCCTTAAACTGGAAGTTTCAGGAGACTCTGCTTTGAGGTACACCAAAGAGGCTTTAGAGTGCCTAGATAAAACCCTAAACGACTTTGAAATTAACACTCAAACCAAGAAGCTAGAGAAGCTAGCTAAAGATAAAACCCTAAACGACTTTGAAATTAACACTCAAACCAAGAAGCTAGAGAAGCTAACTAAAGACATTCGATATCACGGCATGAAGAGCACTTACCCCTATCTTCAAGAGGATTATTTTGAAAAGGACAACCAAGGTCGGTTTTCTAACAGAGGAAGAAGTGGATAGAGAGGTCGGCGACCCTACACTACTTTCTCAGAGTCATCTGGCTCTAACAGTACTAACAATGAAAATGAACAACCCAGCACTAGCTCGGAGTATAGATACCAGGACAATTGGTACCTACCAACAGGAACTCCTCCTTTTTTAGTGTAGGGACAATGGCGTCCACCCAGGGGAAGGAGTGGAAATTGGCCTCAAATAACACAGCGGGCAGGCACAGTTCAGCGGGAACTGGGAGCGGGGACGTGTGAGAGCACAGAAGCAGGTACGTTTCCAACCAGAGAACCATGGGGGGATCCAAACCCACCGCAGAGTTTACAGGTGGTGAAGGAACCGGAAAACCCCATAGTCAACATCTCCTCCCATGTTCTTAAAGAAGAAGCGACCAATGTGTTGAGCCAGTTCTATCCTTCATACCAACAGTATATCCCAATCATTTTACAATCAAGACAGAGCTCCATCGGTTCTTTAGGAAGATTTGCCTTCGTTATTTCTTCAGGCAATCTCCCTCATTACACGGAGCCTCATACATAGGACTAAGGGTACCATCTGCTTTCATACCACAGGCACATGCTAAGACCAACAAGATCCTTGTACATGAAAGTGTGGTCCTGAGGGTTGTCTCAAACGTGCTCAAAGTCAAAAAATACACTAACCACAATGTTACCAGTTTTGAACAGGAAGCAATCACTTCACTCAAACAAAACAAGGAAATTGTAAACAAACCCTTGGACAAGGGTGGAGCCATTGTGGTACAAGATGTGATTAAATACAAGACGGAGATCCTTAACCAACTACAAGATGGAATCAGCTACATGAAACTACGGGCAGACCCAACAAAGGAACTGGAGAAAGAAATCCTGGCAATCACGAAGGAAGGATTAAAAAAAGGTTTCGTATCTAACCCGGAATTCCAGTATCTTAATCAAAAGCAGCCTCATCTCCCAACAATTCACACACTACCAAAGATCCACAAGGACATACAGAACCCACTCGGATGGACCATCGTCTCGGGTTGTGGATCCCTACTCGAACCATTGTGTAGGTATATAGACTTCTTCCTGAAGCCAATTGCAGAGAATACAAAGGCATTTTTGAGGGACACCATGGAGACAATCTACTTGGTGGATCAACAACCCTTTGACCCGACGGAACAACTTCTAGTAACTTTCAATATCTTGTCACTTACTCGAGTATACCTCATGAATCAGCCCTTGAAGTAACGAAGACAGCCCTTGATCACAGAACAGCACTCGTAAGGGTACCAAATAAGTTTCTACTCAGATTACTCAAAATTGCCATGATGAAGAATGTTTTCTACTTTCAGGGAAACTACTCCCTTCAAACTAAGGGCATAGCGATGGGGGCGGCTTTTGCCCAGACCTGGTGATTATCTTCATGGACCACTTTGAAAACTCCCATGTTTTCATGCAGATTTGTTGGAACTGTTCAAGGAAGGAAGACTTCATGTTGTAATCATAGGAGCTCTGCGATCAACTCTAGACTCACCCGAAGAACCCTCTCTTCAGACTTTATATGGTTTAATACCCACTTTAGGCCATTACAAGTGTGGCCACTGTAAGGCCTGCAAAATCACCATTCAGACAAAACAGTTTGTCTATAAACAGCATAAGATGGATCTTCAATCCTTCACAAATTGTAATACCTCCAATGTTATCTATGGAATTATTTACCCGTGCGACAAAATCCACATAGGGCAAACACAACAAAAGGTGAAAACACACATTTCTCAGCACTGCAGTAGAATAAGGTGTGGAGTCCAAGGTGCGACCCTGGTGAAGCACTTTAATGATGCCAAACGCGGACCTGAAGATTTAAAATGGCTAGTGTTGGGGAAGGCCAATCATGGAGCCAGAGGAGGCAACATTGAAACTATTCTAAATGTAGGGAGAATGCAAATGGATGTATCATTTGGACTCTTTACAAAATGCCCTCAATGAATTTGTTAGAGCGCTTACAGCACTCTAAATTGTGTGGGTGCATTATACTCATGGTTTAAACGCATTCACATATATTTTCATCGTTTTCAGTTTTTTTACATTTATTAAGATTAATTTTTTCACGCTACATAAGTATTGAAATGTAGTGTATGCATTCAAGCAGAATTGTACATGTATTAGAGATACTTATAATTCCTGTATGTATAATGTGCAGGATGACATTATATCTATATCAATGTAATTGTGTGTCGTTTAAGTTGCCTGTACAGTAGGCCTAGGCCTGCAGGATGTTATTGATTTTGAATCCTTAGTTGCTCAAGAATTAATTGAATGATTCCTTTTTGTATGCGAAGACAGTATGTTGTCATCCTACTGCAGGTGCAGGAATTCGACCTCGTTATTCTTAGTTTTAAGGAGATACCCGAAATGTCTTTGAAGAAGTCTTAAACGTGAGAAGGGAGTAAGTATGGGCGAATTTTTCGAATCTCGCGTTCGCGAATTTTGCGGATTTGCGAACTCGCAATCCGCAAAATCCGCGAATTCCCGCGAATTTGCGGATTTTTTTGGTTTTTTTTATGTTCGCACGGGTTTCTGCAAGTTCGCGAGGGTTTTGTACAATTTCGCAAATTGCGAAATTGTACAAAACGCGTGCGAACTTGCAGAAACCCGTGCGAACACAATGTGCCTAGTAGGGTATGTGCCTCTTGTGTGAATAAAAGGTCAGAGAAAGATCAGTTCAGCAGATGAAGAGAAAGAAGCTCCTGGTCACAGGAACAGCACGGGTATTGCGCTCGTGAAAGTCAAGGATGCAAAGCCTATCCAGCATCACAGCTGATTTTCCACGGTAGATTTGGGAAGAAGGCACACCTGTCCAGCCTCGACGACGCTCACGATTGTTTTTGGGCTAATGAATGAGTCACTGAATTTGAGCATCAACTAGTTCGAGCGACCATGTGTGTGTTACTATGCAATCGCCCCGAAGGGCGCAGGGGTCCCTTGAGTGAGCTGCAGACCTGTGCCCAGCCATGCAACTATTTTACAATGGCGCCAGCAAGCTGCCAGCGCCGTTGTAAAATAGTTACAAAGTTAGCTTGCACAGGAAGCACTTAGATAAAATAAAGCAGCACCTGCTTCGTTTTATCTAGTGGTTCCTGTGCAAGCTAACTTTGTAACTATTTTACAATGGCGCTGGCAGCTTGCTGGCGCCATTGTAAAATAGTTGCATGAGTGGGGGTTCAACTTTTGAACCCGTTACGTTCGCGGATTTTTTTTTGCGGATTTTGCGGGAAATCTGCAAAATTCGCGGATTGCGGATTTCCCAAAAATCCGCAAAATCCGCGAGCGTAACGGATTTCCCGCTCACACTTAGAAGGGAGGATGCCTTCCGTGCCAGGCCTATCTGAAACTCAAGGTCACCGAGCAGGAGCTGATCAAATGGCTCCGGTGGAAAAGTACAGACAGAAGAGATTGAAAGTTTTTATGTGATGTATTCAGCGCCAGGAAGCTTCGGTGTCAGCGCGCTCTATTAAAAGCACTTAACATAACATAACATAACATAACAGGGGTGGAACTTTGTCTTTTTGTATGATGCGCAGGGACAGAATAAAGAGACTTCTGCATTTTTAGGAGGAGAAGGAGCATCTTTAGAATGAGCTCCATAGCCTTAAGCTATCTGACCCATTTGACGTGAGTACTTCTTAGGAAGTCAGCACGTGCTGACACCTTTGGGGTATGAAATAAGGGAAATAGGCAGGACCCTCAGTGAGAGCAGTGTAGGGAAAGATACATTTTGTTTTCCTTCCTCAAGAAAAAGGATTTGGAGTCAGCTTCAATTCTGGGTTGCATTTTGATTTTGGAGTTCATCACATTATGCCTTCTATGCCGAATTAATTATATTTGTAGGTTCGGCTCTGTGTTAATTTATATGTACATACATTCTCTGATTATATGGTGTGTTTATATTCAATTGATTTTGACCTTATAATAAAATCCATAAATTGGAATTCAGAGTCTGTGGTCCTTTAAACACGACTAAATTGGAAGTATGATTTTGAATTGTTTACTCCCCTCAACCACTTTCAGAAGGCAAATACAAGACCATCGGTGCTGAATTTAGTAGGGAAGGTAAGGACTAAATTTAGCGTAATCAAATGGTAGCAGATAATGATTTGCCTCTAAAGTGAGGGGAGAATGAAGGATTTAGAGTAAAAACCGGAGGAAAATAGGGCTCTGGACTTGGAGTAGAAGACGGCGAAATACGAAAAGGTATGGAGGTCGGCGGATGCTGATGGTGTGGTGGAAACGGTGGTAGTGTGAATATGAAACTGTATGGTGTGTTAGATTGCAGTAATGAATTAATTGTGTATTGTCTTGTGAAGTTGGGATGCAAGTTGAGTGATTGTAGGTTAATTGGTTTACTGGTCCGGACTCGTGAGGATCAGCAAGTTTGGTGTGCAGACTCAAGAGAAGTCCAAGATCCTGGGATAGCTTTCTATATGTGATTGTCCGATCTAAATTATGAGTGCCGTGAAGCTCTATCAATGATTCACTTGTGATAGGGAATTTTGTGTGAATGTAGGAGTAACGTTATGATGGAAAACCTCAGGTACCAGGGGTAGACTACAGAGATTGGGTGACCAACGCAGGTCGGTCGTCATAGCGAATGTTCTTGTAAGAATGTTCTATCGATCTTTTAGCGGACAGACAATTACTTGTTTATGTAACTGTAAGTTATTGTGGCTGTGTTAGGAAGCAGTTACTTTGGATATACAGTTTCTTGTTAGAACAAATGTGTGAGCGAGTGTATGAAGTGAAATTGTAAAGGAGGGTGAGCCCCTGCAAAGAGGGAGTTGTGATGTCAGTGCGAGTCGCACTGGGATAGGTCGGTTGGTGTAACGCCACACTGGGATGGGTGGAAGTTCGTCCGATGTTCAATATTGAATTCTAGATTGCAAATAATTGATTTTCACAATGAGATCTTTTAAGGTGTTGTGCAATTTGTGTAGAGGCAACACAGGGGTGGTAACTCGGGTGGGAGAAGAAGCTCCACCAGAGGATACCCTGGCACATTACATGGCAACCAATGCAGGGCTCCAGACTATGTGTGGCTGCAAAATTGACATAAAATAACAGAGAAAGAGGGAGAATTGGCTTTCCCTCATTATGGGTCATTTTGGGTGGAGGTGCTGTACCAGCTGAGAGGACTGATGTCTTCTCTGAAACCTCCGCCTAGACCAGCGCAATTTGACGCATTAGGGGGGTCATTACGATGGAGGATTTTCCGCATCCTCCGGGCCGGCGGAAGCCACCGCTGGCCCGGAGGATGCGGAAAATCCTCTGCGGACCCACCAGGACCCACCGCCACATTAGGATGGCTGGTGGGTCATGGTTTAGGTCCGCAGCTTTTCCGCCGCGGCTGGCTTACAACCGCGGCGGAAAAGCACTAAAATGGTGACGGTGTCAGATTAGGATGTGCTTTTGAACATGCTTTTCCGCGGCGGCTTTTCCGCCGTGGAAAAGCATGTGTAACTGCACTGCGGGGGCCCGTTGCGGGCCCCCTAGGTCTAGTGGGGGGTGGGGGGTGCACATGGGGGGTACCTATGGTACCCCCCTGCATTTGCGTGCACAATGCAGCAGGCACCGCGCGGTGCCTGCCGCTTTGTGCACGCAAATGCTGCGCATGCTTTTTTAACATTGCTGCGGGTGCAGCTTGAAGCTCCACCCGCCGCAATGTTAAAATAGAGGATGTGACCGCCACCCAGGCGGTCACATCCTAATCTGCACAGAGGGAACGCCGCAGCCCATGCGGACGTACCCTCATGCTCTGGGGTCGCGGACGGACTCAAGTCCGTCCGCGATCGTAATGACCCCCTTAATGTGTGAATGAGAACAGCAATGGCAAAGAAAAGAGAAGCTTCACAGGGAAGAATGAAGAAAGCAATGAAGGCATTTCAGGATGCTGGGTGAAGAGGTGGAGAGTAGACACCATAGAGGGAGAGTGCTTATATCCATTCAGGTTGCTAAAAGGAGGGTCTGACTAAGACAGAGGAGGACAGTTATACAGATGATAGCTTTCTAGAGAGGCTGCTAGCAGAGCGTCCTCTGCCTTATGACTCCAGGTCCGAAAGGGAGAAAATGAAGCAACCTAGGTAAGCTTTAGGAGTGGGTCGAATGGGTTCAGAGGAGCAGACAACAGGAGTAAGAGGGAGAAGGGCAGTGGGAATAAGAATTCCAGGGGGATCTTCAGGGCCGGGATATGCAGACCCAGAGCACGACGAAGGTGCATGTGCTATGCAGTTACCAGACTCGTTTACGGTACAAGTTACAATTGGACCTGTGGTTTAGATCTTTAACCCAAAAGAAAGAGCAGGTGAAAGTCAACAGTAGACAAGAGGAGGGGAAGAGACTATATGTGGAGGAAGTCTTACAATGAGTAGAACAAGAATGGCTCAGATGCCAGGGGAAGCTAGTACCCCCTTGCCAGCTACTACTGATCCATCCAGAATGGACAGTGGGTCGGAATGAAGACGAACAGGAGCTTTGCCAAATTCTCGATCAGACATCACAATGTGGCTTCCGTCAGTGAGGGAGTCAATGATACCAAGAGAGGATCTGGAGATGAGACCAGAGGCACCGAGAGTACTATTCGAACCACAGGGTTTGTGTGAAGGTAAGCATTGGAGAAGTCAAATTTGTGAGAGGGAAAGTCATCCAGTGTTGAGACCAGAGGAGGGTGCAGGTCCAGGAAGGGCACAAAGTTGTGGCAGGGAAGAAACAGGAAGTGAGAGGGGTCAGAGAATCATACAAGTGGCAATGAAGGCACCATTGTTAGATGTAGTACGATTGAAAGTTGAAATAGATGAAGGGATAGAAGGGAATCTGCCATTGGACAGGATTGAAACATATGACCCAAGCAAGTTGCTAATTATACTAAAAAGGCAAAGCGAGCTCATGAAGCATTGGTACAGTTGGCATGAAGGTATGAGGTGGATTTGACCAAGACAAAATTGATGCAGGGAAGCTGTAGACTGAATTATACTGATCAAGATTTAGAAGACAAGCGAACAACAGGATTAAAGGCACAAATTAGAGACTTCATAATAGCGATGCGACCATAGAGAGAATTAGACAAATGGGAAGAAAGATGGTTGAAAAAGAAGGGTGCCAAGAAAGTGATAGTAGATACTCCGCCTCCGGGTGGAGGGATGGAAGCAGCAGGAAATTACCCTTTGAAAGAAGTACAAAATAGGGGGACTGTACATGTGCAATGGAGCAGGGGTGATTTGGCAGCATTTGCAAATGACTTTCCTCGGCTGAGGGAAAAACCTGCTGTCTGGTATAAACAGATTGACTAGTTTGTTACGATTGCGACTGTGCTTTGGATTGATTTGAATACTTTATTTGATATAGTGGTCCCAGGTGATTTATGGACGGCATGTAAGGTTGCCGTTGATTGACCCACTGCAAAACCAGCTAGAGATGCAGTAACTCATGGTCCTTCAGCTGAGGTAATGAAGAAATATGAACAAGTGATTACGTAGTTGTAGTCTAAATTAGCTCCTCAGACTGTTGATTTGCTTAAAATCGATCGTACTACTCAAGATCCTAAAGAATCGGAACATGAGTATTATGTGGGACTTTTGGTGGCATTTAAACAACATAGTGGATTGGATACTGTTGAACCAAAAGAGATGGGACAGTTTGTTTCAAAGTTTGTGTTAGGACTGAGGTCTGATATCAGTTTGATGATACAGCACCACTTGATTTGTTGGCAGAACAAATCTGTCGACGAAATGTTGCGTTATGCAAAATACTGAAGTGAACAAGTAGAGGCAGCCCTAAAGAAAGCAAAGGTGAAATTGATGTTGCTACAGTTGAGGAATGCGGAAAGGCCTGATTGGGTGTAAGGGGTTGGAGGAGCGATGGGCTGGGGAAGAGAAAGTGGTAGAGGAATGAACCAACAGACGGCAGCCGCGGCCGGTGGTGGGAGTACCTGCATGCGGTGATGTGGGGAGGAGGAGGTGCAGGGTGGAGGGTAGTAATGTACGGATTACGGAGTTTAACAGGTAAGTGAACATATAAATAAATAAAATAAAATTTGTTGCGCGCACTGCATCACATTTGGTGATGCAGTTCGCGCAACTAAATTCGTTTTATTCATATATATGTTAACTTACCTGTTAAACTCTGTAATTCATACATTACTACTTCCCCACCCTGCCCCTCCCCACGTCACCGCCCAGTGTTTACTTCCACCACGGGCCGCGGCTGACAACCAGGGGAAGGGAAGAGGAAGGGGTACGGATATAAATGGGAAGTGATTGGGTAGCAAGTCAGAAAAAGGTCACAGCATGCCACTATTTTCACAAAATCGACCATCGGAAGTGGAAGTGTCGATTGAGAACAGCAAATCAAATGCAATATGAGGGAGAGGGACCGATGTCAGTAGGTATGAATACTGGGACAAGACCTAGATCCATGTATGGGGGAGGTTGTGAGTCCCAAATGAAGATACCACAGCCTTCAAGGATATCCACAAGTAGTCAGGTGTATCATCAGACGCCTTACTTTGAAATACAACATAGATCAGATCAGTTACAAGGTTCTCATGAGTGTCAGAGGGGGGTGCAGGGAGAGTGCACTTTAGGCAATGCCCCGGAAGTGGATCAAAGTGGACTCTTTATAGATGCAGAGGTGAACGGACATCCTGGTACCTGTTTGTTAGACACTGGGGCTGCGCACTCCACAGTAAGGACAGAAGTGGTTCCAAATGTATCCCTGTCAGGAAAATCGATTCAAGTGGTGGGAGTTACTAATTTGAAAATGGCTAACCTGTTAACAAATTACTTACCTGTGAGAATAGGACCCTTCCAAGACAACCATCAATTTGTGGTGTGTGATTCCAGTCCAGTCTGTCTATTGGGAAGAGATCTTTTGTGCAAGGTAAATTGTACTATATCTTGCACTCTGAGGGATGTGAAGTTGGAAACCTATGATGACGACGCTGATTTCAAAATGGCCAGTATGAGCTTATGTGCAGAGCTGTTTGTGGTTCTCACAATAGAGGACCCACCATATGATTTGAGAAATTCAGTTTTTCCGAAGGTGTGGGATTTCACGGGTGAGGAGATAGGATTGATTGGAGGAGTCGAACCTGTTAAGATACAGGTCAAACCGAATGCTGAAATCCCACGAACCCTGCAGTATAAATTGACTCCAGAAACTGTGGCTGGAATAGGACCTGTAAACAAGTCTATGATTGCACAAGGAATTGTGAAGGAGATAAGAGAAAGTCCCTGTAACTCACCTATAATGGGACTACAGAAGCCTAGCGGTAAGTACAGAATAGTGCAGGATTTGCGCAGGGTCAATAAAATTGTGATCCCATGTTGTCCTGTGGTTTAGAATCCAGCTGTTATATTATTTCAGATACCATGTGAAGCAGAATGGTTTACAGTCATAGAACTCTGTCAGGCATTTTTCTCCATACCATTGCAGGAAGATAGCCAGTATATTTTTGCCTTTAGGATGTACGTCTGTGTGTTAACATGGGTATACCGAAAGTCTCTCTATCTTTAGCCAGTGCTTGAAAAAGAATCTTGAAGGGCTGGTGATGCCCCAGAGCTCACCCTTGGTACAGTATGTCAAAAACCTTTTGCTCGCTTCGGAGACTGAGGATGCCTGCAGGATTGACACATTGGCTTTGTTGAATCATTTAGCAGAGTATGGACACAAGGTGTCCCCAAACAAGCTACAGTATTGTCAAACAGAAGTGCAGTATTTGGGTCACTGAATTGAAAAGGGAAAACGAAGGGTGTCACCAGATCGCATAGAGACGATTCTGCAAATGGGAACTCCAAAAACACAGAGAGAAATCCGCATGTTTTTGGGATGGTCGGCTATTGTCGACAGTGGATCCTACATTTTTCCTTACAAGCAAAGCCACCCTTGAGATTGACTCGAAAGGACATTAGTGATCCGGTATTATGGGATGATGACTGCTTGAAAGCCTACCATGAGCTGGGAGAGAGCCTATGTCACGCTCCAGCTCTGAGAATGCCTGATTACAACAAAGCGTTTTCGCTCTTCTGCCGTGGGAAGGAAGAATGTGCATTAGCGGTCCTTGTACAGACACCTGGAGGTGCCCATAGACCAGTGGCTTATTTTTCTGCTACATTATATCCAGTAGCTTCTGCATTGCCCAGATGTCTGAAATCTGTTGCTGCAACAGGTGTAAGCATTGAGAGATGTTAAAGCATAGTGATGGGTTAACCGCTTATTGTTTATGTGCCACATTCAGTAGAACTGTTAATGCCAAGAACAAAGACATAGCATTTAACAAATAACAGACTTACAAAGTATGAGCAAGTTATATTGGCTTCTGAAATGTTACCCTAAAATGCTGTACTACCTTGAATCCTGCGACACTGTTACCTCTTCCGCAAGAGGAAGGAGAGGATTGTGAAGAGCATGAGTGTCTGAATGTTACTGAACTATCTACCAAACCCAGACCTGAAATTGTCGATGAACCTTTGCCTGAATCTGATTTGATCCTTCTTGACAACGGTTCATGCCTAAGAGACAATGAAGGGTATTTGAGAGCAGCTTTTGCTGTGTGTACCATCTTGGGGGTGGTTGAAGCTGCCTGTTTGAAAAGAGTATACTCCTCTCAGGTGGCCGAAAATATTGCTCTGATACGGGCCTTTACCATCGCAGATGTAGTCTGAGGGACTATCTATACGGACAGACAATATGGGTTTGGAGTGGTTCATGATTTTGGACAGTTATGGTCTCCGAGGGGATTTTTAACGTCTTCAGGATCCCCTATTCATAATGGAGAATATGTGTGTCAATTATTGGAGGCTTTACAGAAACCTAAAGAAATAGCTGTATTTAAATGTGCAGCCCATGGGAAGGGGGAAGATTTTGTCACCAAAGGTAATGGAGAATATGTAGGAAAGAGCACAGAAGAGACCGAGCTCAGCATGATGTTAGCTGTGGCCGAGACATGGGATGAGGTGAAGCACCTGCAGGATGAGGTCTCAGTGGAGGAAGCTGCATCATGGATTAAAGCAGGTTGTGAAAAGAGAGAAGATGGCATTTCGGCCTCAAGAGATGAAAGGGCAGTGTTACCTACATGTTTATTAAGCCAAATGGCAAGGCAGATTCACGGAGCAGTTCCTCTTGGAAGAGATGCAATGATGCGAGTGTTTAGGCAATCGTGGTTTAACCCACAATTTCGTGTGCATGCTGAAGCAGTGTGTAATAGGTGTGTTACGTGTCAATAAATGAATGTTGGAAAGAGAACTATGGTTACGATGAGCCACATTGAGAGACCAGGAGGTCCTTTCAATAGGATAGAGTTGGAATTTATTGAGATGCCGAGATGCAATAGGCTTAGATATGTTTTGGTGGTGGTGTGTATCTTTTCACGTTGGGTTGAGGCGTATCCACCTAGACGATGTGACAGTATCATAGTGGCAACACTGCTCTTAAGGGAACTGATACAGCGGTTGGATATCAAACCTCGGTGGCGACAGATAGAGGAACACACTTCCATAATCAAATCATGAAATTGTTATGTACAGCCTTGAAAATTTATCAGCTACTGCATCGTGGTTACAGGCCTGAGGCTTCTGGTCTTGTGGAACAGATAAATGGCACAATCAAGATGAGGGTGTCAAATGTGTATTTGTCAACTTCATTGAAATGGCCAGATGCATTGTCGTTGGTATTGATGAGTCAGCGTAGCACTGCTGATAGGAGGAGTTACTTTTTCCCTATTCTTTCCTATTTTTTTTTTCAGCTGTCCAGGACCATGGCAAAGGGAGCCGGGAAGAGCAAGGGGAAGGGTCCCGCACCCCGTACCCGGCTCCCTTGCGGGCGATTGTGGGGGGAGGATGTGGTGGCCAGGGAGGTTTTCAGCACAGTGGAGGTGGCCACACTTATATTTTATGTTCAGCGCCACCTCCCAAAGACTGTGGCATCAGGGGTCAGGCCCGGTTAAGCATATGACCTCCGGGAGCGTCGCCAGCTGTGGGATAAGGTGTGCCGGGCCATGCGTAGGGAGTCAGGGGTCCGGCGCACCTATCACCAAGCGATGCACCGGTGGGCAGACGTCCTTGACCGGGAGCAGGACCTGGTCCACCTGCTAGGCGTGGAGATCCCTGGGCTTGGTGAGTAGCTATTTAATAACTACTTTGTTTTCTTCTGCTCTGTGTTATTTTGCTAATATATGTTTTCCTGAAGAGCAAGAATGCTGCCGATTCGATTACATTGCAGTTAAAATAATGTTTAAATAGCTTCTGTGATTGCAGGTGCTCGCCTCCTCAGTGGCGTTGCTACTATGCTTACTTAGTTGCAACTTTGTGCTCATTTGGCCTGAATATGTTTGAGTGTAATACTTTACAGAACTGCATAATGCTAGAGAGACTAGAGACTCAAGTCCAGTCCTTCCTTTGTACTCCTGCTGCCACTAAGAAGAAGAGATAGTGGTGGATTGATAGGTTGAGTATATTATGACTTGTTACTAGTAGTAGGACATTTTTTAGTGGTCTGCAATCATGATGACAGACTGTGTCTGTCACGTCGCATGCTGCTGAGTGCTGGCAGTCGTAGTAGAACCTTTTTGTTTTTGGTTTAGTTAGTAATTTACATAACTTTACAAGTAGACGATCTGCGAATCCAGCCATACTGTACTAGTATCCTCCTAGTTGACCAGATCAGATAGGTAAATACATGTAGTGCAATTGTTGGTAATTTGTTTCCCTGAGATAATTTTAGATTGTGGTCAAAGAAATCAAATATTTAAAAAAAAAAACAATCGTCCATGTTTGTGTTTATTTCCTGTTCACATTCAGCACCTCCCAGGGGCAAGAAGACTACACCCCAGACTCCGGTGGAAGAAAGTGGGCAGGAACGATCCTCTGCAGGCTCTTCTGCTGGCCCCAGTAAGTTGTTCTGTTGTTAATATAATTATACTTCCCTAACTTTTACAGCTCCTATTCATTCCAAACTGTTTCCTAATTCTATTTTTTACAAAATAGTCTTTGATCTTCTTGTAGACTGTTTCTACATTCTTATCCTGCCTCTCTACCATCACTCTCTGTGCTACTACTATTTACTATTATTATGAGTCAGTCTGTGTAGGTAGGTAAGCTTGCCCAGTCGGCAAACGGTGTTAAACAAAACTCTGATACAGCAATAGCTCTAGAGGCACCAAGCGCAGTCCTCTGGGTTGCCCTTGCTGTGTATTCCAGTCTTCTTTATGTTAGTGCTTTGACAATTTCCAACAACAAAATGTCAATGTCAACCAAGAATAAGCTAGTAGTTGGCTTTTTGATTCGATAGTAGCACATACCATACCGCTAGTCTTTCAGGTACTATTCTGCACATACAGAAGTATGGACAAGAGAAATAGGACATTGTTGATGATAGGTGCAGTTCGACTTTCCACATACCTCAGTCAGAAGTAAATGTGCGGGACTCGGGAGCCCTCACCTTGTTGGAACTTCAAGTTCTCCTGGTGGTGATGAGGAGTAGTTGTTTCTGTCTATAATTAGAAAAATGTTGCACGTTAAAAAGCAAGCATTCATCAGTTGTGCCAAAAAGTGTTGCATGTTATGGCTAAGCATATAAGTTAACACCCTCCCCAAAACCGTGACTTTTCTTCAGTCTCAATAATTAAAAATTGTATATGTTATATATTAACATTTTCTCTTCCGTTACGAGACGAAATAGCGGGTGGTGTATGGGATCTAAAAATATGATCCAGAAACTGGGTGGTGATGAACAGAGTGTCTGAATTAAGCAGACCACTCTTACCCAGTCCAAAGATCAGGGCTTGATCCATCACCGTTTTTTAGCTCACTGCACCATCCCAGCTCAGAACTTGGCTATATGCAAATTAGTCTGACCCTGTCCCAGTGCATCATGGGAACAGGGCAGACCAAACTACCAAGCCAATTCTTATACTGGGAAGGAAACAAGCTACCGGGGACCGGTTTCTGGCATTTCAGCCGTCTTCGGCCCGGCTTGCTTGAATCCTGATGGTGCAATGAGCAAGGGACTCACATCTGAGTATACCCTTCCACGCTTATGGTGGACAAAAATGATCCAGAAACTGGGTGGTGATGAACACTATAAGTGTGGCAGGGTATACTCAGACATGAGTCCCTTTCTCACTGCACCATCAGGATTCAAGCAAGCCGGGCCGAAGACGGCTGAAATGCCAGAAACCGGCCCCCGGTAGCTTGTCTCCTTTCTGGTAAAGAATTGGCTTGGTAGTTTAGTCTGCCCTGTTCCCATGATGCACTGGGCCAGGGACAGACTGATTTGCATATAGCCAGGTTCTGAGCTGGGATGGTGCAGTGAGATAAATAACGGTGATGGATCAAGCCCTGATCTTTGGACTGGGTAAGAGTGGTCTGCTCAATTCAGACACTCTGTTCATCACCACCCCCTTTTCTGAATCGTTTTTGGCCACTATAAGTGTGGCAGGGTATACTCAGACATGAGTCCCTTTCTCACTGCACCATCAGGATTCAAGCAAGCCGGGCCGAAGACGGCTGAAATGCCCGAAACCGGTCCCCGGTAGCTTGTCTCCTTTCTGGTAAAGAATTGGCTTGGTAGTTTAGTCTGCCCTGTTCCCATGATGCACTGGGCCAGGGACAGACTGATTTGCATATAGCCAGGTTCTGAGCTGGGATGGTGCAGTGAGATAAATAACGGTGATGGACCAAGCCCTGATCTTTGGACTGGGTAAGAGTGGTCTGCTCAATTCAGACACTCTGTTCATCATCACCCCCTTTTCTGAATCGTTTTTGGCCACTATAAGTGTGGCAGGGTATACTCAGACATGAGTCCCTTTCTCACTGCACCATCAGGATTCAAGCAAGCCGGGCCGAAGACGGCTGAAATGCCAGAAACCGGTCCCCGGTAGCTTGTCTCCTTTCTGGTAAAGAATTGGCTTGGTAGTTTAGTCTGCCCTGTTCCCATGATGCACTGGGCCAGGGACAGACTGATTTGCATATAGCCAGGTTCTGAGCTGGGATGGTGCAGTGAGATAAATAACGGTGATGGATCAAGCCCTGATCTTTGGACTGGGTAAGAGTGGTCTGCTCAATTCAGACACTCTGTTCATCACCACCCCCTTTTCTGAATCGTTTTTGGCCACTATAAGTGTGGCAGGGTATACTCAGACATGAGTCCCTTTCTCACTGCACCATCAGGATTCAAGCAAGCCGGGCCGAAGACGGCTGAAATGCCAGAAACCGGTCCCCGGTAGCTTGTCTCCTTTCTGGTAAAGAATTGGCTTGGTAGTTTAGTCTGCCCTGTTCCCATGATGCACTGGGCCAGGGACAGACTGATTTGCATATAGCCAGGTTCTGAGCTGGGATGGTGCAGTGAGATAAATAACGGTGATGGATCAAGCCCTGATCTTTGGACTGGGTAAGAGTGGTCTGCTCAATTCAGACACTCTGTTCATCACCACCCCCTTTTCTGAATCGTTTTTGGCCACTATAAGTGTGACAGGGTATACTCAGACATGAGTCCCTTTCTCACTGCACCATCAGGATTCAAGCAAGCCGGGCCGAAGACGGCTGAAATGCCAGAAACCGGTCCCCGGTAGCTTGTCTCCTTTCTGGTAAAGAATTGGCTTGGTAGTTTAGTCTGCCCTGTTCCCATGATGCACTGGGCCAGGGACAGACTGATTTGCATATAGCCAGGTTCTGAGCTGGGATGGTGCAGTGAGATAAATAACGGTGATGGATCAAGCCCTGATCTTTGGACTGGGTAAGAGTGGTCTGCTCAATTTCAGACACTCTGTTCATCACCACCCCCTTTTCTGAATCGTTTTTGGCCACTATAAGTGTGGCAGGGTATACTCAGACATGAGTCCCTTTCTCACTGCACCATCAGGATTCAAGCAAGCCGGGCCGAAGACGGCTGAAATGCCAGAAACCGGTCCCCGGTAGCTTGTCTCCTTTCTGGTAAAGAATTGGCTTGGTAGTTTAGTCTGCCCTGTTCCCATGATGCACTGGGCCAGGGACAGACTGATTTGCATATAGCCAGGTTCTGAGCTGGGATGGTGCAGTGAGATAAATAACGGTGATGGATCAAGCCCTGATCTTTGGACTGGGTAAGAGTGGTCTGCTCAATTCAGACACTCTGTTCATCACCACCCCCTTTTCTGAATCATCTAAAAATATGACATGTTTTTTCTAGGCGTCACAACATCGGATGCGGCACTTCCCACCACCAGTGCCAGGGCCAGCAGCGTGGAGGGGTCCACTCCAGGGGCGGATGCGGCGGTGCCACAAGTGCCACCAGGAGGAGCTGAGGGGGATGGCTCAGCAGCGGTGGACAGTGGTAAGTTATTATACTCCTTACTTATTGAAATTTTAGAGTGAGCTCACAAAGGAGTGTAAGATGTACTGTACAGTAGACAGTAAACTACTACAAGTACACTGTACAGTCAAGAACAGTTACTAATTTAGAACGAAATCTTTGCCAATCACGGAGAAGACAGTCACCCTTGACTTACCGATAGCATTAGCGGCGGTAGTTCTCGAGTAAGCAATGGCCCCCTCTATTTGACTTCAATTCAGCTGGGAAACTTTTATCGTGAAGCCAAGTCATATTAGATGAACTTGAGGGATGTGATGAACGAAAAGGGAAAGAACTTAGGGTGAATGGAAGGACGAACGAGTCATAATATGACTGTAAAGAATGATACGTGTTTTGAATGCAGGCAGAGGTGGCTGATAGGAAGGAATCAGATGCATGGCTGCTTGAAGCAAGGAAGGTTGGAGGAGAAAGAAAAGATGACTGCCTGTGTGGGTGAATCAGAAAATTCATGCGTGTTGTGCATTGCAGTATATCATTTGGGTGAAACTCAAATGCAAGTCAAGACGGTGGTTTACCAAATAAAATGAAAAGGGTGTTATTTGGTTATTGAGAAAAAGTAAAGTTGGTACAGTTGACACATTAAGAAGAATGATAGACCTTTACTTTGGAAGCCTGGATGGTATCTTCTTCCTCATAGATAGCAGAGGTGTATGTGTAGACGCTCAGTGCATGAAGAGTGTTACTTTGTTTGAACAGAATGTCCGTGCCGGAGTAGCAAAGCAGAGGAAATCCAAATACTAGACGTTGTGATGGTTCAGAAACTCTCCCTTGCCTAAAGTAACAGTAGTTTACTTTGCAAGCACAGCATATTGTGTATGTATTGTATAGTTGACAATCATATCAAGTCAAGTCCCCTCCTCCGGCAATTATGGTTACCACACTCATTCCCTATGTTCATAATTTTCTTTCTGCTGTGTCAATCATGGGTGGACTATCGCTATTGTTCACTCAATCACAACAAAGCACCTAAAGTCATCCATCATATAAGGAAAGAGATCATGTTATCGGCTGGATACATGATCAGAAATGAATAATCTTCATTTTCCTTTTGTAGTACTGAAGGCCCGGGGGGGCAGTGCGAAATATAAATTACATTGAGCAGTAGCCTTTGATGTAACTGAGTATGGCCAGTGCCACCCCTATAGAAAAGTAAGAGCTTCCCTATCCCCACCTGCATGTACTGCTTAAAGTAAGGCGAGTCTGCGTCCTCATGGCTTGTGTCTGTTTTTCTTGGTTGCAAGATGACTGATCTGGCATTATGCAGGCTACCACAAGTTCACGTACAAGTAATTTCTTTCACAAAACTAGAGAAAAAAAGAAGAATACTGGTGTACTCTCTGACTCTCTGACTATGTATAGAGTCCATAGTACTGCCTGCTAGTAGAATTCCTGAAACTCCCACTAATGTTACAGGCCTACAAAGACGACGGAAAGATACCTACCAAAATGTTATACTGTGCTTGCAAATTGCTAGTGTTACTGTGAGACAACTTTCTGTTGAATTATTTTGTGTTATTGTTAAACAGTATTGGTTACAGTTTTCTTCTTTCTTTCTTCATATAGATGCTCCAAAAAAGCTCACCCGACAGGACATGGCTGTCCGGGCCAGGGCCCGGAAGCTGGAGGCCATTTGTGTGGAATATCGCCGGCTGTGGGTTCGGGAATAGGAGGAGTAAGGGGCAACAGCTACTTCCTCCTCCAGTGCCCCCGGGTCCACCAGCAGCTGCCCACACACCGCCGAAAGTGACTGTGTCCTTTGCCCCTTTTTTAAAGTCTGTTTGGGGGTGGGAATCGGGAGTTGGGGATTCTTTCGAACTTTTCTCAGGACATTTGAAATGGACAATTGTTTGGGTTAGGGAGGGGGGTGGTTTAGGTCTTTGGGACTAGTTTATTTTTGTTAGGGTAAAATATAATTATTTATTTTACATACTTTAACATAGTGTACGCGTTCATATTATTTTTGTGGGGTGGTGGGTGTGGGTTACTGCACGTTTGGTTTCCTCAAACTTACCAGCATGAATTATGTAAAACGTCCAAAAATGTTCAAAAGTGCCACTAACAGAGTTAGTGAGTTCAATTGGCCTACTAGTACTTTACTAACACTACTGTCATTCTCTCCTCCGAGTCCTAGCCCATTATTCTGCCTCCCCAAAATGCTTATCTTACCTGTGATTCCTGTTTATGGCGATTACGGTTGAACAACAATCCATCCAGGACCGAAATTCCGTTGTTGTGGTGTTAGTAGGAGTGGTACCACACTAGAAGTAGCAGCATATGAAAAAACAAAGTAAAAAAATTAGACATTGAGTGGACTGAGAGGAGTATTAGAAGGAACAGTACATTTGTAGCCTAAGCAATGGTGAAGATCAGTATGGGGGAAAAAAATTGCATGGAATATTATGGCTACAATAAGAACAGTGACACAGCAGCGTAACAAGTCTTCTTGATATGTAGTAGGATGATGTTGACGATGGATCCAATCGATGGTGGGCATGAAATTCAGAATTTATTTTAAAATACTCATTGTTGATTTTTTAACCAGAATTACAATATCCTAGGATTCATCTAGCTGCCTTAAAATTTGAGGAGGTTGCTTGCACCTTATCCTCCCCAGCAAGTGTGTGGAATTATTGTTGTCATTTAGTCACACCTCAATGAAAACCACACAGCCCGGGGGAAAAGGGTTAGGGTTTGAAAATTGGATGGGAATGGCGTTTGTGGGGAAAGTTTTGTGGACAGAGGAAAAAAAAACAGCATGGACAAACAACAAATGAAGATAAACAAATCTTTGGATACGAAGTTATCCATAAATCTTTTAAGGGAGTTAAAGGAAGTGCATGCACTACTGCATGCATGAAGTTGTTTGCTAAATGGATAGGTTACTGAAAAGTAAGTAGTACTTTCTACAATGTACTAACTATGAAGAAACAATGTGACAGTACAGGGCTGCAGTAATTATGCAATTTCACTTGCCTATCTGCCCTCAGAGAGAAGAACCACTTAGTACATTAAATTAGTTAAAAAAATAGCAAAGAAAAACGTATACAATGGCTGGAGGGATGAATTGAAGCAGAGAGCAAACAAATGCACAGAGTCACACTCATGGAAGTTCACAGCAATAACATTACTTAAAAGATAAGTAGAAATGACGATGGATACTGTAACTGTATGTTGTAGTTGTCCTGTTGAATTTGGGAAGTTGCATGCATTCAGCCATTCCTCTTATTCGAGGTACTCCTCCATTCCATCTGACGCTCCGTCGATCAATGTTGGTGACAAGAAGACACCTTGTCCACTGCCTGCCTAGCGGATGCGGAATTGCCGATCGCTAATAGTAAGCCTGAGCTCATCGTTTTTCCCATTGCACACGGTATTAGCTGGCCTGTAATCGTTTTTTTTTTTGTCCTCATAACCAGCAAATAGACAAAGTACCGAAAGGAATTTACAGAGAGCAGCTGTCTCAGTTTATCTGGAAAACTGGAAGGGACACGAATCTAGTGGGGGCCATCTATCCCTCAGCTGTCAACTGTATTCCAAGAAGGCAGAGAGTCCATGATTTACCAATCTGCGGCAAATCTAGGGGTAGTTTAGCAGCCAAATGGGGCCGGGCATGAACAGGATAACGGCTGTTCCACAAGTGCACAATTTAGAAGCACCGTAGGAGATCAATCATTGGACCCGTCTGTAATTGTTGATGGAAAAATGGAAGAGATATTAAAACACCATGGAGAAAAAAATATACAATGTTGGAGGGGATGATTTACTAGGGACAGGAGGGGCCAGGGGGACTCAGTGCACAGCTTTCAGAAGCCGCGCTAGCGAGACCGTGAGTGAAAACTAAGGGGAATAGGGCGGCTTAAATTGCACCGGGGCTGTCCTGGACCTCTTGCTCTAAAACAGGAAAAAAACATACATATGAGCTTTTGGAGACTGAAGCTTGGAGTTGTACAATTTATTTGAAGACACAGCTTCTAGAAATAATCAGTGATAGCATAAACACCACATAGTACTTGGTCCTGTACCCAGCATTCTCTTGAAAGTCACATGGACCAGTTTTGAGTTTGCAAAGTATATTTTACAGCTGCTATGAGAGAGAGAAACTATACTTTAAGAATACTGGTGAGGCATGAGGCATATCGTATAGAAGAGGTTAAGCACATATTATTGGGCACACTCACCACTACCTGTAAGATGTCCTGAAAGTATTAGTTCAAAGACCTTCAATGCAGTGGAGATAAAACAAAGTCAGAGAAAGCATAACATTTCAAATAATGGAATACAACTTTAAATGCAACAAGGAAAAAGCATTTCATTACAGCAGAATATACAATGGAGCAGAATCTAAGTACATGAAACCTAAGTACATGAAACAAGGGCTATCTCGAGTAACCCCTGGGAAAAACTCTGGTCCGCCACCCATGTGCTGACGGGAGTAGTTCAACGATAATCGGGCGGACCACCCTTTTATACTTGTTCAGGGGTGAGGGGCCTATGGTCACGCTATATTACGTCACCTCGAACCACATATCCTTCTATCGCCTCTCACGCCCCTGCCTGGTGACTTTCCCATCATTAGTGTAGATGTGACTACCTTCTCGTAATTGTGTGGCAAGTACGCTAGCCTAGACTGAGTTCCTGCCATTCTGACTGGAAGTTTGTCATTAATCAGAAATGTGTTATTATTGCTTTGAAGGGTTCTATTCATGTGTCAATCAGGCAGTCTGCGATAATATTTCGCTACACTTATCCTCAGTTTATCGGATATCTTGCTTGACGTAGCTGTGGTGGGAACTTCCCTTATTCTATTCATGGCTTAGGTGGGGGACGTGGGGCATGTTGCAAGATTTATAGAGGAACTTGACTTCTACAGTGTGTGCGAAATATACAATGAGGTGGGGCCTGGCAGGGGTGCTGAGCTTTGCAGACAAGAGCAGCTGGGTGAAGCTTGGGTCAGACCTGCTTTCTGCTTCTGCTTAAGCTAAGAGAAAATGGCAGTGCTCAGGGCAACGTAACTGAGGCCTGTAACTTCTAAACAGCAGGGCCCACACAGGGGTCATGTTGTGCAGGTGACAGGTGTGTCCTTGGATAGCTGTGCAGCTAAAAATTCTCCCTCCAACATTCCCCCCTCAAGTTCGAAATTCGAACTTTATCAAATCATCTTTAAACACCATTCGAACTGCATATTTAGCTAGAGATGGGGGGTGGCCAGGGCAATTTTATGAAGAATTTGTTCCTAAATCCTCTTCTGGTCCAATCTCTTACACATGGTCTCATAGGGAGGTACTGACTTTCAGAGGGGACCTGCGCTGAGTGAGGGTCAGGGATGGTACGCTCTATGTTCAGTACTGCTATCTCTACATCTTCCCCTTGTCCCATGCGTGTACCTGTGTAGTTCATCTCAACTATCTTAGACCTTAATCTTCTAACATAATGCAACATAATCTGTGTTCAAAATTACACAACCACAAGCACACATAATATAGGCATTATAAATTTTAGTACTGCAGATAGCCATGAAGGCATCCAGTCCAAGTTGGACCAATTACTTAAAACATCTGCATTTGCACTTCCATCCTCAGGCATCTGTCTCCCCAAATTTTCCAAGTCCTCAATGGCCTTTCTTTGTAAGTGTTCCGTTATCAGCATCATCGGCCAAAATGAAGACACAGCAGGACTATTTTCCCATTCTGTCGCATCCACCACTATTCATCGCAATTAACTGGTCTAGAACATAGCTTTGTTCCAGAACCATTAGTCTCAAAGGTCGTAGTTCTTCTTCCACGGCGTTGAACCCATCACGGGTGTTGTTAACAAGCTGCATCAGTTCATATCTCGTTACTTGGAGCCATTGAGCATTGGCTTTTGTCTGGAACATGGGGATAACTCCCCCAAAGAAAAGTTCAGCATCATTGAAATCTTCCGGAACCTCATGGAATGTGTCATCTGAGGAGTACTTATTGACTTCTCTTTTTCGGTGGTGGGGCAGGGTGACATCACCTGCCATTGGGTGTGTGTGGATGCGGGAAATGTTCACTGCTGGGACGACGAGATGCCATTCATGCATCGTCAAGATAGAACAAAGTCCTTGCCATTGGGGAGGCAGCTGCAGATACATATTTTCTCCGCATATCCAATAGATGCCAATGAGGATGGACGTGCTGTACTTCGAGTCCGAATTAGTACTAGTGCTCTTGTAATTGGCATTCCTGCCCACAGGTACCGTTCCATTACCTAGGAAGCAAAGGAGAGGAGACTTTAGCTTGTATTCTTTTTCCTGTGTGTATGGTGTACCCTCACTGGACGTGTATCTTCTAGTTTCCCTACCCCATATCTCATCACACTCCCTTTCTATCTCTACATTTAAATTATGTTTGTGCTCTTGTCCTATAGCTTTGCTACCTAAGGAGGCTGCCTTACATATTATGTCATGTGGACCATTCCACTTATTGTCGAAATAAATGTTGGCCTTCAGGTGCAGAATATGTCTCCACTGACAAGGGCATGTGTCATGGGTGTTGTTACATCGGTGATGTTTATTTATTTATTTATTTATTTATTTATTTATTGGCATTTGTATAGCGCAACATATACCCTGGGGTGTCTTGGCGCTGAATAATTTGCCGGCTGATTGAAACTGCCTTGCTCTGATGAATTTCTATACCTGAAGTCATTTAGTGGTTTATTTATTAAACAACCAAGTTTTTAATTTCTTGCGAAATTGGAGTAGCGTGGGGCATGCCCTGATGTCCTGGGGTAGAGTATTCCAAAGTTTGGAAGCCGCCACTACAAACCGTCGGTCTCCCCACATCACAGTTTTGGTTCGAGGAACCATAAGTAGGTTACTGTTAGTAGAGCGCAGTTGGCGTGTGGGTTGGTATGGTCGTAGATGATCTTTAAGAAACTGTGGACCCTGTTTGTTTAGGACTTTGTATACAATGCACTGGGATTTGAATCTAGCTCTATTCTGAATCGTCAGCCAGTGTAGTTTGGGGATGGCATTGGATAGCGGGGCAAATTTTGGAATTCCTAGAATGAGACGTGCTGCCGCATTCTGTATAGTCTGCAGTTTTTTTAGGACTCTTGCTTGGGCATTAATAAAGAGCCCATTGCAATAGTCTAAGGATGTCAGGACTAATGAGCTCACCAGAGTTTTTATGGCGGTGGTAGGAAGGTAGGGACTTATCTTCCGGATCATGCGTAGTTTATGGTGGGCAACTGATGCTACTTTACTGGCATGGTCCATAAAATTAAGATGATTGTCGAAAATAATTCCTAAATTCCTTACTTTAGTCACTGGATTAGGGGGGGCACCGAAGGTTTGGGGCCACCACGAGGTAGGCCATTCTGGTAAGAGTTGCCCAAAAATCATAACTTCGGTTTTATCCGAGTTTAGTTTTAGGCAATTTGCTGCCATCCAGTCCCCCAGTTCTGTCAGTCCCCTCTGGAATGTTTTAGCTACTTCCTCGCCATCACCCTTTATAGCCAACACTAATTGTGTGTCATCCGCGTAGGAGGTAAGGCTCATCCCGTGTGCCTTGATGACATTGGACATTGGATGACATTGTTCAGGTGAGTGGCATTTCGATGGGGGTGTTGGGAAGGTGAAGTACCCTAGTTTCTTATAGTGATGTTCCCAATCCTGCATTATGTCAGCAGGTATGTTCATATCACGGTAAACCTCCATTCTCCTTTCTATTTCCAAGGTATTGGTGATGTCCCTAAATGTTCTCATACTTGTCATCCCACTCTGTTGTATTTACAAATGCATCATCCACTTTGGCTGAGTGGAGCTGTATCTGACCATGTATGCGGCAAAGAAACAAGTGTAAAAGACATTTGGCTGTGGGTGGTGGGACTTCTTTAGGAAATATCAATTCATCTGTGGCTACAGCGTGTGGAATGTGAGAACATACAAAGCATGACTCATTTGTGGCTTTTCTTCCAACCTCCCTCATGTCTCCGTACCACATGTTATCTAACAATGCGTTATGGGTACCATCATTCTGTACTGACACACCAGGGCGCTGGGAGGAAAAATCAGGCATAGAGTGCTGGTCGAAGGTGTAAACAACTGTGTCTTGGACATTTCTAACCCAGTCTGCCATAAGTCGGGTATGCGATGTATATCTAACTGGCACTATCTCGCTACTCATTCTATGACTAATATTTCTTTTATTTTGGCGGGATCGTCTTGGGGTACCTGGCACAGTGGGGATCAAGATGATATCGAGTGTCAAGTCCCTCCCTGTAGGGTCAGCATGGTGTACAGAAAGTGTCAAGATAGGCACAGAGGTGTCATAGTTACTACTGGTGCTTATCCCAGTTTCCTTGTTAGCAGGAAGTGTCTTGTGCATGGGGAGCTCTGTGGTCGTTACAAATCTAATATTGCTAGTATCTTCTCTCTCTCTCTCAGATTGCACTGCTAACCAGTGAAATGCTGTTAATGAAACTACAAACATAATAAAGAAAATAATTGCTGTACATATCTTTATAATTAAAATCTTGACATGGAGGGTTGTTCTGTTGCTGCGTCTCAGTCCGTAGGCCATCATACGATCTTCACATTCTTGTAAAGTCTGTGGGTACATGATGTCTTTAATGTTCAGATCTTGGATGGTGACGAGTGGAAACTCAAAAAGTTCATTTACAAGTGTTCGTTGAATTAAAAGTCTCTCCACTTCCGGACTGCTCCTTTACAAAGATGTGTGTCCCAAAGCAGATAGGCGGAAGTTCATCAGAGGATAGGACCCTTGTTCTTTTCCTCGATATCTGGATGGAAAGGAACTTTGGAGCACGCATTAGTGCACATAAATGAACAACAATTCATCGTTTATAATATCAGAAGAGGGCCCAGTATTTTATTTTAAGTCTGGTGGAGAGAACAACCATATTCATTGATCTGTCAGTGACAAGCCGATGAGATGTGATGTGATGATCAGAGCTGGGAGTGTTTCTAAGTGTAGACAGAACAACGAGAAGGCAATATAGCCATTCCTTCCCAATTGTGGCACTTATCTTACTGATCTTGGCTTTGAACAGGCCTAACATTGTCGCAGTTGTTCAAAAGAATGATGTCTGAAAAATGACTGTCACAGTCACTGCGGGTCACTGCAACGGCATCCAGTAATCCTCAGTGACATATGACCTCATGAAGTAGGAAGTCAGCTGCGGCCTTTGCGTCATAATGGACACATGGTCCAACTTAAATCCACCGTGAAAAAGGGGCACACCACTAACATGATGTGTCTTATTATTAGGCATCTGTCAATCATGTCTACATAGTTAATGTGGAGCTCTAAAAAGGACCCTAAAAAATGAAAGATGAACCACTCTGTCTGCAAAGTTGTGGACATGATATCATGTGAGGCCTGTGTAGGAAGGTGCAACTGACTGAGTGCTATTTGCAGAAGGGCCTGTGGCATGACAGGCTTTCCTGTCATTGTCTGTCTGTAAAATAAAATATGAAATATCCTGTTGTACTCCCCTCTCTTTCCTCAACTTTTTTCTTCAGGTGGGGCACTTCTCTGTGTCTCTCTAAGGTGCAGCTGTGCAATACAATCATAGTGCTGTGTATAACTAATAGTGTATGGGCATGATGTATCTTCTTGCACTGTTGAGGGTGTATTTTGGGCAAGCAGAATGGGGGGCACAGTCATTTTGTGCTGGGGATAGAGATGGTGCATGTCCGGGCCTTCTGGCTACTTCTTTCATATTCATAATTCAGATATACGACCACCTCTGAAATCCGCACATTTCAGTCTGACAATATTTTAATACTGAGCATTGCTTTCTCCCTGCATACGTCCTCTTAACATAGAAATCTACTTTATATCTGTATTCACTTTTACTTTCCCAGCACTGGGGCTGTGTGAAGTAACTACTGTACAGCTGTGCATATCTGAAAACCTATTCCTTATCTCCTCTCATCCATCTTAACATATTCCTTACTATTTATTTCACCTAACTGTGTGATCTTGGGCCACTCATTTCTCTTGCTCATTTCCATAGACCAACGTATTGTTACACAATACTTTTCCCTTTCTCATCAATCTTATTGGTAACTGTCGACTACAGGAAACCTTTTTCCTGTTTGGCTCTACGCCCAGAATATGCACTTGGCCAGGAAAGCTACTTGTGAACCTGGTCCGAAAATAAAAAACCAACCCCGTTGACTTTTCAGTTCTTTTTAATATCTGAAAACATGTGCTGTCTCTATTTGCAATATGTAAAATATACGTATCGTATTATAGAAATAAAGATGGCTTATTTGTAATGCACCTGTTCACTCAGAATGGTATATTTATGGTAAACAGCAGATCTCTATTGTCCCCAACCCAAGGTATTTCTTGAATCCACCTTAGAAGGATGAAATACTCAATAGGCCTAGCAGCACATGATCTCATGTCTACATCTGAAAAGAAATGCGATGCAACTAGTGCACATTCCATTCCATCATTTTATATCTTTCTTGTGCCTATGTCAGCTGCTGCTGAATTTTGGGACGTAAGAATAAATAATTTTATTTAGTTGCTCTATTTTGCAATATTTAGCGAAATATACAGTGTGAATTATATTTGACCATTCACATAACATAACTATCTATTTCTGACCCAAAATGCAAACATAGAACTGACAGTCTGCGTGCACTTGGGAACCGAAAAGGGCATTGTGCCTTTTTCATTGAAACATATTCTTATCTTTCATATTTAATTTGGCCATCAGATCACGTGGACTATGGTGCATGAAGTAGACGCTCCTCAACACCTTTATCTCCTGTCTCTATTTGTACCCATTCTGTGAAAGGGACCCTTAATCTTTTCAGAGAAATCTAATGTGTTTATGCTCTAGTTGGAAATAGGCAGTGCCCTCTCCTTGGTACAGGAGAATGTGGCACCTGTGTCAATCAAAAAACTATACGTGTTGTTGTTAATCATGACATTCACAACTGGGTCCTCTCTAATCTTTGTGAGACATGACAACAAGGGACACACTGGAGTTGTCTGTGTGTTTATCCTGACTTTAATTGCCTCCAGCCTTGTGCTGCTGGATGATGCCCTGTGAAACCAAATCAATGGGGGGCAGAACTGAAGCTCCTTGTGATACAGGGGCTTGTGTCAGGGGCACCATTTTGTACGCAGGCATGTGTTGCTGAGGTACCTGTTGTATCTGATGTGTTGTCACCTGTGTGTTACCTCCTGGCACTTTTAAGGCACTTTGTGAAACATTGGTGACAGTAGTCACTTGACTCACTGGTGTATCTAGCCTAACTGCATCAAGAGTCTTTCTTTTCTTTAATTTCTGCTGTTCTAATTCAGCAGTTGTGTTCTCAATAGCTAATTGCCTTATTTGTGACATTAGAGATCCGATGTCTGAGACATCTGGAAACTTCTGGCGCAGTTCGTTCCATAGCGCTGATCTTATTTTATTGAAAGGATCACCATCTAATTCTGAATTAGTGGTGCAAAGCCTTGTGTTGATGCGTGAAAACATATCCTCTGCATCCTTTCCAATCAGGGATGTGAGTAGTCTTTTCATATCCCAAATAGCCAATGACACACTTGAAGTGTCATTTTCAAAGGCTTCTATCCACTTTCCCGCACCCTCCGTGAGGGGTGGGAGTTCTCTCTTCAAATTTTCTTTGTCCGTTAGGGACCAAGTTACTGAGGTAGGGGGGTCATTGACCTCCTTTGACAGCAGGGGCAGCTGGTGTGTTACCCCTGTGGGTCTTGTGTGACAATACCTGCGTGCGTATTTCTTCCAGACCCTTAGGCCTCGGTGCATGTAGGTATAGTTCCAATCGTCATTTCCTTTTCCCTGCAATATACATTCTTCAGCAGTGGCCATTTCATCTAGCTCAAAGGAACCCTCTCGGGGCCAAACCTTCATTCGAGATGCATTCGCTTCTGTCCAGTCTGCCAATTTATCTGAGAATGGATTGACATAAAGGTCACTCCCTTCTCCAAGTATCACTATCTCATTTGGCGTCAGACCATTAATCAGTGGCGGTCTTGGCCTGTCAAGGGTCATATGGTGCAGTACACCAGATCTGGTGGTGTGCAGATGTGCTGTACCTGATGCATCATATTCCTGTTGGACGTCATCCAGTCGCCCATAGTCACCCAGTACTGCAATTCTTTCTATCTCTCTTCTTCTCTGCCTTCTCCTCTCTTCTGCCTGTTCGAACGTTTTTGGCAGATCCAAATTGTCTCGCTCTAGCTGTGGTCTCTCTAGCCTACGTGGTGTAACCACTGGAGGTGATGTCTGAGGCATAGGTGGTCGTGTCACCTGAGTGTTACAATTAATGACTGTAGACGGAGCTTGGGGCACACTTAAGTTGGCTGTGAGAGAAGCTGCTATGTTGATCTGTGGTGTGGCTGCACTTTTATTTTCCTGATGTAAGTCTATCCATGGCCCTTGCTGTGGCATGATAGTTGGGACTCCACCACTGTGTGGCTCTACCTCCTTCACACTACTAGCTACTTCATTTGGTGCCTGTTTTTTCTTTGCTCCCATCTGTTCAGTCATTCTATCCCCTATACTGGCTAGGTATAATGATAGTTGCTGGTGTGCTGCTGTATTTTCTGTGGGGCTTCTTGAGTACTGTGTGTGTGACACGTCCCCTACTTCTTTACCTGTTCTTTGGCATAGGTCACTTTCTGTCCTATTCCTGCTAATGTCTCCCTCAGTTACTACCTCAGAGGGATACTGTTCACTGTCTTTCCTTACTTCATTGAATTGTAGCAGGTGTTCTTCCTCTCTATTAGGACCTGTGTTAAGGGGCTGCCACTCATTATACTGACTCTGTGTACTGCAATGCTGGTGGCTCGGGAATCGGAATGGGCCATAATGTCTAGTTCTTGTTCTTGGGGTATCGTGATCCTCAGTGAGGGAAGTGGGTGCTGGGCGGTCAGGTCTGGGGAGTGTCATGTAGGAGCTGTGCTGTGAAGCACCAGAGGCCTCATGGCTCTCTTTATTTTCTTCCTGCTGGGGGCTGCAGAGTTGGACACGTCTCATTTTTATTATCAATAGCGTGTCAATTTGACCTGGCATTACTGAAGCTGCATCCTGCAGTACTGGACTTTGCGAACTTAGGAATAGCTGACCTGATGTACTCTCTGGTGTACTATCTTGTGAATTATCTGAGATGTCTGGGGCTGAGGCATCGTCATGGCCTCTGGCTGCCTGGACATCTGATAAGAGTTCTATGTCAGTCTTTATACCCTGTCCTAAATCAATGTCATCTGCGTCATAGGCTGGTGGATGTACTGTGGGTGTTGACATTATCCTTCTGTGTGGTGTGTAGGCTGGCGTAAGTGTGCAACGCCACCGGGTATTATTGTCAGCCTTACCTGCTGCAAGTATGTTATGTCAATTCCTAGGGCTGAGATTAGCGTAAAAATGACTGTACATGTCAGGGGTGAGACAGACTCAGGGGATGTTGCTGTATCCTCAGAAAGGGCAACAACACAGCCGTTCACTATGTGTACCGTAATCTGTAGTCTTGGATCTTGTGTCGGCTGTCTGCTCATCTCCTAGAGTCGAGTTGTCTTTGAGGTAGGCTATCTGTGGCAGTGAATGTGGCGAAACTAATCTCCTTTCAACATGCGTCTTTGTAAATATGCCCACATTTCTGGATAATGCGTCGTAGAAGGGTGTCTTTGTAATAGTTCTGTGAGTCTTGGTGATAGCTGCTGCTGCAGCTTGTTATGCAACCCGTGGGCGTTATGCTAACAGCCTAGTGGAGTGAGGGTATCCTGTGACTCTCCCTGCCCCTCCGGGCAGCTGGTGCTTGGAGGAGGCGGTGTGAGTGAACACTGGTGAGCAGTATCAGGGCTTTCGTTACTTACTACACTACCTACTGACTGGAGTGTAAGTTGTGTGTCATCAGTGGGGGATGTATACGTTGGCACTGGGAGGCACAGTTTCACTAGATGCAATGTGGATGCCCTTATCTCAGTACCCTGTGTGAGTGGTATTCCCAACAAGTCCCACGCTTTAGATATTAAGGATATTTCCTTTCTGTTAAATTCTCTATGAGTTTGTGCGCTCACGTTCTGCAGTGATACAATTTTATTGTTCAATATGTGTAGGACTACCTCAACTTGTTGTCCACTATAGCTCATCTGTACTTTCTTTTGTTATATGTATGTATATGTATTAAAAACAGGCTGACCTCCTGTCCGTTGTTTTCGGGGTCGGGACAGTTTACCACAAGCACAATGCTTCTATGATGACTGGATACCTCTTATACTCATGTATCCTATTCCTAGCGTGGAATGCAGTTAAAAAAGAAACATTTCTCATTTATTCTAAACGATCTATATTTTAAAAATAACGCAGAGCACTTCCCTGAGACTTCCCTCGTGAGCCTGCAGTGCTTGTAGAGGGAAGGGGAAATCCTGAATGCCAGATGCACACAGTGGAGCAGCAGCAAGAAAAAAGGAATAATATATATATCCGTGTGACAACCGTGGGGCTCGAAATGCTGTAGCTTATAGACTCTCTTCAGCCAGCCAGTGGCAGATCAACATACATGGGAAACACAGAAATGCATTTACAATCTCCCTAGTTATTGAATCTCGCTAAAAGAACAGTCTTCAAATAATGGTCACAAAATATATTTAGCAGCAATTTCTACTTAGCGGGCCCCCCCCCTAAGTGATAATGGTACGGGGCCAGACAACACAGTGTTACACAGAGATTCGATGTTCACAGGTTATAATTAGCCAAGGAAAGATGAACAATCACAATGTGCTTATATATCAATAGTATAGTATAGTCTCGCTACGGTCAGCCTCTGTGCCAGCCAGTGACTCCCAACAAAAAGAGACCATGAAAACAGTAAGAATCACACAAATTTGTTCTCTGAACCTAAAAATACATTCACCATTAAACACTAGGCGCTAACATGCAGGTCTGAGCCTAAACAGGTATCTAAAAAGAGGAAAGTAAAATGTAAACACTTTAACAATTATTTTTCAAAAATCACGCTCTATGGCCATTAGAGTGCTAGAGTGTTCTTTATACATGTGAGGCGTACCAACAATAATTAATAAATCACGTTTAGCTTGGCGAAAATATAATGCCTACAATATGAGTAAATAAACTTCTTAGTCCCGCACAGAACTCTTCCCTTGACATACAGCAGGGGATATCACCGCTAAATTAAGGAAAGATCAAAGGTCACGGTAGCTAATCGGACCTGCTGAAACTCCTTCTTTCTCATGGACTACTGACATGAGAGATTACCTCGTCTCTGTCACTCCTATCAAACAGAGGATCACTTGCACGAATATATTGAAAAGGATGCTAGACGCAACCCTTTCCTTCCTTGATACCCTGTTGCAGATGTATCAAAGGTCCTCCCCCTCTCTGGAGAGGCTCCACAATAAGCTGAGAGACCTGCCACGTGCGGTCCTCCTTCCCTGAAACTTCAGAGGGTCACTTAATAAAGCCTAAAAGATTTATTAAAGGTCCCCTCCCTCTAGAGAGGCACCGCGCTTAAGAGTAAATATAGAATAAGCCTTGACAATTCGACTGCTACACTTCTTCTCAGTATTTACACGCGGCTTAGCAATAACATGCGACTATTTATAAAGCAAAGTGAAACACATATATCTCGATAATGACCCAACTGTCAGGCTCAGTCTCCACTTAGCACACAATCCCTCCTCTGCGTAGAATCAAATAACAAGGTTAACAGACAGGAAGCCTGGACCATCGGTAGATGCACTGCTGCATCACAACAAGCACACCATTCGGCCGAACCCAAGAGAGAGACAGCGCAGCGGCGGGCAGACACAATATTATGTATGCTTACCCTCAGCGCTGTGTTCTCCCCTCACAATGGTCCAGCAGGACGGCTGCAGAGTCGTGTAGCAGTTTAGTACTTCCTCCTTAGGAACCAGCTGCATCCTGTCAGTTTAACTCCTTATTATCACGTCGAGGTCACCACTTGTTGGAGGGGATGATTTACTAGGGACAGGAGGGGCCAGGGGGACTCAGTGCACAGCTTTCAGAAGCCGCGCTAGCGAGACCGTGAGTGAAAACTAAGGGGAATAGGGCGGCTTAAATTGCACCGGGGCTGTCCTGGACCTCTTGCTCTAAAACAGGAAAAAAACATACATATGAGCTTTTGGAGACTGAAGCTTGGAGTTGTACAATTTATTTGAAGACACAGCTTCTAGAAATAATCAGTGATAGCATAAACACAACATAGTACTTGGTCCTGTACCCAGCATTCTCTTGAAAGTCACATGGACCAGTTTTGAGTTTTCAAAGTATATTTTACAGCTGCTATGAGAGAGAGAAACTATACTTTAAGAACACTGGTGAGGCATGAGGCATATCGTATAGAAGAGGTTAAGCACATATTATTGGGCACACTCACCACTACCTGTAAGATGTCCTGAAAGTATTAGTTCAAAGACCTTCAATGCAGTGGAGATAAAACAAAGTCAGAGAAAGCATAACATTTCAAATAATGGAATACAACTTTAAATGCAACAAGGAAAAAGCATTTCATTACAGCAGAATATACAATGGAGCAGAATCTAAGTACATGAAACCTAAGTACATGAAACAAGGGCTATCTCGAGTAACCCCTGGGAAAAGCTCTGGTCCGCCACCCATGTGCTGACGGGAGTAGTTCAACGATAATCGGGCGGACCACCCTTTTATACTTGTTCAGGGGTGAGGGGCCTATGGTCACGCTATATTACGTCACCTCGAACCACATATCCTTCTATCGCCTCTCACGCCCCTGCCTGGTGACTTTCCCATCATTAGTGTAGATGTGACTACCTTCTCGTAATTGTGTGGCAAGTACGCTAGCCTAGACTGAGTTCCTGCCATTCTGACTGGAAGTTTGTCATTAATCAGAAATGTGTTATTATTGCTTTGAAGGGTTCTATTCATGTGTCAATCAGGCAGTCTGCGATAATATTTCGCTACACTTATCCTCAGTTTATCGGATATCTTGCTTGACGTAGCTGTGGTGGGAACTTCCCTTATTCTATTCATGGCTTAGGTGGGGGACGTGGGGCATGTTGCAAGATTTATAGAGGAACTTGACTTCTACAGTGTGTGCGAAATATACAATGAGGTGGGGCCTGGCAGGGGTGCTGAGCTTTGCAGACAAGAGCAGCTGGGTGAACCTTGGGTCAGACCTGCTTTCTGCTTCTGCTTAAGCTAAGAGAAAATGGCAGTGCTCAGGGCAACGTAACTGAGGCCTGTAACTTCTAAACAGCAGGGCCCACACAGGGGTCATGTTGTGCAGGTGACAGGTGTGTCCTTGGATAGCTGTGCAGCTAAAAATTCTCCCTCCAACACAATACGCTGTGTAGTGCGAAAATAACACTTTCATTTTCAGAGTCGACAGTATTACATACAAGCATCATTTCGAAAAGTGCGTACTCTGAGTCTCCTTTTCAAGGATAGTAATTAGTAAGTATGGGCGAATTCTGCGGATCTTTCCCCCCAAGCTAGGTGCAAACTGCTATTTTAGAACAAAATTAGACACACAAAAACATGCAATACTGCTAGGCCTAAGTTTCAATCATGCCAAAACGCTCTCTGCAACTAGGCCCAAACCCCCCTTTTCCACAATGGATTTTCTTCAAACCACTTGCAATCAATATTAGACCTTCCCACCAGTGTTTTCAGACCCCTCAACCCACCCCCAAAAATCTAGAACACCCCCAAAACAGCCCCCCAAAAACATGCAATACTGCTATCCCCAAAACATGGCAAATCGCGCCTTGACAATAAATTGCTGTTTTCAGCACTTCCACTACTTCTATCCTCTTGAAACTTACCAGGACACTTGTTCCACTGATTCCCAAGAATCTCAGCAAGGCAGAACAAAATCAATCCACTGGAAGGTGTACCACTAGTTTTCACCCAAACACACGCGCCCTCAAAACACCAAAAAAGGCAAAAATTCGGCCAATTCTGGACCAAAAAATGCGAAACCCCCCTAAAACCTTGCCAACATCACTATGAATGAGCCTGCATCGGGCCCTGAGCCCTAGACTCCGGGAACCTTACCAAGTTAAACCCAAAAACCCTAGTAAACCGCACTGAACCCTAAACCCTAGATATGCTTTGTCTGTCTGTGTCAAAGAGCCTAGGTATGCCACATCAGGTTGCTTCACTCAGTGTTGCCTAACTTGACTGTCTGCATGGCCCTGCCGCAAGCATGGGCCAAAAATCTGTTACGCTCAAGAATTTGCGAATTTTCGGCAATTTCGCGAGATTCGCGGATTGCGAATTTGCCGCCGAAAAACAGCAAATTTTACCAGCGGAACGGATTTTTGACCCTTGCTTGCGGCAGGGCCATGCAGACGGTCAAGGCAGGCACCACTGAGTGAAGCAAACTGATGTAGCATACCTAGGCTCTTTGTCACAGACAGACAAAGCATATTATCTAATTGTATGCAGCAAGCCACATAGCCCCAATTTTACATGAACTGCTGTCTGGACTCTGCCTGGCATAACAACAACACTATACTACCTCGACCACTCCATACCACGATAAGACAGACATGTAGTTCTGCTGTAATAGTTGTTATAGACTGGTTTACCTGTTTGCCACTCACGAATTGGCCATAGTTCTTCCGTAAACCGACGCCGATGATCCATCCATCCCAGTGAGTGACTGTAAAGAAAAAAGACATATTATTTAATCAATCATCATGGTATATTGGCAAACAGAAAGTCCAAGGACATTTTGCATATTGGAAAATGCAACGTAATGGCCCCTGAAGTTGAAGTGCAATTTGAATTAAACAAGGTAAAAAAAAGCAGAGTAGATTTGAGTTACACTTAGTGTGTAAAAGATTAAATAATAACAGAAGACTTACGATCCATTTCATGCACAACAAACAAACAGCTATTGCTTACATTAGAGCCAGACAGCCATTGCTGTCCACTGCATGCCATCTTCTTCTCATTATTCATTACCTGTTCCACTTTTTGTCCGCATCTTCTTCTGAAAGTGAGGACCCACAGGGCAGCCTCTCCTGTCAATTTCCGAAGTAACTGTCAGCAATCAGCAAGCATGTAGTCAGTAATTCCAGTCCCACTTGAGGGGACACGTCTACAAAGACAAAGTTTCTTTATTCTTGAGGGAAATGGATAGTCTGGAGGAGGAGGATAGAGGAGCATGATTGAGTTGTGAACTTGTGAACCTCAGAAATGCAGACTGCGGCACCTTCAAATCAATAAGGAAATAAGATGAAGACAGTGCTGCTGATGGACTTGTTGTGATTAGGTGATTAGAGTTTTGTTGTGGTAAAAGTTGCAAAACAGAGAAAGACACACAGGAATAAAAGTGAATAAGGATGAAAAAAAGGAAGTCATTTTCAGGCCTCGGTGTCAGGGAAGTAGAGCTCATCCTCACACTCTATGAATTGAGATGGGAGTAGGTCAGCTAACAGAGAAGAACTTCCGTCAACTAAGTCTGTGTCCTCTTCTTCCTGCATGTATTCACGTATTTTGTAATCTGGTGGTATGAAGTGCTGATTCATCTTGATCAGTGTTAACCTCTCCACATTTTTGGGCGAGAGGCGGGTCCTTTTTGAAGTTACAATGGCACCAGCAGCACTGAAAACACTTTCAGAAGACACGCTTGCGAGTGGGCAAGACAAATAATTTAGAGCCAGGTTGGTGATCAGTCGCCATAGAGGACTTTTCCCATACCAATATAGCAATGGGTTCTGATTAACAAAGACCTCTGTTGGGTCATTCAGATAGGCCTGCACCATCGACTCAAGGTTGTCCAGGGTTGCTTCACTTTGCGTACCATCTGTGGCCTTTGCATCACTGGAAGCAGCAAACCCTTGATGAGTTAGCCAATCCGCTTCCGACAATAATATGGCTGGGCCTGGTGCATGTGATGATGATATGGTTGCTGGTGTCATTAACGGCTGTGAGGGAAAGTGACTCCCTTCGGCCACAGATTCAGAAGTGGAACTTGACGCTGGATGACCTGCTGATTCAGTAGTACTTCTGCCGGCTCCTTCAATAGTCTGCCGCTCTTTTTCGAACCGAGTGGCTGACACAGCTAGCCAATGTTTTTTACTTTGAAACATCTCCTTCATTAAAAGGAATGAATGCTTTGCTGGCCATGGCCTTTTTGTACTGTGGATCCAGAATAGTGGCACAAATGTAATGTTGTTCTGTATGTATGTATTTTTTTAAGCCTTTCATTGTCAACTAGGCGGCTTAATAACCTCTTAATAACTGTTATGCGTCTTGCTTTTCAGAATCATCTCGGAACATTGAAGACACCGCCTTCAGTTGGTACTCTAGCATGCACAACAATGGGATAGCATTGCCCAAAGAACAGTCCTCCCTGCTGACTTCACGCGTGAAGACCTCAAAAGGACAAAGCATGTCTGTCAGGCTTGCAAATAGCTTCCATTCTTCCAACTCTAGCCTCATGTCTTTCATAGTAGAACCCAGTGTATAGACATACTCATTGATTACCCCCCACTGCTCAGACAGACGCTCAAGCATGTAAAAGGTCGAGTTCCAACGTGTTGCCACCTCCTCGAAGAGTCCTTTGACTGGCAGTCTACATTCATGTTGCATGCTCCTCAGCTTCTTCCAGTCCTTAAAAGAATGGCTGAAATGTGTGCAGATTCTTTGGCAGGTGGTCAGTAACTTGCTGACTGTGGTTTCTTTTTTCAAGAAATCTTACACAACAATGTTAATACTGTGCGCCAAGCACGGCACTCTGAAATATCCCTTTGCTGCATGGCCTTAACTATATTACTGCCATTATCTGTGTAAACATAACCAATCATGCAATTTCTTGGATGCAGCCATTCATAGACCTTCCTATCAAACTTCTCCAAAAGGTTAGGTGCAGTATGAGTTTTCTCCATGGCAAACATGGCTACTGTTGCATGTTTCCGAGTAGCTTGAAAAACTGTGTCCGTGTCAACACCTGCTTTTACATTCTCTTTAACCCCTGCAAAAGGGACCCAGTGTGCAGTGATGCACATGTAATCAAGGGCTTGGCAACTGGTCCACATGTCTGTTGTCAGGTGGATAGTGTGAACAGCACTCTTCTGAATAGCTGCGCCAATCACCTCCAGCACATCTTGATGTAGTGCTGGAACAGCAACTCTGGCAAAATAGGACCGGCTTGGAACCTTCCATTTAGGGCAGACTGTTGCCACAAATTCTAGAAAACCCACCCCTTCCACAAAAGAAAAAGGGGGAAGGTCCAGCGCTAGCATTTTAGACAGATGTGCGTTATACAGACGTGCCGTTGGGTGGTTGCGTTCAAATGGCGCATCCGACCAAAACATTCTGCTAATGGTGGTCTGGACCGTTTTACGTGATGATGAGGATGCTGACTTCTTCAAACCAGTTAGGCTCATTGATGTACTTTTTCGCATTGGTGTCTCTCCCAGACTCTTAGTGTGCATCATACATGTTGCAGGGGTAGAGGGTGTGGGCGCTACCACTGCAATGCTGCTTCCAGGGGTACCGGGTGAACCAGAAAAAATGTCTGTCGCTTCTTCACTTCCCCCCCTGCACGATAAGCCCCTCGTCATCATCATCATATGCAATATCAATGGATACATTTGGATTTGTTGCACTTTAGGCTCCCTGGATCTTCCTTAGGTGAGCATCCCAAACGATAGTGTGTTTTTTTTTTTTTAGATGACCTCTCTGGCCTCCGGTGCCATAGTTGGTACCAAGCTTGCCCTGACTAATTACTTGTTTACAAATCGAACAAATGACCATGTTTTAAGCCTTTTGGCTAACACTAAAGAAGTCCCAAACTGGGGACTAGAGATGTCTGCTGGTGGTGGAGGTTGTACTTTCAGTTTCAATGCCAGATGAAGTGGAAGATGGGCGTGGCTTAATTCGACTCTGTTGTTCACTTACAGCACCATTACTTGAGGTAATGGAGGTCGAGCTGAATGGAGGTCCCTGCCGGCCCTTCTGACGAGAAAATATAGAAGCGGTAGGTCGGGTTAGTGTTGTAGTTAACTCCGTTGGTGGTGGTACCAGTGCCACGCCGCCCACATCCCGCTCAGCAGCCATTCGGGATAGGGTCAAAATGTCTGTCTGCTGCATGCCTGCTGGGGCTGGAGTGATGACTGTGATGACTGGGTCGTCGTCAGACTGTTCATCAGCAGCAGAATACACCACTTCTTGTTCGTCGTCATCACCCATAACTGAAAGCCTTGCGAGAACCTTCCTTTTAGGCTTAGCTACCTTTGTCGGCTCATGGCGTGCCTCACTCTCAGACTGTATTGGTGGGTTCCAATCTACATCAAGATCATCAGAAGGAAGGGGGCTTGAAGAAGAACTTGTAGTAGCCCTCCTTGACCTTTTTCTTGCTGGGGATCTGGAAGACAATGGATAATCCTCAGGAGGAGTGCCTTCCTCGGATGATACCTCCGCTTGAATCTCGATTTCCCAATGTGCCCCTACTTCAGGCAGAACGAGCATTGTGGGCAGTTGTGCTGCTCCATGCGCCTCTAGTTGCACCTCTCTATGCGCCTCTCTATGCGCCTCCACTTGCGCCTCTCCTTGCGCCTCTCCTTGCGCCTCTCCTTGCGCATGTACTTGCGCCTCTCCTTGCTCATGTACTTGCGCCTCTCCTTGACCATGTACTTGCGCTTGTACTAGTTGCACCTGTGGTTGTTGTTGCGGCTGTGGTTGTTGAACACTCGTCAGCTGAGTTACACCCTGTGTAGAATGGGTGCTACTTTCTTGCAATGAGCCAACATCACTGGTCGATGATGGTTGAGCAATGACAGTGGCTGCCTCTGCAGCACTCATGAGCTTGGACATAACCGTGCGTGGTTGCACTGAGCCTAATGAAGTGGAGGTGCTGCTCCCAGCTTGGTCCCCGGCGGGCCCCGCTGCTTCAGGCGTTGTTTTTTTTTCCCTGAAAAAAGTGTCTGTGGGCACACCAGTCTCCTTGGTAAGTGGCACCACTTGCTTCTTCTGCTCCTTCTTACTGGCAGTGGCACTGGCAACTTTCTTTGTAGAGGAGCTACGGCCACCTTTCTTTGGGCCCATCTTCTTCATATGTCAGAACAGCAGGCCGCAGTTGCACGAGTTGCAGAGTTGTCTGTGGCCACACATGACGTCACGTGATGTTGTGCTGCACACACCACTTCAGGACTTCTTTCTGGCACTGTTGGTTCTCTTGTGCACCTAAAAGCAAAGGAAGCCAGAGGAACATCAGTTTAACACCCCAAAAAGTCGAAAAACACACAAAAATCACCACACTCCAATGCCAGCCATGCCCTCAATGATGTTTAAATTCAAGACACTCCACAGAAAGACTTGGTCCATGGACCACTGAGTACCCCTGGGCATAATGGATGAAAGCAAGGCAAACTGTGTGCAGGCCTGAGCACACTGCCTGGCTTCAAAATGGCCCCTTGTCCCCCAGCCACATGGCCATGTCCTGCCTGGACCAGGCCTCAAAATGGCCCTCACCCACATGGCTAGGCCCCAACAACACCCCAAAAAAGTTGAAAAACACACAAAAATCCCCACAGTCCAATGCCATCCATGCCCTCAATGATGTTTAAATTCAGAAGGCCCCACACAAAGCCTTGGTCCATGCACTACTCACTACCCCTGGGCATAATGGGTAAAAGCAGGGCAGGCTGGGTGCAAGCCTATGGTTCAAAGCATACTGCCTGGCTTCAAAATGGCCCCTTGTCCTCCAGCCGCATTGCCAGACCCTGCCTGGACCAGGCTTCAAAATGGCCCCCACCCACATGGCGAGGCTCCAACAACACCCCAAAAAGTCACAAAACACACAAATATCACCACAATCCAATGCCATTTAAGCCCTCGATGATGTTTAATCTCAAGAGGCCCTACACAAAGCCTTGGTCCATGCACCACTCACTACCTCTGGGCGTAATGGGTAAAAGCAGGGCAGGCTGGGTGCAGGTCTAGGGCTCAAAGCACACTGCCTGGCTTCAAAATCGCCCCTTGTTCCCCAGCCACATGGCCAGGCCCTGCCTGGACCAGGCCTCAAAATGGCCCCCACCCACATGGCCAGGCCCCAAGAACACCCCAAAAAGTAAGAAACACACACAAATCACCACAATCCAATGCCATCCATGCCCTCAATGATGTTTAAATTCGAAAGGCCCCACACAAAGCCTTGGTCCATGCACCACTCACCACCCCTGGGCATAATGGGTAAAAGAAGGGCAGGCTGGGTGCAGGTCTATGGCTCAAAGCACCCGGCCTGGTTTCAAAATGGCTCCTTGTCCCCCAGCCACATGGCCAGGCCCTGCCTGGACCAGGCCTCAAAATGGCCCCCACCCACATGGCCAGGCCCCAAGAACACCCCAAAAAGTAAAAATCACACACAAATCACCACAATCCAATGCCATCCATGCCCTCAATGATGTTTAAATTCGAAAGGCCCCACACAAAGCCTTGGTCCATGCACCACTCACCACCCCTGGGCATAATGGGTAAAAGAAGGGCAGGCTGGGTGCAGGTCTATGGCTCAAAGCACACTGCCTGGTTTCAAAATGGCTCCTTGTCCCCCAGCCACATGGCCAGGCCCTGCCTGTACCAGGCCTCAAAATGGCCCCCACCCACATGGCCAGGCCCCAACAACACCCCAAAAAGTCGAAAAACACACACAAATCACCACAATCCAATGCCATCCATGCCCTCAATAATGTTTAAATTCAAGAGACCCCACACAAAGCCTTGATCAATGCACCACTCACTACTCCTGGGCATAATGGGTGAAAGCAGGGCAGGCTGGGTGCAGGCCTATGACTCAAAGCACACTGCCTGGCTTCAAAATGGACCCTTGACCCCCATCCACATGGCCAGGCCCTGCCTGGACCAGGCCTCAAAATGGCCCCCACCCACATGGCCAGGCCCCAACAACACCCCATAAAGTCGAAAAACACACAGAAATCACCACAATCCAATTCCATCCATGCCCTCAATGATGTTTAAATTCAAGACACCCCACAGAAAAACTTGGTCCATGCACCACTCACTACCCCTGGGCCTATTGGCTAGTGAGGCTTTTCAGGCACCCCAAAATTTTAAAAAAAATCTGCATATAACAGTGAGCTAAAATTCCATGACATAAATGAGATTTAAGTTTAAAAAAACTCACAGAAACAGTTGTATCATGCAGCCATGACTAACCCTGGGCCTACTGGATACTGTGGCTACCCACAATATATTTATTTTAAAGTTGTGAAAAAGTTTTAAAATTTTAGCTTCAGCAACTGCAATGCCCCAAACAAACAACATCAACTTACCTGTAAAATCTCAAATCCAAAAGTGATCCAAACTCCAAAGTCCAAAAAGTCCTCAAATACAAATATCCAGCAGCAGCCACAAAAAGTAATTCTTCCAGCTCCAGATTCAAATCAAAAGTGACCAGAACATGGACAAAGCACTGGGAGGAGCCTGCTGGACAGGAACAGGAATTTGGAGACTCTGGGGCACTTCCTTCCTCCCACCCCCCCAAAAAATGGACTCCTTGCACAAAACAGTGCAGCCAAATGTCAGTTATTCCGATCAAAATCATCATTTTCAGAATGTTTATGCTGCCTGCGGTGGATTTCTTGTGCAGAATTGCAATTTTTGCACGTTCGGGAACGCGAACTGTTCAAATCTCCTGCTGGAAGTCAGCTGCGCTCCGCATCTACAGCGATGCGTGATCGCGGGCCCTTATGACGAACTCGCGTTGTCAAACTCTCGCTGTGCAAGATGGCGAGCCGCGATGCTGAGCGCGGTCTTTATAAATCGGCTAAATCTCATTTTTTATCAGCCGCGCTGTTCACAGGAGCATTACGGACTTTTGGAGCTGCATTTTTAATATGGCACAGGACATTTCAATCTAGGCAGAGCTGTATCCTGCTTCACCAATACTCGAAGAAGAAAGACATTGAGTTACACATACTGGTGTGTAGTGATCAAAGGACCCAGTCCTTAATAAAGAAATGTGATAAAAGAATCGGCTCTCCATCAGCATTTGAACAGACCATAGCATCCCCCCTATTAGACACTGCGGTTGTCTAATACGGCTAAAAGTGTATTACACAAATCTGAATATTATTTCTGCGAACTGCATCTCGCAAAGCGGCCCCTTTACTTTACAACCAGATGTGAAGAATCCCCTCATTTTAATATATGTATGTCTATGTATTTGTCTGGGCCTGATGAAGGTGATGTAAATTAAATATTTCACCGAAACGTACAAAGGCCCTATACATCTGGGACCCCTATATAAAGAAATATATAAGGAATAAGAACTAAATCAAGATATAACACAGAAATTGAACTCACCAAGTGGAGAAAAATATGGAAATCCAATCACAATAGAGCACATGGAATACTCAGATGTATTGATGTATTTTGTTGTATTTTATGGTATTTTGTCATTAGTATGAATATGTGTGTAACTTGTATCAATGATGTAGATTGAGTAACAGAGAGAGTAACAGCACTGTTTAGCTTTTATGTGGGGTTCATAAAAAGTATTTTACTGTAAAACATTGTTTCACATTTTTGTTTTGTGTTAAAAAATACTAAAAAAACTAAAAATGCCTTTTCAATCTTAAATTATGGAAATGAAAATAAATGATCAACTAAAGAGTATCATGTCTATGTGAATATATTCCCTCATTGTTGCATCTCTGTGTAAGTTTCAGATTAACTCTATTATGAAGTATGTATAGGTCAGATTATAGGTTTTGTATCCGCATCTGTTGTTCATTCTCCCTCCTCTAGACCTAAAAGCAAATACGGGAGTACCCTTACTTTATATTTTTGTTATGAACAGTCTTGACCTTGCAAGTAGGCTCATCCAGGATAAGCAGAAAACAAATTGAACATTATCCAGTTTTAGGTTAGGTATGTCTATGTTTAACCCCTTCACTGCTGGGTGTTTTCCCCCCGCTGTGCGAGGGTGAGGGGGACCGCGCGCGGAGCAGCTGTACTTGTGACAAGCTGAGCTCGTCATGAGGCACAGAGGAGCTGCACTCATGACGAGCTGAGCTCGTCATGGCCACACCCATTTTGGAACGTTCAGCACAGCGGGGTTATTATCCCCGCGTCCGAACGTTCCAACGGCCGTGTCGAGCTGAGCTCGTAATGAGTGCAGCTCCACTGTGCCTCATGACGAGCTGAGCTCGTCACAAGCACTCAAATGGTTAAGACTCCTATTAAGGTTTGCCACAAAATGTGTTAAATATCTGTATTTCAAAATGTGATTGGATATGTTAGGGTTTTATATGTATATGTTTCGAAAAAAAGTATTATGAATTTTAATAATGTTTTATTAATTTGTAACAAATACGACTGGGGTTATACAACCCCTAATCCAAAGAATTGTTAGGCATATTACCAACAACTAGCGATAATTATCGCTATATTGGCTTAGCGGCAATATTTTTATCGCCAAGCTGCGGCGATTTTTATCGCTTAGGAACCTTGCTATTATCAAGGTTTATCTCCTAAGCGATAAAAATCGGCCGAAATGCATGAATATCGCTGAAAAGTCAGCGATATTCATGCATTACCGAGCTAATGCTCTTAGCCATGTTATCCACCTACCATTGGATAACATGGCTAAGAACTGCTATGGGGCAGGTGTTAGCTTTTGGAGATAATCGCGCTTAGCGCGAATATCTCCAAAAGTTGGTAATAGGAGATAGCGATGTTAGCGACTGTTTCCAGTCGCTAACATCTTGGCACGCCCACTTTGCATGTCATTAGTGATACATTTTACTGACATGCAAAGCGGGGCCCAAGATGGTCGCTATCTCCTACTAGCTGTCGCTAACTGGTGTTAGCGACAGCTAGGTAATAGGGAGATAATTTTATCTCTGCTTTCTTGGCATTTAAAGCCAAAAAAGCGGAGATAAACCCCCTTGATAATATGCCCCTGTGCTTGTATATTATTATTGATGCCTGTGGGAGGAGGGGCGAAGGGTCAACTAATCATGTCAGGGGAGGAGACTCGGCAACACCAGGCCATATAGATATTCATCCCCTTGCACAAGATAAACTAGATAGGTCCAATCTCTCTGATTGCAAACATGTCACTTCCGCAGGAGTCAACCAGTGTCAGCGCACGGGTCCAATCGTTGACTCCAGGCACTGGTTTGCAAACTTCTCGTTTTTATAAGATTAAACTTAGTGGGCCATGACGCTGCAAGTAACAGTATAAAGGTGCTTCCAGTATGGGTTTATCGGTCATATGCCGGCTGGTGTCGGGGCAACTATTATCACTCCCAAGCAAGGCTCCATAAACAAACAAGTGCAACAGTAGGAACCCACGACAGCTCACATTTCTGCACGTGTTCTCCACACAAAAATAGAAAATAGGTTAATCTGTTCTCAATTGGCGCTGACCCCATAGGTGTTCTCAGGTACAACCGCTTTTACAGCACTTTAAACTGTTTTATGCCTAGCTTTAGAAAAGGCCGAGCTGCAGACAAAGCGCGCTTTGTGTTTGCCCAATAAAGCATGAAAGAAGGGTGACAAAAAGGGGCGGGGCTGGATTTGTGCAGACAAAGGAAGGGGAGGGGACCCTCCGCAATGGAAATGCAGTTCAGTGGGCCTGAATTGATATGCTCATCCTTAAACCCCCAGGGCCGGGAGATCACAGGGCCGAAAGTCCATCAAAGAGCGCTGCCCGCATTGATCCGCTGCGGAGCGGAAGGTTGCTGGGGGTCCGCGGTGCTGCAGGGGGCGTCTGCATCTGGGGATAAAAAATGGCTTTTCTCCCCTTAAATCACGAGTCGCCAACTCTGAGAAAGTGGCCTTTCGGGGGAGCTGTGGTGGGCAGCTTATCTGACCGATCCGAGTGCAGGTCACTGACAGTGACACGGAAAGAAATGGGCACTAATTCTAGGTCCACCTGCGCGTGCATCTCCAAATGATCGCATTAGAATATGGCTAACGCTTACGGGCAGGTCAAGTCGTGCTACAGCTGGTAAACTTAAAAAAATAAAAACAGCCACCTATCAACAAGAATAGGCCCTCTAGGAAACTAATGCTGTTAAAAGGTCAGCTCGGGTGCATTTTGATTCCACCATTCGAAAAGCCCGTGGACTACGTATGATAGAGGATGGAAGAACAAGTACCAAATGTGTCATCTGTGTCAGATCAGGATGCGACCCTACCCCCAGCCAGGCATCTGCAGCCGGGCTGTGGAATACTGTTCCAAGCTCCACGGGATAATAAACATCTCCATAAAAATAAGCGTACACTTTTAACACAAAAACTCCATACTTTTATGTACACTTCATGCAGATATGCTTGTTGTACATACACTGGATCTATCTATCTATCTATCTATCTATCTATCTATCTATCTATCTATCTATCTATCTATCTATCTATCTATCTATCTATCTATCTATCTATCTATCTATATATCTTAAAATAAGTAGCATAAGAAAAGTCCTATTATGATAGATAATTTATAAAAAGCTACCCAAATAACGCGAGACGATGCCTTCCTAGCACGGTGGTCCGGAGGTATATGTGGGGGCGGAGGATCAGGTCATGACCCAGTCAGTGAAGTAGAAGAGAATGATGAAGGGAGGCTCCCAGAAGGAATAATGCTTCAGCCGTTTGATTTCCCCGACCAATTCTCACAGTACTGCAGCGAGATTCCTGCACTGCAATACTTTTAAAGTCTTTGGCGGCTCAAGTGCACCCAACTCCCAGACTTGTGCAAATGTGAGTCGTTTTCTTTGTGCCTCCGTGAATATCTGTTCTGGGCGCACGCTCTTAGATAAAGCTGACACATGAGAACGCGTCTCTCTCAAGGGAATGTTGAAGGAGACCTTCTCTTCGGATGCGATGTGAAGATGGAGATATGTCTCATAACGTTGAAAAGCAGGGCACAGTCAGTGCACCAAGTCCCAGGTGCCATTGCTCTCACTGCCACAGACAGCAATCTTCAGGCAAGAGGAGGTGGTGAGGTTCCACTGGCAGAAAATACTGGGAAACAAGCACTAAGGGAAGGGGAAAGAAAGTAGGGGGCAGATTTACAAGCCCCTTGCGCCACTTTTGCGTCATTTTTAACATGGGAAATGTGATGCAAAAGTGGCGCAAGGGCCTTGTAAATAAGCCCCTAGGTGTTGGTAATAAAGCGCATCTTAAAATATCTCCCTGCCCAAGGAAATAATACATTGACCTGAACAGAAGTAAAAGCACATACATTGGGCAAAGTGCTTCAGCCATATGGGCAGACCTACTTTTTCCCAGATCTCCGTATGTTGTTTGTCATTCGGGTATGAAGTTCCACAGGGCCCACACGCTTAACAGTTCCTTCTGCCCTTCACGAATCAGTCCACACTCCACGCTGGGATGTTCTCTAACTGCACAACATTCCTTGCTGCTTTTGATATTGTCACAGGCCCAACAAAATACAGCATCTGCAATGATTCCACACATTTTTGTATGCCAATTAAGTTTCACTTTTTCCAATGCATGTTCTTTACACCACCCAATGATATATTTTCTAATACTTTCCTTGGTTCACTCGCGCCCATTCAGTAAGATTCCCTCTTCCCATATTTACCACCTCCCTCCACCCTATTAAACTGAGAGCCATTTTTATCCCCACCTGTATCTCTTGAGTTACGCAAAAGGTGAGATGCCTCTTACTGCATTAGTTGTGGTTTAAAAAGTCTGTATCTTAAAGGAACCCCACTGATATGGAACTGCTTCGTTCCTTGTTCCTACGGGCCTTATCCCCCACTTTCCAGGTGCTGTGGGTTACGCAGGAGCTTTTGTTGTCAGTTTGATCACAACACAGACTGCACCGGTGTCGTTTGGGTTTGTCAGCTAGGTACATGGCCTGTGGAAAGTGTGCAGCATGGATTCTGGAGCACAGTGAGCAGGGGCATTGCCCTCTCTCAGGAGCACAGTGAGCAGGAGCATCGTCCTGTCTCAGTCATCGGGAGTGGAGGCAGCACCTGGGAATAGGCTGTGGTGGAGCCATGGTTCTTGCATCTCTGAGAATCTTGGGCTTTTCTTGGCCAAGACAAAAATCCACTACCCCAGCGAAGAGAGTGCCCATACTTGGTGAGAACGTAGACCCTGAAGCAGGTACCTTCACCTTTGTGGTTCTTCACAGACACTCTTGATTATCTGTCATAGAGAATGGAGACTGAAACCATCTTTTTGTAGCTCCTCGTAGATTTGTAGCGCTCAGGTCTTGTAGTGAAACCCAGATACACTTGAGTTCCTTAGTGCCCGCCATACATGGGGAACATAGTTAGGGTATGCTGCAATGCCACTTTGGGCTCTTCTGGGGCTCACTTTCGTAGTGGGGTTTGGGTCATCTCCTTGTGCACAGTCAGGGTTTTTGCCTCATCCTACCTCAGCTCATCTCACAGCTCTTCTTCTGAGCAGCACCTCCCTTGTGCTAGGCATGCAGTGTTTGTGATCCACAGAAGCCTTTGCAGAGCACCGCTTCCACTGTTAAACTGTTTGATAGAGTGCGTTTTGGGCGCTTCTCTTGTATATTGCACTCTGCACTTTAGAATTTAAGATCGTAGTTATTAATTTTTTCATTTGACCCTTTTTGTGTTTTTACTGTGCAATCAGATTTTTTTTAGTCATTTCTAAAGCTGAATTTTTTGGATGTCAGTTTGCCACTATAATTTCCTTAGTTCAGGAGTTGTACTGGACTGTTAAAGCCGCTACAAAAAGAGGCATGCCTGAATATGTTGAAGGAGATATTGGCCACACTGTATTTCCCACCCGAGGGCATGGTGCAGCCATAAACATGAGCATGAACAAAACAAGTGCATCTCCCAACTTAGGATCGCCTTACTGATCAGACAGATTTTATGGCATCTCATTAGACCATGATTTTCCCGGTAGGTCCTCCTTCCCTCAAACTATTGGCTGTCGAAGGCCCACTGAATAGAATGAACTTTGCACTATAAAATTGGAGCATTAAGGTTGTTCAGTGCAATTTATGAAAAAGGAGAAGTCGTGATCACCTACTTATTGTCGATAATGATACCTTCATTCACGCAAGAATGGGTAAAGCGTTGGATAAGAAAATACTACACTCTCAGAAACACTTATTTGCGACTGACCCACTGCTACATGGAATACTATCACTGAATATTAAATACAATTGAAAAACGGGCAGTCACATTTTAGTGTTACACTCTTATTTTATTTAAATATAATTTATCCAGGCCTGAGTTTGCACTAGATTATTTCTTAATTTGTTTTATCAATTTAGGGGTTACATAAAATAATATGTCATATTTCAGTTCATTATCATTACATCTTTATTTCGACCAAAAATAATGCCCATAAAAGCATGCACAGAACAACAGACACACCCATAAGAAACCATTGATCACAAGTTAAAAAAAAATACATATTTCAGTCAATAAAACCCGAATGTTAAAATCAAGATAAGAACAAATACCAAAACATCATGGAGTTGAGCAGTTTGACAGCAGGTTTTAAAAATAATCCCACTCTAAAACGTAGATTTTCTGAGCACAATGACTGGAGATAAAGTAACGCAGCTCTAAAGATATGCATCTTATCTTTTCGAACAACTGAAATTAGCAAACCCTTGGACAGGTCACTGTAAAATCCACAAAAAAACAAAAAAATTAGAATAGTTTGGTCAGAAGACTCATTGCAAGGAAAATGACAGACAAAGGAGGCATTGACCTGCCCAAGGGGGAAACACAGATTCCATCGAATAGCCCTGTCAGAATATAGTAAGAAAATTTTTTTTCCATGCGTTATTGGCCAACTTAAGATATGATTCCGTCCCAGGACACGTTTGAATCAGTATGTAATTACTCACAGATTCAGAGCTTGGAATTATCGTCTCCCTGACCCTAGCTCGTTTCCAAAGAAAATGCTTCACCCACCCTATATCTTCCTTCCTAATAAAGGATGGATCTGTGGATAGGCTTGGTCTAGCAAGATTTAGGAAATTCAGCTGTAAGGATTGAAGCTAAGGTACAGAGAGACCAGTCTCACATGCCTAACAGTCCTCTATGATGTCCCTACTGTGGGAGACCTGTGCGCGCACTGCACCAAGTTATGCACCAGAGTAGCAGGGGAGCTAGTTTTATGCGATCTTTGACAAAGTCTAGACCAAACTCCTTCTTGTGCACCTTAAAATTATTACTGCTGGGCAGAATCCCTAACAGCTTATGAAATACCCTGTTTTCTTCCACCTGCAGGTGACTCGTATTGCAGGGACCCTATGTCCCTGTGCCTTAAAAAATAGTTGGAACACATCTAAGTTTGAAAAATCTCTATAAGAGGATGGATCGGGTTATTCCCGAAATTTCATTGAGGGGTATATTCACAAGAATGTGCGATAACTACCTCAAGAGTAGCGTAACACAACTTTCGCCATCACAGCCTATCGCGAGAAAAAAAACCTGTGGCAACATGGAATTCACAACACGGCAGTAGCATGCGATAGACTGACGAAACTGCTGACAATGTCCGTGATACATACACCTTGATGGTGACAAAAACACAAACCACAACACCAAACAAATCTGCGATGGGCCAAAGCGCGATGAGGAAACCAGCGATAAGCAGCGCCAGGCCTGCAACACACACCTGGCAGGTGGGAAACATAAACATAAAAGTAGAAAAAAAATCACAAAACAAAATGTCCAACATCCTAGTACCATGGAGGCTGCTGGAGCAGGTGCAGAGGATGAGCCAACCCAACACGCAACCCGGACGACCAGCCTGGTATCTTGGGGACAAGGAAGGGCAAAGACAAGAAGAAGAGGAAGACGAAGTTTAGTCCGCAGGCAAACAGGATCATAGTCACGGAGGTGATGGAACACCATCAACAACTGTTCGTCACCTCCAATGTGTCATTGGGCACCAAAAATGGAATATACCGGGACATCGTGGATAAGGTGAATGCCGTCGGGTAGCACAAGAGGACAATGGACGAGGTCAAGAGACGATGGATTGACATCAAGCGGCGGACCAAGGAGAAACTCTCCGCCAACCATAAGGCAGCAACTCAGACTCTAGGTGGGGGCCCAGCGCCAAAGCTCGAGTTGGATGACATGGAGGAGCTGGTGTCAACAGTCATCAGTGTGGAGACATTGGCTGGAGTCGGGGAATCGGATACTGCTCGACAGGACATAACAAAACCGTAACAGGGTGAGTGACCACCAGGTACTGGGGGAACGCGTGGAGATGGGCACAATGGCACACATGCACAACCAAGCACAGCACAGTGCACACCTACAATGAATCTGGGTCCTCACCCAGATCTACAGACTGTCACAATGCACAATGCCACGCTGTCTGAATGTCAACATGTACCATGCCGCTAAATACTTGTGGACGCATTGTAATACACCATCTCCCCTTCACATCGCAGGGGCACTGTCAACACCTCCTGCAGAGCAGTCCCAGCCACTCTTCACTGATGACAAGGAGGACAACACCAGCATCAACACACAAGCCATCCAAGACATTATTGACCTCATCCAAAACTCACCTCCAGGATCAGGGCAGGCCAGCTGCATCGAGGAGACCCCACCCACTCCCCAAAGCACCCAGCAGGAGGCACCTACAGTCCTGACACCCCCCAAGACCCACAGGAACAACACATGGCCTTACAACTCCATTGCTGGAGAGCCAGAGGGAGATCGCAGAGCAGGTGCGGTGGGGTTCGACCTCATAGCTACCAAACTTGATGCCATCCTTTGGTGTGTAGCCCAATGAGCCCTGACTGACATTGCTAGAGTCATGACGCGGGGAGAAGAACACCTGTGCTCAGTGTGGCTCCAGCGATACCAGCCGTGAGCTGGCACACATGCGGAGGCTCATGGAGGACAGGGTACGGATGGAGGCGAATTGGATGGCAGCCACTGCTGAACATCAGTGGAATCTAGCAGTTATCTACCAGATCCTCATCATGGCATTGCTGCCACAAGGCGTGGCGATGATGAATGCTGCTGCCCCCAAACCATCCACATCTCCGCCCCCTGGTGTGGCTATGCCTCCCTGTGTGGCAGGCCAAACCACAGGCACCCCACCACAGGACGCTGACTGGGGTTGCACAGGGTTTGTGGCAGACAATGCATTGCGGCCAGCACAGGCACCCCTCCACAGGACGGTGACTTAGGGTGCACTGAGTCATTGGCACCTTGAGCTGCTGAGCGGGTGTGCAGCCTGCGATGATGGCCCGTCCTGGTGGTCTGTACTGCCCAGGATTTGTGGGCCTTGCTGGACCGCAGTGTAGGCCACGCCAGCATCCTGCGCAGGTCTCTCACAACGTGGCCCCACTTCCGGGGTCACAGAGTTAGTGGCACCCATTGGGCTGAGCGACTGTGCAGGCTGCGATGTTGCCAGGTACTGTGGTACATCCTATGCAATGTGTGATCAAGTCCCAGCACCAGAAGTGTGACCTGGTGGCCTGCACAACGTGGATGCATGGTTTGGAGGGTGCCATGTCTGCGGACCCCAGGCTTGTGGCTTGCAGCAGCACGTGGTGGGCCCTGCAGTCAACACACCGGTGGTGGAAGGTGAGCAGTGTCGCCCAGGTGTGCATGGGCGGGCATGCTCCGATGGGCGGCGGGAGGGCTTGGGAGGCCTCTGGCTGTGTGTTCATGGGCGGACGGGCAATGTTGTCTTGTGCAAGTGTATTTACTGTGCCAATCATGTCCCTGGGCTCTGTTTAAGATGACTGCTCTGACTCAGATGTGTGACCTGGTGTGCTACTATACATACAGGTAAGTGGTTGGAAACACACCGGTGGCAGCAGGTGAGCAGTGTGGCCTTGGTGCACTGGGTCTTCTCTCTCTCTCTCTTCTTCTTCTTCTTCTTCTTCTATCGCTCTCTCCCTCTCTCTCCTTCTCTTCTTCTCTCTCTCTCTTTCTCCCCCTCTCTTTTTCTTCTGTCTCTCTATCCCCCTCTCTTCTTATCTCTCTTTCTCTCCCCCTCTCTTCTTCTCTCTCTCTGTCCTTTGATGTGCGCTGCAAACACACCTTCATGTGTTTTGTCTTGCAGGCTGTGACCTACGGATTGTGTCGAGGGGAGCGGCCATGTGTCTTCATTTAATTTATGTGTTGTTTCAATAAAGTTTCATTGTTTGCTTCGAAAGTGAATGTGTGATGCTCATTTCTGTGACGACACATGCATGTCACCAGTTGTGATTTTGAGACATCAGGCAGATTATTTCGTACATGTTTGGGTATAGCTGATGTGGCATGTCTTTGCCGGGGGTGTGGCCCGGGAGTGGTCCTGGGGGTGGTGGCGGTGGGTGTTGTGGCCCTCTTGGGTATCCGGCCTGCATAATCAGTTGCTCCATGGCATCTGTTGCCCTTCCGATGACGCACCGGGCTGCGCTCCCTTTTGTGGTGCAGGCTGCTGTCTGACTTTACACCAGGTCAGAGCAGGTGTAAAATTCCTGCAGCTAACGCGCCTTATTGCATGTTTTGTGCTCTTATCACCGATCTGTCTGGTCATTGTGAATGTTGAAGTGTGGTGTTGATGCAGCTTTTGTCAAGGGAACGCCTACTCTGCATCTTATTAGCGATAGTTGCGGGGGTCCTCTGTGGCGATGTTTTTTGCGGCTGCTATCATGGGAAAAGTGGTGCTGTGGGCTGTTAGCACCTGCTTGTGAATGGAGGGGTACATTTATCAAGACTTTGGCTGCGATAAAGTTCAGTTAGTTCCGTAATAGCGCCTTGTGAATAAGCCCTTCAGACTTTAAAGACTGACCCAATGGCCCACTTAAAGCTGATATACCTGTTTGCCATACAAGCAGTCCAGCTAATATTCTCATCTAAAGTAATGTCAAGGATAGGTAAAAGAACAGGCTTTTTCAATGTGCATACCATTGATGTATAGTGGGTTGGTCTTTGTGGGCTTAGGACCACAAACCATCACATACCTTGGTGATCTGTTTATTTCCAAATTAATGTTCCCCATAAAACTAACAAAACAGTCAATGAGAGCCTTCAGACCATTGGAGTTTCTTGCTAATCAAAGGGTTTAATCCTCATAAAGGAGCGCCGGTACCAATCTCTTTTTAACTCGGTAAAAATTTGCACCTAAACCTATTAGAACTGGCTCCAGCTTATTAAGGCACAGGAGTAAAAGAATCGTCACTGAAACACACCGTTGCCATACCCCTAGTTGGAGGCAAAATATTCTGAACACTCACCATTACTCCCATATCTTTCAGAGGCCCTGAGATTGAAATGCAATTCCCTAAGGACATTACCTGGGCCTTTCTCTACCCCCATAGAGGCCTGGAGGTCCCTCAATTTGGATCTGTTGACACTGTCAAAATATAAATAAAAAAACGAATTTTGTTGCAGGCGCTGCATCGCATTTGGTGATGCAGGGCGCGCAACAAAATTATTTTATTTATTTATATGTTAACTTACCTCTGTTTTTACGCAATCCGTAGTTTACTACCCCCCACCCTGCCCCTCCCCAAACCCACGTCAGTGCCCGGCAGCAATCCAACCACGGGCCACTACTGGCCCAACTAAACAAATAGCATTGAAAAGGTTTGTCAACAAGAGCACTAAGAAATTTACATTTCTTTGACTGGTCTATTGGGACCCCATCAGTGCCAGGGGCTTTATTGGCAGGATTGTGCTGAATGGATGAGATGACCTCATCTAACGAAAAGGTAGTTACAATAGGTAAGCAAGATTAAACAGGAACCGGCCCGCTAAGATTGCTATCCTTCAGGATATATATGCGCTGGAAGTGATCTGCCCAATCCTCAGGGATGAAGTTACAGTTCAGTGCAGCATGGGGAGCATAGGCCAGAGATTAATTGTTAACTAAATTCCAAAAGACTTTAAAGTCTTTTAGGGTACAGGCCTGAACTAAAGCTTCCCAGTGCAAATTTCTCTCTTCAGACCTCCTAGCCGATAAAGCATCTGTGTATTCCCTTGTGCAGTTGGCAATTTCTGTCCTGTTCTTTGGGATTTTTTAAGGGCCAATTACAGCTTCCTACAGGACTACCTGCAAGCTTAATCAGTCCAGGAGGCCATGCTAGAGTCATGTACCTTGAGCTTTTTCATGAGGATTGCTTTTATGGTATATAAAATAATCTATCACCTAATATTTATAAATATCCAGTAATAAACAGTTTAAGATGCTTCTTAGGTTACCTGCTACCAAGATGCCAAATGCTGAAAAAATATCTGCATACCTCCAAGCCAGTCTGCTCAAGTTATCTGAGGCTTTAGTCAGGGAATTACCCACCAGATTGTCCCTTGTACTCTTCTTGGGGGCCTTCGTAAAACGGTTAAAAGAGATGAAGGGCATTATAGTCCCTAAAAGTGCTGGGATTGACTTCAAAGTCAACAATTCTGGTGGACAGGTTATTAGATATAAACATAAACAATAGTTGGACACTGCCCTTTACTGATGTAAGTGGCAGCCTTAGCAATATCAGGACCAAAACATACATCAAAGGCATTACACCTATTGGAACTGGCAGGCATTAGGAATAACATAGGTCCAAAAATGTCCTGGCTCCGAGAGGAGAGATGGCAGCATAAGTGAGAGGAATAACATTCAGTTAAGCCTGAACAAGCCCCATATTAGAGGATAAATCACCAGCAACTAACAGGTTACAAGTTTCTCCTGTCCATAAGGGGCTGATGCTTAGTGAGTCAATAATGGGGAAAAGAGTTGGAAAGTTCCTATTTGTGGTCACAGAAAACTCATCAATATAAAGATTCTAAACAAATAGCTTATGTTAGTAATGGAATTCTGGTTGGCTGAGATATGCACCCAGGCCAGACAGGAACAAAATTCTAGTAAAGGTAAGCTAGATAAACACTAAAAGATTACTTGTGCTAACCCTCAGGTAGCTAGGGACAGAGTAGGCAGACTTCTCTAAAGAAGCAATGTGTAAATTATTTGTGCAACAAACACACACACAGTAACACAATGAATAAACCAAAAAAGTCTCCATATAGGCTTATAAAAATAATTATTATATTATAAGCCAAACAAGAAAAAAAAAATCCAATGAATAGAAAATGAGACATTGAATTTTATAGGAATAAATGCAGTAAAATGCTTAGAAGCAAGTAGCACTAAAAAGGTTACTTAAGTTGCGCTGGTCTGGGCAAAGTCAAAGTTCGGGCTGACTGAGATGGAATGCCGGCTGGCTACAGGACCCACACAGGCCCCAGTGAACAAAGTGCATTTCCTGGCTGCAATCAATTAAATGCTTCAATCTTCCCCATGCAGCCAAGGAGATGCTTCGGTTCCAAAGACAGGTGCAGGAGTGAAGAGACGGTTTATGCCTCACAATCGAGGGGATGTGTTGATCTCACTAAGCTGCAGCAGTGGCGATACGCTGTCCGAAGCATCAATCTTTGGATGCAAAGCTCTGGTTCCAATGTGATGTGCCAATTCTACTCCCGCAACCAGGTCAATGCGCCAGTTCTGTTGCACAAAGATAGGAGATACATCAAAATCTATGTTGCAAGTATCTGGGCCATTTCCAGTAAGCCAGGCACTGGAGTTTGGGTAGATACTTTGATTCCCTGAGTCTCAAGCAACAGGAGACAAGTAAACAAACCCTTGGAGATCACTTGGAAGGTAGAGTCCAGCTCTCCTTTAGCAAATTCAGAGAGCAGCAGGCAGCAGGGCAACAAACAGAGAAGCAGGCCTTCAAGATCAACAATCCAGTTGAGTCCGTTATGCAGCACAGCACTGACAGAGCTTCAGTTACAAGTTCAGCAGTGTCTGATTATTGAGGGTCAGAGACCCAGTCCTTATATCCAAAAGTGCTTTGATGTGGAGGGATTTAAACTGAACCAATGAGTGATCTTGTTTTTCAGCTCGGTGGTCGACTGAGTGGACCTCATCTGCAGTACAGGAATGTTAACAATAACAATCACATATGGGTTGGCAGAGGGTGAAAAAGGTAGAGTTTTCCCAAGTTGGAGATCTCGATGATTGAGCGCTGTCAGAGGGAACTTAAGGAATTGGGGTCTCATTCTTGCATAGGTTAGCCTCAGAGACCATAGGCTGGAGAGACACATCGGGGGTAGAGGAAGACCATCTTCAGGACAGAAGTTTAAAAAGCATTGGATCGAAGACCCTTTGTAGCCAAATTATAATGGGCTGTCTTGTTAAGCCAATAGAACGATGTCACAGACGATTACTAAAGACCATTTTGGTCAGCTGCCGCCTCTACTGCTGACCAAGAGAAGCGTTTTTTCAAGCAACAAGACTTTCGCTGGGCTGTAACCTCTTAACACCTCAAAACGTGAGAACTATAGACCTGAATCTACAGACAAGCACATACTGTGTCCCAAACAATAGAAGAACTGCACTTGTTTGACAGTAAGGTCGCCCAAAATGGTCTTTAGTAATCGTATGTGACATCGTTCTATTGGCTTAACAAGACAGCCCATTATAATTTGGCTACAAAGGGTCTTCGATCCAATGCTTTTTAAACTTCTGTCCTGTAGATGGTCTTGTGAATTCAAAAGAAAGACCGAAACGTCAACAACATTGTCTTAATTCTGCTATAGTTTTATTCAACATCATTGACTTTCATATTAATTTTGTTTGGAGTCAAAGTTATTATTTATCAGCAGTTTAGACCTTTTTTAGATATACCATGTTATTGAACAACACTGCTTAAGTATATCCTATTTGCATTCTCATGTACCCTTGATCATGCACAAGAGATAAACTCTCTATTTGAAAATAAAATACAAAGAAATACTTTTGATTATAACAACCTGGTTTTTGTATTATTATCGTTTTTTATATAATGTTAGTGTGGTAACATTATAGATTTATAGCGATAATTGATTTCTCCAGTCACTAACAAAGAATAGTGTGAGCAGAAGAGAAATGCAGCATATTAACTAGCTGTTCCGAGGCAATTAAGAATTTTGAAGGCTGGGTCATTGGTCCCCGGAGCAAATTTTGAGATTGTATAGCTCTATGTGCTGTGCCAAAACTCTTTACGGCAGTGAGGTCTGGGGTTTTATTGATTCACAATATCTACAAATTGAAGAGAACAAATATTTACGGCGGTTGCTGAAACTGCCTCAGAGTACACCCTCCCACATTATCCACGAAGAATTGGGTGTTAGCTATATTAGAGGCAGGTTTGAACTCAAGCCCTATAATGTTGGATCAAAATTTGGACAAACCCTGAGGTCTCACTAAGGAAACAGATTATAATGGATTGCATTGCCCGTGACCGGGGCAGGAACATCCCATGGCTCAAGTATGTGAGGGAAACCCTAACAAGCATAGGATGTGCATATTATTTTAATTACCCTACAAATGTGTAACCCCGGGACAAGGCGTATGTTAAGGCTGAATTCATGAAGGATGTTGTATCGCTTAGGGAAGATAGGGATCTGATCAAACTATCTGTGAGAGCACACCTTCTGACCAAATCCTATCTTGGCATTGAGCCTTATTTGTCTTTTTTTCACAATGCCAAATATAGATTCATAATGACACGCTTCAGGCTAAACCTAATACACCATACTTTAGCGGTTCCGGCAGGTTACACTACATCTATAGAGTTGACGGGCCCGTGCGGCTGCGACCACCGGTCTCCACAGGATACCGTTCACTTTGTCTTATTATGTCCCCACTATGGGCGCCCAAGGAATCTATTTTAAAAAAGTATTTTAAAGAACACTAGTTTTACACAGGCAAAGGTAACCCTATTGTGTCTGAAATTGTCCACAGAGGTTTTAACACTTTTCCGTACTGTAAACTTTTTAAGGTCTGCTGTGAGACTCAGAAACACAAGAGGTGAGGGGTGAATATATACGGTTGTAGCAATTGTCTGTTAAAGGTCTTAGTAATGAATTGGGTGGGGGAGGGTAATTTTAAGCATAAATGGATTATTTACTTGTGCATTTTATGTGGATGATTTTATCTGTTATCCCTCTACAAACTTACTTTGACCTATTAAAACCCAGGACATTTTATTAATGACCCTAATGATGAATGACATAGGAGAGACAGCTTCACCTGCGAATGGATTGCACATGTATTTTACCTCGACCTTTTCATTTTGTAATGTACCTATTTTTTTATCTGTACTTTTATAGTATTGTGTTTTATGCCAAATAAAGTATTTTGAAATGAAAAAATGAAGTCCTTGCTCCATTGTGCATAACTGATTTCAATCATAAGATGAGAATTTTGAAGTTCCAAACAGCTTTCTGAATACTTGTGCAATTGCTTTCGATTTTATGGGGACACATTTGCTAATGATATTGGTTCAATTATTTCTGGTGATCCTGCAATTATAAATAAATCAATGAAAAGTTACCCTACATTCCATAATATACTCAACCATCTTAAATATGACAAGCCATTATGTACCTTATCAAACAGAGCTTTTTGATACTGATTGTTCAATCAATCAATCAATCATTTGTACAGCGCACTATTCACCCATGAGGGTTCTTAAGGCGCTGAAGGGGGTGGGGGGGGGGGGGGGGGGGGTTAAAAGCTCCTGCTCAAACAGCCAAGTCTTGAGTTGTATCCTGAAGGTCAGCAGGTCCTGGGTCTGACGCAGATGGGTGGGGAGGGTGTTTCATGTCTTTGCGCGCGGTGGGATAAGGATCTGCCTCCGGTGAAGGTTCTGTATATGCGTGGGACGGTGACAAGAGCGAAGTTGGCGGAGCAAAGCTGGCGATTCTGGGTATAGAAGGTGAGATGCTTGTTGAGGTATCCTGGTCCGGCGTTGTGCTTTGTGAGCGTGGGTGAGGAGCTTGAAGGTAATCCTCTTGTTGACAGGGAGCCAGTGCAGGTCCTTCAGGTAGGCAGTGATGTGGGAAAGGCAGGGGATGCCGAGGACGAGGCAAGCATGCAGAGGGTGTTGAAGCAGGAGGAGGAGACGGCGTTGACTTGTTGGGTCATTGAGAGCGATGGGTCCTGGATGAACCTCAGGTTGCGTGCATGGGCGAAGGTGAAGGTGAAGGTTCTGTACATGCGTGGGACGGTGGCAAGAGCGAAGTTGGCGGAGCAAAGCTGGCAATTCTGGGTAAAGAAGGTGAGACGTTGTTGAGGTATCCTGGTCCAGCGTTGTGCTTTGTGAGCGTGGGTGAGGAGCTTGAAGGTAATCCTCTTGTTGACGGGGAGCCAGTGCAGGTCCTTCAGGTGGGCAGTGATGTGGGAAAGGCAGGGGATGCCGAGGACGTGGCGTACGGAGGCATTCTCTATATGTTGATGTTTTTGTTCTGGAGTTTGGCCGTGGTTCCAGTGTAGAGGGCATTGCCGTAGTCCAGTCTGCTGCTGACAAGGGCGTGGGTGACCGTCTTCCTGGTTCCTGTGGGAATCCATCTGTAGTTCTTGTGAAGCATGCAGAGGGTGTTGAAGCAGGAGGAGGAGACGGCGTTGACTTGTTGGGTCATTGAGAGCAATGGGTCCTGGATGAACCCCAGGTTGCGTGCGTGGTTGGTGGGCGTCAGTGCAGCTCCCAGCACAGCCGGCCACCAAGAGTCATCCCAGACAAAGGGGGAGGAGCCGAGGATGAAGACCTCCATCTTGTCTGAGTTCAGTTTCAGGCAGCTGTTCCCCATCCAGTCAGCGACGGCCTTCAGTCCTTTGTGGAGGTTAGTTTTCGTGGTGGCGCGGTCCTTGGTGAGTGAGAGGATCAGTTGGGTGTAGTCGGTGTAGGAGACAATGTTGAGGTTGTGCAAGCGGACAATGTTAGCGAGTGGAGCCATGTAGACATTGAATGGGGTATTGCTGAGGGATGATCCTTGGGAGACGCCGCAGATGATCTTGGTGGCTTCCAAGCGGAATGGGGGAGGCGGACCCTCTGGGTTCTGTTGGTGAGGAGGGAGGGGATCCAGTCCAGGGCCTTGTCGCTGATTCCTGCATTGTGGAGGTGTGTGAGGAGGGTGTGGTGGCATTTAGTGTCGAAGGTGGCCGAGCGGTACAGAAGGATGAGGGCCGTGGTTTCGGCGCTGTCCAGCATGGTCCTGATGTCATCGGTGGCAGCGATGAGGGCAGTTTTGGTGCAATGCTTGCTGCAGAATCCTGATCGGGACGAGTCCAGGATGTTGTACTCCTCAAGGAAGTGGGACAGTTGCTTGTTGACGATCTTTTCGGTGACTTTTGCCGGGAAGGGAAGAAGGGAGATGGGTAAGAAATTCTCGAGGTCCTTTGGGCCCACTGTGGGTTTCTTGAGGAGGGCGTTGATCGCAGCATGCTTCCAGATTTCCAGGAAGGTGGCAGTCTCGAAGGAGCTGTTGATGATCTTTCGGAGTTGGGGTGCGATAATGCAATTTGCTTTGTTGAAGATGTGATGAGGGCAGGCGTCGAATGGCAAGCCAGAGTGGATGGTGTTCATAGTCTTGATGGTGCTGTCGTCGCTGACGTGGGTCCAGGAGAGCAGGTGGTTGCTGGGGCTGAGGGGCGGGGAGTCTGCAGTGTTGGTGGCTGTGGGGAGGGTCTGGCTGTTGAAGCTGTCATGGATGTCCGCTGACTTGTGGTTAAAGAAGGTTTCTAAGGAGTCGCATAGGTCTTGCAACTGCGGGATGCCGTTGGAACTTGAGCTGGGGTTGAAGCACTCCTACACGATCTATTGTGTGCATTGTTGTCGATGTGTTCCTTGAAGGAGGTCCTTTTTGGTGGCTTGGATGAGTTGGTGGTGCTTGGGGCTGGCGTTCTTTAGGGCTGTGTGGTTGTCCGGTGTCTTTTCGGTTTGCCACTTTTTCTCGAGTCTTCAGCAAACCATTTGGATTCCTGGAGGTCGGTAGTGAACCAGTTGGTCTTTCTGTCGGTGCATCTGTTTGGGGGTTTTTTGATTGGGGCAAGAGTGTTGGCGCAGTCGTCAATCCATTGCCTGAGGTTACTGGCGGCTGTGTCGGTATCGGTGGAGTCTGTCGGTGAGTCACGGGCTAGAGTGGTGATGAGCTGGTCTTCGGTGACCTTGTTCCAGCTGTGGTAGGGGATCTGTTGCAGGTGGTGGTGCGTGGTGGGTTTCTGGAAGGTGAAGTGCACGCTGTGGTGATCGGTCCAGTGTAGTTTGGTGGTGTGGTTGAAGGTGACGTGGTTGCCGGCTGAGAAGATGGGGCTGAGCGTGAGTCCGGCGGTGTGGGTAGGGTTCCTGTCTAAGCATGGGCTGAAAATTCACGATTTTGCGATCCGCGAATCTCGCGAAATCGCGGTAAAATCGGCGAATCAGCGGGGACGAATTTTCAGCCAAGCACTTACAGGGTTACAGCAGCAGGTGCAAAAGTTGAAGCTAATTTTTTGTAACCTTTTACAAAAGGGTTACAAAGAAATTATCTTCAACTTGGGCACCTGCTGCTGTAAGCCTGTAAGTGCTTCCTGGCGCCTCGTTGCCTACTTGCAACTATTCTCTGACCCTGCTCTGACCCTTGAAGCAGGGTCAGAGAATAGTTACAAGTAGGCAATAAGGCATCTGTCACGGAAATTAAACCTCAACAGAAAGCACTGACAGATATAAAAACAAGCATTTGCAATGCAAAAGGTCTTGCATTAGGAAAGTTTGAGCTATTGGTCTTGTAAATGACAATTTTTTTTATTTATGTGTTGGATTTGAAAATAGCTAAATTAATAGCTTTGTCATTTACAATGCCAATAGTTATAACTTTCGCAAATGTGACACCTATAGCATTTGTAATGCAACATGTTTTGTATTTACGTGACTTAGCTGTATTGATATTACAAATTACAATGGCTTTTAATTTTTTTAAATAATTAATACTTAAATAAAAGTGATTTTAATTTATAATGGCAATAGCTTAAACTTTTGTAAATAACTTTTGTGAAGATTATGTTCAGAGTAATTTATTGTGACGAAAATCCAAGAACAGAAGTGAAATATTGATATCTTTTTGTGACATATGTAATAAAGTTTGAAACATTGAGAGAACATATTTTAACCAGTTGTTGTTGAATGGTTGCGCAGATTGATGCTGGGGTGGTGCTGAGTGGTGCTGTGGTGGTGCTGAGTGGTGCTGTGGTGATGCTGAGGGGTGTTCTGGTAGTGCTGAGTGATACTGGGATGGTGCTGAGTGATGCTGGGGTGGTGCTGAGTGGTGCTGTGGTGGTGCTGAGAGATGCTTTGGTGGTGCTGAGTGATGCTGTGGTGGTGCTGAGTGGTGCTGTGGTGATGCTGAGTGATAATGTGGTGGTGCTGAGTGATGTTGTAGTGCTGCTGAGTGATGCTGTGGTGGCGCTGAGTGGTGCTGTGGTGGTGCTGATTGGTGCTGTGGTGGTGCTGAGTGATGCTGTGGTGGTGCTGAGTTGTGCTGTGGTGGTGCTGAGGGATAATGTGGTGGCACTGAGTGGTGCTGTGGTGGTGCTGAGTGATAATGTGGTGGAGCTGAGTGATAATGTGGTGGTGCTGAGTGATGCTGGGGTAGCGCTGAGTGATGATGTGGTGATGCAGAGGGCAGAAAGGCACAAACAGCAGTCTAACAAAGGGCAGAAGGGCAGAAAAACAAGGGAAAAACGAGTCTAACAGAGGGCAGAAGGGCACAAAAAACCAGTCTAACAGAAGACAGAAGGGCGAAAAAACAAGGGAAAAACGAGTCTAACAGAGGGCAGAAGGGCACAAAAAACTAGTCTAATGGGGCACAAAGGCACAAAAACGAGAATAACAGAGGGCAGAAGGGCACAAAAAGCAAATCTAACAGAGGGCAGAAGGGCACAAAAACAAGGGAATAACAGAGGGCAGAAGGGCACAAAAAATGAGTCTAACAGAGGGTAGAAGGGCAGAAAAACAAGGGAAAAATGAGTCTAACAGAGGGCAGAAGGGCACAAAAAACGAGTCTAACAGGGGGCAGAAGGGCAGAAAAACAAGGGAAAAACAAATCTAACAGAGGGCAGAAGGGCACAAAAAACGAGTCTAACAGGGGCAGAATGAATCCCGCCCTGCGTGTTTGTCCACGAAGATGCCACCTTTTGGGCAATACCTCTACTCAACTTGAGTACTTTCTACTGTCTAATCAGTAAGTGCTCCCTCGTTGGCTAAATGTATAGGGGCAGATTTACAATAACTGGCGCATCCCCAAAGATGCGCCAGTTATTGTACGCCGCAGCTCCGCCACCCATGGTGCACCGCATTTACAATGTGGCGCACCATGTGGCAAAAATGGCACAGATGCGTCACGCATCTGTGCCGTAAAAGCAGCGCATTGCTGGAGCTGCGTCGAGCTTGCGACGCAGCTCCAGCAATGCTCTGGGGGGCCCTATCTCCCCAATGCTGCATCAAGCCTTGTGCCTGCTTCAAGCAGGCGCAGGGTTTTGATGCAGCATTGGCCTAAAAGTGACTGAGTGAATGCTTGTAGATTTCACTCAGCCACTTTTTGGAGACATTCCTGTGCAGGAACGCCCTCCCCTGCGCCGGAACGCCTCCTGATGGCGCAGGGCTTTACAACGTGACGCATCTCTCAGATGCGTCACGTTGTTAATACCCAGCACCGTGGCGCATCTTTTGTGCAGCTGCTGCGTCACAAAAGGTCTCGGTAGAGAGTGGGAGTGGTGAACCAGAGGGTGGCAGTGATGAATCAGAGGGTGACAGTGATGAACCAGAGGGTGGCAGGGGTGAACCAGAGGGTGACAGTGCTGAACCAGAGGGTGGCAGTGCTGAACCAGAGGGTGGCAGCGGTGAACCAGAGGGTGGCAGTGATGAGCCAGATGGTGGCAGTGAGGAAATATAACATTTTATGGTCAAGTTGTGTTCCCTAGCGCGTACCCCACCGACTCCATGTACCAGCTTAAAGTGCATGTAACTTCCCTCCTGTGTCAGCTATGAAGACGCAAATACATTTGCGTCCAACGTTAACTTGTCCTCTTTCAGATCCACCCTGAATGGGTTAAATAGTCCGTTCCTAAGTATGCTATGCCAACGTCTTTTTGTAGTGTACTTTACATGTTTTGCCTGCTCTGGCAAAGTAGGCCCTGAATTTCTGCCATCGAGCCTCTTTTCTGGCTTCTGACTATGGCAGCCTCAGCCCAGGTTGCTTCTGTACCCGTGAACTCTGACTTACTTCCAGCGCGGTCCCTTGCGCTCAGCTCAGCCTGCTTTCTGCCAAGACTGACTATAACCTTCGAGTTATCTGTTCCGCTCCTCGAAAATGCATTCCTGCCTACCAGCTTCAGTAAACATCCTCCCCAGCTGCAGAGCCAAAAGGGCCGACCTGTCTCAGTGCAAGTAATTCATAGCTTCTGTTACCATGCTTCCATGGAAGGCCCCGTGCCCCCACGTTTCTCATGCAGACACTTAGGCGCTTATACACGCATCCACAGTTAGCATAGAATAGCTTCTGCCCTAGAGACCTTTCCGCCCAGATAATATGGTTCCTAAACATCAGATATCAGATATGATAGAAGTACAAGTTGATCTGACATGTCAGACTTCTGTCTCTCTCCGTCAGTGTAAATGTCAAGTCCCCTGCACCCCTCCAATCACACGTCATGCAGCTGCGCGCGCATCCAAGCTTCCGATTTCTGCTGACATTGCCACATTTCTGCTTGATGCCACCCACCCGCGTCACCTATCAGTGACGTTTTCTAGCACACACCTCCAGTTCACGCCTCTTGATTACGTACTAGTACCACATGTATACTGTTATCTTGTCTTCTCTCAACTGTTACGCCTCCTGCACTGTATTCTTATGAAATGGATTAAGTATATAAGCTATGTATTGTCAATAAAATGTAGCGCGCTCTTTCTATCCCTTCTGACACCCCTGTGGTGGTCAGAATCCGATATCCTGGTCATGACCATTCCTTTTTGAGGAATAAAACCCTTAGAAACTCTAACACCACGGACTCTGGTTTTTTCTTTCCGATCTGAGTTATTATTGATTAAGTACTTACCTGCATAGAAATTAAGAGAGTAAATTAATTATTTACGTCATTTTGGCGCCCGAATAGGGACCCCTCCCCCACCTCACGCGCCGGTTGGCGCATTGCAAGCTCTGTCCCCTGCCATCAGTTAGATGGAACCAACGCGTACCGGCAGGATTTCCTGCATCTCCCTCTGACCCACGGAGGTGACGAAGACTGCGATCAGTGCCCAGACGAGGCGGTGAGGAGTGCGGAGGATCCCGACCAGAGCCTAGCCGAAAGAAGCAAGGTCCGAGGTGTCTTGAGGCCCACCAGTTCCGAAGTTCCGAAGTATCTACGTCGCGAGTCGAGTCCAGTCCAGTCCAGTTTCTGAGGCCTTCCGTTTTCTGTGCTTCCCGGTGAGTACCGTTGCTGGGGGAGTATCTAGACGGGTGTGTTACTATGCATCCGGTAAAGATGGGTTTGGGTACACAGATCCAGTCTGCACTGTTTAGCAGTGTATCTGTACTGTTTAGCAGTGCATCAAGAATTCCAGTCTGCACTGTTTTAGCAGTGTATCTGCACTGTTTAGCGGTGTATCTGTACTGTTTAGCAGTATATCAAGAAGTTTTTTAGTGAGTATTTTCGTTATAGAAATCAAGTATAGTCAATATATGTATAGGATTTTTGTGATTAATGTCGTGGTATGAGTGACTGTTTGATATATGTTACTGTGTTCTTTTATGTAATAATTGTGTTCAAAATTCAAGTAAAAGTCTAGTCAAAAATATTACGATGCCACTGTTCAGTAAATTAAGACAGATAGGAACTAGAAAAGGGATTCTAGAAGAAGCAGTGCCTGTTCCACCTAGGGACACTCCAGGGCACTTTATGTACCACAAACATGGCTTAGATGCCATACTGTACTTAGACTTGTGGGTGGACTACACCAAGGAGTTAGAAGAGAAATATAGATGGCCTGTTTTAGGAACATGGGATGCCGAGTGCATCATGAGAGTAGAGGAAGCATTATTGAAAAAGAAAGCCCGACAGTCACAGAAAGACGCCATAGAATTATGGCGTTAAGAATCCCTCCGCCCCCATCAGCAGACCAGCTCCAACAGCTTCAGCAGGTCGTGGAAGATGTAGCAATTCCCCACTGTGTATATGATCCAGAACCAGGAAAGGGTTCAATGCTCGTGATTTCACTAAGACTAGGAAGATTTGTGTAGTTTCTTGTAAATAGCTCCTTGTAAATATGGCTTGTGAGGAGCATATTCTCATTTAGACTTGTTGTGTTCCTTGTGCATTTCGCCTTGTAAATATGCCTTGTGAAGAGCATGTCATTTTTGGACTTGTTGACTTTCTTGTAAATATGGCTTGTGAATAGCGCCATGTGGATATGGCTTGTACAGAGCATGTTATCATTACGTCAGTCAGGAGAGAGCTGGATCTCTTTCAAGTGCTTGGAGAAAATGTTTTGAAGAAAGGTTAATTTCTTGGATTGAGAAGGCAGTATTTGTTTTGACAAGGTGTTGAGGAATTTTAGCGTTTTTTGGTGTTTGCGGGGGGGCGTGTTTTTGAGCGGAAATTCGTACCCGTTCCAGTGGAGGGATTTGGTTGCTTTTTGGTGAGGATTTAGGGAATAGCTTGGACTACTGTGATGCAAAATTTGAAAAGGATCCGAGCTGTGGAAGTGGTGGAAAAAGCATGTTTTGTGCGGGGGTGCGATTTGCCATGTTATCCAATGGGCGTATTCAGTCTGCAGATTGAATGGTAAAATGTTGCATGGAGGGTAAAGGAGTGTTTTTGTGAAGGGTTTTGTCTTGGAATATTTGATTTAATGTGTTCAGCTCAGAGAACGGTAAAGTTGTAAATAGACCAGTCGAATTGAGATAAGGGATTTGCACAGAGGGTGCTTAGATGTTTTCAGGGTTGACAAGAAAATATAAATCAGACCCTTCATAGAATGCGTTTTTATTAGTGTTATAGAACAGTGTGTTTTTTAAATAGGAATGTTTCTACAGAATATTTTTCCCAATGCGAGCTGCCCTTTAGAATAGCGTGTGACAGTTATCCCACTCAATTAGGAAAATGGCTGTCTGTGAAATTAATGAACATGGCCCTTTTTGATAGCTATAATACACTACCATCTTAATGCATTGTTATGTGTCTCCTACATTAGTTTAATTTGCATTTAGTTTTAAGACTGACCTATGTACTTTGACAGGCTGCTTCAATTGATATGTGCAGAGAACAGTCCCCACTAAAATTAGAAAACATGGCTTTTTGAAAAAGTATGAATCCTGGCCCTCTTAATAGCTAGAATAGAAAAGTTTGCACACTTACTTATGAAAATATTGGTTATGCAATGCAGAATTAAGGAGACATGATATTTTCAAAAAAAAAAAATATATAAAGGAAAATATGGTGTGTTTCCATGCCATGAATGTTTTGTTTCCCTTGCAGCTAGTAGCAGTACAGAATTATTTAAAAAAAAAAAAAAATGCTAGCATGTCACTCAGTTACAGAAAAATATATGTCTTTATTAATTTACTTTTTAACACGTTTTAAAGGTTTGCTTCAGTTAAAGTTAGAAAAGCTCTGGCCTGGGAAGAGATATGTTATGACGTACAAGGAATGTGTTTTTTAACCTTGAGACAGTCCGTCCGAGACCGAGATGGCAGGCCTTTGGCCTGGTTCCCAGTAAATGATGTTTATATAAAGGGAGGGCTACTCCCTCTTGAAGCAAGCAGTGCCTGTCTTGTTGGCCATCCTCCAATTCTTTTCCGCGGACAATTATTGGCTGTTCTCCAGCTGAGTCAGGCTCTTCCTCACAGTCAGTACTAAAAGCTTCATTGACTCCAGATAAGAGCATGCTTGCAAATGAATAGTTTTCCCTCAGTAGTGTAAACAGGATAATTGGCAGGAAGCTTTGCTCCTGCGATGAGATCAACATTTGGCAGTCATTCAATTTTAGATCGCAATGAAGCTCGGCTTCTACTTGATTATGCTTGGATCAGATTCAAGCTCCGAGCGCGAACATAATTCTAGAGGGAGGGGCTGTTTCTCAAAGGAGTATCGAGGCTCCAGCCTTCTGTCTATGACAAGTTTAGTTTGGTTTTATTCAAATACATTTAGAGAGCGTATTGTAGGTAGTATGGTCATACTGTTCCCAAGTTCTAGAGTAGGATTTATTGTAAATTTGCAGAGGTTTTGGAAAGAAGTTCCCCAATATAAAATAGTGCTTTTGAATTGAGAAGTCATTTTTATTTATTTATTTATGTTAACATAATTATTTTTGCTGGATTTATGACAGTGATCCCTAGCATTTACAGTCAGACACTACAGACAGCTAGACGGTGTTTACATGCCTACCAACATAAACGTCATTCTAATTACAGCAGGATCAGAACCAGACTGTGACATTGCATCTCTGACAGTCTTGCACTTTCTGTGTAAAGCAAGTGGTGTACAACACTTGCTTTCCAAGGAGGGTATACAGCTAACACGGTAGACAGCTAACACAAGAATCATACAGCTCATTACTAGCCTGTCACAGCCCAGAACACAAAAGGAGGTACAAGCTTTTATTGGCCTCACTTCTTACTACAGACAATGGATTCCTCAGTATGCATTTCTAGCCAAGCCACTTATACAGTTGACAACACAGGAGGCAGCGTCATCGACTGTCCTCCCTTGGACTCAGGAACATACACAGGCTTTTGAGGAATTAAAGAAAGCTTTATGTCAAGCACCAGTTTTAGCGACACCATGTTACAGCAAACCTTTTACACTTTTTGTCTTCTTTTAAACCGTACACAGACTCAGCACTTGACTATAGCACGACTGACAGGTTACGAATTGACACTATTCCAGCCACACATAGAAATCAGACGCTGCAGTATCCTGAACCCAGCAACACTGTTACCCACCATTTTGACAGATCCAGCCCCGCATGATTGCATAGAGATCATTAATGCAGTAACAAAGCCCCGACGAGACTTAACAGATGTTCCATTGACAAATCCAGACCTGACACTTTATGTGGATGGTTCATGTATGAGAACAAGTACAGGAGAATTAGTGGCCGCATATGCAGTGACCACTGAAACTGAAGTTAAAGAAACACATCGTATTGATACACTGTCTGCTCAAGCGGCAGAGCTCATCGCTCTGACCCGAGCCTGTATACTAGCCAAGAACAGAAATGTCAACATATACACTGATTCCCGTTATGCGTTCGGAGTTGTACACGACTTCGGCATGTTATGGCAAGAACGAGGTTTTCTGACCTCTCATGGTGCCAAGATCCAACATGGTCCCCTCATTCAAGCACTGTTAGAAGCAATACATCTGCCTTCAGGCATATCCGTCATGAAGTGTAAAGCACATACTAAAGTAACAGATTCTGTTTCCCAGGGTAACGACCTGGCAGACCAAACAGCAAAACATACAGCACTGACTGACACTCAGACAACTGACACAACAAAGACAATAGGACCGACAAATTGCATGACAGTCAGGGATCCCGCACTAGATGTTATTGATATTCAGACACACGCTACCCCAGAAGAAATAAAGAAATGGATTGAACTAGGAGGGATCCAGACAGATCAAGGTTGGATGACGAAGGGAAAATCTACCTGGTTTCTCCCTGACTCTATGGTTCAAATCATGATTAATACAGCACATAGCCCAGCACACCTAGGAGAGAAAGCGATGCTAGACAGTTTACAAAATCTTTGGAACAATAAACACTTACGAGCAGCAGCGAAACAGAAAGTGCGTACTTGCATGATCTGTTGTCAGTTCAATCCAGGTAAAAGCGTCCCTGTAGAGCAAGGTGGATTTCATCCTCCCGATCACCCTTTTGAAGTCCTCCAGATGGATTATATCCAGATGGACCGTTGTCGAGGATTTAAATATGTTCTCGTAGTTGTCTGTGCTCTGTCCCGCTGGACCGAAGCATACCCAGTCCCAGATTACACTGCTCCGACCACTGCCAAGCAGCTGGTTCGTGAATTCTTCCCACGATACGGCTTGCCTCGTGTCGTGTATTCAGATAACGGTCAGCCATTCTCATCTGCATTAATGAAAGAAGTTTCTTTATTACTGGGATACCAGTGGAAATTCCATTGTGTCCGACATCCCGAAGCCGCAGGCCTTGTAGAGAGGCATAACCAGACACTGAAGATCCGCCTTGCCAAAATATGTCAGGAGAAAGGGGTCGACTGGATAGTCGCCCTGCCAGTGGCACTATTCTACATGAGAATGGTTGCCCATTCGAGATCAGGGCTATCCCCGTACGAGGTGGTCTTTGGCAGACCACCGAATATGTGGGGGACGCCCATTCCGAAAAAGATTACTGATGTTGATTGTAATATGTTGACAGATTACCTTGCCTCCTTGATGTCTGCACTCCAATCATGTCGTTCACAGGTTGCCGCAGCCTTCCCTGACAACACTGATGTAAAGCCGCATGACGTCCGTCCTGGGGACCTCGTCCTAGTGCGCAATTTTGATAGAAAGAGTCCGTTGGAGCCCCGCTGGAAATCACCGAAGACCGTCCTTCTCACCACGAGGACCGCCGTGAAGATCGAAGGGAGAAAGGGGTGGGTTCACACGAGTCATGTGAAAAAAATTTTTGGACTGAAACCTGATCGAGACTCGTCCACCCCCACCAAAGACTGTGTTGAGCCTAAAGACTTTACAGAATCTGAACGAGAAAAGACTCCCCAAGAAGAGTATCGCATGAAACTCCGATCTAGCAAGTCAGACAGTTTAATTGTTTAAGTCCTCCCCTAGGTGAATCGGTTAAATAGTTTCTGACATGTATCCCCTAGATCGAGATAGAGAGAGAGAATATAAGAAACGTACATATTGTAAATCACTGCGTAGTCACTGTATAGTGACACTGTTAATTATGTTTATTCTGAGTATTTTAATTATTGTTGCGAGCATCCTTTTACCTATCTACTACCCTATTTTCAAGCGTGAACAATCTGCCTACAATGTCTCTGCTGAACACACTTTTAGCAAGTTACCTCCACATGAACTCTCCTACAGACTTGCGCTGCGCAACAATACATTCATTAGTATGCTACATCATTCCCATCAAACTAACAATGCTACAGACTGTTGGATATGTGGCCGACTCCCTCCCTTCCAGAATTTCAAGGGAGCTCTGCCCCTCTTTCCGTACCCGTTCACTCACAATGGCTCCTGCGGTGCATGGTTCAAAATAATTAATTCTTTAGATCCTGATATTGCTGTTTTCGACGGGGGCTGGGTTTGGGGAAACCTGAACTTGGTCCTGCTCGACGTCTGTTACCCTGATAAGAAGGGACTCCCCACTAGAATAGGAACTGATCTAGAAAATGAAGTGTATGGATTAGGTAACTATACAATTAGCCTTATGATTCTTACTGTTGAATCCAAAGCCACACCTGTTATACCCACTATGTCAGTATTGCCAGTTACTGGTGAATTATGTATCAGGAAGAAAGGTTCAGTACACTTAGGTCATAGTAAATGTACTACTGTGGTCGAATTCAGCGATCATGGAAAATCGTCCTTTAAAGCTATCAGTCATTCCTACTTTGTTTGTGGTCATACCGCATACATACGTCTACCTCCAGATTGGGATGGTACCTGTTACATTGCATTCCTTCTGCCACCTGTTTTCCTAGCTCCCCCTGATTACCATAGAAATACTAATCTAGTAAAGAATAGACCCAGAAGAGATATCGCACTTGTCGACTACACAGAAACGGCATGGGAACAGTACACCGATTTTAATAAAGGATTCTTTTTCTTTTTAGGACCTGTTCAGAATAGTAAATTAATACGTAGATTAACTAGAACGCTTGAAGCAGTAGTGAATGAAACTGCCTCCGCCTTAGGTAACCTAACAGAAGAACAGTCCGCCATGCGGGTTGTTGTCCTTCAGAACCGTCTTGTTATTGACGTCATCTTGGCAGATAGAGGCGGAGCTTGTAAGGTCATCGGGTCAAGTTGCTGTGTTTTCATACCACAAAACGCACCATCTGTATATCAAGCTATTACACGTCTCCATAAAATTGCAAATCAGATACATCAGGATCCAGGCACCTGGACTTGGTCCGGTTGGTTCTGGACAACGTTAACAGCTTGGGGATGGAAGATCCTATCCTTCCTAGGCATTGGCCTAGTCCTAGTATTCAGTTGCTGCCTGTGCCTGCAGTGTGGGCCAGCGATTTGTGGACTATGTGCCACCTCTTGTATTGAACATTCCAGTTTTTTCTCAAAACGTAAAAGAAAGAAAGAAGAACAAATGATGTTACAAGAACAAACTGATCGATTCATGAGGATCGATATATCATGAATGGTCCGTAGGGAACAAGGAGGGAATGAGGAAATATAAAATTTTATGGTCAAGTTGTGTTCCCTAGCGCGTACCCCACCGACTCCATGTACCAGCTTAAAGTGCATGTAACTTCCCTCCTGTGTCAGCTATGAAGACGCAAATACATTTGCGTCCAACGTTAACTTGTCCTCTTTCAGATCCACCCTGAATGGGTTAAATAGTCCGTTCCTAAGTATGCTATGCCAACGTCTTTTTGTAGTGTACTTTACATGTTTTGCCTGCTCTGGCAAAGTAGGCCCTGAATTTCTGCCATCGAGCCTCTTTTCTGGCTTCTGACTATGGCAGCCTCAGCCCAGGTTGCTTCTGTACCCGTGAACTCTGACTTACTTCCAGCGCGGTCCCTTGCGCTCAGCTCAGCCTGCTTTCTGCCAAGACTGACTATAACCTTCGAGTTATCTGTTCCGCTCCTCGAAAATGCATTCCTGCCTACCAGCTTCAGTAAACATCCTCCCCAGCTGCAGAGCCAAAAGGGCCGACCTGTCTCAGTGCAAGTAATTCATAGCTTCTGTTACCATGCTTCCATGGAAGGCCCCGTGCCCCCACGTTTCTCATGCAGACACTTAGGCGCTTATACACGCATCCACAGTTAGCATAGAATAGCTTCTGCCCTAGAGACCTTTCCGCCCAGATAATATGGTTCCTAAACATCAGATATCAGATATGATAGAAGTACAAGTTGATCTGACATGTCAGACTTCTGTCTCTCTCCGTCAGTGTAAATGTCAAGTCCCCTGCACCCCTCCAATCACACGTCATGCAGCTGCGCGCGCATCCAAGCTTCCGATTTCTGCTGACATTGCCACATTTCTGCTTGATGCCACCCACCCGCGTCACCTATCAGTGACGTTTTCTAGCACACACCTCCAGTTCACGCCTCTTGATTACGTACTAGTACCACGTGTATACTGTTATCTTGTCTTCTCTCAACTGTTACGCCTCCTGCACTGTATTCTTATGAAATGGATTAAGTATATAAGCTATGTATTGTCAATAAAATGTAGCGCGCTCTTTCTATCCCTTCTGACACCCCTGTGGTGGTCAGAATCCGATATCCTGGTCATGACCATTCCTTTTTGAGGAATAAAACCCTTAGAAACTCTAACACCACGGACTCTGGTTTTTTCTTTCCGATCTGAGTTATTATTGATTAAGTACTTACCTGCATAGAAATTAAGAGAGTAAATTAATTATTTACGTCAGCAGGGGTGAACCAGAGGGTGGCAGTGGTGAACCAGAGGGTGGCATGGGTGAACCAGAGGGTGGCAGTGGTGAAACAGAGAGTCGCAGTGGTGAACCAGAGGTGACAGTGGTTAACCAGAGGGTGGCAGTGGTCAACCAGAGGTGCTGTGATGAACCAGAGGGTGGCAGTCGTGAACCAGAGGGTGGCAGTGGTGAACCAGAGGGTGACAGTGCTGTACCAGAGGGTGGCAGGGGTGAACGAGAGGGTGCTGTGATGAACCAGAGGGTGGCAGGGGTGAACCAGAGGGTGGAAGGGGTGAACCAGAGGGTGGCAGTGGTTATCCAGAGGATGGCAGTGGTGAACCAGAGGTGCTGTGATGAACCAGAGGGTGACAGTGCTGTACCAGAGGGTGGCAGGGGTGAACCAGAGGTGCTGTGATGAACCGGAGGGTGGCAGGAGTGAACCAGAGTGTGGCAGTGGTGAACCAGAGGGTGACAGTGCTGAACTAGAGGGTGACAGTGGTTAACCAGAGAGTGGCAGTGGTGAACCAGAGGTGCTGTGATGAAGCAGAGGGTGGCAGGAGTGAACCAGAGCGTGGCAGTGGTGAACCAGAGGGTGACAGTGCTGAACTAGAGGGTGACAGTGGTTAACCAGAGGGTGGCATGGGTGAACCAGAGGGTGGCAGTGGTGAACCAGAGAGTCGCAGTGGTGAACCAGAGGTGACAGTGGTTAACCAGAGGGTGGCAGTGGTGAACCAGAGGTGCTGTGATGAACCAGAGGGTGGCAGTGGTGAACCAGAGGGTGGCAGTGGTGAACCAGAGAGTGGCAGTGCTGAACCAGAGGGTGGCAGTGGTGAACCAGAGGGTGGCAGGGGTGAACCAGAGGGTAGCAGGGGTGAACCAGAGGGTGGCAGTGGTGAACCAGAGGGTGGCAGTGATGAACCAAAGGGTGGCAGTGGTGAACCAGAGGGTGCTGTGCCCATACACGACCGGATGGGTAACTTTGCAATGCAAGCGGCCCGCGAACACACAAAAAGCCCCACAAACACGCAAAAAACCCGCAAACACGCAAAAAAACAAAAATCCGCAAATTCGCACGAATTTGCAGATTGCAAATTTGATTCTGCGCGAATTTGCGAAACGCAAATTCGCAAATTTCGCCCATACTTAGTCCTGACGCGCTGTTTGAGTCTGAGGGTGGCAAGGTAATCAAGCAGGGCGATGGAGTTGCTGTTGTTGGGGTTCTAGAGGTGGAAATTCAAGTCTCCGAGGAGGATGTAGTCTTTGGACGCAAGAGCGTGCACGCTGACGATGTCGGCGATGTCATTAATGAACTGTTGCTGGGGTCCGGTGGGTCTGTTAACAAATGTTCCTCCGAGGGTGGTGTTGGGGTAGGTGTTAATCTGAAAGGGCATGTGTTTGGAGTTGCTGGAGGTGTCTGTCGTGCAGGTTGAGACTCTGAGAGTGTTCCTGTAGATGATGGCGATTCCACCTCCTAGTTTGTTGGTGCGGTCTCTCTTGGTGAACTTGTATCCAGCTGGGATGGCTATGGCAATGTTGGGGGGTCCATCCAAGTCTCTGCTAGTAAGGTGACGTCCGGGGAGGCTGAGTCGAGTAAGTCCCAGAGTTCGACAGCGTGCTTGTCGATGGAGAGGGTGTTGAGTAATATGCATATGATGTGGTTGCGCTATGCTCTGACAGGTGGGGTAGGGTGTGCGGGTGTTCCGCAGCTGGAGAAGCTGCAGCTAACGCAGGTGAAGGGTCTCTGGGGGAGTATCGGGCTGGTCTGGAAGCAGTTAGATGATCGGTTGCTGTTGAGTCTGTGAAGGATGTTGGCGTTGTATCGTCATTGGTTGTCGTGGTTCTTGTGGGGGCCAGGGGGTCTGGCGCTGGGCACGGTCCAGGTACAGATGGGCTTATCTTAGGCGCGCCAGCGACGCACCCGCTGTACGCATCCACTGCTGACCGCACCAGCGGTCGCCATTTAAGTAAGGGAGGGGGATGGGGTGAGTGGTTTGTTAGCAGATGCATTGTTCCTATTATCCTGATCAAAAAGTCAGGAAAGACCAGTGTATAAAGATTCTTACAATATTTGAGAGCTATCAATAATGTGGTTATGCACATCTTTCCTGTGGTCCTCAATCCTTATACCATCTTCTCACATTTCCTCTCAAACGTTCAATGGGTTACCATGGTATATTTTTATTCTGTCTTCTTCTCCATACCCATTCATGAAGAGAGTCAGTTTCCTTTTTGCTTTCTCATTTGGCAGATCCCAACTTACATGGAGGAGGCTAATTAAAGGCTTTAAAGTCTCTCCTTCAATCAATTTCCAAGCTTTAAAGAAATATCCCAACACATTTGTCTTTCCAGGAAACTCCACTTTGGTTCAATATGTTGATGATCTCCTTCTTGCCTCTGTAACTTTAGACCAATGGAAATGTTATTCCATTTATCTTCTATTTACATTGGCTAATACACGACAATAAGCTTTAAAGGGAAAACTATAATTTTGTCTTCTCTGTGTATGATATCTGGGTCATGCGATCTCTGCAGAAAACTGACATCTATCAACAGAATGCATTGAACCCATCGCAAGCTACCACATCTGGTAACTCTCTCCCAGGTATGAACTCTCTTGGGAATGGCAAGGTATTGTAGACATGGATCCTTAGGTGAACCACTATGGTAAGCCCTTTGAAGAACTATGTTAAAAACAAACACATAAAAATTGTGTAAATGTCTTAAGAAGCTGAACCTGCATTTGTAGAAATAAAATAAGCTCTCACATTTGCCCCTACCTTGGGGCTCCCTGATGACAGGAAAATGTTTACTCTGTACTGTTGTGGAAGAGTTGAGTTTTCCCTTGGAGTGCTCTTGGTGGATCACAGTGATGAGAAAAAAGGGATAGCATACTACACCTCTGCTTTAGATTCCATAGTTGGAGGGCTCCTTCTCTGCCTCCACTCTGTTGCTGCCCATCTTGTTGAAGATTCTGAAAGCATTGTGTTAAATTTCCCCCTGACTGTAGCTGTTCCTCATCTTGTTCTTGAACTTCTCCTCACCTCTTAATCCCAGCACCCTTACACTGCCAGGTTGACAACATACAAGATCCTATTGTTGTGTGCTGCTCATAATAACTTGATTTGCTGCCCTGCCCACAACCCTGCATCTCTAATGCTGACTTGTGAGAATGGAGTGCCCCATAATTCTCTTGTGAACATGTGATAAAGCCACACATTGACCTCACAGATACCAAATTGTGAATTGAACTCTTTGTGGATGGATCTTGTCTTAGAAACAATGAAGGCAAAAGTTTTGCCAGATAAGCTATTTGAACTGCATTTCAAGTCATTTAGAACCTCTGTTAATCCAGTGTGAGATCTGCCCAGGTTACTGAGCTTGTTGTCTTTCTGAACTTTGTGTCTTACTGAGAAAAATACTGTAGCTGTTCACAAACTTGAAGCATGAGTTCACAGTTGTGCATCACTTTGGGTTTCTCTGGATGCAGAGGGTTTCCTAACTTCTACCAACACCCCACTTAAAAATGGATTGTACGTAAAGAATCTGTTGCACACATTGCTTTTTCTGCTAAAAATTGCAGTTGTCAAATGCGCTGCCAACAAAAATTCTCATGCTGAAGTTTTTGGGGGAAATACTATAGCTGAATCTGCAGTTAAGGAAGCTGCTTTGTTTTTGAGTAGTACAGTTGTTATGTATGTTGTGCTAACTGGGGTGGCTCCTGTGCCATCTTTTAAGGTTGTGACTGTTTTACAGGAGCATGCCTCAGAAGCTGAAAAACAATACTGGACAATGCAGCACTGTACAAGAGACCCAGAAGGAGCATGGAGGGAAAGCTCACAATGTGCAGTCACGCTGAAATGTGTACTCCGAAAGCCTGACACCATTGTGTTATGAAGCTGCTCATGTTGGAAGGGATGCTATGATTCATGATACGTGTAACTGAAACCAGTCCTAGGATGCTTGTTTCCAGTCCAGGGAGGACCTAGCCTGGCAGTTTGGGCTGGACTGTTCCCATTGGGCGCAGGATCAAGACTGATTTTCATATGCCGGGGTCCAAACTGAAATGGCATGGTGATCAAAAAAATTATGGATTTAGGCCCAGATCTCTGTATTGGGGTGAATGTATGACATTGTTCTGTCCATCAATTATCCTTTTTGTATTTGTCATTCCCAGACGTGGGTCCTGTGCTTTCCATGCCACTGGAGTCAAGCTATCCTAGCTGATGAGGGCTGAAAGCCCCAAACCATTCCTAGGATGCATGTTTCCAGTCCAGGGAGGCCTGGCCTGGCAGTTCGGGATGGACTTTTCCCATTGGGCGCAGGGTCAAGACTGATTTGCATATGCTGGGTCCAAACTGGAACGGCATGGTGAGCAAAAAAAAACAATCAATCAATCCATCAATCATTTGTAAAGCGCACTACATACCCGCTAGGGTCTCAAGGTGCTGGTGGGGGGGTGCTACTGATCGAACAGCAAGGCCTTGAGTATCCTCCTGCAGGTCAGCAGGTCTTGGGTCTGTCGTAGGCTCAGTGGGAGGGTGTTCCATGTCTTGGCGGTGAGGTGGGAGATGGATCTCCCACCAGTGGTTGTACTTCGGATGCGCGGGATGGTGGCGAGTGAGAGGTCGGCGGAGCGTAACTGGCTGTTGAAGGTGTAGAAGGAGAGCCATCTGATGAGGTAGGCTGGGTCGGTCTTGTGGAGTGCCTTATGTGTGTGGGTGAGGAGCTTGAAGGATATCCTCTTGTTGACAGGGAGCCAGTGCAGGTGTCTCAGGTGGGGGTGATGTGGCTGTGGCGTGGTATGTCGAGGATCAGTCATGCCGAGGCGTTTTGGATGCATTGTAGTCATTTGATGAGCTTGGTAGGGGTTCCCTCTTAGGGGGTATTTCCGTAGTCAAGTCTGCTGCTGACGAGGGCCTGGGTGACTGTCTTTCTTGTATCTGTCGGGATCCATCTATGGATCTTGAGGAGCATGCGGAGGGTGTTGAAGCAGGAGGAGGAGACAACATTGACTTGCTTGATCATTGAGAGCGTTGAGTCGAGGATGATTCCCTCGTGCACGGTCGGTGATTGTCGGGGCTGCCCCCAGTGCCGTCAGCCACCAGGAGTCATGCCAGGCTGAAGGGTTGAAGCCGAGGATGAGGACCTCCGTCTTGTCCGAGTTCAGCTTCAGACGACTGGTCTTCATCCAGTCAGCGACGGCCTTCATTCCTTCGTGGAGGTTGTCACTGGCAGTGATGGGGTCCTTGGTGAGGGAGAGGATCAGCTGAGTGCCGTCAGCGTAGGAAATTATGTTGAGGTCCTGCTGTTGGGGTACGTGTGCAAGCGGGGCCATGTAAATGTTGAACAGTGTGGGGCTGAGGGAGGATCCCTGGGGTATGCCACAGATGATCTCGGGAGGCTTTGGAACGGAATGGGGGGAGGCGGACGCTCTGGGTTCTGCTGGAGTGGAAGGAGGTGGTCCAATCCAGAGCCTGGTCTCGGATCCCTGCGGCGTGGAGGCGTGTGCATAGTGTGCGGTGGCAGACGGTGGCGAAGGCGGCACAGAGGTCTAGGAGGATGAGTGCTGTGGTCTCGCTGTTGTCCAGCAGGGTCCTGATGTCATCGGTAGCGGTGATGAGAGCAGTCTTGGTGCTGTGGTTGCTGCGGAACCCTGACTGGGAAGGGTCCAGGATTCTGTTTTCTTCGAGGTATCGGGTTAGCTGTCTGTTGATGGTTTTCTCGATGACCTTGGCTGGGAAGGGGGGCAGAGAGATGGGCCGGAAGTTCTTGAGGTCTCTTGGGTCTGCCTTAGGTTTTTTGAGTAGGACGTTGATCTCATCGTGTTTCCAGGTCTCTGGGAAGGTCGCAGTCTCGAGGGAGAGATTGATGACGTTGCGTAGGTGGGGTGCGATGGAACTGCTTGCTCTGTTGAAGACGTGGTGCGGGAATGGGTCTGATGGAGAGCCGGAGTGGATTGTGCGAATGGTCTTGATGGTGTCATCGATGCTCACACTGGCCCAGGCTACCAGGGGGTCGTGGTTGATGGTGTGGATAGGGTCTGTTGTGTTGCTGTATGTTGGGGCTGTCTGGGTGTTGAAGCTGTTGTGGATGTCTGCTATCTTGCGGTGGAAGAAGGTGGTGAGGAAGTCGCACATGGCTTGCAACAGCGGGATCTCGTTGGTGTCGTAGCTGGAGTTGGAGTGTTCCTTCAGGATGTTGAAGAGATCCTTGCTATTATGTGCATTGTTGTTGAGGCGGTCTTTAAAGGAGGTCCTCTTGGTCTCCCTGATGAGGTGGTGGTGGTTGCGGATGGCGTCCTTGTGTGCTGCGTGGCTGTCCAGAGTTTGTTCACTGTACCATTTCTTCTCTAGTTTCCAGCAGGCTTGCTTGGAGGCTAGGAGTTCTGGGGTGAACCAGCTGGCCCTCTTGCTGGTGTCTCTGGGGGGTTTGCTTCAGCGGGCGAGGGTGTTAGTGCAGTCCTCGATTCAGCATCTGAGGCTGTGGGCAGCGATGTCAGTGTTGGAGGGTTCAGTGGGTGGGCTGAGAGCGAAGTTTGCATGTAGTTGGTCTTCGGTGATTTTGCTCCTGCAGTGGCGGGGGGTCTGTTGGGTGAGGTGGTGTGTTGTGCTCCTAGAAGGTGAAGTGGATGCCGCGGTGGTCGGTCCAGAGGAGTTCGGTGGTGTGGCTGACGGAGACGTGCTGAGGAGAAGACGGGGTTGAGCGTGTGGCCAGCGTAATGGGTGAGCGTTGTCACGAGTTGCTTCAGTCCAAGGTTGGCGAGGTTATCGATCAGGGTTGTGGAGTTGTTGTCGTTGTTGTTCTCAAGGTGAAAGTTCAGGTCTCTGAGGAGGATGTAGTCGATGGAGGTCAGGGTGTGCGTGCTGATCAAGTCGGCTATGGAGTCTCTGAACTGGGGGCGGGGTCCGGGGGAGTCGGTAGACGAGGGTGCCTATGAGGGTGGAGTTAGGGTCTGTGTGGATCTGGAAATGCATGTGTTCGGCAGTGCTGAGAGCGTCGTCGGTGCTAGTCAAGACCCTGATGCTCTTCTTGTGGACGATGACGATTCCTCCTCCGACTCCATTGGTGCGGTCTCTGCAGATGATCTTGTAGGCGTCTGAGATGGCTATGGCGATGTTGGGTGCGGAGGAGTCGTTAAACCAGGTCTCTGTCAGGGAGGCGATGACCGGGGATGTTGTGTCGAGCAGGTCCCAGAGTTCGACGGCATGCTTGCGTGCGGAGCGGGTGCTCAGTAGTATGCATCGGAGGTTGTTGGGGTCTTTCTTGGCGGGTGGTTCATCTGCTCTGAGGCTGGTGTAGCTGTAGTTCCGGCAGATGAAGGGGCCGTGTGTGTGTTTCAGAGTGGCTTCGGAGCAGGTGTGGTTCTGTCCGGAGTTGAGAGCATGTAGAGTGCTGGTGTCGAAGTGGCGACGGTTGTGGTGGTGGGTGCGGGGGCCACGGGTTCTGGCACTGGGCGCGGTCCAGGCTCGGACGGGTGCAGACGGGCTTGCCTTAGGTGCGCCAGCTAAGTGGCTGCGCAGCTGCCGGCATATATGTGGAGGTGGGAGGGAGGAGCAGCTGGGAGGCGGGAGGCGGGGGCAGCGAATGGGCAGTGGGCCGTTTGGGGGTGGGGCCATAGGGGACACAGCGGCGAGGGCGGTGAGATACAACAAAGGTAACATAAGGAAAAAGGGGCTCAAATCGAGGGAAAGATGAGTGGTACAGAAGGCAAAAGGGCACAAAAAACGAGTGGAACAGAAGGCAAAAGGGGCACAGAAATGAGGGGAAAACGAGCGGCACAGAGGGCAGAAGGGCACAGAAAATGAGTGGAACAGAGGGCAGAAGGGCACAAAAAACGAGAGGAACAGAAGGCAAAAGGGGCAACAAAACAAGGGAAAAACTAGTGGCACAGAGGGCAGAAGGGCACAAAAAACGAGTGGGACAGAGGGCAGAAGGGCACAAAAAACGAGTGGAATAGAAGGCAAAAGGGGCACAAAAACAAGGGAAAAAGGATTGGAACAGAAGGCAGAAGGGCACAAAAAATAAGTGGAACAGAAGACAAAAGGGGCACAAAAACGAGGGAAAAACGAGTGGCACAGAGGGCAGAAGGGCACAAAAAATGAATGGAACAGAAGGCAAAAGGGGCACAAAAACGAGGGGAAAACGAGTGGCACAGAAGACAAAAGGGCACAGAAATACCAAAAAAAACAAGTGTCACAGAGGCAAAATACAGAACACAGAAATACAGGGGCAGCTAAGAACAGAAGGCAGAACGGGCAGAGAGGCACTGGGGCAGCGAGCGGCACAGAAGGGAAAACCGGGAAGAGACACAGGGGCAGCGAGGAGAACTGAAGGGAAAACCGGGCAGAGACACGGGCACAGCGAGGGGTACAGACGGAAAGACCGGGCAGAGAGAGCACGGGGACAGCGAGGGGAATAGAGGGAAGAAAAAGGGGCACAGACCACGTACAGGCAGCGGGGGAAGACAGACAACAGCAGTCACAAACACAACAATGAAAATACAGGCAATACAATGAAAGCAATAAGGTGGAGGATAAACAAACCTACCTACGGCCTACCACTGGCCACCAGGGATGAGGTGCAGGTGGTAGCTTGCGGGTGGTGGAGGGCCTCGAACTTCCTCAGCAGCAGCAGCTTGGGCAGGGAGACACAGGCGGTGCTGTGCAGAGGGATAGCAACCTAACTGGGGGGGTCAAGGGTCGCTCCCCCTCCAACTATGGATTTAGGCCCAGATCTCTGTCCTGGGGTGAATGTATGACATTGTTCTGCATTCTGTCCATCGATTGCTCTTTTTTGTATTTGTCGCCCCGATTGGGACTGGTATGCCCAGACAGGGGTCCTGTGCTCTCCATGCCACTGGAGTCAAGCTATCCTGGCTGATGAGGGCTGACGGCCCAAAACCGGTCCTAGGATGCTTGTTTACAGTCCAGGGAGGACCTGTCCTGGCAGTTCGGGCTGGACTGTTCCCATTAGGGGTAGGGTCAAGACTGCTTTGCTTATGGCTGGGTCCAAACTGGAATGGCATGGTGAGAAAAAAATGATGGATTTAGGCCCAGATCTCTGTACTGGGATGAGTGTATGACATTGTTCTGCATTCTATCCATCAATTGTTCTTTTTGCATGATTCATGATACAGCATCCCACTGTTATTCACCCATATTTACTTCTGTCATCCAGAACTATTGCCACACCTGTTCTTTTTGCCAGTCTGATGACATTAGCAAGGGATTCAAGATACCCCCAACTGCTCATCCATCTCCTTGGGAACCTTTATCCATATACAAATGAACATTATAGAAATACCGAAATGTGCTTCATACTCTTATGTACTTGTGAATTTGTGTATGTTTTCAGAATGGAATGAGGCATATCCAAATGCAACAGCAGATGTTATAATAGTGGCTACCTACTCAGAAAATATATTCTACAATTTGGTATTCCACATCGCAATTCTTCCGACCGCAGAACACACTTCATTTCAGAAGTAGTTCAAGAAATATGCAACACTTTTGGGAATAAGCAACACTATCACTGTGTCCATCACACAAACCTACAGAGGAAGTTGAACACAACAATAGCACACTTAAGAATAAGATAGCAAAAGCACAGCTGAAATGGCCTAATATTTTACCCTTAGCCTTGGGCCTTATCCAACTCAAAGAAAAAAACTGAGCACCCACAAGATAGTTGAAGCATGCATTAAGGCGCTCTCTTTATATCCATATGTTACTGATGCTAATATAGATTTACAATTGAATGACGATGTAGTTCCACAGTAGTGCTGAAAAACAATTCTCTGTCTGAACAGTATGTGTTCTCAGCTTCAAGCTGCTTTACCTAACTGCTCTTCTGAAGTCCACCAGACCCTCCATGACTGGGTCATTTTAAAGTGCACCAGAGGAAATCTGTCCTGCAGTAACCATGGAGTAGGCTGTATCAGGCTCTGCTCATTATTAACATAGCCATGATGTGTCATGGATTGCAGAGGGTCCATTCCTCCCGCTGCAAGCATGTTATGTTCCCATTTGACATCTGTCCACCAATACCCATCCCCATACCTGTGCCTGCCTTCTGATCGATGCCACTTACTAGAGGTGATCGTGGCCCTGCAAATCATCCTGTATCACTCAACCAGACAGCTGATGCTAGCTTATTTCCTGAAGGGAGCTCTGTTAAAATTATCGCCATTTTATCGGCAGGAAACTGCCGATAAAACGGCGATAATGGGCTTGATAATACGCCCTTTTTAAATCCTATAGAAGCCCATGTTAACACCAGAACATGGGCTTCTATGGGAATTAACAAGGGCGTATTATCAAGACCATTATCGCCGTTTTATCGGCAGGAACTGCCGATAAAACGGCGATAATTTCAACACTGGTCCTTGATAATATGCCCCCTCGTCTTTTCGACCTACTGCTCTGCAGGCATGCAACAAAGTGACCACTTCTACTCATAGTAACCACTTTCGTCCAAGGTGACTGGATGGTCACCCAATATCGAACCTGTCTGTGGTTCTGGCTATTCCTTTTTACAATTAGGATAGATCATCTGGCTCTCTGTGTCGTACCTGATCCTGGTCAGCAGCATACATCTGTCCAGCCACAATGGGACAGGCCTCCAAGCCTCGTCTCTGCACTGCCATTTCGTCTACAGAAAAAACACCTATTTGCAGCTTTCGGATAAACACTTCCAGACTATGAATCTTTCTTTGTGCTGTATCTGAACGCCCATTCCCTCAGATGGAAAAGGAGATGTTGCCCTATTGTCTCTGCCCCTCGGTAGGGAAGTTGCATGTGCTGAATTGTATTATCATAAGCATCGCTTGGTAGGAAGTGGAGTCCTCACTACATTACCTTCTGTGTCCACTGACATTACTATAAGAAGGTCCCCAGAGGGAAATATTACTTGAACTTATCCACTTGGTCTACCTGATAGGGGTATATTTCATGAGAAGCATAATGGCACAATATATGTATGTAAGAGTATGTGTAACTCCTGTACTAAATGTTATTTCAGGTGGGGAGGAATCCACCACCCTACATGAACCCAGCGGGATCCTTGACCACTGGCTTTAATGTCAGGGTAAATACTTGCAGTGGGTTAGCTAGTATATACCAATAAAAAGCAATCGAGAATTCATCCAAATAGAATTGTATCATAAAATGTAAAACAGAGAATGCATGACAATGACTCAGTGGGTGCCAGTGAATAAAACGTGATCGGTGCTCTTTTAAACATGATACATTCATGTAATAAAAGTGATCATAGTGCGTATCAAATAAACAAGAACAGCACAGCCCCTTACTACATGATCTTAAATATTTTTTAGGGTCCCTGCCACAGGCGATGCCATTTCGATCAAGTCAGTTCAGAAAGCAAACCTCTTGTCTACGATTTTGCCAATTTGCACTTTATTTGCACATTTAATATGTATTAGACTTCAGTGAGCCTCTCATGGTGTTGTTTCTCTTCAACAGGTTAATTCTCACCAACTGTGGGGTTGCTGTTCAAGAGTCACTAGGATGCCAGGCTTTGAAATACCCTCATTTAAAAGAACCAGAATTCTTTACATTAAACTAGAGGTAAGCAGACTTTCCTCGTGTTCTTAGTTCAAATACAGAACTTGAAAATACTCTATTACTAATGCACTGAGCTATGATTTCTTTGTTTTACAAGTTGTCGTTGTGTTCCTTATGTTTTTCTTTTCCTCAGTTTCTGGTGTTAACTGAGCATTGGAATCAAGAACAGTAAAGGCTTGTGAACCCAATACATTGAATATAGATTTTGGTACAGGATTGGGATACTTAATTTTACTGCAATCTTCGGGACTGTTTAGAGAATGTGATCCCTATACGATTGCTAACATTATATATTATCTTGGATTATCTACATGTTTAGGATTAGTAACAACATTTCATTAAATTGCTTCCCTTGCAGAATATTATAATTTTTTGCTGTCATTTGGTGCTCTTGATCACTGTGCAGTGGGCTCGCTTCAGTTGTATTTAATGCCACTATAGTCCCATTCTAGTTACATCTGTATTGGGCAATTTTGTGTTTTAATGTGCCTCTGCACAATCTCAAAAGTATGCAAAGCTTTGTAAAACCCCAATTTTGTAGTACCTCCTGTGGAAATTGAACATGACGGTTTACCTTGCCATGTGAGATTCCAGAAAGAGGCTATTCCCGGACAAAATGATTCTCACCAGAGGTTGTGATGCTTTTTTTGCTCCAGGCAGTTTTTTTACTGGCTAATGTTCTGGGAATTTTAAAGATATAAAATATCATGAAATCGTTTGTAATTCTTCTAAAAGGAATTTTGTGTACTTAGTGAGGCTTCGCCAATGTAAAAATAATTTGCCATGGCCTACCTTATATTTCTTTTTCATCATAAAGGTCATTGTAGGTAAATTACAAATTTTCAGACATTAAAGTAGTGCAACATTGATGACTATTGTTGATTTAATGCTGAGTATTGTGCCTCAGTAGGCAAATGCATTCCCTGCGGGGATGATCCCCTGGTCACAGGCATGAATCTTTGTTGGTCCCCACAGCCTTTCTACCTTCTGATGTCCACCAAATGAACAGAGTTGGTTAAGTACAAGCATATGTTATTGAGTGCCTTGAAGCCCTTTGTTTTGATTGTTTGCTTTACAAATATGTTGCACAATATACTGTACTGTATGCTGACTCGACCTCGGCCACCTCCTTTTAGAAAGTCCTTGACTGCTGTTGCAGAGGTACCTAGAACCTGAAGTAGACTTCGGAGGCCAATTTTCCCCAATATTTTGTTGCCCCCTCGTGCATCCCACTTGAGTGGATCGGGCTTGCTTGTAACACTTGCTTACTGCGGTTTGGGCACAGTGGTCACATCTCGGTTAAAAATGCCACCAACAACCGATGGATAGAGCTAAACATATTTCATGCTTGACTGTGACACGCTCTTTCTGTATCATCCATTAGAGATACTTTAGCATGTTACATCAGTGTTTTCAAGTCTAAATTAACTTCGAAACGTTTTCGATCTGTTGGTAACTGAAGAACTTGATGTAACACGGGGCTAGTGTGTTTGCCATAACCACGAATGTATAATGCAATGGTGCTTGTTACCTGTTATTGTTGAGGGTAGCCCTGCAAGGGGACACTGACAGCCACACAAACTTGTGCTGACTTCAAAAGACAGGCATGTCTTAAAAATATACCGATCCACAATATGATACAAATGCATAAAAGAAACAAAAACAAGCACCACTCACTTCAATTAAGCTTGTATTTACGTTTTTAAGATAATGTAGATCTGTTGTCTACCAAACCAGGTCTAAATCTTGTATGAACAGTCAATTTAAGATGAATAGTATACTTTTAAGGGCATTCAATATCCCCTAATTGTTATATTTCCTTCAGCCACGCTCTCATTCAACAAACACTCTGTTCAAGTTGCTTTGATTGAAAGGCTACCAGGCTTTTAAATAAGAAAGCAAACTTTGATCTGAAAGGCTCTAACAGAGTAAATAATTCAGCAATTAGGACCAATTCAAGAGACAACTTGTTCGACCGTAACAATGAGCACAAAAGACAGGGTTTGGCAAATGTGTACATAACTGGACACAAAAGAATATAACAAAACAACGAAAAAACTTTGACATTTTGTCTTTGGAAATCGAAATTGGTTTCTAGGATGAATATAGATCTGGTGACTAGAATCTTTCGAGGATATGTTTTCATTTTGTCCGTTTTTGGAACTAGAGTGTCTCTTGATTTTTGTGCATTACAGATGTTTCTCGGTGCGTTATATGTCAGCTAGTCTTTCACTGCGTTGCAGTTGACTAAGTTGGATAACAGTGAGTCTTGGAAAGAAAACTGCTCGATAAAGTCAGCTAATCAATACCTAAGACAGCATTGGAACCTTCAAATCAGAGAAAGGACTTGCAAAGGCCACATACCTAAGTAAAACCTCCAGGTAGTACTGTGGAAGGAATATGTTAGAAAATGTACACCATATATATTTTCTAATATAGCTTGTAGTTACTTAACTGATAACATAGTTGAATTTTAAGTATCCCCGAGTCTCCGTCACTGCTTTTATAAGTAACAAAACGTGTGCTTTTCAAAATAGCCTTACATAAGCGTGCAGTTTACTTTTCAATTTGTTAACTGAATAAGGGTTCCTAAATAATATGATACCAAAATGAGTATTGCTCATTCTTCTTCTGTAAAACGTCAGATGTAGAAAGCAAGCATTGGAAAAATTAATAGATCTGGCGTTAATATGCTGACGCATTGAACACACTCCTGCAACAAGCAATGGTAAAGCCAATGGTTCTCAGTTTTTGGCTGCCAAAGCAGAACTATGGGCTGCAACAATGATAACTGCCGATAATGTGCAGCAACAGCAGCAAGAAAAAAATGCAGTGATATGGACGTCTGGATGTATTGTCACGCTTGTGCCATTATGAATCATAATGCTACAGTGGCCCAGTATGATGTATTCACACGCATTCGGCTAACAAAACTTTTTTGAAATGACAAAATTAGAGAAAAATGTATTGTAATATGCGTTTAAGGCAATTTTGTAAGTGAAGCAGTACAGAAGCAAATTGCAGCTGCTGGGCCCTCAAAATCTTACAAATATATACATATATAAATTTTTTCTAGTCAGTAGTTATAGTTAGGACCTAGTTTCCACAGGAAAAGCATTTATTGATTTGCCAATATCTTGGCGCCGTTTGCCGAATCTTCACAAAATTATCAAAACTAATGGGGCGCTCAGCTCAGCTCCTGTCTTGAACGTTTCGGGGTGATTTGTCATGTTAATTTCCATAGGAAACTTTAGACAAGGCTACAGCCCGACAAAATTAGAGAAAATGTATTATAATATGCGTTTAAGGCAATTTTGTAAGTGAAGCAGTACAGAAGCAAATTGCAGCTGCTGGGCCCTCAAAATCTTACAAATATATACATATATAAATATTACACAATGGCTTTTGCTAGTCAGTAGTTATAGTTAGGACCTAGTTTCCACAGGAAAAGCATTTATTGATTTGCCAATATCTTGGCGCCGTTTGCCGAATCTTCACAAAATTATCAAAACTAATGGGGCGCTCAGCTCAGCTCCTGTCTTGAACGTTTCGGGGTGATTTGTCATGTTAATTTCCATAGGAAACTTTAGACAAGGCTACAGCCCGAACTGTTAAACGGAATTACACCAAATTTGGCAAAAAGGTACCTCTTGGTTCAGAAAGTGTTGTTCTTGTTAAATGGTGTAAATCCATTCAGGAGTTTTTAAGCCCCGAGTTGGCCAGGTCCCAGGGGAAATGAGTAATTGTAGTGCAGGGGAACCCAGGTGGTCCCCGCTGCCCCGGAGACCACCACTTCCAATAAGCACATTGGATTATACTGCCCTGTGCTCCTGTAGGTCGTCTCTGTGGCCTATCCCATTGTTCCATACACTCTGAGAGAAATTAGTCACAATGCAATGCAGGTGACTACTGGTTAACTGCTGTAAAGGAAAACCTCTGCTGTGTTCCCACTCTTGCCACCTCTGTACTGTGGTTTCAAAGTCCCAGGGTGGATACGAAGAACATGATTTAAAGTTTGTTTGGGACCGGGTATTCTCTCACAAAGGTGATGGGTAACAGTGTACACTGTCCTCCAAACCGTGAGTCTACCTGCTCCATTGTGAACCAGGTGGACCACAGAATTCTGACAGCAGTACCCTGCTGGCTCTTCATTCGTAAAATTTACACTGATTGCCCAATGGAGTAGTACAATCGGAGTAAGAGTATCAGTCCCCCACCCCATTCAGAGTGGATGATCTGATGTCCTTTTTTCTATCAGAAACAAACTCCTGCTTTGGTAGTTTGTTTCTGACAAACAAAAAAGATTGGCAGATGAACACTAAACTTTTTGTACCTCCATAGATGTTGCCATGTCAGTGGCTCCTGCAGGGCCTGCTTTACCGCTGGTGGCGCACGGTGAATCAATCTTTTTTATTGCCCCTCCCCCATGACCTCAGCCCTATAATTCCCTCACTACCACTCAGAAAAAGGATCACTCATCTCTCCATAGTTCCTCTCTTGCATACATTTCATTTGTTTTAAAGTGCTGGAAAAGGATGGCTTTACTAATCCAGTCAGCTATCCACTCTAATTACAGATCTGTTCTTTGTAGCAGCCACATCACCCCTCTGTGCTACTTCAAAACTGCCACTAGACAAAATTCTGATTTCTCTCTCACTGGCAGGAACATTAATCATAGGAGTTATCTTGAAAATTTTATTGTTACCTGAAATGTGGCCGAACAAGGAACTCTGCATCAGCTGCTTTTAAATTGTAAGTTATTCCGAAACACAGCACCCTCCCTCCAGGTCAGCACTCAGTGCACAGCTCTAAATCTGGCCTTGGGCTCCTGTGATGGTACAGAGATCACTATGTGGCCAGCAGTGATCTTTTAATATGACAGACTGGAGTTCAGCAGGGTGACAGAGGTAATTAACTCTGCCACTGTGATGGACTGGTGGTGGATCGCTTTAAATGAGGCCCAAAGTTGCCAAATCTTTGCACAGGTGTTTCAGACTCTCCTGGATTGAACTCCTCCTACTGCTAGCACAGTTTACACTCAACCTTGCAATAATAGATACATGAATCTAAAGGATTCTCTGAGTAATTTTCACCATCATTCAAATCAATACGCATATTTAGTGCTGCATTGAGTAGCCAAAAGCTTGCACCATCTGTACCCATAGCTAACTATAGATCTGCTTCTGAGAAGTAGGACCTGTGGTCGACCTGCAGCACAGAGAGATCAGGGACCCAAAATACTGAAAAGTCTCAGAAACCATAGTCAGGTCTTGTGAGGGCACCACTAAACAAGGTATTCCATGAGATACAGGAGATGAGAACCTCAAGGCAAGTAAGCACAGCTATGAGAAATGCAAAACTTTAGCAACTGAATGGCAAAAATGGAACTATGTAATAGCTAATTCACTGAATTGCACAAAGAGAGTAAGCTCTTTAAGACTCCCACATTGATTCACAAAATCAAAGTTCAATACTAATAATAAACTAGAAGGGATCAAACAAAATAGGATGACTTGGAGAACAGGTCATGAAGATCCAACCCTCGTTTAGAAGGCATAGCAGCACATAAAGTAGATGCAACATATTCAAGACAAGTAGTATAAACACTTATCAAAAATAATGTTCTACCTAATAACAAAGGGAAATTAAGCTTAACCTGTGATCACAGGGTTCAATTTTAGAAGTCCAATCAAGGCTGCTGACCATGAATAGGTCTAGTAAACTTTTAGGATTTTAGACTCAAAAAGACATTATTAGCTGAGGTGATTAAATCAAAACTATTCCATATTATTAGTGAATATATGCCCTATTATGTCCATTGAGACTTTAAAGAAAAGACAGGAATGTAAATAAATAATACCTTTCTTTGCCATGTTGTGGCTCAAGTATTGTCATTCAACAGGCTAAAGTATACATACTGGCTGCCGAAAGTGTAATGTTTTTTCAGATGTGGAAGCGACCCAGAAAATGCTCACTTGTAAATCAATTCAAAAAGGGGGTGGTGATGAACAGAGTGTCTGAATTAAGCAAACCACTCTTACCCAGTCAAGAGATCAGGGCTTGATCCATCACCGTTATTTAGCTCACTGCATCACCCCAGTTCAGAACCTGGCTATATTCAAATTAGTCTGACCCAGTGCCTCATGGGAACAGGGCAGACCAAACTACCAAGCCAATTCTTCACCGGAAAGGAGACAAGCTTCCGGGGACCGGTTTCTGGCATTTCAGCCGTCGTCAGCCCGGCTTGCTTGAATCCTGGTGGTGCAGTGAGCAAGGGACTCATGTCTGAGTATACCCTGCCACACTTGTGGTGGCCAAAAACGATTCAAAAAGGGGGTGGTGATGAACAGAGTGTCTGAATTAAGCAGACCACTCTTACCCAGTCAAGAGATCAGGGCTTGATCCATCACCGTTATTTAGCTCACTGCATCACCCCAGTTCAGAACCTGGCTATATGCAAATTAGTCTGACCCAGTGCCTCATGGGAACAGGGCAGACGAAACTACCAAGCCAATTCTTCACCGGAAAAGAGACAAGCTTCCGGGGACCGGTTTCTGGCATTTCAGCCGTCGTCGGCCCGGCTTGCTTGAATCCTGGAGGTGCAGTGAGCAAGGGACTCGTGTCTGAGTATACCCTGCCACACTTGTGATGTGAGTCCCTTGCTCATTGCACCATCAGGATTCAAGCAAGCCGGGCCGAAGACGGCTGTAATGCCAGAAACCGGTCCCCGGAAGCTTGTTTCCTTCCCAGTATAAGAATTGGCTTGGTAGCTTGGTCTGCCCTGTGCCCATGATGCACTGGGCCAGGGACAGACTTATTTGCATATAGCCAGGTTCTGAGCGTGGAATGGTGCAGTGAGCTAAAAAACGGTGATGGATCAGGCCCTGATCTGTTGACTGGGTATGAGTGTTCTGTTTAATTCAGATACTCTGTCCATCACCACCCCCTTTTCTGAATCCTTTTGTCCACCATAAGCGTGGAAGGGTATACTCAGATGTGAGTCCCTTGCTCATTGCACCATCAGGATTCAAGCAAGCCGGGCTGAAGACGGCTGTAATGCCAGAAACCGGTGCCCGGAAGCTTGTTTCCTTCCCAGTATAAGAATTGGCTTGGTAGTTTGGTCTGCCCTGTTCCCATGATGCACTGGGCCAGGGACAGACTAATTTGCATATAGCCAGGTTCTGAGCTGGGATGGTGCAGTGAGCTAAAAAACGGTGATGGATCAGGCCCTGATCTGTTGACTGGGTATGAGTGTTCTGTTTAATTCAGGTACTCTGTCCATCACCACCCCCTTTTCTGAATCGTTTTGTCCACCATAAGCGTGGAAGGGTATACTCAGATGTGAGTCCCTTGCTCATTGCACCATCAGGATTCAAGCAAGCCGGGCCGAAGACGGCTGTAATGCCAGAAACCGGTCCCCGGAAGCTTGTTTCCTTCCCAGTATATGAATTGGCTTGGTAGTTTGGTCTGCCCTGTTCCCATGATGCACTGGGCCAGGGACAGACTAATTTGCATATAGCCAGGTTCTGAGCTGGGATGGTGCAGTGAGCTAAAAAAGGTGATGGATCAGGTCCTGATCTGTTGACTTGGTATAAGTGTTCTGTTTAATTCAGATACTCTGTCCATCACCACCCCCTTTTCTGAATCGTTTTGTCCACCATAAGCGTGGAAGGGTATACTCAGATGTGAGTCCCTTGCTCATTGCACCATCAGGATTCAAGCAAGCCGGGCCGAAGACGGCTGTAATGCCAGAAACCGGTCCCCGGAAGCTTGTTTCCTTCCCAGTATAAGAATTGGCTTGGTAGTTTGGTCTGCCCTGTTCCCATGATGCACTGGGCCAGGGACAGACTAATTTGCATATAGCCAGGTTCTGAGCTGGGATGGTGCAGTGAGCTAAAAAACGGTGATGGATCAGGCCCTGATCTGTTGACTGGGTATGAGTGTTCTGTTTAATTCAGATACTCTGTCCATCACCACCCCCTTTTCTGAATCACTTGTAAATGAAAGCAAAGCAAAAACTTGAAGCAAACGTTTACACTTAAAAAAAGTTTAGACCCTGCTGAGTTTTGTTCATTTTTAGGGTCTTTGCTCTTGATAGCATGCATACACTGTCTCAAAAGAGACCTGTTGAATGTACTTTGTGAAGCTTGCCATTGGCTGGCTCCTTTGTTGCTCCAGTATTCGTTTTCCCCATTTGCTCATGGCATGCATGCGTCATGACTCTTCCCATCTGTAGCCCTCCCCGAGAGCAGCAACCAATTACTGCTAAACATACACAAGGGCCATTTTAAGACATTGTTTTTGGACTACTTTTTTATTACTTTAAGCTTTTCACGAGCACTACTGTTTTTACACGCACCGTTCTTTATTTCCTGCTTGTGCCACCTTGTTATTTCTTTATTTCCATTGTATTGTCGCAATCCCTCTATGTTACTTTCTCTTTCTCCCCATTCTTTCACTGTCTGAGGTTGCATCCTCTTTCTGTCTCCCGCTAGTTTTGTTTTGCAGTTTTTGTAGAGCACTAACTCAACCAGAAGGAATTGGAGCACCTTACATATAGCACCAATTACATTACATGAGGATACATTCACTTATTGGTGGCCCTGGGTGATTAAGCGTTTCTCCCAGAATCACGGGGTGTTGAGTCGATGCATAGATGCAAATCTGGTTTCCCAGCTCCAAAGTCAGCAGTTCTGGGCATTACACCACATCTTCTCTCTAGAGGTTGACCAATGATTAGTACAGACCTAGGGAAATTGCACCCTGCTCTCTTTAAGAAACGATGACAGTATTATTCAACTTCATCGTAATACTTTCAATGCATTTTCCATGGCTAAACAAATCACCTGGGTTTTACGATCGCCTGCTCGAACATTAACAACCAAGCATCAAATGTGTAGGCAGGACCCCTCACTGGTCCCTGTAGGTAACTCCTATGGCCTTCAGCAACATGGCCATTGAGGCTAGCCACAGTCTCTTCAGACTGCACACACATGAGCCTCAGCAGCCGGTTTGATTTAATTGGACATCTGAGGTTGTCGGATGGAAGCAGGTTTGCTTTATAGGGACATTTTTAAAAGTTATCCACCTCACTGCTTTTATCCATGGAGCAAGAGTTTGGAAGGAATAAACTACATCCCTGCAAGTGGCAAAACTGATATATTCCTTGATGTTTGAGAAGGTGAGTGTGACACCTACAACTGTTGGCAATATGTGGATGTTGTGAACTTTATGAGATGCCCCATTTTTAGAACTTGGCAATAGACAGCATGCAAACACTGTTTTGTATAGAGATCTGTTGTCTGTACTTTGTGGACTTCAGCCCGCCCTTAGGTTTGCCCTTTGCCGCCCTTGCTGTTAATGCTATATGTGCAAGTACTTCTTTCCTCCACTCTCTCGCCCCCACTGCTAGACTCTGTTCATTGGAGTGTTACATCCCTCCTCTATGATATATGATTATTACCTTACTTTTTTTCCTTAGTATTCAATTTGTGCTGGTTAGTTTCTTGGGTTGTCAGTCACAATGTATTTTCAGATGAATGGAAAATCATTCCCGTCGGAGGCAAGATGGCCTCTGACTGATTGCAGCGGACAGTCGCAGCAAGCTCACTCTCCTCCTAAAAGTGAAACTGACCTCTAAGAAGCTGCAATAATGGAATAACGGAATGATTGGAATAACTGTGCTCCCTTACCTTACTCAGAAGACAGGTCTGCTTCGTTGGCTGAGTGAAATTAACTGTGTATTCTGGGATCAGCTCCAGCATTTTCAGTGCTGGAGGCTTCATCACCTCCGAGATAGTAGTCCAATCACACCGATGGCACCGAAGGGCGTAAGACAACAGAAAGATGCAGACCCTCTGAAACGCCCAGGGCCACTGAGCAGAGATAAGGATGCCTCAGCAGCAGCTGCATTACGGACTTCTACCCAGATGCGGAGAAATCTTGGAAGGCAATCTGAGCCTCGTGATAATGGCGGCGGAGGCATCACCGACGAGCAGCGCACCACAAAGGAAAAGATCAGGGGCGCCAGCAAAATCAGCAGTAATTATGGCGCAAAACAGACGGCGAGAATACCCAAAGATTCAAGGGATACAGCACTGCGCCAACCAACCCTGGAGAAATCCTTCTCACTGAAACCTCTGGAGGCTCTGATAGAATGCGAGGCATCTCCGGCTGGAGACGCCGGGAAAGCGGTTGCCGGGCAACAGCCACGGCAGGAGCAGAGTCAGGACAAGCAGGCTGCTGAGAAGCCAGCTGAGGCAGCGGAGGCTTCGACGCTGGAAAGGCTCGGATCAGCGGGGATCGTAAATCAGCAAAACTCAAGTAAGGGGGCTGGGACTACAGTGAGTGGGTGTCAAACACAGGCAAAACGCTCTAAGGGGGCAGCTGGTGACCTCTTGGAAGAACTACATTCAGTGAATACCGACCAGGCGATATAAGGGGCTACTGATGGGATTAACTCAGAGGAGGGGGATGGCAAAGCCCCAGTGGTGGACAGAGGGGGGGTCCCTGAAATCCCTGGCACCCCTGAAGTTGACTGCTTTCATTCCTTAAACGAAGATTCCGACTCTTATCTTTCAAGCGAGGAGGGAGATGAGAGTCGGTCTATAAGTACAGACTCTGAATCTCAACCCGTAAGGAAGTCGTTGGTTCAGAAAGCCCCACTAGGCCGTAATAACTCTATGAAACTACATAAAAAAAACGAAAGAAAATCCCCCTAATAGTCCATCAGTACAAATCTCGAGTACAAATTTTTGCTGGGATTATTCAGCAACCTCTCTGCTACACCACGAAGGATCCGGTGAGGGTTTACAAACAGAGGGTGAGAAAGGCGGGAGTCCACCTCAAGCTACTTCACTGGACCTTGTGTATGTGACTCTAAAGAAGATGCAAGCTGAGGCATGCTCAGAGAGCCGGTGGACCAAACTGACTGCTAAAAAATTGCAGAGTTCCATGAGGAAGATGAACAAGTTATACGACGAGATGGCAGACAGGGTGTCCCACGTAGGAGAACGGACTGGCAGACTAGAGGATGATGCTACTAGGTGGCAAGAGTTTAAAGAAGCCCAAGAGAAACTATCCTCAGACAAACAATGGAAACTCGAAGATTTTGAAAATCGCCAGAGGCGTAACAACATAATGCTTTTGGTGGTTGCGGAGGGACTGGAAGGCCAGGATGTAAGGGCATATGTAATCAAACTGCTGAAGGGGGCATTTCAGGACATTACATCTTGGGTCTGGGAGTCCGAAGTGCAGAGGGCCTACAGTTTCCTGTTGGTTCAGAGACAGCATTATGGCTCGGCACGAGATTTAAAACCCCGAGCAATTTTGGTATATATTGGTAACTATTTGGCTAGGCAGGACATCATGGACAAGGCGAGACCTGAGGCAAGACGTACATTTGAAGGGGTTACCTTTTTTGCACGTCCAGACTTCTTCCATGCCACAGTGGAGAGACAGTGGAGGCTAAGACAGTTGATCACACCCCTACAAAATTTGGGACATGAGGCTTATCTACTGTATCCAGCAAGGCTCAAAACGATTGTGAGAGGGAATGTCAGGATGTTTACCTCGGAGCAAGCAGTACAGCAATATATTAAAGATCTGGGGGATAAAAAGGACGGATAACTTTAGTATGGATTAGATGTAGGGTCATTGGGTTTGTCATATTTGTTCATACTTTAACTGAGGCCAGGAGAAAATGTACTGGAGGGTAAAAATGAGAGGAGGGGGGCTGCAGCTACTGCATTCGCAGCCGTCACACAAAGGTCATGCATGACCTATTTGCCAGTAGGGGGGTGGCGGGAGGGGTGGCAGGTCCAGGGGAGGGGGATGGGCACCGAAGGGAGGAGGGGGGGGATGGGAAGGGGGAGCACGCACAGATTGCACAGCATTTTCAGTATGCACAGCACAGTATAATTGTTTTTCTTTTTCGTTCTATTCTGTTTAATAAGTTGTTTCTACTAGCAGGCAAAGCATTTGATGTATTTTAATGACATGCAGAAATGCTTCAATTAACATCTGTGGACTTAATGATGTGAACAAAAGAATTAGAGTTGCTGCAATTCTTAAATCACTTTGTTTAGACCTGGTCTGTCTACAAGAAACGCACATAGAGGGGGCGAAGGGGTACCTCTTGGAGCAGCTGGGGTTCTCACTTCTGGAAAACACTAAGCAGGGGTCAAGAACTAGAGGAGTAGCAGTTTTGGGTAGAACCAGGGACGTGGTAGTTATTAGGAAAATAGAGGATCAATGGGGTAGGTGGGTGCTTTTGGAAATAACCTATAAAGGAGAGAGGTTTACGATTGTGACAATTTATGGATCCACTGAGGATGACCCCGATATTTTCCAATTTTTAGATATAGAACTGGCTCAGTGGCCTGAATTAATTGTGTGCTGCGGTGACTTTAATATCCATGATCTCGTTAGCTCATTTACACAAGTAGGGGGGCAGTATTTAGGGAGGAAGAGGAAAACGTATAGAGCATTGTCTGACATGGTGCAGCATAACTCTTTGGTAGACCCTTAGGTTAAGATACATCGGTATATAGATGGTAGTACATTCTTCTCGGCTCCCCATAAAGTTATGGTTAGGTTAGATTATTTTTTGATATCCAATTCTCTGGTTTCTGGCGCCCAGATAGAAAGACACCCTCAGGTTATTTCAGACCATAGCTTATTAGTATTAACGATTAAAATAGGTGTGGCACAAAGACGGGAAACTCAGTGGACTTTTTAGAGGGCATTGCTGAAAGACGAGGCATATTTTAAACATATGGAAATATGGATTAGGAATTTCTTGGAGACAAACAGAGGGTCAGCATCCCCAGGTATGGTTTGGGATGCTCTCAAAGCCAGGATCAGGGGAGAGACACTGAGTTTCTCGTTGCATAAGCAGAAGACGGAAAAAGCTAGGGCAGAGGAATTGAGTAAAAATCTGCTTAAGGCGGAAGAAGAGCTAGCCAGAAATATTCAGAACCAACTCCCGCTGGAGTAACACTTACTTAGAAACGTGGCGCTCAAAGCAGAAGCGTCGGAATGTATTGCCAATAAAGCCGCAGAACACTATCTCATCAAAAAGGAAACCGCTTATGAGTTTAGTGAGAGAGTGGCCACATATTAGCCGTCCGTACCAGACAGAGACTAGCCTCATCTGATATCAAGGAGATTACTGATGGCAACTGTGGTTCTGAACCAGATATGGTGAGGGATGTGCTTAGGCAATTCTACACGGACCTATATACTCCTGATAATGAAAGGGTGCCATCTGATATAGCAAGGTTTTTTAGAGACATTCAAACCCAACTCTGCCTGAGGAAGAAAAGGTTGCTTTAGATCTACCATTCCAGTTAGAGGAACTCATCACAGCATTGGGCAGCCTCCCCTCGGGTAAGGCTGCCGGCTCTGACCAGATCCCGATAGAATTTTATAAAGTATTTCAAGGAGTGTTGGTTTCTGATATGTTTAACGTTATGTTACAGGCACAACAAGGGGATTCGATCCGAATTTATGGGGGGGGCGGACATCATAGTGATATTAAAGAAAGGGAAATCCCCATTAGCACCAGGGTCATATAGGCCAATCACATTAATGAATGCTGAAGCGAATATATTCTCCAAAATATTAGCAAAACGACTTGCTAGGATCATCGAGAGTTTGTTAAGCCTTCACAGCATGGCTTTATTCCCGGCAAAGGTACTTCTCAGCATGTCAGACAGGTAGTTACAATGTTTGATACAGCCGGAGTCCCGGGAGACCCTATGGCTGCCTTGTTCCTTGACGCGGAAAACGCATCTGATAGGGTCTCCTGGGATTATCTGTGGGCAGCAATGAGATGGTGTGGTATTGGAGAGAGCTACATAAAAGCTGTTCAGACCCTGTATAGAGAACCAACAGGTAGGATTAGGGTTAATAGAGGGTATTCAACGGCTGTCAGGATTCATAGAGGGACTAGACAAGGCTGTCCCTCCTCCCCCTTGCTGTTTGCCCTATACCTGGATCCTTTGCTGCGTAACCTGGAAGCTAATCCTGCTATTCCTCCAATAAGGTCAAGTCAAGTCAAAAGAAGTCTTTATTTGATTGTTCATCTTAAAAGACATGCTACACATCCATCATTAAAACTCAATTTCTAAAGTGCAAGCAGTTATTAAAAAAATAATTTAGTATAAAGTTAACAACATGACTAAGACAAAATTAAATCACTATACACGACTTCATTTACAGATTTAAAAAGATAAACATATTAAAAAACAGTTATTACAGAATATCACTGTCTAACTTAAACCTTGTTGATTCTTTAACTGGGACCTTGATGCAAATTAATCCACCTTGAGCGGAGAATCCAAGCCCAACCAAGGTATTTAGCAACCCCTATTACTATCAGGGGCGATAGATCAGATTTTAAAATTCTGCAGGCTGTAGATGCTGAACGAGTGCCCAAACTTCTACATATTGGCTGTAGCCACTTTTTTCTAGGGGCAGCATACAGGGGGCATACAAAAAGAAAATGACACACACTTTCACCCTGCCTGATACACAGTGGGCAGTCGTCTGGCCCTCCCTTACCCCATGATGTAGTTAGGGACCTCAGTGGTAGCGAGCCAACTCTCAGTTGATGGAATAATTTGCGATCCTGGGGCTTGGTGATGACATCCCAGTACTTTTCAAGAGAAGAGACATCCTTCAGAAGAACGAATGTCATTGTAAGGGAACTTCCTGCCAATTCCGAATGTCTTTTGCCAACAACCCTTTCCCAGTAAAGATTTCTCAGCTCTTTTTTGGGAGGGAAGGTGGACGAATCAGGGTTATGCCATAATTCACCAAGCCCCAGGGTGCAGAGAGTAGATCTTACCCCTTTGAACCATCCTATATTGTCAGAGCCCAGGGAATCACTTATTTCTAAACATGCTTTTGCATAAAGCGAAAGCTCTGGTGTGGTCCACAGACGCCGCCAAAATGCTAGGGGTCTGAATCTCGCTTGGTCTTCCACTGGTTGACACCCTAAATCGTACAGAAGCGGGATACGTGGAGTGGATTTTGGTAGACCAACCGCCGCCGAACCAACAGGTAGGATTAGGGTTAATAGAGGGTATTCAACGGCTGTCAGGATTCATAGAGGGACTAGACAAGGCTGTCCCTCCTCCCCCTTGCTGTTTGCCCTATACCTGGATCCTTTGCTGCGTAACCTGGAAGCTAATCCTGCTATTCCTCCAATAAGGATAAATGGCAGGGAGGTAAAAACATTGGCCTACGCGGATGATGTGGCAATTTTAACATCTAACCAGACTGTAGCTATTAGGGAGTTGGAAGCTGAAGCTCAGCATTTTGGAGAGGTCTCTGGCTACAGGCTTAATAAAGCTAAGACCCAGATAGTTAAAAATACCTACACATGCTGCAGCGATACACGGGTTACCAGCTATGCAGTATATCTGGGAGTTGAGGTTTCTGCAGATTTGGATAAGGTGGTGGAGAGTAATATGTCTCCTTTAATTGCTAAAGTAAGAGTAGACTTAGAGAGAATCAATAATCTACATTTATCCCTTGTTGGCTGCACCAACGTTATCAAGATGTTTGTTTTGCCCAAGTTTCTTTATTTTTTTAGAGCCATTCCTTTATATTTTGAGGCTAAGTGGTTTAATGCTTTAGAATAAATTCTCAATAGATTTATCTGGGCTCATGGCAAAACACGCCGGGCATATAGGTTTATTTCCCTCCCTAGAGATAGAGGTGGATGGGAGGCCCCAGATTTCAGGTTATACTATTGGGCGGCGGCTCTACAATACATGCAGGGGTTGATCGGTGGGGGAGGTACAGATCAAAGAATTACTAATAATTCGACAGAGGTGTATGCACCGGTTTTTGGGGTGGAGTTGGAAAATTGTTTTTAAAATTCCACTGATTTTGTATACTATAAAAGGACGAGATTCAAAACAGTTAGTGCCGCTATCAGAATCTGGAGTGCCTTTTTGAAAAAATGTGGTTTAGGCAGATATAATAGAAACACGAGGTTGTATAAAAATACATCATTTCAAAAGGCGGTCTTCGCAGATTCAACCATGGCAGGTTGGGCTGAAAAAGGGATAGTAAGGATGGATCACTGACATAATATCGAGGGACAGAATATCGACCATCAAGAATATCGTTGAAAAAATATCGACAGACAAAATATCAAGCTTCTATCTACAAACAGGTAAGTACAAAAATATCGAGTTAAAAATATTGTTTACTAAAATAGAGTTTTTAATAATATCGACTTTACAAACAAACAATGTTAAACTAAATTAATATTAAAAATTAATTACTAAAATATACTTAAAAATACTTAAATTAACTTATAATAATTAAATAATTAATGAAACTTAAAAAAAATCATATTTGTTAAAACATATATATAGTAACAAAATATAATTAAATAATAGCCAATATTATTAACCTACAATAACAAAAGTGTAAAAATTACTATTCCCACTCCAAAGAGTGCAAGCATAGGGAAAGCGTTGGATAGCGTAGGGGTTAAAATTACTATTCCCACTCCAGTGAGTGCAACAGTAGGGAAAGCGTTGGATAGCGTAGGGGTTAAAATTACTATTCCCACTCCAGTGGGTGCAAGAGTAGGGAAAACGTTGGATAGCGTAGAGGTCAAATTTACTATTCCCACTCCAGTGGGTGCAACAGTAGGGAAAGCGTTGGATAGCGTAGGGGTAAAAATTACTATTCCCACTCCAGTGGGTGCAACAGTAGGGAAAGAGTTGGATAGCGTAAGGGTAAAAATTACTATTCCAACTCCAAAGAGTGCAACAGTAGGGAAAGCGTTGGATAGCGTAGGGGTAAAAATTACTATTATCACTCCAAAGAGTGCAACAGTAGAGAAAGCGTTGGATAGCGTAAGGGTAAAAATTACTATTCCAACTCCAAAGAGTGCAACAGTAGGGAAAGCGTTGGATAGCGTAGGGGTAAAAATTACTATTCCCACTCCAGTGGGTGCAACAGTAGGGAAAACGTTGGATAGCGTAGGGGTTAAAATTACTATTCCCACTCCAGTGGGTGCAACAGTAGGGAAATGTTGGATAGCGTAGGGGTTACAATTACTATTCCCACTCCAAAGAGTGCAACAGTAGGGAAAGCGTTGGATAGCGTAAGGGTAAAAATTACTATTCCCACTCCAGTGGGTGCAACAGTAGGGAAAGCGTTGGATAGCGTAGGGGTTAAAATTACTATTCCCACTCCAGTGGGTGCAACTGTAGGGAAAGCGTTGGATAGCTTAGGGGTTAAAATTACTATTCCCACTCCAAAGAGTGCAACAGTAGGGAAAGCGTTGGATAGCGTAGGGGTTAAAATTACTATTCCCACTCCAGTGGGTGCAACAGTAGGGAAAGCGTTGGATAGCGTAGGGGTTAAAATTACTATACCCACTCCAAAGAGTGCAACAGTAGGGAAAGCGTTGGATAGCGTTGGGGTTAAAATTACTATTCCCACTCCAGTGGGTGCAACAGTAGGGAAAGCGTTGGATAGCGTAGGGGTTAAAATTACTATTCCCACTCCAAAGAGTGCAACAGTAGGGAAAGCTTTGGATAGCATAAGGGTTAAAATTACTATTCCCACTCCAGAGAATACAACATTAGGGAAAGTAAATACTTCATATATTATTTAAAAATGTATAAATTAATATCTATTATTCTTTAATTACAAATAATTAAAATTTTAATATAATATATTAATTAATATATTAAAATTACTAATTAACAATAATTATTTCAATTGATTACCTATTAATACAAATTAAATAAAAATTAACAATTAATTATTTAATAATTAAAAATTATTTAACAAGTATTTCCAATTAAATAAAATTTAATAAATTTAATTATTTAATTAATTATTAATAAATTACTTCCCACCCTATTCCCCTATAAACCCACAACCCGCTACAGAAAATAAATTCGTAAAATTTACATAATTACCAATTAATCAATTAATTAAAATTAATTACCAATTAAAATTAGATTAATTAACAAATATAAATTAATTAACAATTAATTAAAAATTACTATCAATAAATAAATTTACATATTTAATTCATTATAATTAAATTACTTCCCACCCAATTCCCCTATAAACCCACAACACACTACAGAAAATAAAGTAGTAAAATGTACATAATTACCAATTAATCAATGAATTACCATTAATTACCAATTAAAATTTAATTAATTAACAAACATAAATTAATTAACAATTAATTAAAAATTACTATCAATAAATAAATTTACATATGTAATTAATTATAATTAAATTACTTCCCACCCTATTCCCCTATAAACCCACAACTCGCTACAGAATTAAATTACGCAATAATTATAAAAACAAAATTAATTATTTAAAATTAATTATAACATAAATACACACTTTGCACAGATACTATTACATAAAAAGACACTATAAAAAATTAGATATTATTAAAAATTAGATATTTTTAACTATTTATATTATATACTTCGATATTTTAACTTTCTATATTTTTAACAGTCGATATTACATCACTTACCTTATCTATATTCTGTCCTGCCGATATTTTGTCCAGTCCATATTTACAACTCGATATTATGTCCAAACGATATTTTGGACTCGATATTATGTCTGTGCACCCGTAAGGATTGGTAATATTTTGGACTTGGATAGGATGGTGCAGTTCACTGAACTAAAAGATAAATATGGCATAGACACTAGGAGCTTTTTTAAATACCTGCAAGTTAGGAGCTTCTTGAATGCTAAACAGGCTGGTCTGGCAGGGTTTGGCAGCAATGAAATCCTGGATAAAATAGGGAAAGGCGGTGACTGCACGATCCGTTGTTTTTATGCAAGCTTGGCTGCAGGGAAACCAGATGATATAGGTAAATATAGTACCAAATGGGACGAGAAACTGAGCGGCAAAATACACTGGTTTCAGGAGTCGTTGGACTTAGGGCGTACAATCCTTTGTTCAGCACCTCTGCAGGCGCAGCATTATAAAACACTACACTCTCTTTATTTTACACCGGCAAGGATAGCAAAATGGGGCGGTACTTCAGGGATTTCCTGTCCTCGCTGCACTCTCCTATAAGCAGATATTGTACACATTTTTGCTACCTGTCCCCAATTACACACCCTTATTAGAGATATACAGCCAGATTCATGAAGCTTAATTGCGCTCGCAAAGGGCCAGATTCTGAGAATCTGGCCCTTTGCGAGCGCAATTTTTGCATTTGGGATTCATCATCCCAAATGCAAAAATCGGTAAATGCGATTTCGCTAAATTGCGAGGAATTACATTTAAGGAATCTCTATTTCAGATTCCTTAAATGCAATTCATTAACCCTTTATAAATTGCGAATTCGCAATTTCGCGCCGCTATTTACCGCGAGGTCAAACCTCGTGGTAAATAGCGAAAACTTAGAAAAATGCTTTTAAATGCATTTTTCTAAGTTGCATGTTGCACACACACATGTCCTTTGGACATGTGTGTGCGCAACACCTATGTAGATTACATTTCAGGGGCGCTACAGGGTGTCCTTTGGACACCCCTAGCACCCTTGAAATCGCATCCTTATTTGCGATTAGCAAATTGCTAATCGCAAATAAGGAATAACTCCCCATTCATTCCTATGGGCCTTCAGGCCCATCGGAATGAATAGGGAGTTATTCCTTATTTGCGATTAGCAATTTGCTAATCGCAAATAAGGAATGTGTAGGAATCGCATATTATTTTGCGATTCCTATGAATCGCTATTAAAGACTCGCAAAACGGGTCTTTGATGAATCTGGCAGATAGAGTTATTTTTAGCTAGATCAATAGGTATCCAAATAACACTTACACAAACCTGGATATTACTGGGGATTAGCCCAGATTGTGACACCCCACAGAGGGACTTTTTGTTTGTAGCTATGGCAGTATACAGATTATGTATAGCTAGGGCCTGGCTGGATAAAACCCCCCTGTATTACAAACTTGGCTGGCAAACCTCCTGACCGCATATAATTTGGGAAAATCAATCTATGCACGGAAAGGTAGGAGAGGGAGGCAACTTGGGCTGAGAATATGGGACCCCATTAGGAGATGGAAAGAGGGATTGGAGCTGTTTTGAGTGATGGAATAACTGAACTAGTTTGTATTTCCCTGTTTTCTTGTTTTCTTTTCTCTTTTTTTAACTTAACATAGATAGCCTACAACATCGTAGTTTACTGCAATGAAGCTTAATTGTAATATGTGTTTACTTTATATAAGTATTGACGGTTTGGATATACTGTATAAAGCTGTGCTTTGATGTAAAAGTACTGGAAAATAAATGGGAAAAAACCCTTTTAATAAATATATAAAAAAAAGAAGAAAATCATTCCAGTCACAAATGGCAGCTATGTTCATTAATAGCTCTGCTACCTTTTGTCAGCGGCCTGCGACATTGAAACTTGCCTCACAAACCCTACAGGCTACTACAGGGAATGATCTAAAAGACATTCACATTGACAATTCTGATAGCTCGGGCCTTGCAGAGACCTATTGACGTTTGCCAATTCTTGTATTGAATGGAATGGAATGCAAAATAGCAAGATAAGCTTATAATGGAGTGGAGTGGTATGGTGTGGCTCACTGGTTAGAGGCGGCAGACCCAGAAGCAGAGGACGGCCCGGGACAGGGTTCAATTCCCGACGCGGCAGGGTCTTGAACCAGGGTCAGCGGACTCGATAATTCTCGCCTCGGTGCCTACTCTACCCAGGGATTACACTCGGCAACTCTGGGCATTAGCTTGCCTCATCTCCACAACGTCTCCCCACAAATGCCGGGGATGCCTGGTTTGACCTTGGAGATACCCAGGAGGGAACATCTCACAGGAAAAGCCAGGACAGGTTCCCCAGCGGTCTATAGCGCCAGGACGCCTCCGGGTAGCAGTGCGCTTTACAAGACACACACATTTACATTTACATTTAATGTAGATATGCACATCTATTTACGTGTTGTAAGGGAAAGAAAGAGGAATGTTTTTAGACCTTTTGAGCAATAAATGTCATTATTTTGACACTAAGGAGCTTATTTCGATATCAGTTGGAGTGGGCTCCGACCGACAAAGTCTCGGACTCGAGACCGACCGATTTGCGGTTGGCGGGTCTGACCACCTGATTACGATGCGACTGAACACTGTTTAGTCATATACTCCCATTTCTCTATGAGAGCTTGCATCACGGCCGTAAACCAGTATACTGACACTCAAGACTATAGACTGAAGTTACACATCCACAGAGAAAGCAGGAACTTGTGGAAAGCTGAAACAAACTTGCCTGGGACAAGTGCCCCCAAATCAGAGTGGCATATTTCAGCAAAAGTTCTGCATCTGAAAACAAATCAGCTTCTACTGAACAAGAAATCACAAGTACCTCAGGGGAACAAGTGCAACTAGAAGAAGAATGGCCACAAGCTAGGGCCTGCCAAAAGAGCCTGTCTACAAAGACTAGGAGACCAGAGACAGTCAGGGAAGTAAGTGAGTTAGAGGAACAAGGACATACAGAAGGACAAGATGCCAGGGATGGGGACTTAGATTTCACTATCATTAAAAGTTCCAAAAGGGAAAGAAAGACAAATCACAAGTATTCAGGTCCTGGTTGGACATAGTTTTCAAGGACTGACATTGAATCTAATGAGTGTCTTTCTGTCATTCATGAACCTCCATAAGTCAAAGTTATTAACAAAAAGGCTCAAGTTGAGCAGACTATTGACAAGGACAGAAAGATATTGAGGGCAACAGCCAGAGCAATATAGAGATTTAGGCATCCTGTTGACGCAGAATAAAAATCACTATAGATTCCGAGATAGGGTATTGACTATAGAATCGTTGTAGAAGGACTATCTCTTCCATCGATGATTCAGCCTGTTCATTTGATCTGATCCAAGCTAACAAGGTACAGCAATACTGCAGAATTGCACTTGTAATCCTGTAATCCTGGTAGGTGCCATTGTTGTTTCCATGGTTAGGTGGATGTTCGATGTCTATCTATTGAAGGTCAATGTTTCACACCCACAAATGAATCAAACTCATAAGCCTATTACTAGTAAGAAAGTGTATGAAAGAAGACTTTTGCATACTCCTCATTCTGAGTTTGTTTATAGCTATAACGTTTATTACCAGATGCATGCTGAATATGTTAATATGATGGACATTGAAAACTGTTTTGTGTTTTTCTATTTTCCAGCATATGCAATCGTGGGACTGGCTTACTTCGACCATCCCCGTCCTATTCGTTCATTTACATTTATTTCCATATTTTGTTTTATGAACACCATTTGATTAAACTGTTTGATTTAAATTAATAAAACCTTTTGAAAATTGGCTATTTGTGAAGGGAAAAAGTATGTATCCGTGGACAACCAAACATGTTCATCGTTTCCCTAAGGCAGTTAAGCAGAAGGATCATATATATATAATGAAATTCTTTACTCCTGTAACTAACGCAAATTATACAAATCATTGCATGCATGACCTAACATATAAAATTAGTGAAGAATCTTTGTAGACAAGCTAAATGAAAGAACAAGGCAAGATGAATAGAGGTGAAGTGAAGGATTAGGATTGAAAGGAACTGGGTGGACGGGTAAAGGGAATATAGAGATCCACCCCCAAGGTTGAGCATGGATATTGCTAGGAAGGGACTTTTAGATATGACAAGAATATAAGGAGGAAATGAGACTGTAGAGGACATAGGTTGGAGAGAGTGTGAGCTTTGCTATCTAGTTAAGGGTAGAGTTCTGGCTGACTTCGAGGTAAGTAATAAGGGCATATAGAATGTGTGTGGTAAGTCGGCTTATTTTCCTTTGCCATACAGATGGGTCGGTAGCTGCTATGTAGATTTAGTCTTATGAAAAATGTATTACACTAAAGACATATACCACAAACTGGACAACTAAATAAGATGTTATAAACGCAGCTTTAAGCTAATATTAAGTGAACCTGATGAAGCACTAATGCCCTTAGTGGGTGCAGCACTGAATGATTTTAAGATTAGGAAACTGTCAACTTTAGTAGATAGACTTGCTACTTACACTGTAGGTTCTTTTACTATAAATAATGAAGAATTGCTTGTAATGAGAGCTATGATTGTACAGAACCACCTAGCTTTATATGCTTTTTGCAAAGTAATTCATACTAGAGAATGTTGCGCATGCAGTGTTGGCAGAGGAATACTAAAACTGCTTCTGACACTTCTCTCCGTCATGCTAATTAGTTTCACCTATGTTCTTTTCTTTCTGAAAACCTTACAAAGAAATTTCGTCAAATGGTGGTTTAAACAGTCGGAGAAAGAAGCTGTCAGCAATGAGCAGAAGAAACAGAAAAAGAGTGGATGTTAAAGTCAAGAAGGTGTAGGGTGAACTTTATGGCACAATAAAAGAGTTAGAAGGATACAAGCAAAAGACCACTTGATTGATGATGACTGTCTTATAATGAATAAATATATGTGATGATTTTAAAATCATCGGGCATGGTTTTGGGATATTTGCCCACATGCATCAAACTCCCGTTTTGCGATTCCAAATTTGCGATTTTTACCGAATCTCAAATAAGGAATCGCAAAACGGGATGCATTATTGAAAGTGCATAATATTTGCGATTCGGTAAAAATCGCAATTTTTACCGAATCGCAAATATAATGCGAATTCCAATTTGCGATTTCGCAATTCCCATTGATTCCTATGGGCTTAAAGGCCCATAGGAATCAATGGGAATTGCGAATTCGCAAATTGGAATTCGCAAAATGTCGATGCATTCCATGGGTGGAGGGGGGTCCAAAGGACCCCCCCCCCCTGCACTCCTGAAATGTATTTTATCATGGATGTTTCACACACACATGTCCTAAGGACATGTGTGTCTGTAACATGACAGTGTGTAAAATGCTAATTTGAACATTTTAAATATTTTTCGCAAATGACCACGAGGTTCAACCTCGTGGTAATTTGCACTTGCAATCTTTAAATTCGCAATTTTTTTAAGAATGATGCATTGCATTTAAGGAATCGCAAAAATGCGATTCCTTAAATGCAATCGCATTTTAGAAAATCGCAAAATTAGCGATTTTAAACAAAATCAAATGATGCATCTCAAAAAGCATTTTTGGAATCGCAAACGGCCGATTTTAAGGAATCGTACCGTTTGCGACTCCAAAAATGCTTGATGCATGTGGGCAATTGTTTCCTAAATAAAAGTGCCTATGGCACGAGAAATCGACCTTTCGCTAACTTAGGACAATTTTGTGTTTTCTTCAATCTTTTAAGTGCATTATAGAATTCCACATGATAATTTCTCCTGTTATCATTTACCTGCAGTAAAGGATTGTATGCTTTGCAATGAAAAGAGTAAGACTTAGTAAGCCGCACTGAACAGGATGTGCCTATCCAAGGACAGCCTAGCTGTCCTAGACTAAATAAAATACTATGTAACAAGTCATGTCACATGTATAGACAAAACAGCTGTGTCTAATGTAGTGGATTGGTGACAAATTCTCTGAATGCATTCTGTAGTAAAACATTTCTTTTTACTTCTTTCCTATTGGTGAAATCCCTGTGAACTGTGTATTTGTGTAACGAATGTAACATTTCTTTAGTCTAAAGTCCTTTAAAAGGGTGTGGTTTATTACGCTTGAAAGGGGAGATATCTTTCTCATTCTTAAAAGGTAAATCTATGCTGTATTTCAAGGAGAACTTGGCCGAGTTACATTTGTATTCTTTATGATTCGTATAACTCATTTACTAATTGATTGATGGCCCATCCTATGCCTTTTAATCCTTTCTATCGTTTTTAATGGAAATGCTTAAAACATATTATTAATGTTTGATATTTAATTTAATTGTAGACAGGTCCAATGGGGAGCACCAAAGTCCAGTACGGACTACACTTCTCCCGGTCTAAGCTTTCAGCACAAATAAAAAGGTAAATGAGACACAGGTTTATGCACTGACACGGGTGAATTAGTGCCTCCAGTTAACTTAGAAATTAACAGCACCACTGAACTCAAGATCCTCAAAGTTGGGTCAGTGTCACTTTCATCACCAAATGCAATTGGAGGAATCTGTGGGTGCGGCAAAACCCCATTTAAAACTTGTTTGCCACCTCCGTGAGACTTTGTAATGATTGCATCTGAAATATACCCCTCACCCATTGCTAACTCATCTGAACCATAGTCCTTAGCACCTGGAGTAAAATCTTTGAGAGAATATCTGATCTCACCCAGGACTCAGAGGATTTAAGTCAACTCACTATCTTTATGGTTCAAAGCAGGCACAACCATAGGCATGGCAATGTCCCTTGCATCCAGTGCGATGGTTTCAACCATTTGCTTGGGTTCCCTTTTTGGGTCGACCCTGAGATCCCCAGTAGCAATACTCTGGGCCCCATCTGCCTGTTTCATGGACTTTTTTTAACAGAAGGAAAAGATGCCCTTCAGTGTTCTAGATCACCTATGATGCTCAACAACGTGTACTTCGGGTTCAGGATCCAATCCAGCTGATGACCCTCTTCATTCCCCAGCAAAGGCAGAAAAAAGGTTTGGAGATGGACAAGCTCAGGGTCCAGAACTTTTCCTTTCCCTGCCCAACCGTTAACCACAGCCATTATCCGAAATAATAGGTGATAAGAGCAAATATGGGGTAGTGGCAAAATTACGAAATAGAATCAACCAAATCTAGATAACAACTCAGACAAAATAAAGCTAGATTGCAAGTATACACAAAACGTTTCAGAATCAAAACACTGAGAGAAACCGCAAGACTCCTCATTCACCTTCATAAAGAAAATCCTCAATCCAGTTTCAGGAAACCTACCCCTCTAACATGACATAAATGGCCCAGAAAACAAAATTAACAGGCCATAGCTAAAATCTGGAGTAAGAAAGCATGGCTGCCCTGGGCCAGAAAGGAAAACTCCAAGGGGATGGGTGTCAGGTGACTCGAGCAACAAAACAAGTGCTTGAAAGTAGCAAAATGGCAATCAAATCATTTGAAAGACCAAGTCAGCTTGCAAGGGATGTAGAGTTGCTGACGGTGCACGCCTGCTTAACTCTGAAGAGCCGCGGAGTGAAAAGTACCATCTGAAATTAGGAACTGTAGGAGTGTGAGCCAGTTTGAAAGGGAGATGCAGGTAGAGAAAAGCCATAGAGATGAGGCCAAAAGGAGCAGAGTGACAAGCAAAGGCCTAGGGGGGCACAAGAGGAAGATATGTGCCGGGTTGATCACACAATTGCATGCTTGAGCATCACATTCCAGTCTCAGTGTCGCGATAACCTCTGAAAAAGGGAATCGCAAGCTACAGCCTGCCTTAAATAGCACCAACCATGGCGAACACGAGTGGAAGTGATCTCTCAATCATGTAACTAGCAGTCTTCCCATAAATTATGAAATGGGTACAAGGAAGTTTCACTTGTGCTTCCACAGCCTTCTCTGCCTCTTGTCCAAAGGTGTGCACTCTGTTCAAAGTTACTCAAAATTGTAAACTTATATGTACTGCACCATGAAATAGGGAATGGAGTCCGTAAAAACATCAAGTACAATAGTTAATTTAGCAGCAACTTTTCAAATACATTTGACATTCTACACACTTTGCGGAGACCTCTGTAATCGTGGAGGAGATCTGTGTACACTAATATATGGGGGAAAGTAAAAAAGTTTATTTTTTTAGGTAAACTTTAATAGTAATTATTTTATATATGTATTTTAAATATAGAATCATAAAACTATACAGCAACAATATCAATTTTTATTTAAAAAAGTAATTATTTGGAGTAAATTAAATTAAAATAAAATTATGTTTCTGAAGTATAATTTAAATGAATTTCACATATGTAAAAAACAAATACTTGGTATTATGTTTTTAAAATGATTAAAAGTGATGTATAGAATAAATTAACAGAAATTTAAATGTCTCCTGCATATTAATGTTACATTACTTTTTTAAATGAAGAAAAGATTAATATTTTTTGTAGCATTACATACACTTTATTTATATTTTGAAACAATCTAAATAATGTAATTTGTTTTAACATCTCTACCTATAGTTTTCATTTTAAGTCCCTACTGCTAATATTTTAAATGAGAGGGTGTTGAGGTACTTGTAGTGCTGAACTTACTCCAGCTCTGAGCTAGAGTACACTTAAAGCTGGTTCTGTCGTTTTTGGCAGTGATAACTACAGAAGTGTACATTGAAAGAGCAATAGGAAAGCTTTTGTGGGATAGTGCTTGTCCCTTCCTAAATCCCTCTACGGTCCTTGATTAAGCCGTCTTTACTCTTCCCTTTTACCCCTCCCATTAAATAGTAGGTATTCCCCATTTTCCAGTCAATCCCCTGCATACGTCCCGTATTTACTACTAAAATGTATACTTATACTTGCAGAGATCTTTGGAGTCAGGTGGAGGGAGATCTCTACACATAAAAGATAGGGGAGGTGGAGGAGTGAGCTTCCACATGTAGGTATTTGAATAGCATTTGTTAGTACATCAGTAATAATAGTGTGGTACTGCTAAACTTATTACAAGATGCAGTATGTTAATAGGCACCTATGATTTCACATTCTGGTAGTGAAATAGCATTCCTTGGACAAGTGAATGAATCACACATTAGCAGTTGATTTGCTATTATCATGCTGTATTAAGGATTTAGTTGTGACATGTGTAATATATGCATTTCAGTTTTCATATGAGAGTAACAAGGAGACAATGTGACTAAAATAAAATTGGAATATAGTCTTTTTGACTGTTGTAATGTTGGTATTTAAATTCCATTTCACATGACACTAACAGGAAGATACATATTTTTTTTTCTTTTGATCTTATGGAATAAATATATTTAAAGTTATTGTTTGATACGTCAAAGTTATTGTAGATATAGTAGGCCATGAATACAGTTTTCCAAGAAGCATTTTTGTTAATTATCATGCCTGATACTGCGGTTAATTTGTTTGCCATAATATGAAATGAAGTGTTGTCACCGCAGTTTGAAGCAAACTCACTTCCTGCGCTATTAATTTAATTTCTGAGATCATCCTGGAGTGCACGGATTGTTGTGCACCCACACAACATTCAAATTACACATCTCCAGCACCATACTCTGCGCTAGTATTTTCGTTGTCAGCCTCCCTCCCCTCACGTTGGGTACCTGGCTGGGTACCATGAGAGTAAATCTTTTCTTCGTCTCACATCCTTGGATTTCACACTCTACACGCACTGTACATCCATACCCTTAGATGTCCCTACATCGCTAGGTCCTGAAGAGACCCTACAATGCACATAGGGTCGAAACGCCGTCAACAAGAATTAAAGCGAATCATCAACCAGCACTTATTATTTCATAAGGACGCTGCTCCTAATTTTTTATTATTTGTGATGGTCGACTTTAGACAATATTGGAAACTAATTGTATATATCTCAAAGATGTCACTAATGTTTTAGGTTCCATATTCACTGGGGACACCAGGTACCATTGCTTCGTTTTTGTAAAATATTGTATACCTTTTCATACATAAATAACAACTGTGTTAATCAGAATTGCAGATGTATATGGTTTTTCTCCTTTTGATATCCATGTAACCTTTTTTATTGTGATTGTGCAAAAATTATCTGAAATTGGTATATTATACCACAGGAGCCATTGTTTTTGTTTAAGACCAACCTATATGTAACACGAAATAATGAGACAAAAGGGAGACATAAAAGGTCACACTATAATTGCCGGTGACAGAGAAAAAAGAAACAGAATCTCATTAGCGAAGAGGTCAAATAGAGTAACCAAAAAAAAAAGAGGTCCAGTATTATATATTGGGAATCATGTACGAGTGAAATCATAGAGTATATTTATCGGTTCACAAACACGACCGGATTTCGGGACATGCTAAGATGTAAGGACAGACTTCAAGGTCTATAAGAACTATACAAGAATTACTTGTCTATGTGGCATAAAGTTACAAGAGACAAATTCATGCCTGGGTATATTATTATAACTGTATTTATGCAAGGGATAAATTCCTTGTCCGTGCAATGTAAAGTTACAAGGTATACATTTGTGCATGGGTGGATTGTCCATTTATTGTAATTGGTTCTAAGAGATAGAAAGAAAACAAACCGTCCATCGGCGAACCAACAGGCAAGATCAGCCGCCATATTGGAATAGTAAAGAGTAGTAACAAAAGTATAGCCATAGATGGTAGAGCATCAAGACTTATCAAACCACTGAGGCAAGGCTAACTTCAAATTAAAACAATTCGAGATGACAATATTGTCTGCAACAAACCGTATAAGTGACTCAAACACAAAATAATCACCCGAAAAAACAAATCATGGAAAAATAGTAAAATTGAAACCACTAGATCTCCAATGACGACAGCCCGATGTAACTCAATTGGTAACGATTATAAGTGTAAAGGCCCACATTGGTTAGAAACCATAAGGGTCAAAGGACTACTGACCAACCACAGTAAGTATTGAAAATATGTTGCACTACGCAATCCAGGCTAATCAAGTAGGGCTGATATCGAACCAACAAGCAGAATCGGTTGCCTTATTGGATTAGTATAAAGTAGTAGGAATAGATTAGCCATGGGTGGCAGACCGTAACTATTCGAGTTGCTTATATTATCTGCAATAAGCCATATACGATACTCAAACACAAAACAATCTCCCTGAAATGTATGAATCCCGAAAAATTATTAAGATTACAGTTACAAACTGTCCAAAGTCAACAGCCCGACTTAATCAGGTTAAACCCACTCAAGATATTGTGTAAGAGGACTAAGGCTCAAAAAAGAGTTTGACAGTAGTTACAAATTGGCATAACTAGCAAAGAAGTAAAGAAAAGTTGGAGAGGTAGTTAGGAGAATAGTGTACATCGAAATGAGAAGAATATTCTCAAAGAGAAGGGCAAAAAGGCATTTTACACCAAAATTATCAATGTCCAAGTCACATAAATAGTATTAAAATACAAATTATACATCAGTGTATGTAGTTGATGTACGTGGCGTAGTCACAGTCACCTAAATTATGTATGTTCGTATGAAACACATATGCAGCTCGAAAGTACATTATAGACATAAATTGTTATCTCATAAGTAGTTAACAGATGATCTTCTCTATAACAGAAAGGAAGAGTGATTTTTACAGTACATCAAAAGACATTAAAACAACAGAAATGGAATGAGGTTACAACACCTACCCCCAAAAACAGTAAGACATGTATAACATCTCAGTAGTCTAGATGTAATAGTAGCCTCATACACCTAGAAAGTACTGTAGTTCATTGTCAATGTTATGACCTTTTTCAACAGCTCACAATTTTATGATCTATCGAGCTTCTCTCTGTCTGAGTCTCAATTCCTGTTTTCCCCCTCTTACATCTATTTTAAAAGTTTCTACACCATGAAATTTGAAAGGGCATGTGAATACTTTGTTTGTCAAATTCAAGAGCATGATTCTTCAAAGACCTATAGTGTTCAGCAATACGATCTTTAAGGCTTCTGATTGTTCTACCGATGTACACCTTGTCACACTTGCAAACAATGGTATATACCACATATTTTGTGGTATAATCTATGTGTGTGGTTATGTGATGAGTTTTAGGTCCATACTCTAACCTACTCTAACCAGGGATCACACTCGGCAACTCTGGGCATTAGCTTGCCTCATCTCCACAACGGCCCCCCACATACGCCGGGGATGCCTGGTTTCACCTTGGAGATACCCAGTAGGGATCATCTCACAGGGAAAGCCAGAACGGGTTCCCCAGCGGTCTACTGCGCAGAGATACTCCTCCGGGATTCGATTCTAGCGCATTACAAGCCCACAATTAATTAGTTAATTAATAATATTCAAACTCATGTATGTTATGTACAGCCAGTCTGCACACACTATAGCTACCACATCTGCAAGACCCTGTAGTGCGTTTGTGTAGCCAAGTCTGTCCCTAGTCTTGTATTCTAGGATAACTGGAATTTAATATATTTTGTATCAATTTACCTCTACGATAAGTGATACTAGGGTAGTTCATTAAGTAAGGTTTAAGGGTTGTATCAGATGCCATAAGAAACCAGTATCATTTCAGAATTCCATAGATCTTAGAGGACCAGGGTGGTCGCCAGTCATTAGTCTCACGGGGGCTGGATTGCTCTCATCAGGTTTCGACTTAGTTATCAGTGTCTCATTCCTGGGCAGATTGACTGCTCTCCTCTTAGCTTTCTTCATGATATTCTTGTCATATCCTCTTGTAAGAAACCTTTGTTATACATCTGCAGCATTTCAGAGAAATTCACTATCCTCACTACAGTTGTGGCGTGCCCAAATGAGGTCTCCATTAGGGATTGATTTAACTTGGGATTTAGGGTGAGCGCTATCAGCATGTAAAACAGCATTGCAGGATGTTCTTACTCTGATTTTTATACAGATCTATATCTAAAAAGACAATACTGTTATTACTGTATGCCATAGTCAATTTCATATTGTAGATGTTGAGCACAAATAATTTCTGTAACTCTTCATCGCCTCCTGCCCATATGAGGAAACAGTTGTCTATATATCTGCCATAATAGCATATGTAGTCATGCCATCGAGCTCCGTCACAGCCCAAGATGTACACCGCCTTGAACCACCACATGAAGAGGCATGCAAATGACAGCGCAAATCTGGAACCCATAGCAGTACCACAGATGTGTCTAAAACTCCGACCATTAAACAAGAAAACAAGAATGAGTTTTGCCATGGAGTTCAGCATCTCCAAATGTTACAGCACTACTATGGGTCTCTTAAAGAGTAAGTGTCATGGTGCAGTTAGTCCCTGGTGATGACTAACATTAGTGTACATTGAGACTACGTCCATAGTGACAAACAGCATGTTTGTCTCCCAGGTGTAGTCATTGAGGATGTTAAGGATATGTTTAGTGTTGATAACATATGGTTGTAAAAACACATCGATAAACTCTGCAATTCTCTCGGTGGGCCCCCCGATTCCTAGGACAATTGGCCTGCCAGGAGGTGAGGTCGCATTTTTATGGATCTGAGGCAAAGTATAAAGACAGGGAAATCTCAGCCTGTCAATCTGCATATATCTGTATTCATCATCATTATGAATGCCTTGTGTGTGCCAATCTTTTAGATTTATATTAATGATAGTCGATACATCTAAGATAGGGTTATGTGTCAATTCTTTGTGCCAACTGATGTTACTAAGCTGCCCCAAGATCTCAGCGTCATACTTGGTCTTCTCCATAACAACAATATTCCCGCCCTCGTCTGCTTCCTTGATTATGGTGTTGTCATTGCTAAGGTCTTTCAAGGCAACCAGTACCTTGTATGTCAAGTTGTTCATGTAATGTGGAAGAGTGGTGTGCCTCATGTTCTCTTCCCATTTGTCCGATTCCCCAATGATGATCTTATAGAAAGCATCAATGTTGTTTCCACTTGACAATGGTGGGGTCCATTTAGATTGTGCTTTTAAATCACTGTCAACACTAAGATTTGTGTAGCATTCCAAGTCCTGTAATATCTGGTGAATTGTTATCAGATCATTCTAATTCTCAGTAATCGAAAGTAACATCATCATGTCATGTATGTCCTGAATAGACAGATCACCCAAGGTATTGCTATGATCAGATGGTTTATTAGTAACATAACTTTCAAGTGGGTCCCCCGTGGGTCAATGAAGACAGTCACCCATGCACTCATCACCAGAAGACTGGACTAATGAAACGCACTCTACGCCGGCATAAACAAGTCTCTACTCTGCAAACTCCAGACAATACAGAACACCGCCGCCAGACTCGTACTCTGCATCCCCCGTCACAAACACATCAGCCAACACCTACAAAAACTTCACTGGCTCCCCGTGGAGAAAAGAGTCACCCTCAAAATCCTCACCCAAGCCTACAAATGCCTACACAACACTGGACCTGAATACCCCAATGACAGAATCAACTTCCACGTACCCAAAAGGAACCTCGCACTGGCTGAAACCCAGTGCACCCACAGAGCCAGAGCAGGTGGAAGATCCTTCTCCCACATTGAGGCCAAGACCGGGAACGAGCTCCTGGCAAACATCAGACACACCCCCTCCCTGAACACCTCAGGAAGACTCTCAAGAACTGGTTCTTTGGCTAAACAGATCTGCTGATCCCCACCCACCAGCGCCTTGAGAACCTCACGGTGAGTAGCATGCTTACAATACCCTGATTGATTGATTGATTGATTGCTCATCTCCTTTGGTTGGTTTTGCTCCATGAGCGTGTATGCAGCGCAAACTATACCCTACCACCCTATTTTCTTTGTTTATACATTGACCTATTTTGCATATTATACGTGGAATTTTCAATCTCAGTATAGTGTCATGCATCGGTTGCATAAAGATCCTGGCAACTGTTCCATAATCACTGAGTTATTTTACTAATAATACTTAACATAATATTCTAGAGCTGCCATAATGCAATTAAAGATCCGTTTTGGTGAAATCGTTTGTTACCATCCAAAGACCATAATTACAAACTACAAGCTAGTTGGTGCATATTGTATTGTAGTTGCATTTATATAGCGCTTACTACCCCTGACGAGGCATTGAAGCACTTTTTCAGCGAGTAAAACGCTGCTCCGGAAATGATAAAGGATTACTCGTTGAGTAGTGCGCTACTCTGGAACACATACAGTGTTAGTAGTGAAATATTATAGCGAAATGTGAAAGTAATTTGAGTGTTGGATATGTTAGACAGTTATTTGGATTAAGAAGGATAGTAAAGGGGTAGAAGATGTAAAAAGTTTTGCATTTATATAGCGCTCGCTACCCCTAATGCAGTGTTGAAGTATATTTACGGCGAGAAGCAAGCTACTCCGGAACCCATAAAGGATTAGTGGTGAATGAGGATTCCCATTCTGACAGGCCCTTGCAAACACCTCACAGCTTCTACCAAAATGACTCTTTCATCTGGACCGTTTTTAACAGATTTCCTTCACAGATATCCTTCACCTTTAATATCTTGTTGCAAACTTTTAGTGCCTCAGATTTGCTACTATGATAAAACTACAGAAAATTGACATTAGAGGAAATTACATAAAAAATGATTAGCTAATTAATGCGTACCGAAAACTGCAAGAAAAAAACATTTATAAAGCTAAAGGTTTGACGATGGGAAGTTAAGTAACGACCAGTATGCTCCACCATTGAAATGAAAGAATGCCAATCTATATTGTATTGTGGAAAAACTGCTCATAGCAATAGAGGGAGACAAAGACAAGAAAACAAACACTGTAGTTCATTGTTTTGAATCTTGAAAAGATTACAAAGCTGGTCCAACAACTAGGCAAATTACTTTTTATAAAGGAAAACCTGGGACAGGATTTCTTCCTCAAAAGTCTTGACTATTATATCAAATCCCTACTTTTTGTTTTCTTTGTGGATGTTGAATTGGCATAAGGGTAAGCCATCATAACTTGCGTTGGGCCTACATGTATATAATAGCAATACTAATACCTTGCAGGCTTATTTTTATAGAAGGCGTATTGAAGGAATTTAGGTTGCTTGTTTGGCATTAAGGTCACCATTATCTTTTGGCTACTGGGCCTCCTTTATGAAAACTGAAGGGTCTTCTTTCGTCTCCTAAATGTGAAAGCCGCTGCTTGACAGTTCCTCGTGTGATTAGTTGGTTCATCTTGCCTGCAGGCAACTGTTTGATGGCCTCAGATGAAGACAAAAAGGCAGAGGCACATGAAAAGGAACAGCACTTGCACTTACAGTAATGCAGAAACTAAGCCTTCCTGCACCTTGCTGATTCAAACGAGGGTGTTCCTTGATCAGGTATCATGTAAACACTAACAGAGAGTTAGTGGCCCGAAGGACACTCAAGAAATCTTATCCCGGAAACAGTACAAACATAAAGGTAAAAGTTCGTTGCTATGTTTTTAAACAACGTTTTGACAAGGCTCGGGCATTTTGTAAGGGAAAATATTTGTTACTAGTTGACTAACTTGTCTGCGTTATCATTAGCTGTCCTAGAAAGAGAAGACCATAATGCTGGAACATCTTTAGCTTCAACAACATGGGAGCTGGCAAAGGGACCCTCTGAGCGAATTGTTTGGGCTGGTTAATCTGTGCCCTTGAAGTAGAGTTCCAAGGTGAAGTTTGTGTGGTAGGTGGTGAACTTAAAAAGCACACACCGCCAAAACAACTGAAACAGATCGGGGTTTACAAACCTATGTTTGAATAAATTACTAATAACAGAAAGCAAAATGATCCGACTTTCATACAACAGTACAAAATACAAGATAAATTCAATGTTTAATGAATGAAACTTACATGAAAAAAGGAAAAGAAGCGCTGATGGCAACATTAACGAGCATTTGAAATGCAAATAGGTCTCGCATTTTTTAGTTTAAGCTATTGTCATTGTAAATGACAATGCCTTTTATTTATGTTTTGAAAATGAAAACATGAATACAAGGGATTGTTATTTACAACTGATTATTTTGGAGACCTATTGCAAATGATGACAAACACTTTTTTTTATTTTTTAGGAACAAACTCCTGTTTTGGGAATTGCTTTATTTTGCTTGCAATAAATCCATTACATGCTCTGGACAAAAGAAACATCATGCACTGGGAAGTTTTACCTATAATACAATTCCAAAGCAACAGTGGTCTGCCAACGGTGAGGCGGCCTTTACGTTAACGAAATATGTAAACCCACCTAAGAAAATCTGACAGGTTTAAAAGCGCAAATGTCAACAATCTTTAGCAATTCTGTATAGTTCTATTTAACCCCAAATGGGCTCAATTCAAGTCCCTCTTGTGGGAGATGCAAATCGTTTATGCAGAATTTATACTTTACTCAGGGCAGAAATACAAGGTGTAATCTGTTGAGTAAGAATGTATTGGAATTTACTGGAATTTACTGAAATCAATTGGTACAAACAGTACACTATGCAATATTCATGCAAGTAATTCTGTGATCACAATAGGAAGCCTTGTGTAATGGAATGTTATAACACTTAGGTTCTTTTATCCCCTGATCTGTAATTGTTGTTGCTGTCTTTATTTTAATTGCACACCGTACTTTAATGAATTTTGCATTCTACACTACATGTTCTAAGATGGCGTTATTCATCAATGCTATTGAAGTCCGTCTTTGATGTCAATGAAGATCTCCAGAGGCTTCATGAGTTGATATGGCTGTTTGTTTTGCACAGTAAACCAACACTGACGAAGTTTGAGGTGAAACACATCTGTCGGGGGTTTGAGGGGTCTGTAATAAAGCACTTTAGCAAGGATACCAGTGTGCTCTCCGTTTTCGGAATATTTCTGAAAGTGTTGGAATATAAAAGCGGCTCACCACCACTGGATCCAAGCACCCGGGAGTGAGGAGGAGCGACGGCGGTGAGGTTCTGTGCAGCAAGTTAGTTTGGTCATTTGCCCCGAGGCATACCGAACGTTTCTGGAATGGGAACCTGGATATCGTCCCAAAAAGACGAGTAGCGGAGATATGAGCTGCCTGCCTGCCGATCGTGAATGGATGTTGAGCTGACATCGGAGGACCCGACTGCATCGCCAGACTCCGATCGGTAAGTGGAGGCATTGTTTTCCACTGAATCTGTGGTTAAGCCTCTGTCCCTTATGGTACCAGAATAATTACAGACCCCCAGTAAAGAACCCTCTTTTGAACAGTGCAGGTGAGGTATACTCTAATATATTATGTCCAGTATCAAAGATAGAGATTCAGTGGCGGCAGATATTTTTAAATCCATCAGTGATGTCTCTGTCAGTGCCAAGAGTACGATTGCGCCTAACACACCCACCAGTAATTTAAAGATCCTGTATCAGCAATTAGAGAAAATGCAGGAAAAATAAATTAGGAAATGGTGGGAAGACACTTCTTTACAGCGCTACGTGGACTGCAATTGAATCCCTAGAGGTCTACGCATTTTTACTGTGCCCTCATACGAGAACCCCGATCCGGTTCTTCTGAAGGAATGGACTGCTTACACTGCTGACTCGGCAAAGCGGATGGTACTAATCTAGATAAAGTACAAGTGGAATGACCGCGAGAAGTGTTTGGTGGAGATACGTAAATTGGAGGAAATGATAAAAAAAGATAGAGATACTTAATCCAGTGTAGACTTGGAGAGTGCCATGATGAAGAGAATAAAGGATTATGAAGCAGGTATAAGGAAAAGAAAACAAAGTTTCAGCAAGACGAGCAAGATTACAGAACAGGCCGAATTCTAACCTTCGCTTGCAAGTTTGATGCCACAAGGAAACGTATGGCACAATGCACCCCTAATATCACTAATAGAGATACTTCTGAATCAGAAGCTGAAGTCTCTGAAGGGGAGCAGATAACGAACTTGAGGGAAGGTGAAAGATTGAATGAGCTTCATTTTTTACAAGAATACCAAGTGATCAAGGAAACGAGACAGAGTCCCCCCAGAGAACACACCCCGCAACAAGAGCTAAAAGGAAAGGCAAAACAAGGAGGGGCAAGAGGGGAGAAACATCTATGGCATCACCAAGAGTCAGAGGGAGCAGGGGCAGGAGAGGCCAATGGTAATAAATAATGAGGAGAACACAGTCATTAATCATTCAAATCAAATACTGACTGAAGATGAAATAAAAGTCCTCAAGAGAGGCCTAACTTTCTGTCCTACTGTGGAATTCAACTTAATACAAACGAGAATAGACCTGTTCAAATGTATTCGAAAATTAACATTTCAAAAAATCTTTCTTTTAACCCCAAGAATGACAAACGCCGGGGAAGAACAAAATGAGAGAGTTGAATATTCTAATGAATTACTTGGAGATGACCTAGAGACCTTACTGGCCCTACAAACCATGGCTCTAACACAAATGGAAGAAGGTAATGATACAATAACAAACTTGAAAGTAGCAGTGGTGTCACAAATAAGGGATCCCAGCAACTTAAAACAGAAATCAAAAAAACTCCCGAACACTACACATGACGCCATTGATGTGTTAAATGAAGGAGTTCTTATGGATCTACAAAGGTTGACAAAATCAAAATATGAGGGCGATAAGAAATGGGCCAATATCACAAGAAAAGTGTGGGAGGCCATAAAATCACAGAAAACTGACCAAAGTATCGAAATTAAACCCTCGGATAAAGGGGGAAATGTTGTGTTATTTAAGAAAGAACTGTATGTACAAGAAGCATTGCGACAACTCACGGATACCAACTGTTATGAAGTGATCAAGAAATCTGAATACGTGAAATGTACAATGGAATACCAAACTATCCTAGAAGGTTGGAAAGATGAAGGAATGCTAAATGAGGAAGAATGTATATTCCTTCAGTGCAAGACACCTGTGACACCAACCTTTTACCATATCCCCAAAATCCATAAAAACAAAAAGAGTCCCCCGGGGAGACCGATAGTGTCTTCAATCGGAGGTCTCCTGGAAAACACCTCAAGATTTATTGACTTTTTCTAGCTCCGATCGTAAAGGACCTGGCATCGTATGTGAGAGATACGCAGGACTTCTTAAGACTCATGGACAACAGTGTGGGAACCAGAAATGCTTCTGATCACACAAAACGTAACCAACTTGTACACATGCATATGCCATGAAGATGGTATTTCAGCAATAAAATGGTTTCTTGTCAAGAAGCCCCTGAAATACTATAAACATAACGAAATGCTGCTGGGCATGATAAGATTTTGCCTGTATAACAACATTTTTCTCTTCGCAGGCAGACCTTACAGACAGGTAAGGGGGACCGCAATGGGCACATGCTTCGCCCCCAGCTACGCAAATTTATTTGTGGGCTGGTGGGAGAAGCACTTGGCCTGTGGCGACACCCATGATCACAGACAAGATCATGCTATGGACCAGGTACATAGATGACCTCTTTGTCGTTTGGCGCGGTGACCGGTCCTTGGCTGAGGAGTATGTTGCCCCGCTGAACGACAATGACTGGAACCTGAGGTTTACCAGCACCATCAGTGCGACATCCGTTAATTATCTCGATTTGGAAGTCTTTGTGTAGAACAACATCTTACAGACTAGGCTGTATAGGAAGCCCACAGCGGGTAGCGCCATGTTACATGCAGCAAGCCACCATCCCAGAAGCCTGGTGCGAAATATTCCGTTTGGAGAATTACTTTGTCTGAAGCGTACCTGATTGGACAAGGGAGACTACTAGAAGGCTAAAGACGAAGCAAGCACTAGGTTTAAAACCAGAGAATACTCAAATAATATCTTGAGGGAGGCTGCTGAAAAGGTAGCGAAGGTTGATAGAAAAGATCTACTGGTGGTTAAACATACTGCAAAAAGAGAGGAACCAGCCAGAAGGATAACAGATTTTAATATAAAATCAGGAGGGGTTGTGCACATTTTATCACAATTGGCACATTTTGAAAACGGACAATGTCCTAAGAAAACACCTCCTAGACCATCCATCAATCACCTATAGATACTGCCAATCCCTTGGGGACCATCTGGTCCACAGCCATTTCTCCTCCATGCCACAGTTTTGCAAGACATTCAACGTAAAGTGCTTTTATCCGTGCCTCCACCGTAAGGCCTGCAAAAACAGTAAAAAAAGTACTGACCTATCGAGGAAGGCTAGATGATGTAAAACCTATAAGAGAAATCAAATGACTCCTAAACTGTAACTCAGAGTACACTGTATTATGTTTGGAGTGTCCTTGTGCGTAGCGATATATCAGCAGCACTATTCACCCTACAAAGAAGCAAATTCTTGAACACATGCATGCAATAACAAACAACGATAAAACATATCCTGTAGCACGCCACTTTGAACAACAACATCAGAGTAATAGGGACCTATTGAGCTTCTACTGCCTAGATCAGGTGCATCGGAGAGAAAGGAGAGGAGACAGAGTTAAAGCATTAAGATTTCTAGAGTCAAAATACATCATTGACCTCCAGACCAAGGCCCCTCTAGGGTTGAACAATGACGGGGAAATGTGGTTTCACCTATAGAGATATAGGAAAATGAAGTGTGTGACATCAAGAATCTTTAGATAACAACTGCCGTGGACTCTGAGTGAATGAGTGACAGTTAGGGAGTGATTTGAAACTTACCGTGAATACTGTCATTAGCATGGAGCCCAAATAGAGACGCAGGGAAAAGAATAAGAAACATCCCACTGATCTCGAACAGATACTGAGACGCCAGCCTTTTCGGAGCTAGATAGTAACACAGGAGTAAGAATGTATTGGAGTTTACCTAAATCAATTGGTACAAACAGTAATTATGCAATATTCATGCAAGTAGTTCAGTGATCACAATAGGAAGCCTTGTGTAATGGAATTTTATAACACTTATGTTCTTTTATCCCCTGATCTGTAATTGTTGTTGTTGTCTTTATTTTAATTGCACACAGCACTTTACCAAACAGCATTTGAATGAATTTTGCATTCCAACCTACATGTTCTACGATGGCCGCGATATTTATCAATGTAGTTCTCGTGAGGCTTCACGAGTTGATATGGCCGTTTGCTTTGCACAGTAAACTGACACTGATGAATCCGTGAGGCGTAAAAGGGAGCGCCAGGCAAGCTGAGCATGGTATGCATGGTCTAATCTGCATTTTTGTAACTTGTGTTAGCTGTTCATTTTTAAACTTTACTCAGCACTACGTTATGCACTTACCTCTTGTTCCTGCGACCCGCACTGCTCCCCGGTCCACCATGGGTTTTCCCGCTTGAGTGGAGGGAGTTTTTGGCAACTTTCTCTCCCCCCCATTTCCGAGTAGGTGACGGGAGGGGGCGGAGCCTTATCAGCTACGCAGGCCGATGCTAGATCCTCCGCGCAGCGGATTTGCGCAGACTGCCAGGCAAGCTGAGCTTGGTATGCATGGTCTAATCTGCATTTTTTACCTTGTGTCAGCTGTCCATTTTTAAACTTCACTCGGCACTACCTTATGCACTCACCTCTTGTTCCTGCGACACGCACTGCTCCCCGGTCCACCACGGGCTTTCCCCCCTGAGTGGAGGAAGTACTCAGCAACTTTCTCTACCCCCCCACTTCTGAGTAGGTGACTAAAGGGGGTGGAGCCTTATCTGCTACTTAGGCCAATGCTAGATCCTCCAAGCAGTGGACGTGCGAAGACTGCCAGGCAAGCTGAGCATGCTATGCATGGTCCAATCTGCATTTTTTAACTTGTGTCAGCTGTCCATTTTTAAACTTCACCTGGCACTACCTTACGCACTCACCTCTTGTTCCTGCGACCAGCACTGCTCACCGGTCTACCACGGTGGCGCGCAGGTGGCGCAGGCGGCACACAAAAGGCAAGCCCGTCTGCGCCCGTCTGTGCCCAGACGGGCGTGTTTGCATTCTCTGAATGCTGCAAATAGACACTCCCACTATCCTCACTGTGAATTTCCCTTCCAGCCCTGCATCAAAACTGAGAAGAACATTTCTACCTCACCTTCCTGTGAGGATGTTCCTTTTGAATTGTATATAATTACCTAAACACTCTACTGAACTTGCAATACTGTTGGAAAAAATAAAACCAAAATGCTCTTTTTGAGACTTGGCTCTATACTGAGGCTGATCCTGTCCGTATCCAAACCCTCCCACCTGGTTATCTAATGCTAAGGGTCGATCGTAAGATTGGTAGAGGTGGGGGTATAGCTGCTGTTTTTAAAGACACTTTTATTTGTCGCATTACAATAGATCTTGTACTGGACTGTGAAAGCTTGGCCTTCTCTATAGATTTTTCCCAGACTAAGACCTTCACCGGCCTATTAATTCACCGCCCTCCAGGGCCACCAGGACAATTCCTTACAGCCCTCCCTATTACTCTTTCCAACCTAGCCTGTGCACCATCCAATTTCACTGTGCTTGTGGACCTTAACTTTCATTTAGATTACCCATCTGACCACATGGCTAATGAGCTGATAACCAATCTCTCGGCACTCCAGCTCACTCAGAGAGTACTTAAACCTATGCATATCAAAGGTCATCTACTTGATCCTGTCTTTAGCAATTTACGAGAGCTCATTGTAGGCACCCCCACTCCACTTCCATGGTCGGATCATTTCTTGATTCCCTTAACCTGGGAAATTCATGGACCCACGTTTTCCCCTAATATAATCTTGGCACGGGAACGGAATTGGTCCAAGCTTCCTACTGAGCACTGGATTTCAGTTCTTGAAGCCACTAGACCAGCAGGTGACCCTAACCCCATTCTGGCCAACGAAAAGTTTAATCATTGGATCCAAAGCTCCCTTGATATAGTAAGAGACCCGCCCACAAAAAAGGCAGGCTGAAGACTGCTCCTGGGTTCTCTCTAAAGTTAAGAGAAATAAAATAATCCTCTAGAAGACTTGAATGATCTTGGAGACAAAATTACTCAGAATATAGGAAACTCAAATATAGAGAGGCAATCAGATCATATAAATCTGAAATTAAAGCTGCCTGAGCTGCCTTTTATGAGGAGAAAAGTATTTCAGCTGCAAACTCCCCCAAAGAAATCTTTCGAATCACCAAAACCCTCTCCAATTTGCCTCAGAAGCAACCAATATCAGAGGGGGCACTCATAAGATGTAATAATTTGGCACTGCATCAATCATCCTCCTCGATCTCAGTGCCGCTTTTGACACTGTCAATCATAACTCTCTGATCCTCTGGCTAAAGCGTTTGGGTGTGACTGGCACTGCTATAACATGGTTACAGTCCTTCCTCAGCGACCGTTTCTTTAAGGTTTTTGAAGGAGATCTTGATTCCAACCGGTTGCCTCTCAGCTGTGGGGTGACTCAGGGCTCCTCCCTGAGCCCCACACTGTTTAACATCTATATGAAACACTTGGCGGAGATTTGCCACCCATTTGACATACAAATCATCACCTATGCAGATGACACGCAGCTCGTGGTGACATTAAGCCACCCAAGAGGTCATCTAGCACCATAGGCCCCTACCTAGAGGAGGTTGCCAAGTGGATGGAACTCTCATGTTTTAAACTCAGCGGGGATAAGACCAAGCTTATGCTCCTTGGCAACTCCCCCTCCTTCAATCCTGTTCTGCTCTAGCCTAACTGTCTCGGTCCTGCACCAGATCCGAAGGCACAGATTAAGAGCCTTAGAATGTGGCTCGGCCGCTCTCTCAGCTTCAATCATCAGGCTGCTAAAATCTCAGCGACATGCTTCAGCCTTCTGAGGATGCTTCGCAAGATCCTTCCCCTTCCAAGCAAGAAGGATCATGGTTCAATCTCTTATCCTTTCACGCTTGGACTATGGGAATGCCCTTTATCTGGGAGCCCCTCAATCTACCATCCATAAGCTCCAGAGCATTCAGAATTGTGCTGCTCGCTTGCTCCTTCAGATTCCCTGATGGCAATCTGTAAAACCAGCACTAAGGAGCCTTCCTTGGCTGCCAATCAAGGCAAGGATCTAGTTTAAGGCCATGTGCCTGACTTACTGGGCCTTCTGGAAGAATGGCCCAGCGGTGATTTAATCCTGATCACCCCCTACGAGCTTCCCAGAGATCTTCGCTCTACGTCTTCATTCCTAGCCGCACCACACAGAATAAGGAAAGCTAGATGGGGTGGGCGCTCCTTCTCTTATAACGCCTCCCATTGCTTCTGCGGAAGGAGCCTAACCTGCTGACATTTCGAAAGCTCCTAAAAACCTGTATTTTTAATGACTGTACCTAATATTCTTCTTCCCTGTCTCTTTGTGTTCGTCCGCAGTGCTGTGAGGCCTCAGGGTTGCCATCATGATATATAAATACCATTTCATTCATTCACTCATTCATTCACTGTGAAATCAGCCAGCAAATCACAGGACAAACAAGCATTAAAAATGCAATAGGACTCGTATGTATGTGAGACCTATTGCTTTTGTGACGGAAGTGCGGGAGTCCAAAAAGGCACGAACGGTGGTGGAGGGGTGGCCAAATATACATACGAGGGTCCCTGTAAAGTGAATATCAAGTGGATAGAAACAGGGAAACAACAACCAAATATACAGCAAAAAAACCTAGATCACATTCACAACAAAACTGTCCCACACAGAGAGCAACAAAAAATATATATTAATTTCTTTCAATTAGTATTCAATAACTTTTCAATAAATACGTTGTACATATAATTCATATAGTTCAATATGACTCCAATCTACATCTCTTTGAAGGGAGTCCCAAAATAGACGAAGCAGTATGAAAAATTGAGGTACATGTCTCAACAACAAAAAAAAACAGAATATTATATACATGAACAACAACCACAGAAAAAATAGAAAAAGTTAATAATCAGAACAAAAACAATTTAACAAAAACAAAACATAACAATTGTAGACATCATAGACATTCTCAACAACAAACAATGTGCCTGGGGGGGTAGTGGTGCACCAAGAAGTCACGGACTGCGGGAGGGAACGGGGGAGGCAGGAGTAACAAAATACTTTTTAAAGTAAAGGGGCCAATAGCCATGGAAGCACATGAATGACGACATAGCAGTGAGGAGGAGGGACTAAGAAGCCAAAAACAAATCAGAATGCAGCATTTAAGACGAAAGCCAATTAAAAAGATGGGCAGAGAGTGGGCGGAGCTTAAACAAAGCTTCCCCGCTGTAGTGTATACAGCATGCCTCACAAAGCGACCAGCGCATGGGCTTAATAATGCTAGGCGAGACCTACAAATATACAAGACATGGGTGACCCACGGGCGGCATTCCCTAAGTGCACAGCGTGATGTCCAGTTAATAGCCTACTCCAAGTTGCATCAAAGGTACAGAACAAGTTAATCCATTCTCAAGAATGGAATTTATCAATCATCATAAATTCTTTTGATTCACATGTTGTCTTTGAGGAAGAAAGTCGTTTGAGTAAAGCAGATGGTTACTCCCAAATTATTACTCACGATGCATTTTGGACTTGTGGAAGCCCTTCATCAGGGGTGTATTTAATCGCCTAAACAAATTAAGCAGAAAAGGCGTTTATCACTGTGCATATATGTACAACCATATTTCTGGCACATTTCACATATTACTAGACTTGTTTGTCACTGCAATACACGTGACCACACCAAGGACTCACTAGTTTCAATTTCGAGATAATCCAGCATGACTTCACTTAGCCTTAACTCAGACTGAATTTTTCAGCGATTATATCACTGTCCAATAACTTGTTGCGTGACACTTACACTTGTTTAAGGTTGTATGATGTTACAACGCGATCTTTTAGATCTCGGTACATCACAACGCAGGTGCTGGACTTAGGAATAGATAGGAATAGATAGATTTACTATTACAACACCAGCCTACGTACAGTAGGGAAGGTTTTGGAATAGTAAATCTACTATTCCTTAGTCTAGAGAACCCTCCAGCACACGACTTGCATTGTAAAAGACGCGTGGTAATGGCAGCGCAGTGTTTTGACTGTGTTGTCATGGATGTTTCCCCTTGTTTAATGCCTGGCACCATCTGCAAGTTTCATGAATTCACTTCATAAGATTCCACCAGTTTACTATGTGCCAGTAACTGTCCTTTTTAGGTCAAGCCTAGGCAGAGCATGCGCTGCGCAAGACCTGAAGTATTCAGTAAATTGAGGTAGATCCCACCTGCTGTCCGCCTGCTGCTTACTATTTGTTCCTGTGCTCTCCACGCCACTGGAGTCAAGCTATCCTGGCTGAAGACGGCTGATAGCCAGAAACCGATCCTAGGATGCTTGATTCCGGTCCAGGGAAGACATGGCTTGACAGTTCGGGCTGGACTGTTCCCATGAGGCACAGGGTCAAGGCTGAATTGCATATGGCCATGTCTGAAATGGGGTGGTGTAGTGAGCAAAAAAACGATGGATTTAGGCCCAGATCTCTGTACTGGGGTGAATGTATGACATTGTTCTGCATTCTGTCCATCAACTGTTGTTTTTGCATTTACTATTTGTTCAGGGCAGTGTCGGTCTTCTTTGCTGCCATGTAATTGTTTTAGGCAGTCACTGTCACTTCAGTTTTTTCTCAGTGCAGCATCGACCAAGTACAGTTTTGTTACACGTAGACAGCGTAACATTTATTAGGGGAACTTTTTTCAGCCTCTTCTTGTATCAGTGGTCGATGCATGGCTGTGTCATCCCCCCACCACCACCCACCCTCGTTGTTGCTACCCCTCCACCACCACCCACTCCTCGGTCTTTGTTTGTTTTTCCTCGTCCTTGCCCCCCCCCCCCCCGGGTCCACGCTTAAATTTGCAGCTTTCACTTTTAAAACAAGGGCACACACATTTAACAATGGCTCCCGTGGCACGTTTTAAGTTCCCGGGACAAAGGGGCAGAGACAGCGTTGGCTCCTTCAGATCTCTTCGCTCGCACACTTCTTGAAGGACCCCACAACTGTTGTTTTGCTTGTTTATTAAGCTCAACTCTCCTGCCGGCCTCGTAAGTACCCTAGAGTTGGCAGTTTGTACTGCTATTTGCTGTGCCACGGTGCTGCTGTGAGCTCTGTCAGCCTCAGCTGCTGGCATGCCAGGAAACACTCGGAGCAGATGCACACTGCTTCGGCGAGTGGCCTGAGACCCAAGAAGTGGTCAGACGGAACTCAACGTACAGGGGCACAGACAAGATATCAAGATGTCAAAATCTTCAATAAAATTTGCTTTAAAAAAACAAAAATGAGTGCATAGCACTGTACTGTTTCCCCACCCCCTGCCCTTCTTCCTCTGTCCGTTCTTGCCTCTCCCACACACCTCCCCTACAGCACCCTAGTTTTGCTCCCCCCTGACCTCTGCCCACTGTTTACTTACCTCTTTCCTCCTCCCAATGTCCGTTGCTTGTTCACTCCACCCTGTGACCTCCTCTTGTGGTTTGTTGTTTGTTTCTCTAATACCTTTAGTGTCGTTCAACGAATCTTCACAAAACTTTCCAAAAAATGATCATGTACCCCAGCTCCTTTCTTAGAAGTTTCAGAGTAATCCGTTAAGCGAGGGCTGAGAAACAGAAATGTTCTTTAAACACATTTCCCCATCAAATTTCCTTTGGAACTTTAGACAGTGCTACAGCCTAAATGGCTGAACAGAATTACATCTAATTTGGCAGAATGCTAGAATATTACCAAAAAAGTGTGCTTTTTTGTGATTTAGTACAAATCTGTTCAACAATTTTTGAGAAATTAAGGTTCAAATGTTGTAGATCTCTGCTGCCTCAATAGTATCGCAGGAGACCTGCGGGGTGCCAGAGGGAAAAAAAACAACAACAAAAAGAGATCTGATTGGTTGGTCAACAGGAGTCTCATGGGACCAAAGGACTTGATTGGTGGTGTCTCATGAATAAAAATGTTGGGGTTGCCATTACAGACATGTAAATGAAAGTAAACTTATGCCCTGATTTCAAAGAGACGTGATAATCCAACAACTGTGCAAACCCATGCTAGTGCAGTAGTCAAAATTATCAGTAGGGTGTAGTTTATTGCACCAGATAATTACTGGGAGGGATAAAGTCTGCATTGCTGCAGTTTTCCCTAAGTACATATCGAGGAAGGCCCGGTAAGTACAAAAACATGTGGACTTTGCCACAGATAGCATCCACATGTGTAATTTCTGATCCATTTTGAAGGCTCAAGATTGTAATAGGGACTAATTGTCAGTCAACAAATTCCAATGCTTGGGGTATCAGATTTTATCATGTGCAGTACCGCCTACCCATCTATGGCACACCCAATAAGACACTTACAGCCTGATTCATCATTCTCCCGTTTTGCGAGCCCCTAATAGCGATTCATAGCGAATCGCTATTAAGGACTCGCAAAACGGGATTCATGTAGAAATTGCATAAAGAAATGCGATTCCTACATAATCCTTATTTGCGATTAGCAAATTGCTAATCGCAAATAAGGAATAACTCGCCATTCATTCCAATGGGCCAAAAGGCCCATAGGAATGAATGGGGAGTATTCCTTATTTGCGATTAGCAATTTGCTAATCGCAAATAAGATAGCGATTTGAAGGGTGCCAGGGGTGTCCAAAGGACACCCTGTAGCACCCCTCAAATGAAATTTTACACAGGTGTTGCACACACACATGTCCAAAGGACATGTGTGTGTGTAACATGCAACTCAGATAAATGCATTTAAATGCATTTTTCTGAGTTTTCGCAATTTACCACGAGGTCTGACCTCGCGGTAAATTGCGGCCAGAAATTGCGAATTCGCAAAAAAAATTTGGATGATGAATTGCATTTAAGGAATCTCAAATAGAGATTCCTTAAATGTAATTCCTCGCAAAATTGCGAGATCGCAATTAGCGATTTTTGCATTTGGGATGCTGAATCCCAAATGCAAAAATCGCACTCGCAAAGGGCCAGATTCTCAGAATCTGGCCCTTTGCGAGCCGATTTCGGCATGATGAATCAGGCCGTAAGGGGCATAAGTACAAGTAGTTAACGCCGCAGCAGCATCAAATGTTTGACATTATGGCTGCTTTTTTTTAATCTGCGTATTTACAAGTTGCCACTAACCGCAGTTAGCTGCAGTTTCCCCCATAAACGTGAATTTTAAGGATTGATACTTCTGTTAGCAGGACTTAACGAAAATGAGATGCAAGGTAGGTGTTCCAGTGAAAAAAATTCCTCTAACCCTACTTTGCGATATTTACAAGGAATTCCTTGTATGGGTTAAAACCAAAAAAACTGCCTCTAACTCCAGTTAGAGGCAGTTTTTTAAGACAAAAAAATAGTTGGTCCTAAAAATGGTGCAAAAACTTGGAGCCTCATTTCAGAAGGTTTTGGTACTGGACAGCGCTGCGTGGAATATTGTAGCGTTGCCCTGCAAGAAAACTACAGGGCCGGAATGCGCACCATCACTAAGATAGGGCGCATGCCAGTGCCTCATTCATGAAAAGTGTTGCGACAAAACAGCTTTGCAACACTTTTCACTACGCCCTTCTTGCAACACCATGGATTCTCTGTATTCATTGTCCATGTCTCCTCAATTAATGACAGATACATCTGGAATCCTGGCGTATCTGTCAGCGCTAAAGTCACGCATTGCTGCAGTTGTGTCACAAGCATGACGCGACTCCAGCAATGCATGGGGCCAGCCTATCCCTGTGTACTGCATCACCCTTACGCCTGCCATTAGGCAGGCATAAGGTACTGACGCAGTGGCGTCCTACAATTGTTGCAGTAACATCTGATGGATTTTACTGCACCACTTCTATGGGGATTTGTTGCATGGGAATGCCCACCCTGCATACATCATACCTGATGCTGATATAATGCAACAAAGGGCTTCCCCAGGTCACGCATTTGCCTAGATGTGTAATTTTGAAAATACGGCGCAATGTGGTGCAAGGATCACGCTGCAAGTACGTCAAGAAAAGGATGCAATGGCGGCGTGAAACTGTCAGAAGGGGCTCATGAATAAGCCCCCCTGTCTTTTTCCCCTACAATGGCTGCCATGCACCAACGCAGGCACCCTTGTGCCCTAGTGCAAGAGTGACTTTCTTGCTGAGCAGATTGATGTCATGGCTCCATCTCTTCTCGAGATGTCTGCAGGTGGGGATGGACTAGTTGAGGGCTCGAGTGAATCAGTTGTCCTTCTTGGAGTATTATTTGCCTGGTCTTTTCTTGGAGAGTGCCCGGTGTCGGCACAGTTGGAGATCCATCAGTGGAAGTTGTGCGCTGCTGTGTTGGCATCTGTAAGCGTTGGCAGAGTGGTGTTACTGAGGGAGTTGACTGGAAGTTCTTTGGTGGCTTTGATCCAGCTGCAATGGTGGGCAATTATGGCGATGGTGTACGGTGGGCGTTGTGAAGGTGTGATGTAAACAATGATGGTCAGTACAGGAGAGTCCTGTGATGTAGTTGTAGTTGAAGTGCCTGCTGGTGGAGAAGACGAGCTCTAGCATGTGTCAGGCTATGTGGGTTGGTGCGGTGACTAGCTGCTTGAGTCCGATATTGGCCAGGTTCCCCAAGAGGGGGGTGGTGTTTTGGCCATTGGGGTTGTCCAGGTGGAACTTCAGGTCTCCGAGTAAGATGTAGTCTGTGGATGGGAGAGCCTCGGGTGGGAAGAGGTCTTCAATGGCATCAGTAAATGGTTGTTCTTGCCCGGAGGCCTGTAGATGAGGGTGCCGTGGAGGGAGGTGTTTGAGTTGGCCCGGATCTGGGAGTGGAGGTTTTCCATGGTCACCGTCGGGTTATTAGAGTGCGTGGTCAGTCGGATTGTGCTTTTCCAGACAATGGCAATACTTCCTCTTGGCCTCTCAGAGTGGTCCATGCAGGTGAATTTGTACCTGTCATGGATGGTGATGGCGATGTCTGGTCCAGAGTAGAGGTTGGTCCAGGGTTCTGTGAAGAAGGCTATGTCTGAAGAGGCGGCAACAAGGAGATCCCAGATTTCTGTGCATGTTTATGGAGGGACCGCACGTTGAGGAGGATGCAGTTGAGCCAGTCAGCTGCTCTGTTGGTCGGCTGGGCAGCAGGGGGTGCTGGTGTGCTGATGTGGCAGAAAGTGCGGTTTCAACAGGTGTAGGGTCCAAGAGAATTCTACAGTGTTGCTAGATGGCAGGGGGTGTGGCGTCCAGAGTTGATGGCGAGGAGGATGCTGGCGTCATATTGGTGGAGTGTCCAAGACGAAGGGTCCTTGGTGCTGGGCGCAGTCCAGGGATGGATGGAAGCAAATGGGCTTGCCTTTGCCACACCAGTGGTACGCCCTCTGTGCATGGCCGCCATTATGTAGTGCTGTGGGAGGACTGGACAGATGGGAGGTGGGAAATGAGGGAAAGGACACTGGAGAAGGCGGGGATGCTGGAGGTGGAGCGGGGTTGAAATATATTTTTTTAAACAACTTACCTCGAGGCTGGGTCCCACGTCTTCTGTGCTCCTGCTCTCCTGAGCCTGCTTCCATGAACAGGAAGCAGTCAGCCAGGCTCCCTCACATAAGCCAATCACAATGCTGCAATGTTAAGTTGTGATTGTTCTTGAGTGCTGTGACAAGGCATTCAGCCAGGGTTTTATGGGGTGGGCATGTTCTCCAAGCAGGCTGTAATGCAGCCTGCAATGCGAACAGGGATGTGTGCATGACTGCTTTGGGTGGCCTGAGAGTGCTGACCAAACAGTCATTGCGCACTTGAGTGGGCATACCACTCCACCCCAGCTCCGTGAGGATGGGAAGCCTCAGCAACCCACCGCTGCAAAGGAAACATAGCATGAATACATCAGAAAGTTATCATGATGCTATGTTTCCTCTTCTTGCACTGCTTGAAAGCAGTGGGGTGATGCTCTTTTGCCATAGTAGATGAACCGCCACTGGGGTGTGTCACTCACAGGTGCTAGGCACGGGCTGGACTTGACCCCCGGGCCTCCTCCGCTACTAGTACCACCTTCTCCTCACCTGGACATTGATGCGTGGCACAATCCACTGCTCTCACTTCAAATCTGTGACTCAGCGAGCAGGAGTCTCAGCCAGGCGGGATTTCACAAGCCTGGGTACAGCAGTCGCCGCCAAGTCTGCTGGGGAACCTCCCGATGCAGGTGATGCAACAGGGCTCCCTTAGATGTGAAGTTGCAGCGCTACCGCCACACAAGTTTGGCGCCGCTCAGGGGCCTCATACTCCACAGCATCAGGCCAGTGGAACATCCTCCGGCCTTTGATGCAGAGAGGCATTGGTAACCTCCTCAGTGCACCCCGGTGTAGTGGTGGCACGTGGTATGCGATACAGACCTCACTACGTTGGTGAGCAGAAGTGCCTCTACCATTCACAGCTCCAAGGGGCACCAGGCGGTCTTATCACACAGGTCAGCAACGTGTCTCCATGCGACCTGCCAGACTTCACCACCAGGTATGGGTGATCGCTGAATCCTCAATGTCTACCGCCATGGCCTAGCAACTTCCAGCTTTCACCGCGGCTACCTGAAATGATCTCGTTATCAACAGGAGAGAGAGGGATAATGTAGAGGAAACACTCTTCGTCCCCCAGGTAGGTAGTATAAACAACAAAAGAGTGTGACTACTTCATAAGAAGAAACGGAGCATGGGAAAAAATCATATTGGCTTTTTATAGAAAGCCCTCACTCACCAACCTAGTTGGTGACATGCTTCATCATAAGGCCCTACCGGGAGAGGTCGAGTGCCTCCCCGGTGTGCTTCGACGCCAGAACTACTGCGGAGCTGGGTTTTTTGTGTAGTGATCGGTGAAACCGTGGTAGTGTGGTTTAAAAATGTCTAGATTGTGTCCAAAATAACTTTATTAAGTGGCCAATCAGACACATTAAAAACAGGGTGTGGGAAGGAGGCTAAATAAATTGTTCAGCTACTTCTCATTTAGTGGGGTCAACATGTTTCTGCCATTGTGGTGTGAATTACCTGGTATTTGTCAGGACCTAAGAGTTAAACCTCGGTGGAATGGGCGCGCTAAGGCCCACCCTGACCTGAGGACATGAAAGGTAAAAATGAATGTTAAAAATGTGCAATCAGAAAAAATAGGTGGTTGCCCTTTGATTTAGAGAAACCAGTTGCACGTTTGATGTGAGAAATCCTGACACCATGGGTCTCAGGAGGGGGTGGTGGTGAAATTGGCACACCTCCCACGTCGCCAGGCACCCGCTTGATACCTGCGTATGACCCTCAGACGGGGTCCGGTATGTCTGATTGGCCACTTAATAAAGTTATTTTGGACACAATCTAGACATTTTTAAAGTAGTCACACTCTTTTGTTGTTTATACTACCTGAAATTATCGCCATGTAGTCATGGGCGTCCGCAGACATTTTTCCAGGGGGGGCAAAATGTTAACGTCATCATCATCCTCCGACATGATGTGTGCCAGGTGGGGCACAAGAAACTCTGGGGCGCAGAACTAGAATAGACTCAATTAAATGCCAGGAATCCAGGACATGTGACTGACTCTGCCACAGACCAACAAACACCACCTTTAGGGAAAACGCTGAACTTTCTGACAAGGTGCTTTATCTCTGCCTGCTAGGTGTGCAGACTTCCAGGTTCTCGATCCAACACCAATCAAGGCTGTCTTCAGCACGATTCGATTTTTATCAGAATACTTTAAAACAGCCTATGATTAAAGCACCAGATTAAATATACTGTATGCACAGTGTATGTTAGGGATTATTTGTAGCACACATATTCACCAATATTGGCTTCTTGGTGCTAGAATTCATGATACCTTTTATCCAAAGTTAAAGCACAACGTCAAAGTTAGTAATAAATAATGCAGCAATCATGCACTCTAGTGATTCGCCAATGGGTGCTCCCTTTACTAGAATTCCCTGGGTATTGCTAAATTTTACACACATTCAATTAATTTATACAAAATAAAATGTATAGGTCCAAATGTTAGCTATATTTTTTAAAAGAAACTTAGAGTCCCTCTACGTGTAGTCAATGTCAAACTGACAACGTGCACACGTTTAGGGGTACAATAATGGCCAGCTCCCTTATGCGGAAGCCCGGCACCGTAAATGTGTGGCACATGCGGTGCCTGCAGCGGCGGCACATCACAGGTCCAGGGATGCTGAGTTTTACACAGTGGTCGAAGTGGGGAAAAAAAGTAGGGGAACAGTGAGCGGAGAATCAGAGGGCGGGAATAACCCAAGGATTGGATCTGCGGGTGGAGCCAGAGGTGTGGCCAGAATGCGTAGACATCCCAATTTTTTGTATTTGTTTGGCATTTCACTGCCCAGTTTAATCAACCAATAGATTCATATGAATATTTAAGGTTACAATGAGTTATTGACATTAAAATATATTCACAAAGTGGGATATGCTTCTAATCACAGAACGTACCAAATACGATAAAATGTGGAAACACAAGCCATTTATCTCCGAGCCATGGAGTTTCTGTCATCAGCACTTCTCCCTTTTCCCACAACAGTAGTTCAAACATGAATGGCAAAATATCCCAGTCTGCAAATGTTTTCTCTAAAATTATGGCTCTGCCATATTTGCCTCATAATGCAAGATCTGCTGCATGATCTGACCATTTAAACTAATAAATTGTTTGTAGCTGAAACATATCAAAAGTTAATATAAAATGTGACTTGTGTTGCTGCGGAGTGGATGGCCTATTGTAAAGGTTGACTGGTCATCTTTCTCACTGCTGGGTTTGTATGTTACACTGGTACTAATAAGGCAAAATCTTTCCAGAGATTGTTAGCATGTGTACACGAGTCAAAATAATAAAATATCTGAAAATATACTGCATTACGCTGCAACCTTTTTTTAATGCATAATTTAGTCAACACTACGGCATAATGTTGTCATCCTTTGCTGCATAATTAATTCCAGTGGCCCCACAGCAGGCAGCACATGTTAAAAGTGCTTTTGAATGAAGCAGGGAGACTGCGAAGTTTGCAAACTTAGTTTGGTGTGCGTGCAAATCCTGCATTGCCAATCCCTGGTGAGTTGCAGCTACTACTGCTGAAACAAGGCCAATGGAGGTGCCTATCGGTGAAGTAGACTGGCCTCAAGGGCAAGGCCAGCTATAGTACTGGCTGTGTCCTGTGCATTAATGTTTGTTAGTGCCTCCCAAAGACCACCTCTGCCATGGATTCCCTCACTACCACCCTTTAACTGTGCCCCATAACCACTCTCTCTCAGATGCATTTAATTTGATTTACAGCGCCACTCATACCATTGTAGGGTGTCAGAGCACTTTACATCATACAAACTACATAGAGACAATCAATATGTGTGTAAATCACTGTATAGAAAATATTACATAAGACTAAGGACTACAAGGTGTAGGAGTCACATGACAACCATACTAGTAGCAGGTATAGTTTTATAGTGATTGGTCTGGAGAAACACAATACCCGGAATTCAAAACGTAATACCATGGTTGGGGGTTCTCCTTAATAATCAGAATTGATTTCTGTCCAAAAGAACACTTTTTGGGACATTAGGATAATCAAAGACTGGGGGGGACATAACGCTCTAATTTATACCTTGCAGTTTGTATGCAGCTCTTAGATGACAGTTAATAGCTCACTGTTCTAAGTTAGGATTTTACCTTATAAACTGCAAGTAACAAAAGGATCTCTCTGACAAAGGCAGTAGCCCGCTGACCTATTTACATTATGTGCACTTTGTGATCTGCATGGCACATGTTCTTTGCAGCCGGTACATTAACCCTCTGAGCTACCTTTCCATGAGTCAAAACTTCCACTAGACAAAATTCTGATCTCTCTCTAGGAAGAACATTAATCACCAGAGTCATCATGACATTTTTATTGTTGCCGAAAAGTGCTGGGGACCAGAAAGGAGGCAGCAAGCGTTTTTAAAACCATAATATACTTGCAAACATGATGCCTCTAGCTAAAGTCAGCACCCGGTGCGGTCCCACTGGTTGCACCGCCCTAGAGCTGGCCCATTTCAAGGGTCCTGTGACCTCAGTGACTGTTGTTCTAGGGTGTGCTACTTCATAGGCCTGCCTGCAAGACTGGAGGTGAACTTCAGTATGGATAGTGGTGGACAAGCCTTGAAGGTTAACCTGCACTTGTCATGCTAGAGTTCACCTGCTTGTGCGAAAACACCAGGACTTCTAAGGTGTTGCGAAACCTTCCAAGGTCTAGCATGTGATTGGGCTCTCGCAGGAGAGTGGTCTGGTGGGCTGGGTATTAAGGCTGAACCTGGTTCCCAGTTCCAAATTCAGCAGCTCTGACCATATTTCCACATCCTCTCCCCCACTGAACACCGTACTGCCCCACTGAAAAAAACTCCCACTGTCTTCAACTAAAACCCAATTGTTACCTGCTATAAACACCTAGATACAACTCAATTTAAATTACTCACTAGACAAGAACAATATGCGGCCTACAAAAAAAAAAGTAACAACATCCTGGAAAAAGCAAACACTTATAGGGAATGCAAAATGTAGCAAACCATGGGAAATGGAAGCAGGAACAACATGGTTACCGTAATGCTTTTACACTCACTATTCAGAAATCAGAGAGTGCTTTTGCCTGAAAAGTAAGGACTGACTACAGGGCCCTGAATGGACCCATTTCAATGGCCATTGCTTACATCCTTACAAAACGTAAGCAGTATGGTAAAATGACCACATCCCTGGACGCAGAGCCGCAACACAAATTTTGTTTTCCAATCCACACATTGCAGTACCTCCCAGATTGGTGCACTAGTTCCAAGTCCAGGGAAAACAAAGACAAGAAAACAAAAATAGCGCTTCACTGCAAACTCTGTAAAAGTGCCGCTAATGTGTGTCAGTGTGAATAAAATCAGTTTTGCCAGTTTGCTACCAGTCTGTCTTACTTTATTATTTAACTATTTCTCATATTTTAGCCTTTTATTCCCAATGCTGTTTTTGGAATTAAAATGCAACATTTCCAGCAAAAGCGTCTCTTTTTTGGATCCATTTCACAGGGAAGCAAATAAAAGAAAGGAGAGGAAAGAGAGTGACAACCCCGTCTTGAACTCACGGTTTTCATGGGCGTCCGCAGGGGGGGCAAGGAGGGTCACTCCAGGGGGGGGGGGGAAGCGCCCCTCCTTGCCCCCCCCCCCCTGCGGACGCCCATGCATGTAGTGATGTTTTGCAAAGACATCTCTAACAGGGCGATAGCATTTGTTGAAAGGCGGTGTTAAGAATACTGCCGCTAACTAGCATTTGCGTTAGTCAGCGGCAGTTCTTGTACATATACCCCTTACTGTTCTCTACAAACCATTACCCCGAAAGGAAGCTCTTGCGTGGGTTGATGCAACACATCCCATACATAAATAAATGTAATTATGGGGGGGTACCTGCACAACGCTACATACCTTGTTCTGTATTTAGAGACAGATATGTCATTATGAAACAGGAAAACCGTGAGAGAATTACTCTTTAAAGGGACATCTATGAATATCTTGAGCCAATATGTAGAGCGGTTCTGAATGGTCAATGTGACAAATATAATATACCAACGTTTAGTGTAGATATTCAGTGGTTCTCTGCCAGGCGGCCTCTCAACGTGCGATATCAGCCAGTCCCCACATTTTTGTCACCTACAATTTGCATGCTGTTAGTTTAGTAATTTCTTGTGATTAATAGAACGCGGATGAGAACCAGAGCGTGATATAAAGTGCGTCTGTGAGACTCTCTGAAGACGCCGCCCATCACATGGCGCCACAAGAGCTGGCTTGATGTGCGTCCCTACTAAAGTCATTTACATTCTACAGAGTAAAGGACCTTGCAGTCCTCACGGTTGATCGGTCTCAGTACAGAAGAGGAACACAAAAAATCCATAAAAATGGCTTCGCACAGAAATCAGAGTCCAACACGTCAATTCAGAAACAAATGCGGGCATATACACAAAAAGCTAAAGTGCAAATTCGGCCTTGGAATTAAGCTTCAGCAAAAAAATACTTCAATTTTACTTTTTTTGTTGTTGAAAGTTTAGCTTTGCGTGTGAGCATTCTTATCAGTGTATGATGTAACGTGGGCGATTGGAGCCACTCTGACTTAAGGAGATTGTGAAACTGGTTGTGTGCACTTGGAGCCGTTCTCACGTAATGGGCCTGCTCTCCATGCAGATCGCCGTCGCTATGGAATAGTTTCACTGTGAAATGGCGCTCGCTGTGAGACTAGATCACGTGGGCCGAGACGTAAATTTTTCCTCCAATTCTTTTGACATGCAATTATAAGTGAACTGATCTTGGGTGTGAGCATTTAAGCAGTAAATAGAGAGCAATTAGCATTCCAATTACCGCTGCAGGTGGACAACAAAAAGCCCCAGCAACAATTTAAAAGTTGTTAAGTGTTATTAACTGGCTCCTGGGAACTGATTTTTAGAAAATGTGAGCATCACTTTACCTCAAATATTCTGTTAAGGCAGACAATAATCTTTAACAGGGTTAGCTTCAATGGATGGAAATATTAAATGCTACTTGTGAAAATAAGAGTATACTTTCGTATATTTCACAACAAGAAATATTTAAACCGTCCAATCAAAAACTCTGCTTATGTGAAGTGTGACGCAGCCTTTACTTGTTATTTAGTGTATATCGCGAAGATTTGTTTGCACCTGATACTTCAAATAGTTTGCCGCTTTCCAAGGACTCTTAATATGGGCAGCACGTCGGTCTTATTAGAAAGTCAATTGTGCAATATCAGTGAATATTTGTAGAGCATGCGCTGGATTCTTGTTATTGTTACAATATATGTTTGCCCTTTATAGTATTATATGCCACCTTCATAGGAAATATAAGGGTTAAAGACAACCAGAACGAGCTGGAACCAAAAAATAGGGGTGTATAAAGTTTTACCACACGGGCATAGGTTTGCATGGTTCCAGATTACTGACCGTCATGTATTTCAAAGAGGTTCCAGCTTCACCTTTCCTTATGCCCGAGTTGATTTTTTATACCCTTAGGGGTTGATTTATTGACAATTCTCGCTGCTCTGTGTCCCAAAAGTGACGCAAGACAGCGTAAACTTTTAATTGGAAATTTACTTTACAGCACAAATCTTTAGTTGAGCTTTAAATTTGCCCGAAATTAATACAAAATTGTGATAGTGCTGCTCTGTCGCTTTGCCCCAAGGGGCATCCCCTGGGTGATACATATGCATTCCCATGCAACCCCATGTGGGTTTTGACACAAATCATTATCTAATACAAATGGTAGACAGAGCTTTGCATCAAAAAAGCATCTTTCAAAAGCAGGCGTTAAAAGCGAGAAATGTGTTTAATTTCTTCTAATTTTGCAACAGTGCATGTGTGCTATATCATACAGTTCACATCCAGTGTTGGAAAAAGTTTAAAACCATGTGTAAACATACATATTTGTACTGGAACAGTATCCATCCAGTACATAAACCTATGCTAGACATCACACCTACACCATTGAACTATGGTGCAAATGTGTATGTGTGATGCAAGGCACGTCGAAGTGCAACAACACGGGGGGAGAGAAAAAGGGCCATATTGTGGTAGATATGGCTCTGGCCTGCTCCCTTCCTTTCAAGCAACGCAGCACTACAACTTTGGCTGCTGAAATGCATTGCATGGAACGTTAGTACATCTAGCCCATCGTGCAAAAACACATGCTCCCAATAACAAAATAAGCCCCAAGTGTTACGTAAAAGCCCAAATGTGTACAGCTTTGTCACTTCCACTTCATGTTTTTTGTAGTTTTAGGGAGAAATATCCAACAGACAGGAGACAAAAAATATATACCTCTCGAAAAAACGTTCATGGAATCCAATGAGATTTTGATTTCTTTAGGTTGAAAGTAGTGAGTAATTAAGCAATATTATGGTCCACTGGAATCCCTTCCTATGTGTAATGAACTCACCTGGTCCCAACCACGGAGATGACACTGGAGCCAATGTGGACCTCCTATCCTAACCTAAACCTTAGATATCACACTGTCCTCCTGGGGGGAAGTGGGTCTGAGATAGAAAAAGAAAACTGCGACTTGCAATACTGGATCTGCTAGACGGCAGCACCTCTGCTATGGCAGAGGTGTGTCCCCTCCCCAAAAAATGTCAGGAAAGGAAAAATAAAACAATACTTGCGTTTTTTTCTCCTTTTCTGCCGAGTCTTGGTGGTGAGGCCTGGGGGCGGGGTTGACACAGAGAGGAGAGTGGTAGTGCACTCCCTTCTCTGAGCATGAAGGTTTTGCAGGCCGTGTTAGGCTGGCCAAACCCTCATGCTTAGTGAAGCTTTCTCCAACCCCAGTTGCATTGCTGGGGTTAGAGAAAGCAAAAAGAACAATTGATGGACAAAATGCAGAACAGTGTAATACATTCACCCTAGTACAGAGATCTGGGCCTCAAATATTGTTTTTTTGCTCCCTATACCATTCCAGTTTGAACCCAGCCATATGCAAATCAGTCTTGACCCTGTGCTCAATGGGAACATTTCAGCCCGTACTGCCAGGCCAGGTCCTCCCTGGATGGAAACCAAGCAACCTAGGACCGGTTTCGGGATTTCACCCCTCATCAGCCAGGGTAGCTTGGCTCTTGTGGCATGGAGAGCACGGGACCCACGTCTGGGCATACCCGTCGCACTCTGGATAACAAATGCAAATAGGAAAAATTGATGCACAGAATGCAGAAAAATTTCATACATTCACCCCAGTACAGATATCTGGGCCTAGATCCATGTTTTTGTTGCTCCCCATGCTATTCCAGTTTGAATACAGCCATGTGCAAATCAGTCTTGACCTTGCATCCCATGGGAACAGTACAGTCTGAACTGCCAGGCCAGGTCCTCCTTGGACTGGAACCAAGCATCCTAGGTCCGGTCTCAGGGTTTCACCACTCCTCAGCCAGGATAGATTTACTCCAGTGGCATGGAGAGCACAAGACCCACTTTTGGGCATACCCGTCCCAGTCAGATCTGGGCCTAAATCCATTGTTGTTTTGCTCCCCATGCCATTCCAGTTTGAACCCAGCCAATGCAAATCAGTCTTGATCCTGTGCCCAATGGGAACAGTCCAGCCTGAACTGCACAGTGGCAGCACAATCCCTTCACTGCGCATGATGGTTTGGCCGGTTATTTCAGGCCAGCCAAACCCTCATGCTTAGTGAAGCTTTCTCCAACCCCAGGTGCATTGCTGAGGTTGGAAAAAGCAGTTTATTTGCACTATCATGGATACACTTGGAGCAAAGGTTGGAGTGACTTACACTCCTAGGGATACACTTAAAGCAAAGGTTGAAGCTATTTGCACTCCTAAGGATACACTCAGAGCAAATGTTGGAGTGACTTGCACTCCTAGGATATACTCAGAGCAAATGTTGGTGTGATCTGCACTCCTAGGGATACACACGGAGCAAAGGTTGGAGTGATTTGCACTCCTACGGACACACTTTAAACAGAGGGTGGGGTACAAGGTTGATGCATATATATTGAAGACTCTGAAGTGCTTTCTCTTGGCACTACTGTTCATCAGTGAAACACAGGAATAAAATATTTAGTCCTTGAGCGGAGACATTTTTAGTATCAAGGTTGTAGGGAGGGTCTGGAGTATAAACAACACAGGAAGTTCTGGAGTAATTCACAGTGAAGACATGAAGGAAAAGTCTATAGTCTTTGAAGACCGGGATACTCAGCCCTGGTTACTTCTGAAGGCAGTTTAGTGTGCCCTAACCTGATATCAAGTACTAAGCCTAGTTCTTCAACTTGACTGAAGTTTGAATATCTCCAGGCTTTGACACAGGGAGTCGCGGGGGTCCAGAGTAGTTATGCAGGAGGGAGCGAGTAGGAAGACATCAAGGGAGTTGTTGCCATGGGAACCACCAGTTCAGATAGAGTTTAAGGAGACTGGAGCACTTCTTGTTTCTGGAAGGATTCTTCAGGTGTGTGGGAAAGGTAAAGCTTGTTCTGCAGGGAGCGAGGCCAAGCCATGATTCTGATTTGGGTGGCGTTTATATATCCTCTTGAAGGCTCGGTGGATGTAGCTAGGTCACGTGTGGCATGTGGGGTGCAGGTTCACAATGCCCATTGAGCTTAAAGGGCTTCAGCCTCCCCCTTCGTGTGGGTCAGCCTGGGCTGAGACAGTTTTCCGGGCTGGCGTCCGTCTTATTGTAGCCGCACCGAGTACTTCACATGTCTTTTAAAAGACCATTTACGTGTTAACAAGGCTTTGTTGTGAGGCTTTGTTGTTTTTTTCATCCCTTCATCTCCACTCTGCCTATTGCTGGAAGAATTAATCAACCCCCGACATTTTTAGTAGCCCCCCCCCCCAAAATTTGGCTATAGTTGCGCCTCTGGTGGGGCTCATGGCAGTCTGGAAGGTTCTCGCACCTTGGAGAAAACATGTTAGTACACTCTCTTTGATTTTACAGAATGTGAAGAATGATGCACCTTGTTGATCGGAACCAAATAGTAGGAAACAAATGTATCATTTTCGCTTGAATGTGCATAATGGACAACAACACAAAGACCCCAGTAACGATGAGAGAGGCTTGCCATTGGCTCACGGGATTCTGGGTGAAGCTTCGTGGGATTTTATTGAAGCCCACACCAATACCGTAGGAACAGCAAGAGTGCCTAATCCATTTCTTCACAGGATTTGGGGAGCGCTTGCAGGGGTTGAAGCATAATGGAAATTACGGTTGCTGGGAAAGCATCAATCATGAGGAGGGTGGGGAAACATCGGTCATGAGAGTGTTAGGGGGAAATCAGTTATGAGGGATGCTGGGAACACATCAGTCATGAGGGTGCTGGGGGAATATCATTCATGAGGGATGCTGGAGAAACATAATTTGTAATATCATAGCTTGCTATAGGGTGCCTTGGGGATAAGGCAACGTTAGCCCTGTGCGCTAGACTACTATGCAAAGGATGCAAGAGGGGGTTGTAACAGAGAAGGAGCGGGGGTCATGACACTATGGGCCCAAGATGTTTTCTCTTGTCACCATGCCAATATAATTTCTGATACCCTCAACAAAGGGTGGAAAGAATGAAAATAATGAATAGCTTATATCTATGTTAAAAAGCAGTGGCCTAAAAAAATGGTGGATGACCAGTAGCACTGTGGAATCACAGCAGCAGAACTAACAAATTATCTTTGTGACAGGGTAAATTGAAATAGGAAACGAAGGAGCATTTCCTAATTTAAAAACAGAAATCCAATTGCATCAGAAAAGAATCAGCATAACAATCTTTAGAGTAAAGAACAAAAGAAAACAGACCTGGCCAACAGTAACAGGTAACCTAGTTTGGCAATAAAGTTATTAAGTGCATCAGATGAGTTAGGAATATAAGAAATGTAGGAGAGAGAAATGTTTTAGGATAAAGCAAAGCAGGGGAAGAAAAAATCAAGGTAACTGAACAGCAGGTGTCAGAGGGGGGTTAAACATCCAGTGTGTACACCTGTTTGACCCTGACAAAATTAGCTTTGGAGCATAGCAAATAAAATGTAGCACTTTTAATTTGATTATTTGAAACTATTACTAACAAAACTGTGTTTTTTATTCAAAGATTAGTGTTTTACCAGCTATTATTTCATATAATTGCCTGGGTTTTGTCGGCCACAGCACTAATGACACTCACTATTTGAAAAATGCTGCAATGTATTTTTAACTTACAACATGAGTTAAGAGTAGGTCTCCATGTAAAAAGAGTGTAAAACACTGTACAAACTGGGACAATATTTTAGGCAAAACCTTAAATTGTAACTCCAGAAGCAAGTATCCTTCCGTATTGCTATCATCCTATCTCCACCTTATCTAGTCCAACACAGAGCACCCCATTACGCATCAAAATGATACATATCACCTACTACTCCCTACTTACTTGAAAAAATAGTTTACCATCCCAATCTCATGCATAATATCTTATGTTATGTTCATAATGCACACTTGCCATTACAATATCTCAAACAATTTTTATTTCTAATATGTGGCAGTGAACATCACTTCCAAGATTGATGCAGAAAAATGTTTCACAATTTTCACAAGCAACACATTTAGACAAACAACATTGAACAAGCAGTATCAAAAAGGTTAGCATGCCGTACCTACATCTTAGTATCACCAGCTGTTGATTCTAAATCAACTATCCAAGGTGAGATCTACCTACAACATAAATTATCACTGTGGGGTGGAAAAATCACAGCATGAATTAAGAAACAGATCCAACTGTCTAGATATGGTTGAGAAGTAGACGTACGTTTCGGTCATAAAGTTTTCTGATGTATCCACTCCAAAAAGTTTTTCAGTCGAGACAATGTTCTCTTTATGGTGAATAACTTTTCTTGTAATAATGTCAGATTCAATTCAATTATGGAGCCTCCTCCAGGTTTATGGCAGTGGTCTTTGGCTGCACAGATGGGTTGCCTTATTTGAAGTTGCACCACCATTTACAACAATCCTCAATGTGTCTATTGACAGAGCATTGTTGACCAAATCAACAATTTAGGTCCGGATACCTATTTTGAACAATAGAATATGATGGCATCCTGCTCAAACTCATATGGCTCGTATGGTAGAATGGCATTAACAGTAGTTTCAAATTCACTTGGATCGAATTTTGATTTCCTCTTTCTGTAAGTATTCTTCAGTTACTTCTTGGAATGAAAATAAATGATGACCCCATAATTTTAGATCTCTCTTTTTTTGAGTGTACAACTAAACATCAGTTTAAGAAGTACAACCAATATGGCAAAATGGTTTCTGTGAGTGACACTTTCATAGAGATCAATGTACCTTTCAGTGGGCATTACAAACCAAATTGTAAAGGGCACATCCGTAGATTTATCAATACATGATCGTCAGTATTTCTTTACACAAAAAAGTCCTTCCGTCTTTGGATTATAGGGTAAAACGTGGCTAAAATGCTGAACCCATGCCATCTTAAGTTTTTAATTTTTTCATTAAAGAGTATTTTTATTGGTATTTCAATTGCATGAAACAAAAATACAGTAATACAATATATTGGGGTTTGCATTGCATGAGACAAAAATACAGTAAAACAACATAAAGGCGATACAGTGTGACCACTCAGTAGTACGAAGTCAATAGCATTGTACAGTTTTCAAAGTGAAATGGTTATGCACATTTTAACATTACCATTATACACACCACAGTACAGTTTAATTACAGTAGATGTAGCTTTAGGGGATATTTTTGATACACAAGGCATAAGTAATCTATTCTAATTGAAGTGGCACAGAAGATTCCATCCACATATTGCTAGTACTACTAAGGGCCTGATTACATTCTTGGCGGACAGGGTTACTGCATCACAAACGTGACAGATATCCATTCCGCCAAATTACAATACTATTATATCCTATGGAACTTGTAATACGGCAGACTGGATATCTGTCATGTTTGTAATGTAGTAGCCCATCCACCAAGATCATAATCAGGCCCATAGTCTAAGCCAGCAGCCCAAGAACTATTTGAGTATACAACAAAAAATGAGGTAGGACAACTATTGGTATTTAATAATACTAGAAGGCCTCTTTTTCTTATTTATTTTGCTCATGTCTATTGCCTTTTAAGAGTAGAGCATCTCTACTGTACATCATACCAGAACCAGTTTTCAATTTTCAGCATGTGTGAGGGGAATGAGGAATAAGGAAAAATCAGCAGAGATTACATTTTACAATACTATATTTGTATTAAAATATCAACATTTTGCAAGGCGAAAGTTGCAGACCTCATTCAGGGGTGATAATGGCAACTGGGCCCAAACCACAGTGATTGAGTGTGTTTGCCACTAGCGTAATGGGAATCATCTTACTATGGCTCTGCAAACTGGGCAGAGTACAGCCTAATCAAGGGAACAGTCAGGGGCTTCTCAGGGAGGTAGTGCAAGTAACAAGAGCTCAGAGCTCAGCAATCAACTAACAGACACAATAGTGTATTGACCAGCACAGTGTTTATCTTTTAGTTAAAATCAAGTACTTTAATCTAACAACAAAACCAGATACTTCACAGTTCAAAAGAAATGCAAGTACAAGTTTGCAACCTCAGTTACGGTCTTCAGTAATGTGCTTGACATTAGGCTTAGGCGGAGAACACTGCTCCTTTCACCGAGTTTGCAGAGTTTTTCGAACTACCCTCAGCACGCAGAGTTCTGAAAAACTGTGCTTGAGTGGAGTTTTTTCCTCACTCGTGCTTACCAATGTTAAGTTGGCGATTGCAAGTGAGGAAAATTCAATGCTAAACCACCTCCCAGCAAGATTTATGATCGCGGATGGTCACTACCGCTCACGTTGAGAAACCTTTGTTCATGTTGAGAAAGCTTCTCCTCTAGTAGAACATCTACTTGACCAGCAGGAAGAAGCAGCACCCTCTTGCGCTCTGCAAGGTGCCATCCGCACTGATTTTACCGTGTGAGGCAAACACCCAGGGCTAAAAATCAGTACAAATGGCGTAATCTAATGCACACTGCCTCTTACTGAACTCCATGTTTCGCGGTGGAGTTTTTTGATCACTTCACGAAGTTCTACTCAGCAAAACTCTGTGGACTCTGCGGAACTATAAAACTCTGCCCAGGCATGCTAATGAACACTGTCCCAGTATACTATATCCATAGACATTGATTAGGTGCAGAGCTCTTAAAATGCCCAACTGATCAAATGTGCAACTTAGGTAAACATCTTTTTACTGCTTGTGTTCATTTGACAAAACGTCAAGTTATGTGGCAGACTCATATTTACCTTCTGGTCACCCATTGCTTCCTGTTGTATGCAAAGCTCTACTTTTAAATATTTGTTTGCATTGCAGTTTTCTTACTGTGGTTTTGGTATTTAGTTCACGTTTCTGACCTCGCAGCAGTGGCTTAATTTCTGTAGAGGCTGTGGTAGCGACCTTGCATTGGAACAGGGACCGTGATACAAAGTCAGAGTGGCAGTCCTGCACAGCAGCACTCATCGTTAGTGGTGGTGTCCTAAGCAGAGTGCAAACAAGTGGCGAGGTACACAAGTTGCTGTGTCCATGCTGAGGCATTCTTGATGCTATCCTAGCAGTTGTGACCTTCGAGCCAATCAGAGTTTTCTGCTTTGATGGCCATGCTGCTCCTGACTCAAAATGTTGGCAGCCACAGCATAAATCTCTTGGGCTCACCGTGTACTGCCTGTTGACACAGTGATGCTTGCCTTGAAAAAATCTTGTTGCAGTGTTCCAAAGAACCTCTCAAAAAAGGCCGATCGGAAGATCCTCCCATGCATGGTGCACTCCAGGCTTTGATCCCTTTGCTAGCCACCTTTCTCCAGATGCTTCCCATGCCAGTAAAACACTGGACTGCCCCTGAAGAGCTAGGCACACGCCTTCCTTCTCTGATCAGGCAGGATTCAGGTCCTTTACTGAGACCTGCAACTCCTCCATTAGAAAGTAAATATCATTTCACCTCTAAGAGACAGCCTGCCAGGCAGACATCAGCACTGGTCACAGAGTAGCTCAAGTTCTCTGTGAAGCACTGCCTTCCTTAGACAAGAAGGACGTGGAACTGGAACAGAGAAGTATGTTTTCTATTCCACTCTTGTACGCATTTTAAGGGCAAGATAAGAGATGTGAGTCCACTATCTAAAGTTCCAGAACTAGCTTTAGTTGGTTCTGTTTAAATTCTCATGTTCTTCAGAAGCAGCCTTTGTGCCAAGTCATGTTACAATTAAACTGGGTCCAAGGAGTGTTTAAAACATGGGCACAGTTCAATATTTGATCTCTACACCTTGTCTCTAATCCTCCTTCCTGAAGCAGCAATTGGAGAAAGACAAACAAAACTGGCAGCCCTCTGTAGTTTACCTAAATGCAGGGCCAATTGACAGTGCCAAATAGCTGTGATTGAAAAAAGATAATCAACAGCCTTTTGCTAACAGGACCCTCATTGAAATTTTAAGGGAACACATTCACTTTAATGTCTATGTGTCCACTCTCCAGCACAAGAATACAGGCAATATACTTCCATTGTCTGGAGAATCTGTCTTTATTCTCTATCTTGTGGCATGCTGCACTAGGATCTTTCAAAATGGATACCAATGGCCTCAGTACTCAGACTGATATCACACTTAGAGCCTGAATACCATAAATGTACTTCATATCCAACGCACTCACAGACTCAATTCAATTCAAAAACTTTATTCGATCATTTGTTAATAATCATAAAAGTACATACATACAAAAACAGTTAAAAACATATGGGTACAGCAGATTTTAGAACATTCAAGTATCAAAAAGCATATTATTCCTCCAGCGTACCGACTTTAAGATAAATACAGCAGTAAAAAAACAGATGTCCTGCGACCCAAGACCAAATAAAAGCCTCATAGCAGATACAATTGTGGATACATTATATTTTTTAAAAAGTGCAACAAGCAAATGAACAGTCCCCATCCGCAATCTTGTCAAAACATATTGGTGGGAACGAATAGTAACCATTTTAAGGTAACCTGCGAATCCTGATTCTGCCATGTTATACCTATCGTAAAAAACATGTGTAGAAAACTTAGAAGTAGCTACATTCCGCTTTACCATACTAGCCCTCAGGAATTCGTGTTTAAGCTCACTCTTTGGGATGTCTATAACACAAAGTGGATTATCACACACTGCAAGGTTAAAGACATCTTTAAATTCACGAATAATATAATTAAGCCAGGGAATACGGGAACATTTTTCCATATGGAGACAGTCTAAAATAATCTTTTTTGTGAACCCCGTCTGCTCCTTAATCCATATAGATCTCCATACTAACAGTGGTCTTAAATTGATCAAATCAGAAAGATGTTCCAGTCCAACCTCCTGGTGGATCAATTTAGTTGAAGCAGAGGGTGGTAGACACAGAAGTTTTTTAACAAATTTATTTTCCTCCACATGGAGCGTGTTATGGTTACAGTGGCCCCATATACCTGAGCCATAGAGGGCTAGAACAGCGCATTTATGACGATATAAGTACAGCATGTCGGGTATCCGCCTAGAGCCTAGCTTGGATGCAAACTTAAATATGCCAAAGGAACACTTGGCCATTTTGGCTCTTACATTGGTCATTTCGGATGCCCACATCCCCCCACTATTAAAAGTGATACCCAAGTAACAAAATTTGTCAACCACTTGTATTATTTGATCCATAACTGTAAAAGGTCTCAGATTTTTAACTTTCTTACCGCAGGCCATTATAAAAGTTTTTGAATTGTTTATTTTTAATTTTCTCCCATTGATAAAATCCACAAATTTGTCCATGAGTTTTTGCAGCCCAAGAGGGGTTCTCGAAATCAGAACCGCGTCATCCGCATAAAGCAATATCGGAATGGAGAGGCCGCCGGCGGTCGGTGCATCAGCATTGACTGCCCGTAGTTCAAACTCAATTGCATTGATAAAAAGGGAGAAAAGAAGAGGGGCGAGGACACATCCCTGCCTAATACCAGAACCTACCAGAATACTCGGTGTACACTCTCCCGATTGCCCATAACGTATCTTCGCTGACAAGTTCCTGTATAATTGGGCCAAGAAATACATTATTTCTCGTGGTGCTCCCATATCCAGTAAGGTTGACCACAGAAGACCATGGTCAACTAGATCCAAAGCACTGGAAAGGTCAGCAAAGCAAAGAAACAACGAGCCCTGTTTTGCGCGTGTATATTTGCCTATGATGAGGTCCAGGTTTATGCACTGTTCTATTGTGCCTAATCCCTTACGGAATCCAAATTGGGAGTCCGCAAGTATTCCTTTTTCTTCAACCCAGTCCTCCAAACGCCTCAATAATACCCTACTCATTATTTTTAGGGAGGCAGTGAGGAGTGAAATCGGGCGATAGTTTTTTGCCTCTCCTCTCGCACCTTTTTTGTATATAGTGATGATGATGGACTCCCCCCAGGCCTGTGGAGCCGTTGTCATTGCTGCTGCATTAAATACCTTGGTCAGCAGCGGACTCCAAATGGAAACCTCGGCTTTATAGAGATCGACAGGTACCCCGTCGGGGCCCGGTGCCTTCCCCCCCCTTGCTACACCGGATGGCAGCGTCCACCTCAGTGACTGTGATGTTAAGAGGTAAGGGGGTGGCAATCATAGCCTCCCTATCACCCCCTGTAGCTAGTCCATTCGGGTTAAAAATGCTTGAAAAGTGAGCAACCCATTGTTCTTCGCTCACCTGAGCAGACAATACCGGGGCTTCGTCATTTTGAAGAAAGGGGCTATTGACAGTGGACCAGAAAAGCTTGGTATCCTTAAGATCCACTGCCTTTGTCAGATTGTTCCAGGCCTCTTCCCTCAGTTCCTGTTTCCTGGCCTTCAGGTGGGTTGTATATTCCCTTCTCAGGGCCCTGACTACTTCCTTATCCCTAGGTTTACAACAAAGAGCGGCTTTAAGGTTTTGTAAGGATTTTGTGCATTCCTTATTGAACCATCCACTAGTGGTACTTGGTCCTTTAAGTTTTGTACCAGTTAAGATTTTAGCAATATTTGTATTAATGGTATCAAAACTAGCAAGAATGTCGGCACTGCCTTTGTCGGCTTCGAGACAGCTTTCCACCTCCTGTAAACAGGCTGATACTATAGTACATAATAGGCGCTCCTCATTATGCCTGCCCCATTTAATTCTTGGGCCATTTAGTCTGTGTGGGACTACATCTGTCACTGTACCATGCGACACCTTTACCTTATCCCCCCACAAGGAAAGATACATTGTTAGGCAGTTGTGGTCACTAAGGGCTAAGTCTACTATTACGGGAGAGGTACACAAAGCCATAATACTGGAAGAGACAATGAGGTAATCGATAACATAACCGTCGCACAGTTCCTACCAATAAAGGTCGGTACCGGATTTCCCTCACTTTCAGCGCCAGGTAACATAATACATAAATCCAATTTGAGCATGAGAGTGTTTAAAGAGTCACCATAGGCCGAGTGAAGGAAGTGGGTCTGATCTTCCCCAACCTCCCCCCCATACCCACACACCCTATTGCCAGGAAAAGGACACATGTAAATGTTAAAATCACCTCCCCACAGAATTTCAAAAGACATTCCACTACGACCACACAGCCTTTCCACCTCAGCATCAAGTTATTCAACCATATCGGAGTTAGAGTGGTTAAAAGCGTTGTTATAGTGATTTATTAATAAGACATTTCGCCCATTCCTATGTTGCAGCCACAACAACTGTGAATGCAAACCAACGGTCAGGTGGGTTTTCACGTGGACCGGTAACATCACAGAAAGCAGTATCACCAGCCCACCGCTGGCTCTACCCATATTAGATGGCAGTGCATGACAATTGTAGGCAGCATACCCATCAAGGTAGACGTCTTCGACCGCCCAGGTCTCCTAGAGACATAGGATGTCGAATTGGGTTATAAATTCTAGCCACCCTAAACAATCTATCTTGTTGTTCCACCCAGCAATATTCCAACTCGCTAGCTTATAGCCCTTCTCTATTGAACATATAGCCTCGCTGGGTGACGGGGGCATGTGGAGCGGAGTTACATCCTCGATCACTGGGTCATCAGATAGCCTGGGGACACTAACACACATCGGTTGGTCTATGTAACTTATGGTATCATCGTCAGGGGTAAAGAATTCCGGGTTACAGTGAGTCTGTCCATTTGTAAGTATATTGCAACTGGAAAATCGGGCGGCATTATACCCTTTGGGCAGGTTGTCCTCGGTAGAACCACTTGCCCTCTTACATGAACTCATGTCTCCCCCCGTATCCCCACAAGTTCCCTCACCCACCTCCCCCATGGCTTGTTGGCATCAATCACAATCTTCCAACCCACTAAACACGTCAAACCTATTGATGGTCTCTAGGGGCGTGAAGGGTTTAAGGTGATCCATTCTTCTGTGTGTTAAGGAATTATACCTTGGAGCAACAATGTTCCACCCATGCGGGTCTGCTACTGTTGTGGAATAATGACCATTAGATGAAAAACCATTGTTATAGAAGGGTGGACAGTATGGGTTTGAATACATTTGCCTTGATAAAAGGGGGGGGGGAGTGGCCGAGGTTGGTGGTGAGGTGGGAACACCACTGAGCGAGGGTAGAAATAAGTGAGTGGGCAAGGAGTGATATGGTTGTTATCGTGATCAGAGGGCCAGTTAAGTATAAAGTGAACAGCATTCTGGTCTCTAAAGTTTATGACCACAATGTCGCCCTCAATGTCTTTAGGTCTTCCTCCTAGCCAGGGGAGACGGCGAACGTGGACAATTTCGCCATTGATGTTATTAGCTATAGGTCTATACAAACTTAGCCAGTGCATTATTTTATTTTTTAACTGGGCAAAGCCCTCCCGTTTGTTCGCTTCTAACTCTGGCACCCCTGTAAGGACTACCACGAAAGGTACAGCTTCCGGTGGGAGTTCTGGAAGAGGGCCCTTATTATAATTACCTCGGGGGGGGTCGCCCAATCCCCCTATCCCTCTTCTTATTCCCAGAAGCTTGATCTGAACTATTTGACGGTCCACTGACCGTTACAGCAGGGGGCAAAGTGGGTTTATTCTTTGGTAAAACAGGATTACCTTTAGGTATAATTTCACTCACAGGATGTAAGGTTTGAGACATAGAGGTAGTCTGAACAGGGACAGGAGTAGGGGTTATCGCTGGGGTACCTGAAGAGGTCTGTAAGATGGAAGTTTGTGTGGCAGGATTAGAAGGTACCTTAGTAATTGCTACCTTACTACCCAGTTCTCGCTCTATCTTCCCAAGCCTATCGTTTAGTATATTAAGTCTTTCTACGATGGCTAGAGTATGGGCCCTTATTATGATCTCTATGCTATCGATAAGGGCACCATTTGAAGATTTCTGTGGTGTCACGACAACCGGAGGGTTATGGGTAGAGCTGTCCTGAGTTACTTTGGGGGTAGGACAAGAATGTATAGATGGAGCAGCTATCATTCCTTTATCTATTGTTTGTAACCTTTTTCCCTCATTACTAGCACCATTTTTAATACCAAAATCTGCATGGTTAATTTTCCTCTTCGGTACATCTGGTTTTTTTCGCCTTTTTTTATTAGGTGGGAGGCCATACGTTTTAACAGGCGTAAATTTCTTTGCCCTGTTTCTTACTACTTTGGTTTGCATAGGGGTAGGAGTTATTTGTGCCTTAGTTATGACTATGGTTTTAGTTGTACAGGGATGAGTAGAGTTAGATGTCGATATATTAAGAGTGTCTTGGGGTTCAATTTCATTCATAGACGTACCCTCTCTAAATATTAAGGGAACGCTATCCTGAGAGGGAATACAAACATTCTCAAAGGGGGAACCCTCCACAGTAGGACTAATCAATACAGGTGAATCGGTTAATAACCTGTTTTTTAAGCTTTCTACCGAGCGTCTGCGCTCCGCCCGGCGTTCTGCAAGGGTAGGAGTAGTGGGGGTGTCCAAAACAGATTTCTTGAAATAATTATCTAGTTTCCCATTAATTAAACTCACAGATTTCTCCGGGCCGACCAGCTCCGGTGTTAGAAATTCAATGGACATAATTTTCAATGTGATATATCCCCCACACACTTACACCAAAAGTCCAGGGCAGAACAGTAATCGACCAGGGGATCTGGCCCAGCCCGGCCTCCTCAGGCCTCTGAGGGCCACAGTGGGCCCGCCCTTTGCCCAGGCTTAGCCCCGGGCGCTCCCCCGCGCGCTCCCGCGCAGCAGGGCTCAACTATTCTTATAGGGTGCTTACTCCAATTAGGTGAGTGGGCGGGGCAATGAGGGAGAGCAGCCCAGGTGTGACGGGCGCGGGGTTTCCCTTGGACTCCTGGGAGAGTGAGTCCACACCCCTTAGCTCGCAGCCCTCAAGCCCTAGTCCTCCCTCACAGGCGGTACAAAATCCTTCTGCCCAGGTCCCAGGGCAAAGCGGGACCCGCGAAGCAGGTTCCGCGAGAAGCAGCAGCAGTAGAGATGGAATCCTTGGTTTGTCCCAGCAGTAGGGGTCAATCAGCAAGCTGACCCGGTCACGACAGGTAGAGTAAGTGTGTCCCGCGTTCTAGGAGCAGGCGGGGCACTTTATCTCGGTCCGAGGGGCGGGGCGATGAGGGAGAGCAGGCCAGGTGTGACGGGCGCGGGGTTTCCCTTGGACTCCTGGGAGAGTGAGTCCACACCCCTTAGCTCGCAGCCCTCAAGCCCTAGTCCTCCCTCACAGGCGGTACAAAATCCTTCTGCCCAGGTCCCAGGGTGAAGCGGGACCCGCAAAGCGGGTTCCGCGAGCAGCAGCAGCAGTAGAGATGGAATCCTCGGTTTGTCCCAGCAGTAGGGGTCAATCAGCAAGCTGACCCGGTCACGACAGGTAGAGTAAGTGTGTCCCGCGTTCTAGGAGCAGGCGGGGCACTTTATCTCGGTCCGAGGGGCGGGGCGATGAGGGAGAGCAGGCCAGGTGTGACGGGCGCGGGGTTTCCCTTGGACTCCTGGGAGAGTGAGTCCACACCCCTTAGCTCACAGCCCTCAAGCCCTAGTCCTCCCTCACAGGCGGTACAAAATCCTTCTGCCCAGGTCCCAGGGTGAAGCGGGACCCGCAAAGCGGGTTCCGCGAGCAGCAGCAGCAGTAGAGATGGAATCCTCGGTTTGTCCCAGCAGTAGGGGTCAATCAGCAAGCTGACCCGGTCACGGCAGGCAGACTGATATCACACTTAGAGCCTGAATACCATAAATGTACTTCATATCCAATGCACTCACAGACTCAAAATGCACACAGGCAACACCACCATTGTAGGCATTACACTCTGTCTGACCGTCCAACTGGCTCCTTGAGCCCGTCAGATACATGGTGGTAGGTCTCTCCAACTGCCAACTGTCTGCCTACCATGGTAATGTGGTGGGCGGAACTCCACAGTCCGATGGTGGTGGGACCGCCTCCGACGGGTTGATGGTTGTGGTCCCACCGGTATTATAATCATGCTGTACGTTACATGATTGGGTGTATTTGACAGTTGGGCTTTATGTATTCCTCCTAGGCAACCACACACAATAGAGAGCGGTCCATCACTGGCAGTATAGGAAGGCAGAGCTCGGCACAGCCCTTCTTACACTTGAATAGGCTGTGTCCTGCCCCACACAAAGGACAATATAGAAAAACAGTGGTCCTAGACCTTGGTTTAAGCATGTATGAATCAAATTTACCTTAATCTTTCAACAATTCTGAGCGTGTAAACTTATCAGCTCTAGGTAAGCAAAAACCAATCAAAAAATTAGTAATGTCCAACAACCAAAGAGATTTCAAACAAACATATTTTAAATTTCATAATTAGAACAGCAGTAGATGTGCTGTATTCAAGGCATGAGTTAAGGAAAAGTGGTTTCTCTAGGGGAACGAGCAAAAGGTGTGCTCGGGTGAAGGTGCTCAGGGAAAAGGGTTAAGATAGTTCAACAGATTGGACTGTTAGTAACTTGTCAGTCTGCATCGGCCTGGCCACAATAGATCAAATTATAGACAAATTATTATTTATAAGTTTTTAATTGTTGGCGATGTATCGTTTTTTAGCACCGGGGAACAGGAGGCCAGTGGTCCAGGCTCGAATTTTTGTGGGAGTCGAGGTTTCGACCCGACTTGTGGCATGAAGGGCTATTTGGGGCCTCAGCCTGCAGGTCTTCTTCAGGACACGGGTGGGCAATCAAGGAGGGTGTTCAAGTTATACACCTAAATGAAAAAGGGGTCCATGAGGTTTGTGTACAAGGTTATCAAAACAGCGGGGCCAACGTAGTGGTCCTAAGTCACACCTCAGACTTCATAAGGCTTACCCGCAAAGAGTTGCGGGCCGGGGGAAATTTCTCCTAGTCACGGATCAGGTCCTCATCTGTAAATAAAAGGCTAATCAGTGCCAGTGGAAAGGGCTGTAGCAGGGATTCTGCTCCTACACAGAACTGTGCATAGAGACTCGGAAGCTTAGTAAATTAGGGTGTGCGAAAACTCACCTTATCAGACTAGCATCAGTGTCTCATTGGTTCTTCCATAACACCAATGATTAGACAACCCAGAACATGGAAATTAGATTACCTCAGGCAATGTGGAACACATGAACACTCTTTCGTTATACTATCATACCAGTCCAATATAGGGAGTAAAAGAAGACACGTGCAAGTTTGAAATATTTATTTCTAATGCCGTGTTCTCATGCGCAGTATCTTAGCGAATACAAGCAGACATATTACAACCAACAAGATTATCAGCATATTTACTATTCCATAAAATACAAAGGGAGAAAGCATGTTATAATGCTAAATGGGAACAGTTTTAAAATATACCTATATTTCACCCTTCCTTGCTAGTAGGTTATTTTATATCTACAGAAGGTCTCTTGGGATTACAAAGGCGGCCCCATACCTCTGGTACTTACAGAAATGGATCACATCAGATTCTACACCAGCTCTCAGCATGCAAATGTTCTCCAAGTGTCTGTGATCATGCCTACGCAGTGCATTATTAAACACGCCAATCTCAGAAGTGGTCGCAGCTGCATATATGTTATGTCTAGAACGTGCGCTGATCAGTCCGAACAACAACCACTGTGTTGAAATAACCTTGAAATAACCTTGAAGGCCTCGGCACTCACTGTTCTGACTAAGCTTACCAAGCAAGGCTGCTAATATAGAAAAACATGTTATTTTAGTGTGAAGCAAAAGACTCTGCTAAACTCTAGACTTTTAATAAAGTGTAATGTAAATTGATACTTGTATAGCGCACTACTCACCCGCAAGGGTCTCAAGGCGCTTGAACGAATACCGCTGTGGAACCCATCCTGGCTTTCCCTGTGAGGCGTCCACTCCTGGGCACCCCCAAGGTGGAAGCCAGGCATCCTTAGCGTTGTGGGGGCCGTTGTGGAGATTAAGCAAGCTATTGCCCAGAGTTGCAGAGTGGGACTCCATGATTGGAATAGGCACTGAGGCAAGAATTATCAGGTCCGTGGAATTTTGAGCCCAAGACCCGCCGAGGCAGGGAATTGAACCCTGGTCCCGGGCTAGACCTCTGCATCAGGGTCTGCCACTCTTACCATTGAGCCACACTTCTCCAGTGTGTGTGTGCCGTGTGCAAAGGCAGCAGAAAGGAAAAATGGGGTTTTAACTTCTAATAAGTTCATGTCAACTAAAAACTGTGTGAATGCAAGGTTTAGCCCCATGACACTCTCCCTTCATCTGAACACGGATAAGAAGGGGTCAGATTTGGAAAGCAGAGTTCAAGAAAAATAGTCAGAACCAAGTTCAAATTGCCACAAGTGAAAAAACTGAAGCAGACACCCAAAAATCGGGAAGTACATCAAATCAAGCAATTTTATCCACAGGTATAGGGAAGTCAATAGGCCTGGGTGTAAAAAAATGAATGCGAGAGAAAAAATAAAAACATCCGATGTCCAACATGTGACCAGGGTCATAGAAGAGAGAAGCAATAACACATCTCAATCCAATAATATATATGCAAAGCATGTCGCAACAGCCTCCAATAGGAAGTAACTGTTCTCATCTGAAAACATTTCAGCCATCCAATTTAGCAAAGGGAATGAACATACATGTTCCTCAATAACCGGAGCCTCAAGCACTATCAGAGGACAACTCGGGTCTTCTTCAATGTAACTGCATGCCAATCAATCAATCAATCAATCAATCAACCAATCACGGCATTTATATAGCGCGCTACTCACCCGGGAGGGTCTCAAGGCGCAGGGGGAGAAGGGTATGTCACTGCTCAAATAGCCAGGTCTTGAGTTGCTTCCTGAAGGAGAGGTGGTCTTGGGTACGCCGAAGGTGAATGGGGAGGGAGTTCCAAGTCTTGGTTGCCAGGTAGGAGAAGGATCTTCCTCCGGCGGTGGCTCTGCGGATGCGTGGTACGGTGGCGAGTGCGTGGCTGGTTGATCGTAGCTGGCGCGCGGGCGTGTAGAAGGTCATGCGGTCGTTGAGGTACTTGGGGCCCAGGTCGTGTAGAGCCTTGTGTGCGTGGGTGAGGAGTCTGAACGTGATTCTCTTGCTGACGGGGAGCCAGTGCAGTTCTTTCAGGTGTCCGGTGATGTGGCTGTGTCGGGGGATGTCCAGGATGAGTCGTGCGGAGGCGTTCTGGATGCGATGGAGTCTTCTCTGGAGTTTGGCTGTGGTTCCGGTGTAGAGGGCGTTCCCGTAGTCCAGACGGCTGGTGCCGAGTGCCTGGGTCACGGTCTTCCTGGTTCCAGTGGGGATCCATCTGAAGATCTTGCGTAGCATGCGCAGGGTGTTGAAGCACGAGGAAGAAATGGCGTTGACTTGTCTGGTCATTGACAGGGAGGAGTCCAGGATGAAGCCCAGGTTGCGTGCGTGGTCCGTTGGTTTGGGAGCGGTGCCCAGGGCTGGGGGCCACCAGGAGTCGTCTCAGGCGGAAGGTGATGATCCCAGGATGAGGACTTCCGTCTTGTCTAAGTTCAGTTTAAGGCAGCTGTTCCTCATCCAGTCGGCAACGTCTTTCATCTTTTTGTGTAGGTTGGCTTTGGCGGTGGTGTGATCGTTGATGAGGGAGAGGATCAGCTGGGTGTCGTCGGCGTAGGAGATGATGTTGAGGTTGTGTTGGCGTGCGATGGCTGCGAGGGGGCTCATGTAGACGTTGAAGAGGGTCGGGCTGAGAGAAGATCCTTGTGGTACGCCGCAGATGACTTCGGTGGCCTCGGATCTGAATGGAGGGAGGCGGACTCTCTGGGTTCTTCCGGTGAGGAACGAGATGATCCATTCCAGCGCTTTCTCTCGGATCCCGATGTTGCTGAGGCGCTTCACTAGGGTTCGGTGGCGGACCGTGTCGAACGCTGCGGAGAGGTCCAGGAGGATGAGGGCCGCTGTTTCCCCGTTGTCGATCAGGGTTCTGATGTCGTCGGTGGCTGCGATCAGGGCGGTCTCGGTGCTGTGGTTGGCCCGAAATCCGGACTGCGAGTGGTCGAGGGATCCGTTCGTCTCGAGGAAGGCGGCAAGTTGTTTGTTGACGGTCTTCTCGATGACTTTGGCCGGGAAAGGAAGGAGCGAGATGGGACGGTAGCTCTTGAGGTCGGTGGGGTCCGCCGTTGGTTTCTTCAGGAAGGCGATTAGTTTGGCATGCCTCCAGCTCTCCGGGAAGGTGGTGGTGTGGAAGGAGGAGTTGATGGTGTCTCGGAGATGGGTTGCGATGGTGGCGACGGCTTTGTTGAAGACGTGGTGTGGGCACGGGTCGGTTGGTGATCCTGAGTGGATGGAGTTCATCGTGCGGATGGTGTCTTCGGTGCTGATCGGGGTCCAGTTGCAGAGGGTGGTGGTGGCGGTGCGTGGTCTGTGAGTCAAAGCTGTTGTGTATGTCGGCGATCTTGCGGTGGAAGAACGAGGTGAGGGAGTCGCAGAGGTCTTGCAAGGGAGTGATGTTGTTGGTTCCGGCGCTGGGGTTGGAGAACGCTTTGACGATGCTGAAGAGTTCCTTGCTGTCGTGGGCGTTATTGTCCAGTCGTTCTTTGAGTGCCGTCTTCTTGTGGCCCGGATCAGTTGATGGTGTTTGTGGGTGGCGTGCTTGAGGGCGGTCCAATTGTCTGTGGTGTGGTCGAGCCGCCAGGCTTTCTCGAGGGTGCGGCAGTTCTTCTTGGATTGCTTGAGTTCGTCGGTGAACCAGGGGGTTTTCTTGCTGCCAGGTCTGCTGGGAGGGTTCTTTAGTGGTGCAAGGTCATCGGCGCAGGCGGTCAGCCACTTGGTGAGGTTACTGGCTGCTACGTTGGGGTCCGTTGTGCTGGTGGGAGTGTTCTGGCTGAGGGAGGCGGTGAGCTGCTCGGCGGTGATCTTGCTCCAGCTGCGGCGGGGGACCCGTTGCGGTTGGTGGTGGGTCGTAGTTCTACTGAAGCTGAAGTGGACGCAGCTGTGATCTGTCCAGTGGAGTCCGGTGGCGTGAAGGAGACGTGCTTGCTGGATGAGAAGACGGGGTCAAGCGTGTGTCCGGCGTAGTGGGTGGGGGTGTCCACCAGTTGCTTGAGTCCGAGGTTGGCGAGGTTGTCCAGCAGGGCGGTGGTGTTTCTGTCGTTGTTGTTCTCCAGGTGGAAGTTGAGGTCCCCTAGGAGGATGTAGTCGGCGGAGGGAAGGGCGTGCGGGCTGATGAAGTCTGCGATGTCTTCGCTGAACTGCGTGCGTGGTCCCGGTGGTCTGTAGATGAGGGTGCCTCGGAGAGTGGTCTTGGGGTCGGTGTGTATCTGGAAGTGCAGGTGCTCGGCGGCGGAGAAGGTTTTGTCGGAGTTAGTCGAGATGCCGATGGTGTTCTTGTGTACGATGGCGATGCCTCCTCCCGTCTGGTTGACGCGGTCCTTCCGGGTGATCTTGTATCCATCCGGGATGGCTGTGGCGATGTCGGGCGCTGAGGAGGCGTTCATCCAGGTTTCGGTGAGGAAGGCGACGTCCAGTGCAGTTGCGTCGAGCAGGTCCCAGAGTTCCACGGCGTGCCTGTGGACGGAGCGGGTGTTCAGCAGGATGCACTTCAGGTGGTTGCTGTTAGTGTTGGAGTCGACGGGGGCGGTGCAGCTCCGGTGGCAGGTGAAGCGGCAGGCTTTGCAGGCGAAAGGTCCGTTGGTGCGTCTCGGGGTGACTCGGTAGCAGGCAGGGTTCCGTCCGGCATTGAGTGCGTTGAGAGTGGCGTCGTCGTAGGTCTGTCGTGATGTCTTGCTTTGGCGGTGGGGACCGGGGGTTCTGGCGCTGGGCGCGGTCCAGGCGCGGACGGGCGCAGACTGGCTTACCATTGGCGTGCCTTTGGCGCACAATCGGCGCGCCCGCTGCGCGAGCGCACGGTCGCCATTTATGGCGAAGTGCGAGGGAGGGAGGAGCAGCTGGAAGGCACGAGCGGGGAGGGCACAGAAGACAAAGGGGGCGTGTCCTCGTTCACTGCGGCGGGAAGCGGGGAGTGGGGCGGGTGGGCGCAGGGGGCACTGCAGGGAAAAAAGGGCACAGAAACACAGGCAATAGGGGAAAAATGCTTAAACTAGGCAACAAGGATACAGAAAATAAAGAGGAAATACACAAGGATACAGAAATTAAAGAGGAAGTACACAGTTCACGCAGGAGGCCACACCGAGCGTCGTAGGGGGGCGTGGTCAGCAGGCAGGCTCAGCGAGGCTGAGGGCAGCGGCAGGCGGGGAGCACACGCTACAGCTGGTGGCCGTGCGGCGCGGGGGTGTCCTAAGGCTAGGTCACACTCACCTGCGCCGCACGGTCGCCATTTATGGCCAAGTGTGAGGGAGGGAGGAGCAGCAGGGAGGCGGGAGCGGGGAGGGCACAGAAGGCAAAGGGGGCGTGTCCTCATTCACGGCGGCGGGAAGCGGGGAGCGGGGCGGGTGGGCGCAGGGGGCACTGCAGGGAAAAAAGGGCACAGAAACACAGGCAATAGGGGAAAAATGCTTAAACTAGGTAACAAGTATACAAAAAATAAAGAGGAAATACACAAGGATACAGAAATTAAAGAGGAAGTACACAGTTCACGCAGGAGGCCACACCAAGCATCGGCAGGGGCGTGGTCAGCGGGCAGGCTCAGCAAGGCTGAGGGCAGCGGCAGGTGGGGAGCACACGCTACAGCTGGTGGCCGTGCGGCGCGGGGTTGTCCTAAGGCTAGGTCAAGAACTCCAAGAACTCATTCGCCGCTGCTAACACATTCCAACGTCCCAGGACTCCATGCATCGCTGTAAAGGCAATAATCCCTCCGCCAAAACAAAGCAATTCATGAGGAACCAAGGGGCTCATCAGTTGATCATAATCCGCGTTGGGAGACACCGTATTGCAGAGACACAAATCCAGGGCCCAGTCGAAATCGCAACTCAGGCAATGAAAGACAGGCTGGATGCATGTGAAAAAGGAAAATCAAAACGATAATCCATAAGCTGCACTCAATGTAGCAAGAGGCAGTGCTCCGTAATTTTCAAGCATTCAGTTGTGGAGCAGCAGCAGCCGTGACAGATCTTCTCGCAACACATGACATGCATCCATTTTAAAATAAACAGAACAGCAGAAGTAGGCCCGCAACCTGAGCGAGCATTAAGGGAAATCTACCAAACAGGCTGAAAAAAATTGAATGAAAAAATGCCGGGAACACACCAAATATAATTTGAAAAGAAGGCACATGGCCACTGTTAACAACTTTAAAAAAGTGAGCCAGCCCTGTGGTGGGGGACGCATTAAAGATAGTGTGAATTAATTCACCAAATGCAAGGGAAAATCCGTATTTAATAAAGCATGCACTTCTGTGCGGGTGTTTGCCAATTGATGGACAAATGTTTCTCTAGCAGATGTGAGGGCGACTTCTTTCTTAGACAATAGAGCTCTAATGCGACTCATCTTGTTGCACTCTGCTTTCAACGTCGGAATCGATGGCCAGATGGAAACATCGAGCTTCCCATGCGGAGGAGGAAACATTACATTTTTATAGCAGACTACACGTTCACTGACTGTAACCACATAAGGAATGCCGGCTACCATCCCACACCAATCCTCATTATTTAAAAGTAAATTACTACAGTTTGCTAGCAGGTGCCGGTGTACCTTTTAAAATACAGGCCAAATTTGTCTCATTCTGATTACAAGAGCCATGCAATTGGATATTCCTACACATTAATGAGTGATCTGGTGTAGTGCAATCCTCTCCATTCAAATAAACCTATTTTCCCTCCCTAAGGCACATATAGGTAAACGGTAGTGACTAAGCTTCATGAAGATAAGCGGTGCCCAGAGGTTCATATCTACCAATTGCATAGTACTTCATGCAGGCCTCGAATTTGAACAGAGGGAAAGGTAAAGTGATTACCCATGGACTAGCCACACAGTAGAATTTGTCTCGGCCACAGAAAATGGCAAAGGTTCCAACTTCTCATTGTGTAACATAGAAAAAGTTGCATCTTTCATAGACATAAAATGTTGCTTTTCAGTTAAATTAAAAGGGGCAAACAAAGATGATGTGTTCATGTAGTGCCAGGGCACTTTTCCTGACTTTAACGTCTGCAAAGTCCAGGCAAATTGCATAATAGAACGCAATTGATTTTCACCATGATACAAAACAGACACATCTTTTTGCACAATATCAACAACAGATGAAACTATATTATCTAATGTGTAAATGCGGGAAGAAAGTGTCTTAATGCTGTTGTCTACAACTGCTAGCACTTTTTCTAAATGTGTTTGATCTATTGCTCTAATGCGAGAAGCAGCCTCAATCTGGGACAGTTTCCGACTTCGTTATAAACAGCATATATCCATCTCTTAGATGTGCCAGAAGCCGGGCCTTTGACAAAATCATTCAGATCAACATTGTCAGTCAACTTAGACAAATGCAGCTTAACTGATGCTAAAGTTAAATGTTTAAGCCAACTCTGACATAATTTGTCTACAGAATAGGTAGTCATAGAATGGCCACTTTCAAAACGGAGATCCACCCTAACCTGTGTGTAGCCTTGAGCTAAACCCAGAAAACGATGTTGACAAGCATCTGCACTTTTGTGCCAGATCAACCAACCCTTAGGATCCAAGCTGGATATGTTAAAGGTAGAATTCAATAGCAGCGTCTGTAATTCTTCAATTGAAAAATTGGTATTATTATTCCAACTGGAGTATCCCTCTAATTCAGGAAAAAGAATGAGCATTTAATTTTTTAGTAGTAGCCAATCCAAAGCAAGTCGTTTATGAAATTGTAGAATTCAAAAACAACATATGCTTCGGTATGAGACATGAACAAAGCAAAGCCTAAGTGCCTTGCACCTGCCAACTTTTAGAACCTCAAACAGATTTAAGATCAATAGTAAGCCTCAGTGCCTTGCACCTGCCAACTTTTAAAACCCCAAACAGATTTAAGATCAATAGCATCCTTCCACAGTTCATAGCCCCCAACAGCCAATTGGTCTAGAAACGACTTTGAATATAATAATTTCGTGTGGGTAAGTCTAATCTTGATAGTGGACTACTCGGACATTTTAAAATAAAATGCATTGGGATTTGACTGATTAAAATCAGTAAAATAGGTTAACCTCTTTAAAAGAGAATTGGAGCTGCCCTCAACAGGAGCAGGACAATGTTCCCATTGTCTATAATTACTCATATTCCTCCTGGTGTTAGCCTTATGCAGGTAGTGATTGCCAAAGTGTTGATAACAAAACAAATCACCATAATTTGCAGAATCTAAATACAAATCCTCAGCATCAAAGGCAGCATAATATTTCAAATCAGAAAACAAAACTTCTACGACCTGAACATCCCAATCATCAGAACGTATGTTTTGTTTAATCACATCACCCATAGAAACCCTTAGGACATTTGGGACATTTATAACCTCCGAGGGTCCGTGTATTTGAAATCTAATAGCATCCCACACTATCCCATCTAAGACGGGCAAGCGGTAATGTTAACAAAAGCCAGGTCCCTCTCCAATCTGTGCGATGAGGAATGGGGTGCCAATGTTCCATTAATGTGTTGAATACATGTTCTTTCTTCAACATAGTGTCCGTCGACAAGACGGAAAAAATGCACCACAAATCCAATTGACATGAACAAGTAAATTGACAAAAAGCACCAACCAAATGTAGGTCCAAGGAGGAATCAAAAAATGTTTTTTAAACCATGTTGCAAAAACAGAAATTTTTGAAGGGGTCTTCGATGTGTTAGAGTCAGTGTCAAATGAAAATCTGGACTCATTAGCCAAACAAGTTTGCAAATCAGGGATCGATATATCTGTGGGGTAAGTATATTCAGTCTCATCAAGATGAGTAACTAGTGGAGAACTCAATAAAGGACTGGAAACTGCAGGCATCTCGATGGCAACGTCAGGCCTGGTATTAGGAGCCGGGGCCAAAACTGAATGTCTCAAAAAAGATGGACAGGAGACCGCTGGTATCATACTAAGAAGAATCGGCCACTCTGTGTAGTTTGACACTGTCAATGGAGATGTACCTTTTTTCCTTACGACCTGGAAGTGGTGGTAAATCGACTGTTCTTGTGCCCTGCACACCAAGTACAGGAACTGGGGCTCGATATGAGGGACCAAATTCTTTCTTGTTTTTCATCTTCTCTCGAACCAGCTCTGCAACTCGGGGTAGCCAGCCAACTACCGGAATCTGCAACGCAGCATCAGATGTGGAGGGCAAGTGTTCCTTTGCAAGACTGTCTCTCATCTCCTGTAGATTCTGTAAAACATGACAATGTTCATCTACGTCAAAGGGGGCAGCAACTGCCGCCTGGTCTAGACCTTCAAGGTCTGAGACGAACATTTTGATACCAAAGAGCATTTCGTATGGGGTCCGCCCATGCAGACACCTTCTAGGGAGATTATTAAGTGCACATTGTATGCTATTGAGATGGGCCAGCCAGTTCCTGCCAGTACCTATAACCCTAGCTGTCAAAGACTGCTTTAAATCTCGGTTCATTCGTTCCACAACACTATTACCCTGAGGTTGGTATGGAGACGAAAACTTGACTTGGACAAAGGAGGAGATTACGCTGAACCACCTCATACTTAAAGACTGCATGGCCTTAGATAAAGCGGACAGTATACCCTGGCTTGCGTATATTAGAGCGGCATGCGTGAGGCTGGGGCGTCCGGCTATGTATTCTTCACCGCAGGGCCTCAAGAAAGAGGATGTAGGGTGGGTCAAGTTGCATTTCCGAAACTTGCTGGAGACAGAAAGGGAGGAGGTCGAACTTAATAAACCAATGGTGAGATCACTATATCAACTATCCATCTCCACAGTCATGGAACCCAACTTAAAATACGTGACTAAACCATACCATCGTTTTCTTCTACTTAGGTTTAGGTTCAACCTTATTCACCTTGTGCTTGGTACCTATACAAAGTGGGGGACCCCAGAAAACACCCCACCTTGTACCTGTGATAGTTTTTCTACACAGGACACGCTTCACTTTGTGATGTTTTGCGAATACCATCTGGTGGCTCGGAAAAATTTTTTGTAGCAAATTTTGAAGGAACTTAACTTTGTCCAGGTGAGGCCTGCACTTTTACACTTGCAAATGCTTAATTCTGTGCAGGTCACATATGGTGTAGCTAGTTTTTTGGTAGCGGCAGCTCGATTAAATAAAACAAGACTTACCCAGACGAATAATCATCTAGGTTGATATTCCGTCAACTACGTCCGGGGGAACTGCACCAAGAATAGTGGGAAACAGGGTTGCCTTTTTTGAACCTATACTGTTTAGTATCTACTCTTTGTATCAAAGCTTTTTAAATTGTTTTAAGAACGAACGTAGGAACTGCAATCAGGTGTATATTTGTTTAATTGTAAATTTTTTACTTGCATAATGTATGGATTTAAAAATGAATTGTGTATTGCTTTTATGGTTTTAACTAACCGAAATAAAGATATTTGACTGACTGACTGACTGACTTGGACACCCAACGAAGTCCTGGCATCCTTGTACGGCTTAGAGGCGAATGCTGGATCCTGATCCGAATGGAAGGTGCCACAGGCAAAAATCCCTACGAAGATACGCAAGTCTCCTATGACAGTTTGCGAATCAGCTCTGTGGTGTAGCCACACCCAAACAAAGCGTTTGCAAGAATCAACTGCAACTAAGATATACTTATACGCAGTATCAGAGGAAAAAGGACCGAAGTGATCTAAATAAACACAACCAAGTGGTCTATTAGAAATGTACAACTGTGTCAGGGGTGGACAGGTAGCAGTCAAAGGATTAATCTGCTGGCAAATGTCACATTGTAGGACATAATCACGCGTCTGTTTGTACAGCCTCCGCCAGCAGAAACGTTTTTGTAACTGAGAAACAGTAGCCAAAACGCCTTCATGCGCAGACGCAACGCCCTCGTGGGTAGCTGTAATCAGTGTGGACCTGCGGTCCGTGTTGGGAATTAATCTTTCACCAACGTCCGGTATTTTCACATAAGGAACTTTATCAGGACTTAAATGATAAGAATACTTTGAAGGGAACCCCCTAGGATATTTAATTGCCCTCTCAGTAGCGGCGACAGCTGCCAAGATGTCATCATCAATCTTACTTTTTGAACGTGTAACTGCTGCAACCAAATATGTTGAAACTGCTGTTTTTGCGGCTTCATCGCCAAACTATTGCCAACAGCGTGAACTCCCACACGTTGATGACCAAGAGTATGAATTACATACACGAGCGGCAGCTGCTCTTTAAGTTCAGCCACTCGGACCCAGATCATTTTATGTTTTACTGTGCTACCCTCACGAAAGTCATTCTGAATCCAAAAGAACAGGTTTTCGTTGTAAGAATGGACACAGTAGTAAGAGTCACTCACAATGAGAGTAGTCACACCAGGATCGGCCTACTCCAATGCAAGCATCAGAGCATGGAGCTCTGCCAATCGGGCGGTACAGTCCCCTAACGTCTGCATATTTACGAGAACAGACTTGAACTCATCATTCACCATGGGACCTACCCCAATGGCGCAAGCTGAAACATATGCATGCTTAGACCCATGTGCAACTTGCTCTGAACTATCAGTGTAAATGATACAATGCAAATCCTCCAAAGGCCGCATAGTCAACCGAGCAGGATGAACAAACGCATACTGCAAAAACTCTTGTGACCGCAAAAATAAACGTGACATCCGGAGATGTCAATGATGCAGCCCATTGTATCCACTGTGGGTACAAAGATTTAAAATGTGGTACACTGGCTTTTGTCACTGCCTCTAGTACAGGATACGGGGTAACAACCAACATGCGTTTCCCTGCGACAGTGCACGTTCCTTAAGAATCGCCATTTGCACTGCTGTCAAAACTTTTTCCACAGTGGAAAACCGCGTTTCAGCCGAAGTGTACCAGTGTGACTTGTAAGCGATAGGTACTGTGTCACCTTCGTTAAAAGTAAGGTATGTGAAACCCACCGCCCCAGGGATGATCCTTATCACCAGGTTGGTGTTGTTATCATGAGCCAGTAAGAATTTAGATTCAAGAAGATCAGGCTGCAATGATTGCAAAATGGCTGAATGTTCAGGCAGCCAGCACGATTTGGTAAAAGTAGGTTGTATCAAGGCATACAATGGCTTGATACGCTGGGCATATTCGGGAATATAAGTACACCCGAAATTCAAAAATCCCAGCAAGGACTGTAATTTCTTCAGCGTTGTAGGAACGCGCAGCTGAGCGCATTTCTCCAAGAAGCGAGGAGCCAATCCTTGACCTTCATTGTTGAGCTCATAGCCCAGGAACAACACTGAGTACTCTGCAATGTGATACTTTGCAAAGTTGAATTTGTAACCGAAGTCCGCAAAATTACAAATGATGCGGTCAACGCGACACAGATGCGCCCAAATTTCGTCGTCTTTTAGATAAATGTCATCCACATACGAACACGCATCTGGGTCAACTCTCTTCAAAAGAGAGACAATGTGGGCATCAAACACACCTGGACTATTCTTGTAGCCCCTGGCCAGGCATTTAAATTGTTTGCCGCCACTGGTAAAACTGGTCCATTGGGAACTCAGACCAGACAAATTGTGGGCAAAAAAACTGTTTGATATGTCAAGTGTGGTTTTCAACCGTTTTCGCACAAGACCATCCACTAAAGCAAAGCCATGGGTATTCTGTACTGCACAGGTACGGCAATGCGAGTTCAAATGCCGGTAATCCAATACCAAACAGTACGAACCGTCAGGCTTGGTCACAGTAAAAAGGGGGTTATTCATCGGTGACACACAAGTTTCAATCACTCCTTGATACTCCAATTGTTCAAGGATTTCCACAACGGAAGCCTTTGCTTCACGCCGAATAGGATATTGAGGTTGAGGCTGTGGCATAGACTGTAAGGGAATCTCGTGGTGTGGGGAAAATGTATCCCAACCACTGTGAGTACGGTACAAAGCCGGCGCAAGGGCTTTAGCCCACTCTTCTGCAAAATTCAACGCATGCTCCTTAGACACTGTGTGCCCGAAACTAGGGAGGATTACCTCCTCCCCTCTCGGAGCTGCGAGAACAAAAGGTGGGGGCCAGACAGCCTCCGCTAACAAAATGTCATAGGTTGTTGTAAGATTCTCCCAAAATACCCCTTTTATGGTACGTTGCATGTCACCTTCAATTAAAAGGACAATTTCAAAAAGCCTATCAGGGGCACCTACTCTAGTATCAGCTGTCTCCACAACAACATATTGGTCAGTTGCTGTCACCTTCAGTAGAGGACGTAGGGCTTCTCGTACAATGGGAATCTCCGCTGCGCTGTCCAACAACGTCAGCGCCTATGTCTGATTACGAAGCTGCGTTCTCACTATCTGTGACATATCTCGCTGTTAAAGAGGCAACTTTCTTTTTCTGAAACTGGGGTATTTTCTGTAAAGAATCGTCCTGCTTGCCTTTTCCGTCTTTTGGGCGGGGCTGGTCGTGACTCTGCTGGCCTCCCCGACCTCTGCCGCCTCTTCCACCACCGGACGAAGAGGCCCATGTGTCCTGTAAAGAAAGCGGAGAGCGTTGATCAGGAACCTGAAATCGATCAGGTGACTTAATAGTAGTGAGGTAGCGCAAATCATAAACGCGCTCAGTTGTCGCAGGCACCGGTGACGGTGGACGGGACTCCTGTTTCTGTTGCTGTTTTCCTTGTTTTTTATTTCTGTTCCAATTTTGCTTTGGAGCTTTGGGTTGAACATCTGCATCAGACTTTGCACCCTGAGGTTGTTTTTTATCTTTAGCAGAAAAGGGCTTGACACCTAAACCATTGCGGCCAATGGTCTTATAAGCCGCCTTAATAATTCTCGGTAACTGTCATGGTTTGTCAGCATCAGGGACATTGTGTAAGGCATTAGCCACCTGAAAGTTCACCGCATCTCCCTTTATATTAGAAAGGACCAGATCGGAAACTACATCAAATGAGCCCACGAGTCTCATTCCCAATTGAAAACGCAGCCTCCGGTCCGTGTTCAACCTGAATACGTTTAATGACTATCGGAAGGACAGCCATTGATGGAGTGCCAAAGTACCTTTTATATACTGCTGCAAAAATCGTACCCCATGACTCTCAGTAACCGGCTTCTGGTACCAATCCCTTGTGTAAACTAATTGTAAGAATCCTGTGTTTTCTACGCGAGTCGAATTAGGAAAAACCTGCTGGTCAAACTTCTCGGCAAGCCAAAAAGGCATATCATCCTTATCTTGGGGACACTTTCCTATTACCGCATTGACCATCACTGGACTAAGCTTCATTCCGCTCGGTCCAGGTTGAAGGGCCGCAACACCAGGGGCCCGCCCTGGAAATTGTGGGTGATATGTTGAACTAGGGCCCTAATAACACTGATTGCAGAGTTATATAGGGGCCATAATTCAGAAACGGGGACTTGCCCCGCACTAAGATGCAGGGTAAATCCAGCCAAAACCGGCCAAGAAGCGCCTGGAATGGACAAAGGAGCCAATCTAATCACCGCTACACTGTGGGGAAGGGCGCCATCAAACCAAACACGGTGCTGCCATGCAGAAATCAGAATTTCCTGTATCCCATAAGGAACATATTCCAAGGGCACGGTTGTGTGAGTATAAGTGTGAAACACCTGAGTAGCCACATTCACAGCGGGAAATGTCACCCATGAGTAGAAAATCTCAAACGGGTAAGCAACCTCAGCACTCACCACCAAAATAACTGCCATGCCCTCTAAACCAACGTTATAAGCCTGCCAATGATTGCGGACCGCAATGCGACTATGCTGCGGTATGTCAACTTTAGCCATAGCACCACGGAGAAGAAGAGGTACAATAGAAAACAATGTAGCAAAACTGGGTAGTAATTAAAAAGGAAACCGTTTTGATAGATTCAAGCTTGAAAGACCTGTGTAACTATAGGTAGGTTTATCCAACACTACTGTTAACCGGAAACAATAGCGAAGTTGCTTAGGACTGATAGAAGTACTACTCAAGCGTCATGATATAAGACCACCAACGTTGGGCGCCATGTAGCACGGATTCTGCTCCTACACAGAACTGTGCATAGAGACTTGGAACCTCAGTGAATTACGGTGTGCCAAAACTCACCTTAGTACCCAACATCCCCTACCAGACTAGCATCAGTGTCTCATTGGCTCTTCCATATCACCAATGATTAGACAACCCAGAACATGGAACTTAGATTACCTCAGGCAACGTGGAACACATGAACATTTTGTTATACTATCATACCAGTCCAAAACAGGGAGTAAAAGAAGACACATGCAAGTTTGAAATATTTATTTTGAATGCCGTCTCCTCAGGCGCAGTATCTTAGCTAATACAAGCAGACATATTATAAGCAACAAGATTATCAGCATAGTTACTATTACATAATATACAAAGGGAGAAAGCATGTTATAATGCTAAATGGAAACAGGTTTAAAATATACCTATATTTCACCCTCCCTTGCTAGTAGGTTATTTTATATCTAAAGAAGGTCTCTTGGGATTACAAAGGCGGCCCCATACTTCTGGTACTAGCAGAAATGGATCACATCAGATTCTACACCAGCTCTCAGCATGCAAATGTTCTCCAAGTGTGTGTGATCATGCCTGCGCAGTGCATTTTTAAATGCACCAATCTCAGAGGTGGCCACAGCTGCATATATGTTATGTCTAGAACGTGCGCTGATCAGTCCGAACAACAACCACTGTGTTGAAATAACCTTGAAGGCCTCTGCACTCACTGTTCAGACTAAGCTTACCAAGCAAGGCTGCTAATATAGAAACACATGTTATTCTTGTGTGAAGCAAAAGACTCTGCTAAACTCTAAACTTGTAATCCTTCTGGATCCTTCTGGATCTCACAGCTGCCTTCGATACCCTATCTCCCCAGCTCTTAACATCTCGACTGGGCGAGATTGGGGTTCGGGGGCAGCCCTGGGTCTGCTCTCTTCCTTTCTCGATCATAGGGAGCAGAGGGTAATGTTGGGAAAATTTCTATCTCCATCCCTGTCTGTGCAATGTGGGGTCCCTCAAGGGTCGGCGCTTAGTCCCACCCTTTTTAACATCTATGTGACCCCCCTTGCCAGACTCATTAGATCTTTTGGGATGGAGGTAGTCTCCTATGCGGACGACACACAGATCCTCGTGTCTCTCTCCCAGTCAATTGAGCTGACCGCCTCCAGATTTAGATCCTGCATGGAGGCCGTCGGCCAGTGGATGATATACAACTCACTCAAATTGAATGGGGAGAAGACCGAGGTGATGGTGTTCGGTGGAAGGGAAGATCTCTGGTCCATGGAGTGGTGGCCCGACTCGCTTGGTCTGTGCCCCAAACCTACTTCCTCAGCTAAAAACCTTGGGGTAATGATTGACCCTACCCTGGACATGCGCCAGCAAGTCAACAGGACGGTATCGACCTGTTGGGGCATAATTCATGTCCTCAGGAAAATAAGGAACTATCTTTCCCAGCCGGCAAGAAGACAACTTGCTGTCGCCCTTTTGGGATCGCGCCTGGACTACTGCAATGCGCTGTATGCTGGACTGAATAAGAGTCAGATGCAGCGCTTGCAGGTAGTCCGGAATGCGGCAGCTAGATTTGTCCTTGATCTTCCCCGTCGCTCTTCGGCCACGCTGGCCAGGAAGCAGTTGCATTGGCTTCCGATTAAGGAGCGGATTGTCTTCAAGTCCATGTGTATGGTCTATAAAGCCTTGGCCAAAAGCAGCCCCACAGGGATCAGAGCCATCCTGACATACTACAACCCTGGCAGGAGCCTCCGCTCCTCCAATCACTCTTTCCTCCACATCCCCCGTACTCGGAAAGCCAGATGGGGTGGTAAGGCTTTTTCCCTCCTGGCCCCTAAATGGTGGAACGATCTTCCATTAGAACTTAGGTCCCTCCCCTCCCTCCAAACTTTCAGAGCAGCCCTTAAAACTCGCCTCTTTGTCCAAGCGTACATGTAAGTGCATGTCTGTTCGCTCTTTGTTCTTTTTTGCTAGGCGCCTTGACACCTTCGGGTTTTAGTTTGCGCGGTATAAGTTGCAAAATAAATAAATAAAATAAATAAATAATAAAGTGTGTGCCGTGTGCAAAGGCAGCAGAAAGGGAAAATGGTGTTTAAACTTCTAATAAGCTCATGTCAACTTAACACTGTGTGAATGCAAGGTTCAGCCCCACGACAGGGTGTAAATCACAGGTGGAGATAGAGGCCAGGGGGGTTGGGGAGGAGGGCTTGGGTTGGTTTGGTCAACTCACCCATGCTACAAGTAATGGAGAGCGATCAGGTAATTATTTCCAGCAAAGTTAATTTAGGTATACTAAGAAATTAAACACAAAAGAAGGTGCAATTCAGGAAGGGATCCGGATATGTATGGGCACAGGGTATCTAGACAACAGGACCGACAACCTTTAACCATATCACCCACCACACAGCTTTTTAATCGTACCATTGACAGCTAAAGGTGTGTGTATATGTATGCACAGTCCACTATTCTAATCCAAGTAAGGGCAATTTATGTAAACATAAGTACAATTTTCCGTTATGATGCGATGTAAATATTTCCCCCTTTTTGATCAAGTACAGTGCCGTTATGTTTGATACATTCACTATTGTATTGACCATGTAAATATTTGCCAATTCTGCCTTTCAACTTTTTAAATTAGTCACAGTAGTTAGATGAGGGGAACCTTCCTAATTCCCTTTACCAAGTCACTTGATTTCAATTATGTCACACATTCACTTTTTTAAATAATGTTGGTTAATTAATTGTCTGTTGCATATTAATTGTATGCTACCTATGTAATTTCACAATGTGTTACCATGGTCCCCTTGAAAATGTACCTATTTCCCAAGACTCTTTTCACGCTAGATTGAGTTTTTCTTTATCTCTAGCATCGATTTCACGCCCTAGCGGTGAGCTTTTCATAGCCTCCACGCTTCTAAAGCAAACCCCTTTGCAAACCATACGCTGGAGAAGAGTTACACTTAAAGTAAATTGGCTCACTGGTTCCCTTGTCTAGATACCCTGTGCCCAGACCTATCCGGCTCCCTTCCTGAACTGCGCCCCCTTTTGTGTTTAATTTCTTATTGTACCTAATTGAACTTCGCATTGAATACCCTGGAAAAAATCACCTGATCGCTCTCCATTACTTGCAGCATGGGTGAGTGGACCCAACCAACCCAAACCCCCCCCTTGGCCTCTATCTCCACCTGTGATTTATACCCTTTCCACTGGCACTGATTAGCCTTTTATTTACGGATAAGGACCAGAACCGTGACTAGGAGAACCTTCCACCGGCCCTCAACTCTTTGCGGGTAAGCTTTATAAAGTCTGAGATGTGACTCAGGATCACTCCGGAGGTCCCACTGTTTTATTAACCTTGTGCACAACCCACATGGACCACTTTTTCATTTAGGTGTATAACTTGGACACCATCCTTGGTAGCCCACCCCTGTCCTGAAAAAGATCCCCATGTAGAAGCCCCAAATAACCCTCCTTGTCACAAGTCGTATCGAAACGTTGACGCCCACAAAAATTCGAGCCAACCGGCACATTGCCAACAATGGAAAATCTGTAAATAATGATTTGTATGTTATTTGACCTATTGTGGCCTGGCCATTTGAGACTGACAAGTTGCTATCTTAACCCTTTTCTTTGAGCACCTTCACCTGAGCACACCTTTTGCACGTTCTCCTGGAGCAACTACTTTTCCTTAACTCATGCCTTGAATACAGCACAACATCACAACATACAGCACAACATTAACTACTGTTCTAATTATGAAAAATAAAATATGTTTGCTTGAAATCTCTTCGGTTGTTGCACATTACTAATTTTTTGATTGGTTTTTGATTAACCAGAGCTGATAAGTTTACAAGCTCAGAATTGTTGAAAGATTAATGAAAATTTGATTCATACTTGCTTAAACCAAGGTCTAGGAACATTGTGTTCATATATCAATTTCCAGCCCAGGTCCAAGACTTGAATTGGGTTACCCCATTTTCTTAATGTCCACACAAAGGACTGCATACCCACTGTAGTTGGTTTAGAGCCAGGGCATCAGAGGAAGGAAAACTGTGCACTTTAAAGGGAAAAGTCTAGAAGCTTCTCCCACTTCAAAGGAGGCCCCTTGTTTAAATATTTGTACTCAGACAACTCTTTAATACACTTCTAGGCCTGTGGAGTCTCTACCAGGAAGAAAGACTGCTGTGCTGCTGAAAAGACTGCCACTCTGCTGGACTGTTGCCCCACTGGATGACTACATCCTTGCTGGATTTCGGCCTTCCTGAGTTATTGCTTTGCTGCTCCCCTACCTGAGTCAGAGGGCTTGGACCTGCACCTGAACCCAAGACTCCCAGAGTGACTGCTAGGGCTAGTCTTCTGTCCTCCTGGTCAGAGTCACAGGGAAATAACAGGATCCCATCTACCTGAACCAGCTCCCAGATCTAGTTAGAATCAGCCCCTGACTCCCAAGGGGAGCCCCTCAGGCCCTGGACCCTTTGTGTGGGCTCAGTGGAGCAGAATTGAAGTTGTGGACTCTTTGTGAGTGTGAACAGGCCAGTTGGCACCAAAACCTCCTTGCTCACACTGCCTGCCAAAGTGACAGCATTGACACCTCATGGGATGGACCACCGTGAAGTTCCAGCGCCAACGTTCACGACGACAACAGGATCTTCACGCTACATTTACGACCGTTCACAACACTTCCCTACTCCTCGTGGCCCCCATCCATTGGGAACGGGACTCTTTGTAGTGGAATGAGAAGTTAACTTTTCAGTAGGACTAACCGGGTCCCTGTATCTGACCTGTGCTGAATTGTGGTTGGCCTGCTATTTTCACCCAAATCTTTAAAACTACAAATCTCCCTTTCTATGTATTGGATTTTTGTTTCTGTCCTCATTTATCAATAAAAATTTAAATTTTACTCTATTTTTCTATTTGTGGTATTTTTCTTGTATTGTGTTCCTGTTTGAAGTGCTGCATACATTATTTACAAACTGCCTCTAAGTTAAACCTGACTGCTCTGTGGCAAGCTACCAGAGGGTGTAGCCCAGATGAATTTGGACTTTACTTGTCACCCTGACAAGGATTTTGGGTGCTCCTTGAGAAGGATTTCTCATCCCTCAATCAGAAAACGTAGTTTCTCACAATACCCAAACAAAAAGTTCAAAGGGAGTGAACCCAACTCTTCTCTGTGGATTGTTTCGGAGAGAAAAAAGGGAGTTGGCAGGAGAAGATCCTACTTCCTCCTGAGCCTATTTGGCAGAGTTTCTATCAGGCTCTAAAGGATCTTGTGAAACCTTTCCGCCAACCCACTATTTTGTGGGTAGTATGTTCCGGTGAAGTGGTAGTTCACACCAACCTGCTCCCAAATCTTTCTCATCTAAAAGTAGATCATTTTTTCGAAGGACCAAAATCACTTCCTTGGGAACCCAGCCTTTCGATACTTGGGGCCTCATTTATGAAAAGTGACGAATCGCTGCGTGAAAACAGCAATGTGTCACTTGTCACTGCGCCCTCCTTGCGAAACCAATGATGCGTCGTATTTACAGTATGACGCATCATGGCGCAAGGAGTTACAGATACGTCAGTATTTCTGATGTATCTGTAGGCGCAAAAGTGACGCATTGCTGGAGTGTGTCACAAAAGTGACGCAACTCCAGCAATGTGTCCTTTCACATGGGGCAAGCCCCGTGTGAAAGGGCCTGCGTCAGTCTTACGCCTGCTGTGAGGCAGGCGTAAGAAATTGACACATTTGTGTCCTAGAAGTGGCACAGTGAAATCTTATAGATTTCATTGAGTCACTTCCATGACCCTTTCTTGTGTCTAATTCCCCCCCTTGCATACATTATACCTGGTGCAGGTATAATGCGGCGCAGGGGTTTACAAAGTGATGTATCTACATAGATGCGTCACTTTGTAAATATGGCGCAACAATGCGCATTTTTTACTCTGCTGGTGCGTCACAAAATGTGATCCACCAGCGGCGTAAAAGTGGCGCACAGCCTCATAAATGAGGCCCCTGATGCCTTGATCCATTATATCCAAGATGCACATTTTGCCGGATGCTGAGAGGGGGGTCAAACTGAGCAACAATATAAATGCCTATCTTCTATAATGCAACACCTTTTACTGACAGTGAAACCATGTCCTTGCTACCTGACTTACTACTCAATTGGCAAGAAGAGCAGGTTCTAAAGAACTTCTGGTCTTTTTGATCCCCAGGTATTCTGCTCAGTGCATCCCATGGGTCAGTAAAACAACAGGAAAAACACTAAGGGAACTACTAGCCTCTTGCTTAGTCTTGGATCAGGATTTATGGGCTCATTATACAGCAGCCCATCCTATCAGCCAACATAATGTCTTTCAACCACTACCTTGTTGACCTGTTCCTGTGCTAACTTCTGAAGTCCCAAAAATAAAGGGCACTCAACTTCTTCCTAGCTGAGTTCCTCCTCAGTAGGTTGTTCAACAATTAACAAACCCTGCATTTCTGGCATTTACTCATACTCCAAAAGCTATTCCACTTGAGGTGTTGCATCCTTCTTTCCATGTAGACCATCGACGAGCCTTCTCAGCGTCTTTCCTGATCCACTCACTAACTTTCTCTGTACTTGCAAACCAGGGATGGTTCCAGTCTCTTCCTGAGATCGATTTGCTATCTGTGTTCTGGATGACAAGCTAATTTGGTTACATCCAAGTAGGCTTCAGGTCCTGGGGCTAACTCAGGGACAGTGTGCAGACAGAATATCGAGTAAAAAATATTGAGTTGCACAAATATCGAGTAATAAATATCATGGTTCAAAAATACCAACAGTAGGAATATCATGGTTACGAATATCGACTTAAGGCACATAATTTCTATTTTAAAAATATCGAAGTGTTTAATATTGTTTACAAAAATATAGTTGTTAAAAATATCTTTTTTTAATTAATGTTATGTATTTTACTATATATTTTATCTGTTTGTGATGTATGTTTCTTTGTATGAGAATTGTTTGTATTTTTAATATATAGGTGTTACATTTTTAGTAGTTATTATTTTTTTATTTGAATTTTGTCTTTTTCGTTCCATAGTGGGTTGTGGGTTTATAGGGGAATAGGGTAGGAAGTAATTTAATTATATTACATTACTTGATTGTTTTTTAATTATTCATGTTTGTTTGATTGAGATTTTATAGTATTAAATGTTTAAAGTATTGTATTATTAATTATTTAATAATTAGTTGTTAATTAAATTTAATTATGTTATTGCTCAATAATTATGGTAATTATGTAATTATTTTTAAGTGTGTGTTATGGTGTTCATAGGTTTAAAGGATGGGACATGATTTATTTTTAATTTATGAATTAATAATTGCCTGTTAATGAATTTTAATTATTTAATTCATAATTAATTATGGTAATTGTGTAAACCATTTTAGGTGTGTGTTGTGGTGTATATACATGTAAAGGGTGGGAAATAATTTAGTTTTAATTGATGAATTAATAATCGGTTGGTAATTAATTTTAATTAAATAATTGGTCATTAATTATGGTATTTGTGTAATTAATTTAAGGAGTGTGTTTTGGGGTTTATAGGGGTAACGGGTGGGAAGTAATTTGTGTTTCATGAATTAATATATAGTTGTTAATTAATATTAATTATTTGATATTTAGTTTGAGTAATTGTTTCTTTTTGTGTGCTGTTTTTATTTTTAAAGGGGTAAAGGGTGGGCATTAAATACATTTTAATGTTTTTATTATTAGTTGTTAATATTAATAGTTGTGGATATTATAAAGTGTGTGTAGTCAATGAATGTTTATGTTGTTATTAATAATATGTTTAATTGATAATTAACTATGATAACTATGGAATACATTTTAACATTTTGAAGTGTTTTGTTTTGGGTGTGGTGTTACATGGTAGGAAATAAAAGAAAAACATTTATGTATTAATTAAATATTTTGTTTGAAAATATTTTCTAGTTTAAAATTCTTTTTTTAAATGTATTATTGTCTGTGATATAATATTTGTAGGTTGTGTTACATGTAATTAATATTATAATATGTTTTCTTTTATATATTTAATATATTTGATTTTTCATTTTTGAATACTTTTTATTTAAATGTTATGATTTTTATATATATATATATTGAAAAGCGAAAGATGAATAAACCCAAAGCTGGATGGCAAAAATGTAGTCCTGTGTCGGTGTCCGATTTTTTAAATAGAACTCGGGAGTGGTTTCAATATATGCCAAATATATATATATATATATATGCCAGACTGATGGAATTCACACGCCCATTCAGAACCCTACCAAGGAAAATGAAGTGCTTCCATTCAATACATGTGAGTGGCACCTACTAAAGGGAGACAGCTTGATGCTTGTTACTCTTCTGCACTCGTAATACCAGCATGCACCTTGATGCTACAAGGATGAAGAACATCCCACTAAGGGCGAAGACTCAATCAGAACTGTGCAAGAGCCTGATAAAAGAAGGAGTAATCCGCCACTCACGTGTAACTAGCTGCCTCTGATGAGAGACGAGAGGTCTCGAAACACGTAAGGCAAAACAAATTGAAATCTGCGTGCAAGTGTTAACAGTCAACTGTATCCAGAGGGAAGCCCGCTGCAGTGTGCGTCCTACGAAGCTCAAGGGCAATTGTTGAGATATATATATATATATATTTATTTATATATAGATTACCTACTTGCGGTCGCCAGTAGGTAGTTATAGTTAGGATTATTTTCAATGCAAAATCTCAACATTCTATTGTGAATAACTTTGGCACCGGTTGAGGAATCTGCCTGAAAATTTCCTCAAATTTGCCTCGCGGCGCTCCGGTCCTTCCCTGAAAGTTTGGGGGGGGGGATTCGTGAAGCGGGGCCGAGATAAAAGGGGGGTCCCAAACGTGTTTTCCCCATGTTAATTTCCATAGGGCGGTCGACCTCACTTTTAGCCCAAACGGCTGAATGGATTTCCACCAAACTTGGCAAAATTGTAGGGACTTGTAGCCCGATGTGCCTTTGCTATGTCTCAAGATATGTGCTCCAGTGGATTTTGAGTAATTTAGGTTCAAAAAAATATATATATCTATGGCCGCGCCCCGGTACGCGCACCGGGGCGCTAACCAGCGCGCTACACGAGTTCGCGCGCGGAAAGCTGATTGGCTCTCGGGTGTCTTTCAACATTCCAAACAGTCCGGTCGGCCGCCACCTTGTGTCTCGGTAGGATCGAGACACAAGAGGTGGCAAAAACAAAGGGGGAAATGACCATAAGGGGGCAGAGTAGACCCCCCCTGACACCCTAGGTTTGATATGGGTGCTATAAAAGGGCACCGCGGGGCAAAAAAACATTTTTTTTTATTTGCGCGGGGGGAGCGCCCGGTACGCACACCGGGGAGTGGACCGGGGAGCGTACCATGGGGGAAAAAGAATGACAGAGTTTTTAAAAAATGTAGCCTTTTTTTATAAATTGGAGGTAGTTCTAAAAAGAACTGTTTTTTTTCTTCTTTTTGTTGTTTTATATTTTTTTAATGTTTTTTGAACATTTTGTACTTTTTTGGCTTTTATGAACTATTTTATATTTTTTTTTGTTATTTTTATGGGGAGAAACAAAAAACAGGGAATTGAAAATAACTCAACTGGAGCAAAAAAAAAAAAGGAAAAAATTAGGGGTTTTTGGGGCAATTGTGGTTGTCACCAGCAAGGAGGATGAGCTTTATGCTCTGTTCACCATAGGAGATGGTCTTACCACAAAAAATACATGTTATTCTGAATTCCCCAAACCGTGGTTGTATGCAAGGGATCGTCTCCCTTGTCTCTGGTCCCGATGGAGTGGGTTGCTTTCTTTTGGAGGTGGTGGTTGAAGATTGGGGAGGGTTACTGGCCAGTTCTCTCATCTCTGCAGCAGAATAGTTGTTCGGATGCTTGCGCTGCATGTGTCTAATCATGGTAATATTACCAAAAGAATATTTTTTTGTCAGGTTCCCCCTTGAAAGTTCCATGCCACAGATTAGGCAAGTCACCTTGGGCGCATTGACTTTCTTCTTGCCCTCTGGGATAGAAAAAAACTCCCATACAATGTGCGGCCTTGGCTTGTATGGTGTATTGTCTTCTTGCAGCCACCTTCTCCCCTCCTCCTCCTCTTCTTGACCACCAATGTAATGTTGTGGTGGTCCTCTTGGTGGTGGTGGTGGTGCAGATGCTCCAGCTGCTGCTGCTACTGTAGCCATTTTAAAGTAGAAAATATTTCTCAAAGATGTTGAAACAGGTCTTCCTCAGTCAAAGGACAAAGTTAGAATAAGGAAAAAAGGTGGGGTCTTTCATCATTTGGAAAAAAAACTGTCCTGAACCAATAAAAATTGTTATTTTCAGGTCACATGACCCGGGCTTTCATCATTTGGAAACCAAAACTGTTCTGCACCAATAAAAAGTGTTATTTTCAGGTCACATGACCCGACACGCTTACGCGACACACCCCCGGGCGCGCGCCCCTGGTCGCATCGCGTAAGCGCGTCGGATGTTTACGTTGCGCGATCGTATTCGCTCGAGTGCTTCCGGGTGCGCTTACGCCGTGCATATCACACGGACGCGGATACGCGATACATCACAATGATGTTTCCGTTCGCGGCAATAGCGCTAACGGGATGTTAACCGGTGCGTGCCCCGGGGGGCGCCTTAAAACTGCGCTTTCCGGTGCGCACACCGGGGCGCACACCGGGCGCGCACCGGGAGCGCTCCAGGGCAAAAAAAATTAAAAATAAAAAAATAGTATTATATAAATATACAATATAGGATTCATTATAAAAAAATATTACATTTCAGAGGTTTGAGGCCCTATATATAGTTAGGAATTAGCATTTAAAAAACCTATGAAATTCACAGAAAAAACCATAGGTTTCACACCAGTTATAGTTAGGAATTAGCATTTAAAAAACCTATTATATTCACTGAAAAAAACATAGGTTTCACACCAGTTATAGTTAGCTGGAAATTTTACTGACATAAAACCATTGAAATTCCCACGTTATAATTAGTTGGACTCCCTATAACTTGCGCGCCTGCAATGCACTGCTGATGACGTCACATATTACATCACTCATGACATGGTCAGTGACATCACTCATGACATCACCGATGACACCATCCAGTGAATGTGTGTCTTTCTGAAAAATAAATATGTTTTAGATATGTATATGTAAAGGTCAATGGAAGAATAAATGTTTAAACAAGTGTCTTAATGGATGTTTTTTTTAAAAAAATTGATTGGTTAACTGGCTTATTAAGTGTATCTTAGTGAATACATATATTAGCGAGTATTGTTTAAATATTTAAATGTTTGTATCAGTGTTTCACTTTGTGTATAAGTGGCTGCGTGGGTTGGTGAGTAGCTACATGTGTGTGTATATGGGTTATTAGATGTTTTTTTAGTATCAGTATGAGTGTCTGTATGGTTTGGTGGGGGTGTTACTTAGCACATAGATGCATCAATGACTGACTCACTGTTTGTATGTGTTTTGAAGATGGAATATGTGCAGGACTGTATAGGTGGATGAGTGTGTATATGTGTGTGTTAGTGAGTGAATGACTGTCTCACTAGTGTCTTTATCAGTAACTGCATATGTTTTAATCTAGTATATGTGAGTATTGAAGTATATAAGTGAAAACATGTGAGAGTGAGAGATTGTAAGAGTTCCTGTTTAAATACATATGTGTTTCTATAAGTGATTGTTTAAGAGAGTAAGTATGTGTAAGTTTCCTTAGAAGTAAGGTGGTAGTGTGTGTATAGCTGTATATGCAAATAAATGGATGTTCAATAGTTTACTTGCATGTGTGAGTATGTGTGAGAGTAACTTTTGGATGACTGTCGGTGTGTAACAGGATGTATAGGTGAATCACTACATATGATGAGTGAGTATATGTATGAGTGACTATATAGAACTGTTGGTGACTGAGTGGATGTGTATATAGATGGTGGAATTATTGAATTGGTTGTTGTAACTGGTATGGGTATCTCCATTTTTTTGAAAATTGTAATTTCTATTTTTCAATATGTGTTTCATGGGTTACATTACAGTGAAAGGAGGTCTGTCACTCTGTCACAAGGATGGTGTCATCAGCGATGTCATGAGTGATGTCACTGACCATGTCATGAGTGATGTAATATGTGACGTCATCAGCAGTGCATTGCAGGCGCGCAAGTTATAGTGAGTCCAACTAACTATAACGTGGGAATTTCAATGGTTTTATGGCAGTAACATTTCCAGCTAACTATAACTGGTGTGAAACCTATGGTTTTTTCAGTGAATTTATATATATATTTATATATATATAACATCACCAAAGTTCCGGTTCACAACCAGTCACGTTCTCGGGTGGGTCGGCGTAGGGCTACCGGTCACCCAATACATCCACAAAGTACCTTTATCCGTTTGAATAAAACGTCGCCGACACTCAGAAAGTTGCTGTGCACGAAGGATTTTAATAAGGCATGAAAACAACGCGTTTCGCTTTACAGCTTGATCACGTTTACAAAGTGAATCACCAAACAATTGTCCTTTTACACTTTCTCTGAATCTAGAAAGAGGACAAACCACCAAGTGTGTAAAGTAGTAGGTATCTACATGGCAGACATGTTCTAAGGAGCAAAGAAATATATATATATAGTAAATTGACATTATAAATTGTGCAAATGTGCCAAGAAAACTCACGTCATAAACGCATATATGCGAATGTTAAATAGCAAAACCACGACATCATATTGGCCGATTTCATATTGACAGTTACATTTGCGTTACCATAAAATATTGAAACAGAAGATAACTGTTGATCTCATTCACAATCTCTTTCTGCGCTATACAGAACCTATTGCATAGATGGTAATGATCTCAGTGAGCAGATCGTACAGAGGCCATGCCCAAGTGGGCAAATATCCCCATCAAAACAAGATTTCAATCCCGGTGTTGAAAACTCCAAGCCCCAGTGGGCGAATTCACTCAATGTTTGTAAATGTCAATGCCAAGTGCAAAAGAGGTTCTGTACAAAGTCCACGCCCAAGTGGGCAAACCTTATATATAACACTTTGTTAGAAATATAACTGTCAAGGCTTGTTTCAAATCCATCAATTTCTTAGATTTCAAAAGCTTTCAATGCTTGGTTAAATATTGCATGCTCCTTATTCTGTCACATCAATTCCTGAGGTAACTAAACAAAAAATTTTAAAAAGGGGGGGGAGTTAAAACCAATTTAACTAGATTGCAATGCAGACAATACAGTAGTTTCATAAAAATCTATTCAGCAAGATGTACCGCTAATTCCTCATGCAAATTCAATCCATTGGGTGTCATGCTCTCAAAGTCAATGATATAGCGCGATTCAAGTTGTCGTAGTGCAAGTTTTTTATTGCCCCCACGTGTGCCAAGGGTGATTTTGTCTATTACTACCATCCTCACTTGATTTTCATTCTGGAAATGATGGCTAGCAAAGTGGCGAGCCACTGGGTACTGTAGATTGAGATTCTTGATTGCCCTTAAGTGCTGTAGGACTCGTTCTTTAGCTTTCAGAATAGTACTTCCCACATACCAAAGGTTGCAGGGGCAGATAAGTACATAAACACAATAAGTTGTATTGCATGACAGGGACTTTTTGATCAAGAATACATTGCCTGTAGTGGGGACTGTGAGTTCTTTACAGTTAGTACTATTATATATATATATATATATATATATATATATATATATATTCACTGAAAAAACCATAGGTTTCAGGCCGTATATAATTAGGAATTAGCATTTAAAAAACCTTTAAAATTCACTCAAAAAAACTATACGTTTTAGGGGTGTTATAGTTAGCTGGACATTTCACTCATACAAAGCCATTGAAATTGCTCCTATATAGTTAGTTGTACTAACTATATTTCGCGCACCCACAATCCACTGCTGATGATGTCACATATTACATCATTCATGACAAGGTCAGTGACATCATTGCAGAGAGGTGTAAAAAGGGGTGTGGCCCATTACACCTCTCTGCAATGCAGCCCCCTGGGCATTCTGGAGGTTCCTGGCGGGCTAGTTGGCCCCCAGGGACCCCCAGTATGCAAGGGGAATTAGTTCTCCCTCTGCAAATGCACCAGGGAGCTGCGTTGCAGAGAGGTGTAAAAAGGGGCGTGGCCTCATTACACCTCTCTGCAACGCAGCCCCCTGCAGCATACTGGAGGTTCCTGGTGGGCTAGTTGGCCCCCAGGAACCCCCAGTATGCAAGGGGAATTAGTTCCCCCTCTGCAAACGCACCAGGGGGCTGCATTGCAGGGAGGTGTAATGAGGCTACGCCCCTTTTTACACCTCTCTGCAACGCAGCCCCCTGGCGCATACTGGAGGTTTCTGGTGGGCTAGCTGGCCCCCATGGAACCCCAGTATGCAAGGGCACCTAATCCCTCAATTTAGAATACACTACAGGGCCTGTTTGCACAGCGGTGAAGGTAGGGGGCGGGGCTTGAGGTGATATGTATGCAAACATGCCCTGTGGCGGGTTTTAAGTTGGGGAAATAATTCCTCTTCAATCCAGAGGTCCCCTAGGGGCCAACTAGTCCAACAGGTACCTCCAGTAAGCGCCACGGAGCTGCGCTGCAGAGTGTTGTTAAAAGGGGACGTGCCCTTTGAACACCTCTCTGCGACGCATCTCCCTGGCGCATACTGGAGGTACCTTGTGGGCTAGTTGGCTTACAGGGGACCTCAGCATTGAAGAGGAATTAATTCTCCAAACTAAAACACGCCACAGGGCGTGTTTGCACACATGTCACCAGAGGCCCCGCCCCCTTCCTCCACTATTGAGCGAAATATTCCTCTAAAATCAGCCGAACTACAAATTCTGATTTACTCACCTGTTATCAGGAGAGACCTCAGTGCTGCATCTTTCAGTCCACTACTGATCCTGAAAAGTAATTCTAACCATACTTACAGTAACTTGAATTTCCTTCCATAGGCTAACATTGACTGGTTTCACTTGGAAAAAAAAATTGGAACTGAAAACAATTCCTCAAAAATCAGCCGAACTACGAATTCCAATTTACTCACCTGTTATTTGGATATACCTCAGTGCTGCATTTTTCAGCTCACTACTATTCCTGAAAAGTAAATTTAACTGAACTTGCCAGTAACTTGAATTTCTTTCCATAGGATATCATTGCCTGCTACATAAAATATATATATATTAAAAAAATATAAAATAAAATATTTTTAAAAACATGTTTTTCCAATTTATATTAAAAATATGTAATGTAATTTAAAAAATAAAATATCTAAAAATAAATACTTTAAAACAATGTAGTAAATTAGTATAAATATATAACAATTAATACATTTAAAAATAATTGTTTTACAAAACCTTTGAAATTCACTGAAAAAACCATAGGTTTAAGCCACGTTATAGTTAGGAATTAGGATTTAAAAAACCTTAGAATTTCACTGAAAAAAACATAGGTTTCAGCCACGTTATAGTTGGGAAATAGCATTTAAAAAACCTTAGAAATTCACTGAAAAAAACATAGGTTTCTCACAGGTTATAATTAGCTGGACATTTCACTCATACAAAACCATTGAAATTCCCCTGTTATAGTTAGTTCAGCTAACTATAACTCGCGCGCCCGCAATGCACTGCTGATGACGTCACATATTACATCACTCATGACATCCCTGATGACATCTCAAATGACATCACTGATGACATCACTGATGACATCATCCAGTGAATGTGTGTCTTTCTGAAAAATACATATTTTTTATATATGTATATCTAAAGGTCGATGGAAGAATAAGTAGGTAAATAAGTGTCTAAATGGATGTTTTTTTTGTAAAATTGATTGTATAACTGACTTAATAAGTGTATCTTAGTGTAACCCCAAATCTTTACATCGACTATTTATGCTGGCTGTATTCCTCTGTTCACTTTACTCCCGCTAGCTAGCAGTAAAGTGTCTGTGCACTGCCTTTTAACATGATGACATTGTCCTTCCCCTAACCGGCATGTTTAACTAACTTAACTTTATCAGTATATTTCAAAAAGGGCCCATTATGACAATTTTACCTGACAAGATTGTAGATAAAGAAGCAGTGGTGTTTTCTGTTAATGAAATAGAGGAGGGTATTAACAACCTTACAAATAAAAAGGCCCCAGGCCCGGATGGTATCCCTCCGGACCTTTTTAAATCAAACCCCTCATTCTGGTCTCAGATCCTTACCGCAGTAGGTAATGCTGCGGCTCAGGAAGGTTGCCCAGCATCATGGGGAGTCTCAACTATCGTACCAGTCCACAAAAAGGGGGATCGTAACTGTACGATGAACTATAGGCCAATCTCTCTGATTGACTCCGTTGTAGAGGTTATTGGGGGAGTCATTTTAAAGAGGTTGTGTACCTGGGCGGGGGAGAATAAGATCATCTCGGACATCCAGTATGGGTTCCGCCCAGCTCACTGACCATGGCTCAGTGCCTAAACCATTACCTGATCCTGGGAAAGTACACCATCGCCCGCCCCGGGACCATTTATATAGCCTTCATGGACCTTTCTTAGGCTTTCGACTGTGTCAGCCGGGGAAAGCTGTAGCAGTCCATGGAGGCCATGGGAGTAGAACGATCTTTGGTGGACTTCCTGAAAGATCTCCACAGAGATACCAAGGCCAATATCAGATATACCACCGATTTGAAGGTCTCCAGGACGATTGACATTGAAAGGGGGGTTCGGCGGGGTGCATATTAGCCCCCTTTCTTTTTAACCTTTATATTAACGATCTAGAAGGATCATTGCTTGACACAGGGGCCGATTTCCCATATGTGGGACAGCAAGGACTGCCCGTCCTGCTATATGCGGACGATGCAGTCCTCCTGGCCCGTACCCCAAAAGGGTTACAAACCCTACTTAATGCATTTCATGGTTTTATGGCTAAGCGTGACTTGTCCATATATAATACTAAATCTTACGTGATGCAGGTAGGGCTGCGTCCGAAAAGACAGTACCCTTTTATGGTGAATGGAGTCAGGGTACCAACCTGCACAACTTTTTCCTACTTGGGTGTCTTATTAGATCATCAGCTCAACTGGGCTGAACTCTTAAAAAAAAGGAGTGAGGTCATTAGGGCAAATAATGCGTTATTTAGTTTTGCAGCTAAAACGGTCAATCGACCTGTGGCAGCAATGCTAAAAATCTATCGGGCCAAAAGCTTATCGATAGCAAGCTACGGGAGTGACATATGGGGATATTCTGGCCTCGATGGTCTCCAGGTGACAGAAAACAATTTTTTTAAACAATTGTTGAGCGTCCCAAAGGGGACCGCGAATCTGTCAGTCCATGAAGAAACTGGTATGCCTTTTTTAAGTGACACCTTAGCCTTGCGTCCCCTTACTTTTTGATTATAATGCTGGCTCAACAAGGATTTAGGTCTCACACATAATATCTTAAAAGAGGTTCTTAGCTTAGATCACATGATCAATATCCCCTGGATCAAATATTTAAAAACCTGTTTTAGCGAGTTTTTAAAACCTGAGGGGATCACTCAAAAGGATTTTGCGCTCGTAAAGCACTCTTTCACTCTAATTAAAACAATGGAAAGAGAAGAGAAAGAGTTTCTGAAGCCTAGTGTGAGGTCACACTTGATGCTTAAAACCTCCCCAGACATGGAACCATATTTATTATGGCCGCTACCAGCATACGAGCGATTTTTATTAATAAGGTTTAGACTGAATCTTTTCCATATTTTAATTGCTGTGCCAAGGGGTAGTTACAAAGCGAAAGTGTTAGCATCCTGTGGCTGCGACAATATGTCTCCTCAGGATTTGCTTCATTTCACGTTCTTTTGTAAATACTATGAAATGCCCAGGTCTCTCTATTTAAAACCTATTTTAAAAAAGTTAAACTTTGTGCAAGTACGTCCCGCTCTCTTTTTGCCAGCAACTATTAAACCATGACTGTATCCCTTTTGTGGCCGGGTTTTTGAAATGTGCGATGAAATATAGAAAATGTCTGGATTTTTAATTGGTCACTATATTTTTATGGTTTTTATTCTTTACATCTTTTTAACGGACTTCAGGACTTCCTATTTCTTATGATAACATTGTCACTAAATCCGCACTATTGTCTTTTTACCAGGGCATTGTGTATGTTGTGCTTTTATCCTGTGATTGTATGTATTTTGTATTGTATAACTTTTATGGTTTCTCATCAGTAAACCGAATAAAGTATTTTGAAAATGAAAATATTAAAAATATGTAATGTAATTTAAAAAATAAAATATCTAAAAATAAATACTTTAAAACAATGTAGTAAATTAGTATAAAAAAATAACAATTAATACATTTAAAAATAATTGTTTTACAAAACCTTTGAAATTCACTGAAAAAACCATAGGTTTCAGCCATGTTATAGTTAGGAATTAGCGCTTAAAAAACCTTAGAATTTCACAGAAAAAAAACATAGGTTTCAGCCACGTTATAGTTAGGAAATGGCATTTAAAAAACCTTAGAAATTCACTGAAAAAACCATAGGTTTCACACAGGTTATAGTTAGCTGGACATTTCACTCATACAAAACCATTGAAATTCCCCTGTTATAGTTAGTTTTGCTAACTATAACTCGCGCGCCCGCAATGCACTGCTGATGACGTCACATATTACATCACTCATGACATGGTCAGTGACATCACTCATGACATCCCTGATGACATCTCAAATGACATCACTGATGACATCATCCAGTGAATGTGTGTCTTTCTGAAAAATAAATATTTTTTATATATGTATATCTAAAGGTCGATGGAAGATAAATGGGTAAATAAGTGTCTAAATGGATGTTTTTTTTGTAAAATTGATTGTATAACTGACTTATTAAGTATATCTTAGTGTAACCCCAGATCTTTACATCGACTATTTATGCTGGCTGTATTCCTCTGTTCACTTTACCCCCGCTAGCTAGCAGTAAAGTGTCTGTGCACTGCCTTTTAACATGATGACATTGTCCTTCCCCTAACCGGCATGTTTAACTAACTTATCATTCCTAGTAAATTGTACAAAGTATATACAGGCCCTGTAAGTTAAAGGCCACAAGTGGGCTACAATACCCATTGGGTCATCCACTGTAGTGACAGTGTAAACATGACAGCAGGCCTACCCACTGTAGCCTGGCTTGGCAGTTTTAAAAATGCAAATTCGATCAGACCAATTAACCCCTTCTGACAGGCCTAAATCTTCCTTTTAAATATTAAAACATTAATCCTATGTATACCTTACTGCCTACTCATAGTATTTAAATGTAGGACATGTACAAGTTTAATGTTAAACATGTACTTACATAAAAAGGGCCCTAACATCTATTTTCACTCCAATTGCTCTATTAGAAAGAATTGGGATATTATTACATGTAATAACGCTATCTCCGACTAGGACACAGCTACAAATTTCATTCTTGGGAAAATGTATTAAATGTACAAACACAATTTACTGGTGAAGTTGGATTTGTAAAAAATATTCTGGCAAAGAGACTTTCAGTAAGTTACATTTTCCCTGACTAAAGTCTTTGAAATACCATTTGAACGAGCTCTAACTATCAAATGGGACCTGAACATCTCACCGTAATGAGGTGTGTACTTGCTCCCAGAGCGTAAACAAAGGCAGTGAGGTCATCTGAGATGCATTGTTTATTCATTTAGACTTTGGAGAAGTTCTTGTTGATTTCTGTAACTAATATGTGAGGTAATAAGCACTGCATTGTAGGGGTGCAAGTTATAGTTAGCTCAGCTAACTATACCTGCTGAATTTCTCTGGTTTTGTACGAGTGAAATGTCAGCCTAACTATAACGTCCCTGTAACCTTTGGATTTTCAGTGAATTTCTAGTTTTTTTTTTAATTCTATTTCCTAACTATAATGTACCTGCAACCTTAGTTTTTTTCAGTGAATAGTTTTTCCAGTAGGTAGTTATAAGTATGACCTAGTTTCCATAGGAAAAGCGTTTTTTGATTTTCTAATAACTTTGGCACTGTTTGACAAATATTTGTGACATTCTCAAAACTAATGGTTCGCTAAGGTCAGCTCTGATCTTGAAAGCTTCGGGGTGATTCGTCGAAGGGGGGCAAGAAAAAATGGGGGTCACAAACGCGTCTTCTCCATGCTAATTTCTGTAGGAAACTTTAGGCAAAGCTACAGCCTGAACTGCTGAACGGAATTAAACCAAATTTGGCAAAAAGGTAGGTATTAGTTCAGAAAGTGTTCTTTTTTTAAAATGGAGTAAAGCCATTCAGTAGTTCCTGAGAAATAAAAACAGTAAAAAAATATGAATATCTGGTGACCGAGGAGGATCCACTAACCCTCCTGACCACAAGCTTCATTCTGATTGGCTGCCAACACTTCAAACCAAGAAGTGTTAGCAGCCATCTTGTGACTCTGTAGAACTGAGTCAAAAGAAAAACGGTTAAAAATTAAGAAAAGGGGGTTGGGTAGAAACACTCTTACCCCCCCGCTACCCTCCCAGGGCCACAAAAAACATTTTTTAAAAATATTACCGGCGGGATTTGTGCTAGGTGCGCAAATCCGGACACATTTTTCTTTTTTAAATGAAGAGTGGCCTAACGCCCTTCGTTTTATTAAGGCCAAGTCCCGGGGGCAATGTATAATTATCAGCGTGTCAATAACAGCCAGTGAAATGACACTTCAAATTTGCGGAGGTCCTGAAAATAACGTTCCTGTCCAATACTTCTTTGGGGTGAACATCCTTCATTAGAAAATTGTAAGCAAACTCTGTACTTCTGTGTGCACACACGACTTGTGCCCTGCCCTAACTGAGTGTGCTATCCACAGCCCCTAGCAAACCCACTACTACGAATGTTGTGCTTATTAAAAGGCCTAACATAAATGATAAAGCTATCAAACACATATAAAGAATTACACTTCTTAAACGAACTTGTCTACTTGTTTTAGAATTCAAACACTGTAGTAAAGTGCCTGGAAATCTGCTGGGAGATGACTAGAAGGGTCATGTGACATAGCCACTGGACTTCCATTTCTCTAAAGCTTAATTGTAAACTGTGTACAATTACAGACTGATAAAACGCAGCCCTGTGAGCAGATGCACATGGTTTCTTTCTCTAGTCTTGGGGAAAACACTGGGCTTTAGGGGAAGGTAAACAAATACCTTCCATTAAATCCTGATCCATTCCCCATCCCACCCTTGATGGTGAGTTACACCAGTCCCATACTGGAGTAAAACTATGACTATTTCCAGGGTTGGACGGGGTGTACCAGACTTGGTGAACAGTCCACAAACTGACACATTTGTGGGTGTCCACAAACGTGCTTACAAGGCAAGCCATAATTTGTTCTGCCCATTCCTTGCGTGCGGTTTTCTACTCCAGAACCATTTACTCCAGACAGGAATCATGAAAGCATTGCTGTCCATGAAGATGTGCTTTGTTTATCAGACCCTGTATGCATACGGATTGCATACGACCATGTGTAATGGAGATTTTTGATTTAATTATGTATATAAATATATGTATTTATTTTTTGTTGTTGTTGCAGATTTATATAGGCGAACTCAACCCCACGGCATTGGAGCGCTTTACATGAGCACAATGTGAGTGTGTGAATGAGTGTCTGTGTGGGAAGGTCAGTGGGCTACTTCTGATCATGGCAGGCACCACAGCCTGGTGCCTGTGACGTTGTGCATGGGAATGCACAACTTGCCTTTTCACCATTGAGGCGGGTGCTGCTGTAAGCAGCATCTGCTGCAATGTTGGAAATCCGGAATGCGACTGCCAGGGTGGCGGTCGCATCCTAATCAGTGGTGCGGGACCGCCGCCATCCTAATCAGCCCCATAGTTTCTGACTATATGGACTTTAGGATTCAGGTCAATGAAGCTGGCTGTGAGTGTCTCTGGTAACAATGCACACATTGTTTATCCTTTAGTAGTTCACAATGTTTTGCATTGATCAGAAGTAGCTCACATCACAGAAAATGTGCCATCCCCCTGGGCTAGATGATGTCACTGGCCTGGATTAGTGAATGCAGGACATAACAAGAGAATAGGTCTCTACAAAAGTGTATAATAATATATTTGTTTTGGTCAACATGTGAATTTACACATGTTGTATGGTAACTTATGAGGCATGTTTGTGATAGATGTAGTAAAATGATGTGTCACGCATCATACCTGTGCGCCAGGTTTTCCACGCATCACCTGCAGACCAGAATCACCTTGGATTTCGACACTTCACTTCTCCTACATGCAGCAGAACTGTTGCCTCGTCTCCACAAAGATTCAGGGACTGATACATCACTGTATTTTCCAACGCTTCCCTTCTCTGCGCTTGTTAGGCCTTGACGCATCTACCGGTACTTTGGTGTAAAATCACGCACCCATAGTTTTCTACGGACCAAGTTGCATGAGACTTTTCAAAGTCATATTTTGAATTGTGTGTGTTGGATTTTGTTGTCTGGTTTAGATAAATATACTTTCTTTTTCTAAATTGGTGTGGTGTCCATTTGTGGTGTTTTCACTTACTGTGTGTTTTAGTACAAATACTTAACACATTGCCTTTTGGATAAGCCTGTCTGCTCGTGCCAAGCTACCAAGGGGTGAGCAGATGTTATCTAAAGTGTTTAACTCCCATACCCTGACGAGCAGCAAGGGTCCCTCACTGGGCAAAGGTCCATATATCTGCAAATTAGAGAACCCCCATTTCTAGTACACCCTCAGTCTTATATTTTTGTTTTGAGACGGGTTTGACGGCTCGTGTTCCCAAGATTTCATGGTCTCCAAATGTTTATGTTTCTGAAATTATTTTAGATAATTTCTGTTTGTGCTTTTGAATGGCAACCACTTCAATTAGTGGCATATGACATGTGGTAACACTTGTTGCATCACTGCGAATGTTGCTCAGAATGATTGATAACGTGTTTTAAAATGTCATTCTTATATCTAGCATCAGTGCAACTCTGTACTCATTTGGTACTTACCCTAGTACATCTGGGAGTACCACAACTGAGGGATGTCCAATACACAAAAATATACTTCTGTGGGTGTTGCACTCCTCTACTGGTGGCACCATTCCAAGGGGAAGACACATAGTCAGAATTCTATGCTTATCTTGGAGTATTCTCTGAGTATTGGCTGCTTCCAACTGGTTGGTCTTGTGAGCAACTTAGCAGGCAATTTTAGCACATTTTATGGGCACTTTGCTCATTATATGATTTATAGTATGTTGGCTGATTACCTGTATGACAAACTGTAGCTGTGGTGCAGGTCCTACTGGAACTGCTTTGCCTGCTATGCTTTGCAGTACATGCTTTATGAGTCACCTATATAGCGCCACTATTTAGTTTACCAACCTTACTAACTCAGCAGGATGTAACATTGCTCGATTTGGAAAAGGTGTATACCCAGCCAATAAGGGCCAGGTTGCCCCTCCATTACTAAATGGACCCAATCTAACATTCGGAAGTGTGTGAGGCAAGCAACCATGACTCAAACGTTGGTGTTCTTGGTAGGTCAGGGGGACATCCAAGTCGTGATATGCTCTGTATTGTGCAGGAACAGCTTCCGGTGTATATGTATTGAAAAGCCCAGTATTGCTATCCAAAGGATGAAACTCCACCAGCAGAAACCTTAGATGGGGAATGCCCTTTCAAGAACCCTGCTGGACAAACCTACATAAAGCAGAGGGTTCCTCTTTTATCTGCGGGTGAGTGACAATTATTACCGATGTCTCTGTATGTTTGTAATAGTTGTCATCAAAAATTGCTCAAGAATCAAGATATGTTGGCAACGTCGATGTCAGGAGCCAAGTGTCACGATCTGGGGGCCCCTGGGGCAGCTGGGGTCGGAATTCTAACACCCTGATGCAAGGACTCAGTTCAAAGAACCAACACAAATCTGAAATCCAGTTGGACTGCGACCTGTACACAACCGACTAAGCACTACCTTGCATGTTGTGTTTTCTGGTCACAATTAGCGCATCTATATGAGTTCAGGGACAGAGGGGATCTCAAACACTCTTTCGTAAATGAATAATACACTCAAAATAGAACTAAGAAACACAGGATACAACTTTAAAATGTTTAATCATAAAATGTAAGTCTAGTGCATAAAATATGAACTGCAACCAGAAAGAATGAGAAAATGTGTACAGCAATGCCTGACAATGCCAGTGAGTACAATAAGAACAATCCTAACATGGGTTGTATGTTCCTAGCATCCTAACTCCATATTGGTCCTTCTAAGTACTATGCTGAAAATTAGCAGAAGCTGAAAATAGTAAACGTCTAAATCTTTTTTACAGATGTGTGTTTACAGCACACAATCAGCCACTGAGATGTCATTGCAGCACATTTGGTAGTACGGTTGCCCATACCCTTCAATGAGAATGGGTCTATTGTTTAGCCTAACTTGAGACACAAACTTTGATGTGTAATTTCAGAATGTACATCTTTGAGTACAATGTAATTGTTCTCATCTAAACAAACATTCATTTCTACGTGTTTGTGTTTGATTTAGGCAATAAATGAGTTAACACGTATATGTATTTTTGCATAGGGCATTGGAGACCCACATTGAAGTGAAACACAGTTATTTATGGACATTAAAACCATAGCTTTGTATGTATGAACAGATTTTTATTGAGAAAGCTAATTGTACAAATATTAAACAAACTGTATATACTTAAATGAAAGAGTTTCCTGACTAAAAAACTAAACGGAAAAAAATCATATGAGCACGGATAGACGTGAAGGTGTTCACTTTAATTTGTATCAGACACATAAAGGGCAACTGACATCGCAAAAGTACAATAAAATGACACATGTTGGTGCTTGGTGGAAACATTTTTTATAAACCTAGGCACCAAATTACTTTGTCAACCCTGTAAGTATATTGGTACTGCATAAACCTCTAAAAATGAAATGGGTGGGTGGTTACCTATGGTATGAAGTATTTCCACCCTCCTTGGCCATTTTCTGAGATAAAGAGAATTGTGCAGGTGGTGTTAAAAAGAAACCTGTGAGGCAGTTTTGCAAGTGTATACCAAAGCATGTGTTGTGTCTGCAAAAGGAAGGGGGGAACAGGCAGCAATCGGGAAACAGGGAAAATAGGCAAAGGAGGCCCTGAAAATAAAGTTCCTGTCCAATACTTCTTTGGGGTGAGCAGTGAACACCGTCCATTAAAAAATTGTAAGGGAACTCTGTACTTCTGTGTCCACACGTGCCTTGTGCCCTGCCTGAGTGTCATCCGCAGTCCCTACAGAACCAGCTACTACGTATGTGTGCTTATTAAAAGGCCTAAAATAAATGACAAAGCTATAAAACACATATAAAGAATTACACTTCTTAAACGAACTTGTCTACTTGTTTAGTAATTTCAAGCATTGTAGTAAAGCGCCTGGAAATCTGCGGGGAGATGACTAGAAGGGTCATGTGACATAGCCAATGGACTACCATTTCTCTAAAGCTTCATTGTAAACGGTGTACAATTACACACCGCTGAAACGCAGCCCTGTGAGCAGATGCACGTAGTTTCTTTCCTAGTTTATGGGGAAACACCGGGCTTCAGGGGAAGGTAAAGAAACACCTTCCATTAAATCCAGATCCATTGCCCATCCCACCCATGATGGTGAGTTACACCAGTCCCATACTAGCGTAAAACTAAATATTTCCAGGGTGGGGCAGGGACGTGCCAGACTTGGTGAACAGCCACAAACTCACGCATTTGTGGGTGACAACATACGTATTTACAAGCACGACATGTTTTGTTCTGCCCATTCCTTGCATGCGGTTTTCTACTCCAGAACCATTTACACCGGACAGGAACCATGAAAGCATTGTTGTCCATGAGCATGCGCTTTGTTCATGAGATCCTATATACATACGGATTTCATACTACCATGTGTAATTGAGATGTATGATTTAATTATATATATAAATATATTTGTTTGCATATTTATATAGGGCGAACTCGACTCCACGGTATTTGAGCGATTTACATGAGCACCAGTTACCTTAAACAAGGACACATTCCTTTTTTGGTGGAAACGAGGAGATTAAGTGATCTGCCCAGAGTCAAAGGATGCTGAGCCGACACCAGCTCGAACCCGGATCCCCATTTCCAAAGTCGGCAACTCTAACCCTAGGGCTACATCCTCTCCCCAATATATGTCTATTATAATTATATCTGCACCCTTTTAGCATGATTCATTCAAGTGTAAGTTTGGGAAAGTGGATGCTCTGTTGTGGTGTCTTCTACCTGTCACGTTATATGTTTTTTTATTCGGTGCATGTCTGCCAGTTACTGGGCCCATAAACACGATAACTTGTACACATATGTATGTAGTTGTGATTGTGTCCAGCTGGTCTCCGTAGGGCTGCCTGTGGACAGACCATCACCAATAGAATTATTCTGGTGCTGTGCAATATGTTAGATTTTACCTATGATTGTGTTATAAAGGGGATGGGGAACTACAATTATAGTGCTACAGCCATATGAAGCCGAGATGGTTTAGGTTGTCTTTGCGGGTGGATAGCCCGGAAGGAGCACATCAGTTACTCGTTCTTCTTTGTGCCTTGGTCGAACTTGTGCTACACCCTTCCCCGGTTTAAGGGAGTGTGGACTCGAGTATTTGTGTGGGTTGTATAAGGCAGATTGCATTTGTGTGCAACCTTGCACCGGCTACAACTATCCATCCAAAACACAGCTTCCTTCATATCCAACTTGAACTCACGGCCAAATCCCCAATAATCTCTCCACCCCATAGCTATGCTCATATGCAGGGCAATGAAATTATGCGGCATGGGATGGTCAAATTATGTGTCAGGGTGGAGTAGATTATGCATCAAGAAAAGACACATTATGCAGCATTATGTGGCACATTTTGATAGTATGAATTCATTATGTTCTCTTGTTCAAACTGTTAACACTGTCTGGGCATTAATTGCATGTCATTAGTACCAGTTGAACACCCAAAAATAGCATGGACCTTCCACTGTGTGGCGACAGGTATTGCGGTGTTTTACTAACTTTTGACCCATTTAAGCTATAAACAAATTTGTTTTGTTAAAATCTGCAGATTATTCTGCAAATGACGGATTGTGTGAAGAATGCGCAAATCTACTACAAGTATAGAAAAATCGCCGCAGTAGCCGCAATTGCATGATTCCAGCGGCCTTGCTCATATGCAAGGTTACCCCACACCCAGCTATCTGTCCACTCTGGTCTTCCGTCACGCAGCATTCCCCCCATCAATGCCCTGGTCTAGGAGCTCCTAACAGTGATGCAGGTAATCCGTGCCTGTGTTGTGAATTTCGTTTCCTCTGACTCTGCTCCCTGGAGCATCTCTTTTCTTAGGGGCTCAGAAACAAAACTGGGGCGAACCTGATCTTGGATTGCTTGTGTTCCGGTTTGGACTGGACTGTTCCTTTTGGAGGAGAATAAAGACTGATTTACATATGGCTGGATCTAAACTGAGGTGAAATTGAGCACAAAAAAAGCGATGAGCTGTGATACGACCCCAGGTAAGTAGCAGTGGCTGGGATGAACTGAAATGTCCCAGCATCCCTTTTTGTTCACGTCCGTTCTTTTCTAGGGCTGGCATGGTGCCCTGCGGTACTCACGGAAGCCAGAGTAACCGGCAGTCACATCTCTCGATGGCGATGAACTGAGTGTTTGTGGCTGTGTAATAATAATTATAAATTGCATGCTGCTACGGAATGGCACTCCAGTTGCAATAACTATGTTGATTCACGTTATTATTTCGTCAATAAATTATTGGTAGGGAATGAACCTCGAGGGATCCTATAATTTAGCCACACATTTAAGGAGATGTGTATGCCGTTAAACGAAATTAAAATCGGGTTACTGTAAACGTGAATTACCATGCATGCCAAAATGACTGACCATAGTAAAGAAATATGCACCGATCTTGGTCTAGTGCAGGGGCAGGAGGTCAGGCCAAGGTACGGTGAATAGGGAGGGGCATATTTACAACCCCCTTGCGCCACATTGGCTCACTTTTCCCGTGTTAAAAGTGACGCAAAAGTGGCGCAAGGGACTTGTAAATAAGACCCGGAGTTTTTTTCGGTAGGGTTCGGGGAGACGTGCGCACGCGACAGACTGCCCTCGGTGGCTCAGGCACCGGGAGACGCAGCATCCTTGAGCAGTGTACAGCGAGTCCGGGACTGGACCCCGAGAGGCGGTTTCCGGGCCGCAGGTGACGGGGGCTGACCGTAGCCGGAGACCAGTGACGGGGCGGATTGACCAGATTGGTCATGATGGCGACAGCCATAAAATGGAAACAATGCAGCCGTTAGTCGTCATGTAAAGTCCTAAATATGAGTTGTGGGGTAAGGTGTCTTAATAACCCTAGGGTGTAATATTTTATTACCTGGAGGCGCGAGAGCTCGCGCACAGTGGGCGAGGGGGTGCTGTAAAGAGATGGTAAGTTCATGGTGCAGACTTCGGTGCGTGTGCGTTGGGATGGCGGGTAGGAGGGCAGACAAGACTGACCTGGGGGCCGCGCTCTCGTGCCGAGCCTAAGATGAGCAGCACTCACCGGCCGACAGGAGCCAGACCACAGCATGTTATTGCTAAGGCTTGGAGATGACAGCAACTCCAGGCATTTACAGGTGAAACAGGTATGTATCAACCACGGGCAAATAGCAAGAATGTGTTTTTCCAAAGTGTCTAAAACCGCACCGCGGTCTTCTTTGCGCATGCGCATTGAAAATCATAGGTGTTAATAATATTACCCAGTGTAAGGTACATCACGAGTTCAGATGTTAGGAAGCCAGGACTGGTTGTGTGTCCAGCAGGACATCAGGCACCCGCCTCTGAACTCACTGAGCCGTGTCACCGAGATGATGCCAGAGGTGCCTGCTGTCTGCCCAGTCGTGACTTCCTCCTCTTAAATATATAAAATATTCCCAGAGCGTATTCCGTATCACAACAGTTTGCGCGACAGGTGTTCAACAGTTCCAGACAAATATCGCAATGTATTCGCAGCAACCAATCAAAACGTGATTTTATTGAAGCCGTTCTTATCTAAAAATCGATCTCGGTTGAAATTGAATAGCTAATTTATTCAAATAACGGTTTATTTAACATAATCTCGTTCTGTCCCTATAGCCGGGTGTCTGCGAAACTGCAATCAACTACGCTTTCGCCTGTGCAGTTAAAATGGACTCATAGTTTTACACCCGGCGGTGGGGGCAAAAGTTTAGTGGTGTCCCCTGGTTTGAGACGGGTTAATAAGTGATTTGGGGCGCGCGAAAACTCGCTGTAAAACACAAAGGTACCAGTACTGTCTGTAGGCAAGTCCGGCCGGCGCCTTTACAGCCACCCTCATGCGCCCCTCAAGCGTAAACTGATTCTCAGTTCGAAAGATAGTTTTTTACTCCGTGTAGTTTTCGATCATGAAGTTTCGATGCCAAGATCAGGGCGTTCTTTGGGCACAGGGCGCGGAAGAGGGACTTCGCACTCTCAAAATATGGATGCAAAAATGGACTACGGTATGTTGTAATAGTCACCCGTCTGCTAGATTCTAAAGGCGCATCTTCCCCGATGTTCACAAGTGGCAAAAATGTGCAACTAGAAGGGCAGGCTGCATGTCCAAGGGGGAGATGCTCCCGCGCCAAAGGATGGCACAGAGTCCGTGCCACAGACTCAAGAGCAGTGCCGTGAACCCTCGCAGCTTGTCAGCAGCTATTATTATTATTTCCTGACTCATTTCCATGAGCTTAGATTATTTGGCTTGTGGTATGGCAGTCCGGGTGCGCGGCAACTGCCCTGAGCGGAAACAGTAGGACACTAAAACAAACCCTGACCCTAATCTGCTAAATTATATCTCTTCAGATTCCCTAAAACTAAATCCCTGTTGCCGCCCTCTTATCAACAGAAGTGTTACATTGGACGAGGTAAAAAAAAAAAAACCTAGCCAAAATGTGAAGTGTTTCTGAGCCGACACTGCCGCCGGAGTGAACTGAATGAAGACAGTATGCGCTGCGCGCCTGGAAGCCCCACGGCTGCACTGCTCAGTGAGGAACCGGGCAGTTCGCTCTGTCGCCCTTCAAGGTGCCCGTAGTTTTCGCAAGTTTCCCCTCCGAAGCAACAGTGATAAGGCGGCCGCTGGCAGATGCCGACGATGGTGTGTGCCACCTGTTGGGCACATGCCGCGCAAACCACCTGAAATGTAACAGCTTGGAACAAAATGGGTGCCCCTTGGGACCGGGGCCCGTGTGCCGCAGACGCTGAACACGAAAGAGCCCATCTGCCGGGCGGCTACCGCAGGTGCAGCTTACAGCGAACCGTGTGATTTACGCCACGCGAGCCAGTGTCCCGGGCCAGCCGTGAATTATTAGAGCGGCCGAACCCCATACATTACCACTGACAAAGGTCTGCCGGCAAGCCTGCCCCAGGGCAGCTGTGGAGCCCGGGGCGGCCCCACCGCGCTCGCAAACTACTGTGAGTCACGGAAGGATGACAAGAACAACAACACGAACCAGAATCAATCTAAGCATTGGGTCGGAACGACCAGCAGTGTGACCAGATCAGTCAAATCTAACGACAAAAGTGAACTTTCATGGCTTCAACAAGTCGGAAGTGTGCCAGGTACTTAGTACACGTCCACTGGCACACACAAGTTAATGACGTTTAAAATGAGGACACTTCAGAAAGATTTGACTGACGTTTTATACAACGAAGTGTAAGAAATACCCATGCACAATATTATTAATGAAACGTACCAGTGGCTCCAGGCAGCTGAAAAAAGGACACGGAAATTGCCGTATGTACGGGCGTGGATTAAAAGCCAGGAAACACCTGTTGGCAGCCGGGCTAGGCCCCTTGTAATGGACTCCGAAATAATAGCGCCAATTACGATGCACCTGAATAATTGATTTTGAGTCAGGTGTCCCATTAGCCATCCATTTTTAATCGTGTTTAATTAAGGGTCCCTGGTCAGTTTAGTTTTAATTTGGTGAGCGTGTCTCGTATATCTCCCCAGCAGAATGACGGGAATTCGAAAACCTACCACCCCCACCCCCCTTTAAAGGTTGCTGGCAAGACAATGAGGAGATTCTTTGCTATTAACTTCTGCTAATCAGATATTTATATGAAAAATGTGCACTTCTTTAAAGCTACCAGATTAGAATATCACATAAGGAGCCGGCAATAACTTGTATTCTTGCTACCAACCACACAAAAAAAAAAACAAAGCAAGTTTATTTAAGGTTCCATAACAAAAATTTATTCATATCGTTTTTAAATTTTAAAGTTTTAACATAAAACCATTTAGAAACCCAATAAAAAACTAAAGCATGAGTCTTGATATGTCAACATTTCACAGATAAAAATTTCACATACAGAAAGAAAATAATGTACAGCTTTTTACAGGGTGGCGGAACGGGGATAAACAAATACACATTTATACTATAAATTAAAAGGAAAAACGTTTGCGACCCGCACAGTTTGTTTCTGTTTTGAAGTCAAAAGCAGGCTAAGACAAAGACAAAAAACGCTAGTGTTTTTGGACAAACCCCCTAGGGGTGCTCGGAGACAGCGGGGCACGGAGTGTAAACATTGGATTGGGGTAAATTCGTCAGGCTGATTTTCCCTTCTAAAAACTGAAGATACCTGGCCCTTATTTCAAAACAATAAGGATCTTGGAACCACCAGGGCTGCGCGTGCGTAAAACTACGCAGGCGCCTGGTGCGCGTGAAACATTGTGCTCTAAGTTTGCTCAAACTTTCTGTACAAAAAAGGTCATCTACACATGCCTATCCTCAGCCTGTTAATTACATTCTTCGACGCCTGCTAATCTAGCAGAAATGTTCGGCAACGGAGATCTCAGTCTTGGACGGTTGTGCTTATATAAAGTTTTTTTTTACTTTCTGGGCCCCAGTGCCTTAGCGATCCTGTCTGAAGGTAAACAAAGCCTTGCTCGCCAGTTTGCGCGAGCGTACCACGGCGTGCTGGAGAGCGCCCCTCGGGCTTCCAGGGCGGGGGACCCCATTGGCTGTTCTTGGTCACCGGCAGCATTGTCCGGAGCTCGGGTCAGTCGGAGCTCCCGCCCGGGGTCCCTGGTCGGACTCTCAAGTACCAGTCTCGTGGGCTAGGGGCTCATTGTCAAATGTGGGTGAGGGGCACCGTGCCGTTGACTCCCGCGCTTTGGTAGTGCTGGTGGTGCATGCTGTGCAGCCGCCCGCCCTGCAGGCTCTGCTGCTCGGCCGCGTCGCCCCCGGGCGGCAGGTACATACTGATCATGTCCCGCAGGTCGCCGAGGCAGGCGCGCTGGGCGTGCGCCGTCATGCCGGGTGGAGGCGGGGAGCTGGGCTCGCTCTTGACGATGGCGCCCAGGCTCATGCCCGGGGCGCCGGCTCCGCCGCCCTGCTGCCCGTACATGGGGGCCATGCTGTAGGTGGAGGCGGCGGCGCTCATGTAGCTCTGCGCCGAGCTGATCATGGGGCTGTACTGCAGACCGCCCATGTCGTAGCGGTGGTGCAGGGGCTGCAGCTGGGCGCCGCCCATGGCCGGGTGCTGTCCGTAGCCCAGCTGCTCCTGCATCAGGGAGTAGGCGCTGTTGCTCCAGCCGTTCATGTGCGCGTAGGCGGCGTCGAGGCGCTGCTGGCCACTGCCAGGGCTGGTCCCACCCGCCGCCGCTGCCAGGAGCCCTCCAGGCAGTGAGTACTTGTCCTTCTTGAGCAGGGTCTTGGTCTTGCGCCGGGGCCGGTACTTGTAGTCGGGGTACTCCTTCATGTGCACTGCCCGCAGGCGCTTGGCCTCGTCTATGAAGGGCCTCTTCTCGGCATCGCTCAGCAGCTTCCAGTCGGCGCCCAGGCGCTTGCTGATCTCCGAGTTGTGCATCTTGGGGTTCTCCTGCGCCATTTTCCGCCTCTGGCCGCGGGACCAGACCATGAAGGCGTTCATGGGCCTCTTGACCCGGTCCTGGTCCGAGTTGCCTCCGGAGCCACTCTTGCCATTGGGGCCCGTAGCGCCAGAGCCCGGACTGGGCTGCGTCATGGAGCTCTTGATGTCGGTCTCCAGCATGCTGTACATGGTGAGTGCAGACTGCGCCTAGCAGGTGGAGAGGACGGGATGCTCGAAGTCTCTGATGCACTCCAGCCCGGGCGCCCGGGTTAAGAGGCCCCTCTGGCGGGACGATGATTGACAGCATGCTAATGAGACCGCGGCGGTAGCCAATCAGCGCCCTGCCCAGGGCCGGACTTCTGCTGAACGCTTCGGGAAGGTGTTGGCAAAGTTGATGCTGGGCTGCTTAGTCATGCCTCTGGGGGGTGGGGGAGGCAGCAAGGGGGCACACACCTCATTTACAGCAAAACACCACCATAAAGTGGCAGGTTCTTAAAGTTACTTCACATTAGCCATTTTGAGGTGTATATAACGTAGATGTCACCTTTTCTCAGAAAACTTTTTACGTGGTGTCCATGGCGCACGCCACATTATTTTTCTTTGTTTGCAGAATTTGTTTATTTTTCTATGGTCGGTAACTAGCAACTTCTTTTTGCACGTCCATTTGAAAATGTTGCACGCTCCTCTATCTTAAACGTCTAACTTTCACATGGGGTTATATTGCCAGTGAGTGCGATCCTTTCAACAGGTGTTTGTGCCCATAAACACATTTTAAATAAAGGAAAGTGCACTCGTAGCAATAAAATGCAAATAAGCTGAACTAGATAAACTTACAAATTAAAAACGTCCACGTCATAGCTTTTTATAGAAACAATCGTTCTTTTTTACAAACCCACTGTATGGAAAAGTTATTGCATTTCGTTCCGCACTCAGCGTACAGTAACGCTCACAAAAACACACGCTTTTAATACTTGTTTGATATGGGTTAAAACACGTGTCTAAAGTGAGCTGTCCACAGTTTTTATTCAGAAATCGAAAACAATGCATAACTATTGGCGTATATTCTGATGAAGCGAGCAGGCGGAATGCCTTTATTCATTGAAGCATACACGAATCTATCTTGTGAAATATTTATGTATAACGCTGAAACATGTTGTCATTAAACCTAAATGTCCGTATTTGGGTTTAAGGACTCGTGTCTTGGTTCCTTCCGCGAGCAGCGTTGAGCCCTGTTTATTTCCGATTGGCAGAAAGGTCATTGCCCTGGGAATCCATGCCCAGGAGTGCTTTGGGCCGCAGCCGACAGAGGAGAACAGGTTTTATTTAAGCGCAGCCCCAAGGCGGCCTCTTGGAGTGTGAATGTGGGAGGACAAAGCGGCGCAGAGAGTGGCGGGCGAGGGCTCTGTGCGGCAGGTGGACGGGGCAGCGCTCGTCTGCCACACACTGCTTGCCAGGAGAGCTCTTCGCAGGGACTCTCTGCCCCGCACCCAGGAGCTCGCCCAACCCCTCCTTGAGGAACTCGACTCCAGCCATCATCTCAGGGGCAACTCCCTCGGGCAAACAAGTTCAATTCTTGGGGGAGTGACAACTTGGTACCATGGAGAGGGGGTAAGGGCTCTCTGCATGCAAGAGGCAGGTGGCATGGGTAGCACTCACCTGTCCTTGGAATGCACATACTATCCCTGGGTGGGGGATCAAATTTGTGTCTCTCTACCCAGCACTGCCCTCCTTTGCCAACACTGCCAAGCAGGGGAGCTGTTTGCAACGAGGCAGTGCCCCGCCCTTGAGGGGCCCGAACAGCCACACCTGGCTAAGCGAGCTCCCCATCAAGCAGCATCATGTGGGTGGGCGGCTCCACTGCCCGCTTCTGGAAACAGAACTTCAGCGAAGGAGCTCCGGGAGTCCTCAAAGGGTAGCCATACCGCAGGAAGGTAGCTTAACTGCAAGAGTGTCACCCTCCACCGAGAAGCCCTGGCGGCCCCCATCCTCGCACACTGCCTACAGACGCTCAGCTCCAAGAAATACTATCTCCAAAGTCTTTGGTGTGTCCTGAAGTAGAGCTCCTCTGTCAGGCAGTAACTGCGGGTGGGTGCTGTGTTAGTTCCTCTCTGTGTTAGTTCCTCTCTTAGTTAGTTCTTTGGTTTGGAGATGGTATTTCTTGAAGGGGAGCTCCTCTGTCAGGCAGTGGCTGGGGGTGAGTGCTTTGTTAGTTCCTCGGTGCAGATGGTGTTTTTTGAAGGGGAGCTCCTCTGACAGGCAGTGGCTGTGGGTGGGTGCTGTGTTAATTCCTCTTTGTTTTGGAGATGGTGTTTCTTGAAGGGAAGCTCCTGTGTCAGGCAGTGGCTGCGGGTGGGTGCCATGTTAGTTCCTCTTTAGTTTGGAGATGGTGTTTCTTGAAGGGGAGCTCCTGTGTCAGGCAGTGGCTGCGGGTGGGTGCTGTGTTAGTTCCTCTCTGGAGATGGTGTTTCTTGAAGAGGAGCTCCTCTGTCAGGCAGTGGCTGCGGGTGGGTGCTGCGTTAGTTTCTCTTTGGTTTGGAGATGGTGTTTCTTGAAGGTGAGCTCCTTTGCCAGGCCGTGACTGCGGGTGGGTGCTTTGTTGGTTCCTCTTGGGAGATGGTGTTCCTTTAAGTATCATTTCTCTGTCAGGCAGTGACTGCGGTGGGTGTTGTGTTGATTCCTCTTTGCAGATGGCGTTTATTGAATAGGAGCTCCTATGCAAGGCAGTGACTGCGGGTGGGTGCTGTGCTGGTTCCTCTTTGGTTTGGAAATGGTGTGTTTCCCTGAAGCAGAGCTCCTCTGTCAGGCAGTGACTGCGGGAGGGTGCTCTGTTTGCTCCTCTGTGGTACGGGTGTTTATTGAAGTGAAGTTCCTCTGTCACGTAGTGAGTGGGGATGGGTGGTGGTTGGTGCAGATGGTTCCAAAGAGGAACTAACACAGCACCCACCCGCAGCCACTGCCTGACAGAGAAGCTCTACTTGAAGGCACACCATCTCTCAAGAGGAATTAACCCAGCATCATCCCGCAGTCTCCTCCTCTTCATGAAACACCGTCTCCAGAGAGGAAAGAGCACAGCACCCACCCGCATCCACTGCCTGACTGAGGAGCTCCTCTTCAAGAAACACCATCTCCAAAGAGGAACCAGCACTGCACCCACCCGCAGCCACTGCTGGACAGAGGAGCTCCTCTTCAAGAAACACCATCTCCAAAGAGGAACCAGCACTGCACCCACCTACAGCCACTGCCGGACAGATGAGCTCCCCTTCAAGAAACACCATCTCCAAACCAAAGAGGAACCAGCACTGCACCCACCCGCAGCCACTGCCGGACAGAGGAGCTCCTCTTCATGACACACCATCTCCAGAGAGGAACTAACACAGCACCCACCCGCACCTGCCAGACCGAGGAGCATCATTTCTAGAAACCCCAGCTCCACCCAGGGTGCACTCACACCACCAATCCCCCCCCTCCCCGACAATGCTCCCTCACAGAGGGTGTCAACTAATGGCAGACCACCGACAGTGCCATAGGAAGGGGCCACGGGCCCTAATGGAAGATTAGCAATTGGCCTCCTGCCTGCTATTTAAGTAGAGAAATACAACCAAACGTGCAATACACCGTCGGCCTGACTACTGACAGCTACATGCATGATAACGAGGAGCCCACACCCCCCCCCCCCCCCCCGCCCCATACAGTCCATGTGAGACGCCCGTCCGTGATGGGCCAGTAACCAATGCGGTGATCCTGGGCAGAAACGACAAACCGCACACTCCACCTTCTGTAGGGGCCCACGCTCTGGGGTGAACTTCCTCGCACTCTTTCGGGGTGCGTTTTCACAATGAAAAACTTCTTTCTATACAAGCCAACACCCTAATTAGTCATGCCAGCTGATTATTAACTTTGCAATCAGCAGCACTTTATATATACGGCGTGTCTATATCTATTCGTATATTTTAATCAAATGACATCTCTCCATGTTTCCTTCAAAGCAGTCAAGAAGGTTATGGCATGTCTATGCAGTAAAACAGAAGCAGGCCATAACCTTAATGGATGGGGGCCTAACCGGAGTACTGACGTCACGCTCCACTCACTGTTCCAATTGCATATGCATTATTGCGTCTGAAACCTCGACAAAAGACCATAGGAGTACGAAATTCAATTATTTTAGGAATGCACTTCTGACCCTACCAGCGAACACTTGCTGCCGTATCGGTATGCCTTAGTGTGAGATATGTCTTGCAGGAGTGTCGCTGTCACGAAATACTATCGTTTCGAGGTAAGTACATTTCTCCCTACTAGAATTACTTACACGCACATATTGGGGAGGCTGTCGCGCGTTCTGTGATATCTTGCAGGTGGCATCGGCGTATTTTACGCGCATGGACTGGCTTGTTGTGTCGTTTGCCCACTTTCTTGCCAAGCGTCCCTCCCCCAGCCCTGGCCAGCTTTAGTCGGCCCCAGGCCAGGGCCTCTGTGGGAGGGCTGCAGACTCCGTTCCCCTGACAACGGGAAGCTCTCTGCCAAGTGAAAAGAAAAGTTTAGCGCGGGGCGGCTTCATCAGTCACTTCCCTCCCCCGGAGCACCCCCTCTCCACTGCAGACCCTCGGCAGATGCACCTGCCGCCCGCTTGGGGGCGAAGGGAGGGGTGGAGGGGGACCCAGCGGGCGTCCCTGCTTGGAGACAGCATCTCTTTCACTTAAGCTGTGGTGAAATCCGGAGGCCTCATCGACTAACTTCGGGCTCCGGTTCCAGCGGGGGCGGCGGATTGCCGCTGAAGGGACGGTGACAGCTAAAACCGGTGACTTTTATCAAAGGAAGGAAGAATTTGTAACAATAGTTTCTATAGCCGTGCTGTCATATATTAAACACGTATAGCCATTACTTCCTTTAATAGGAAAATGTTGTTCTTATCTGAATGATGAACAGCCGAACATTTCCTGCTGAGGTTAGAACGTGTAACTAGAAAGTTACAAACAAATTCCCGAACATGCTTTTGGTCCATAACGCTATCTCGGTGTGGTAACTATCATCTCTGCTTCACCTAGTAGAGTGAAATGTGCATCACAGCTGGAATTATAACATTACATGACAAAGAACCCCCACAGTACAGCAGCATACTTTAGCCTCAACAAGTTCCGTCACTACCTCATGCGGCAGGTTCGAAGCCACCTTTACAGAGCAGAAGTGCACATAAACACGGGGTGCTTGACGGTCCCCGGCGGAGCACGCCTCTGGGCCTTCGGATGTGTACATGCCCTCCAGCTGCTGGGCGATGCAACCTGTGACAGACCACGAGACGGCTGGGTATACGCCGCCAGCTAATATTGACCCTGCAGCCTTACCAGTCAGCGCACAGACCTGTAAGGAACAACAAGCGGCTTGGCGCTCCCTGCCGGCCGTGTGACATACTACACCAGCACCCCAGCAAATTCGAGCACTTCAGCTGCACATTGTTTTAGTAGGCCAACTTGCAAAATATGGAGCTTTGCACATTGTTCTATACTAGTCCGATGAAATGCTTGAAGGGTATTCTACTTAGTAAATAAGAATATCTTCTGAAAGGTCCAGGCAACCCAAATAATTGTTTGAATGTCAAACCATGCCTTACTATAGGTTCTGACGTCAGCCACGTGCTGATCACACATATGTTTCCCTGGGTATCTCATGGGTCATTCGTAGCGTAGGACGTTTTAAAATCGAACTGTTCACCATCACCCTAAAAACCGAACTCAGATAACATTTACAAAAGTTAAAGCTCTACAACATTTCCACCTGGAGAAGCAAAATCCATGGCTAAGACATCATATTTAGAAAGCGTTACAAATAAGTACATCATTTCATTTTGTGGGACAGTCTACTTTGTATCGGTGTAACTACTCGCTTCTGCTAAATCGAGAGTCACAACATGGCGGGCCTCTATAATGTAAGGGCAAGCCCGAGCCTGCCTCCACCACTGATGCACGCAAGACCACATTCTGTGATCATTGACTGATGTCTGTTTCGTCCAGTTACCAGTTCGAAGTTGGACCCTCAAAATGGCGGGTACAAATAGACCAGCTCCGTGGGTTGTGAGAAACGGCGTCCCTCTGGTGTACATCTCTCGCTATTTAATGGTAATGTGTCATTGTGCAAAGTACACAGAATACTCGCACGGTCAGGGGGTTATTTAACCATTTACCCTTTAAGGACAAGTGTAATATTCAGCCATTACCACGGCTAATGACGACGGCGATACATTCCTGCATTTGCATTATTAAAGACTGGGGTTATATTCACCCATTCACGCCCTTAATGAGCCCAGAGAAGGGGCCGTCGCAGTATCTGCCACTAAGTGTTTCTGCTATGAGCGTGATTAGGGGTGGATCTGAGAAGTTGTCGAAGCTGCAGGGGGTATCGCAACGCCCTTGGATTTGGAGGTGGGGGGCGTCGATGCACCAGGCGGACACCCCGCGTGCAGCGGAGGAGTGCGGTGCCACGGTGTGAGCGAGACAGCGGGGAGTGTGTTAATGGGCCAAGCGGCGCTGGCTCTGAGCGGCATGGGGCGGGGGTCGATCCTCGACGGAAGTGTTCATGCGTAGGCGAGGGTTGCAGTGTAGGCTTTCGGTGTTGATGTAGAATTTAGTGGGAGCGGAACTAGTAGTAGTGGAAGAATAACAGCATTGGCGTTCAGCATCGTTGGAGGCAGCCGTGTGTTGGAGTGTGAACGGGTTAGTGCCCTGTGTCAGCGTCTCTGTGAAGGCGTAGTCAAAGTGTGTTAAACACGCATAGGTGGACGAAATGTCCATCAAATCAAACCGCCTAGATGTTATAACCAACTCACATTCCTCTAATCACAACCCCAAGGGGTTCTCCACACAAATCCCAGGTCCAGCTGTACTCTGCTTTGATCACACGCTAGCAAGCTCGCTATGCAAGCAAGTATAAGGTAATGTTGAACAATAGCACTAGTATATATAGGCAGCCCTCGAATCACATTCCAAAACTTAGTGAAAGGACCCGGGGACAAAGCAAATTGTATACATTAGGCGGGATTTTTGGCCAGAATAGAAGTTCTTAAACAGAGGAATGCCAGGTGTATCTGACACAGCATGCTCACAAACCTCAACACGAATAAAACATCTTTCATATCAAGTCTCTATGGAAAGCATTAACATGTGACGACAAAGTTTACTGGAGTCGTCAATTTAAACTTCTCAGAACGTACTAACAAAACTGAAATATTCACTGTACTTACCAGGAGCAAATCATCGGTCCAAAATAGGTGGAGAGGATTGTTCAGAAATCTGTTTGGCTCACTTAATGCCTTATACGTTGTTCATTTATTCCATATGGGTTGCAACAAGGAACATTGAGGATGAAATATCGAATTAACAGATCGAGGAATAAAATAGTTATGTGCACAGAGGGAGGTATAGATGTACTATTCTTAACTCTACATCTATACACCAAAAAGATGCATGTATCATCAAGGTGTGTATACGTGAACTTAGGTAGAGAGCATATATACATACTTACCTGTCAAATCAAATCAAATCAAAGATAGCTTTAATCGATTTTACATTAAAATCATAAAAGCAGGTAAAATGAATACATCCAGTAAAACAGTTGCAATTGATATTTAAAAAAGTATATACAGAACATAGTTCGTGATTTCAGCACACCCCTTTCCCAAAGGATGGTAGAATAAAATAACAGTCATTAAATTTCATAAAGGGTTACAATTAAACCATAGTGGATCTGCAGCTAATCACAAATTTAAGGTACCTAGACACATCAATAATAGGTATTTCATCAGATAAGGTGAGTAGTTTAAATAATGATGGTCTGCATTGTCTCAAGTTCCAAAATTTAAGAAGAGGTAATAGATATCTTTTCCGCCCCCACTCGTAAAATCTACAGAACAAAACGCAATGTATGATTGATTGAGTGGAAGAATCATCACACAGACAAGTGGTTAATTGTGACGACCAATCATTTGGGTTAGGAAAAGTTAACATCCTAAAAAAGCTTCCAGTTCTCAGACGGGCTAAAAGCATTCTGCTGTAGCTTGTCTGGTCGGGTGACAAATAAAGCTGTAGCCCAGGGTTTTGCAACAAGAATTGATGATGAATAACAGAAGCCTTTTTCCCCTCTAGACACCAGCGTCGATCTTCCAGATGGGCAAGGCAAACTTCCTTCAATACCTTTCTGGAGATTGAAGACAATGTCGCAGGAGAATCATAAAATTCAGGGCGCCCTATATTTCTAAAAAATTCCTGAACGTAGGAGAGCCACTGGATCTGTTTGGACCCTTCAAGTTTAATACAGTCCGTAATAATCACCCTGTTAAAAGCAGTTTCTGTTGAAGTCCAGATCTTATGCCACAACAACATAGGGCTAATTTTAATTAGATCTGAGATAAAGGGCAAAGCTAATTCTTTGTCACAGACATAAGTGGAGGTGTCAATATTTTGGTTACAATATTTTTTTTGCCTCAATAGTTTTTTCTCGATATTCCAAAACATGTCACTCTGGCCAAAGGGCCACCTTATGTAAATTAGTATTGACCCAGAGTCTTATGGAAAGCCTGTGGCACTCTGCCAGGAGTGCCCCTCAGCAGAAGTAACCACAACAACCTTACACTAGTTTGGCTCTGTATAGGGCTTTTGTGCTGCTCTGTGGGCAATTTTAATCCCCTAAGGATGTTGGCGCTCCATGACTGAGGCTAGTAAACAGATCAATACATTTGATAAATGTGAAGCACTTTAACCTCCACCAGAAAAAACAGAAGTATAAGAAATGTGGTTGTTGGTTGACTGGAGTATGAGCTCCGAGCAAGCAGCAGCCACAATCTTTGTCAGAGTGAGGCAGAAGCCAACCATAATTTAATCTGTACTCAACCCCCTGGTAGCCTGAAACAGAGCAGTCAGACTTAACTTAGAGGCAATGTGTAAATTATTTGTGCAACACTTCAAAAAGTAATAAAGTGAAAACACCACACAATGGGGTCCCAAACCAGATTAGAAAAATAGTGTATTTAAAAAAAAAAACATAAACAAAACAAAAAAAGTCTAATTAGTAAAACCGGAGGTAGTTGTCAAAAAGAAAAAAGCACCAACTGTGGATATCTGGTCATGCTGCACCGGGACCAAGTCCCAAGTTTACGGCAACTACGATGTAGCTTCGGCTGGCTACAGAGACCCAGTTAGGCCTGCTGAAAAAAGTACCTTAAATCTTGGTTCATAGAGCGTTGTGTGGATCCTCTTAGAAAATGTGTTGCTGAATAGATGTATTGTTTCAAAGGTGCAACAAGGCAGTCCTACATCATCATCGAGCATCCCGTCGACGAGGGATTGCAAAATGAAGTTCAGCATTGAGGATGTGTTGCACAGTCAAGGTGATGCATCAGCTACAAGGAGCTGTGATGCGGATCCCAGTGTCATCATTGAGGCTGTCGTCGACGAGGGTTGTGAGGGCTTGCATGAAAAATGCATGGCACAGTGGCTGTTCCGAAGAGGCTGCAGAGATGATGCAGGTCTCTGCAACTACAATTGTTGCCTGGCCAAGCTCTCAGGGAAGGGAGCCCCTTTGTCTTGCTTCTTGGTGAAGCAGCAAGAGATTGGCTGACAGGAGATATTTGTATTTGGAGTAAAACTCTGTTGGGTATATGAAAGTGATTGTAAGCACCAAAAAAGTAAATAGCTGGCATAGTTCCACCATGGTGCTAAGAACAGTATAAATGCTGACATATAAAACAAAGTAGTAATCAGGCATACTCCTAATATGTACTCCCAATACTATGGGTTTCTAGGGTGTGTGTGAGTGTGCATAGCCAAGGATTCCCCCGTTGGATTATCCACCCCCATTACCTGGTGGGACAGAATGGTAATGGGAGTGCCACCATCTTGTGTGTTTTGCTGTTCACCCTATGTGGGAAGGGTATGCCCGGACGTGGGTCCCGTGCTCACTAAGCCACTGGAGTCAAGCTATCCTGGCTGAAGACGGATTATAGCCAGTAACCAGTCCTAGGATGCTTGATTCCGGTCCAGGAGAGAAATTCATCAATCAATCAATCAATCATATCATTTGTAAAGCGCACTACTCACCCGTGAGGGTCTCAAGGCGCTGGGGTGGGAAATGCTGCTACTGCTTGAAAAGCCAGGTCTTGAGGAGTTTTCTGAAGGTCAGCAGGTTTTGGGTCTGCCGTAGGTGGATGGGGAGGGTGTTTCAGGTCTTTGCGGCGAGGTGGGAGAACGATCTGCCACCTGAGGTCGCTCTTCCGAAGCGGGGGACTGTAGCAAGGGTGAGGTCGGTGTAGCGGAGCTGGTGGGTGGGGGTGTAGAAGCTGAGTCATCTGTTGAGGTACGTCGGTCCGGTGTTGTGGAGTGCCTTGTGTGCGTGGGTGAGGAGCTTGAAGGTTATCCTCTTGTTGACCGGGAGCCAGTGCAGGTCTCTCAGGTGGGGTGTGATGTGGCTGCGGCGAGGGATGTCGAGGATCAGGCGTGCAGAGGCGTTCTGGATGCGTTGGAGCCGTCTCATGAGTTTGGCCGAGGCTCCTGCGTAGAGGGCGTTTCCATAGTCCAACCTACTGCTGACAAGGGCCTGGGTAACTGTTCTTCTCGTTTCAGTGGGGATCCACTTGTAGATCCTATGAAGCATGTGGAGGGTGTTGAAGCAGGAGGAGGAGACAGCGTTGACCTCTTTAGTCATGGAGAGGGTGGAGTCGAAGATGACCCCTAGGTTGCGTGCATGGTCGGTGGGTGTTGGAGCGGTTCCCAATGCGGTCGGCCACCAGGAGTCGTCCCAGGCCGAAGGGTTGGATCCGAGGATGAGGACCTCCATCCTGTCCGAGTTCAGCTTCAGTCGGCTGTTCCTCATCCATTCAGCAACGGCCTTCATTCCTTCGTGAAGGTTGGTTTTGGCGGTGTGGGGGTCCTTGGTGAGGGAGAGTATCCGCTGGGTGTCATCGTCGTAGGAGAGGATGTTGAGGTTGTGCCGATGTGCGACGTGGGCGAGCGGTGCCATGTAGATGTTAAACAGAGTTGGGCTGAGGGATGAGCCCTGGGGTACGCCGCAGATGACCTCAGTGGCTTCGGTGCTGAAGGGGGGAAGGCTGTGGTCCAGTCCAGGGCCTTCTCTTGGATCCCAGCATTGTGGAGGCGTGTTCATAGTGTGTGGTGACAGACCGCGTCGAAGGCGGCTGACAGGTCCAGGAGGATGAGGGCCGCTGTTTCTCCGTTGTCCAGCAGGGACTTGATGTCATCGGTGGCGGCGATGATGGCAGTCTCGGTGCTGTGGTTGCTGCGGAACCCGGACTGGGAAGGGTCCAGGATGTTGTTCTCCTCGAGGTAGCAGGTCAGTTGTTTGTTGACGGTCTTCTCGATGACCTTTGCCGGGAACGGGAGCAGGGAGATGGGCCGTAAGTTCTTGAGGTCCTTGGGGTCCGCCTTTGGTTTCTTGAGTAAGGCGTTGATCTCGGCATGCTTCCAGCTCTCTGGGAAGGTTGCTGTCTCGAAGGAGGTGTTGATGACTTTCGGGCGATGGGGTGCGATGCATGTGCTGGCTCTGTTGAAGATGGGGTGTGGGCATGGAACTGACGGAGATCCGGAGTGGATGGTGTTCATGATTTTGATGGTGTCATCGTCGTTGATGTTGGTCCAGTAGAGCAGGCGGTTGGTGCGGATGGTGGTCGTGGGGGCGGAGGTCTCAGTGGTTGTCGGGGCGGTCGTGGCGTTGAAACTGCCGTGGATGTCTGTGATATTGCTGTGGAAGAAGGTGGCCATCGAGTCGCACAGGTCTTGCGAGGGTGGGACGTCGTTGGTGTTGGAGCTGGGGTTGGAGAGTTCTTTCACGATGTTGAAGAGCTCTTTGCTGTTGTGCGCGTTTTTGTCTTGGCGGTCTTTGAAGGAGGCCCTTTTGGCGGATCTGAGGAGGTGATGGTGTCTGCGAGTGGCATTCTTGTGGGCGGCGTGGCTGTCCGGTGTTCGTTCACGGAGCCAGATCTTCTCCAGCTTTTGGCAGGTTTGCTTGGAGGCCCGTAGGTCTTCAGTGAACCAGCTGGCTTTCTTGTTGGTATGATTGCTTGAGGGTTTCTTGATTGGGCTGAGGGTGTTGGCGCAGTTGTTGATCCACTGTCTGAGGTTGCGGGCGGTGGTGTCGGGGTAGGTATTGTCAGCTGGTGGACTCTGGGCGAGGGTGGTGGCTAGCTGTTCTTCGGTGATTTTGCTCCAGCTGCGGTGAGGCATCTGTTGGGTGCGGTGGTGCGTGGTGGGTTTCTTGAAGGTGAAGTGGATGCAGCGGTGGTCGGTCAAGTAGAGTTTGGTGGTATGGTTGAAGGAGACGTGGGGGCTTGCGGAGAAGATGGGGTCAAGCGGGTGACCAGCGGAGTGGGTGGGTGTTGTGACGAGTTGTCTGAGTCCGAGGTTGGCTAGGTTGTCGATCAGGGTAGTGGAGTTGGTGTTGTCATTGTTCTCGAGGTGGAAGTTCAGGTCCCCGAGGAGGATGTAGTCTGTGGAGGCGAGGGCGTGTGTGCTGACGAAGTCGGCGATGGAGTCGCTGAACTGGGGTCGGGGTCCGGGTGGTCTGTAGATAAGGGTTCCTCTGAGGGTGGTGTTGGGGTCGGTGTGGATCTGGAAGCGCAGGTGTTTGGCGGTGCTGAGGGTGTCGTCAGTGTTGGTCGAGACTCTGAGAGCGTTCCTGTGGATGATGGCGATTCCTCCTCCCGCTCTGTTGGTGCGGTCCTTGCGGGTGATCTTGCAGCCTTCCGAGATGGCTATGGCTATGTCGGGTGCCGAGGCGGGGTTCAGCCAGGTCTCCGTCAGGAAGGCGACGTCTGGGGAGGTTGAGTCGAGTAGGTCCCAGAGTTCAAATGCATGTTTTCGGGCAGAGCGGGTGTTGAGAAGGATGCATCTGAGGTGGTTGGGTTCTTTCCTGGTTGGCAGGGTGGTGGAGCGGATGCTTGTGAAGCTGCAGTTCCGGCAGGTGAAAGCTCCGAGGGTGCGCTTCGAGGCGGCCAGGAAGCAGGTGTGTGATCGTCCGATGTTGAGTGCGTGGAGGGTTCTGGCATCGTAGCGGTGTCAGTCGTCATGGCGTTCGTGGTGTCCAGGGGTCTTGGCGCTGGGAGCGGTCCAGGCATGGACAGGCACAAACGGGCTTGCCTTAGGTGCGCCAGCGGCCGCTGCGGTCATGCAGCTTGGCAGTTCGGTCTGGACTGTTCCCATGAGGCACAGGGTCAAGACTGATTTGCATATGGCCATGTCTGAACTGGGGTGGCTTGGTGAGCAAAATAACGATGGATTAAACCCAGATCTGTGACTGTGGGTGAATATTTTGCCATTGTGCAACATTCCGTCCATCATCTTGTGTGTTTTGCTGTTAACCCTATGTGGGAATGGTATGCCCAGACGTGGGTCCCCTGCTCACTAAGCCACTGGAGTCAAGCTATCCTGGCTGACGACGGCTGATAGCCAGAAACCGGTACTAGGATGCTTGATTCCGGTCCAGGGAAGACATGGTTTGGCAGTTCGGTCTGGACTGTTTCCATGAGGCACAGGGTCAAGACTGATTTGCATATGACCATGTCTAAACAGGGGTGGATTGGTGAGCAAAATAACAATGGATTAAACCCATATCTGTGACTGGGGGTGAATGTTTTGCCATTGTGCAACATTCCGTCCATCGTCTTGTGTGTTTTACATAATGTAGGACCCCATCTTAATTACAAACTGGACACCCCTCATGGAGATGTTAGGCAGCTGCTTGGCGAAGCATCAGCATGCAGGGATCTCTCGATTTCAGCAGAAGTGTCTCCTCTGACTAACCCTCGGAAATGCGTATTTATTTATAATAAAAAGCATCCTTGCGATGTATACACAAGATAACATTGTTATGGGTTTGCAGATAGCCCTGCCGCCCTGTGGATGAAGATAGAATAGCGTTGTGCATAGTGTGCAAAGACCTTGTACTCGGTTTTTGAGGCATCATGATAATGTTGCACAAAGCAAAATGTTTAAGTACATCTTTGTCAGCGAAACAAATCCAACATTGTCACACATGCAAATATGTTCAAAAGGATATCGTAAAGTGTTATTGCACAGAAAGAGGGCAAAGTAAGAAAATATGTAGCATTGCTACATAGGCCTAACCCAGGCATATAACACACCGTCTGCCTTTTGTCAACAGGCAAATGCCCTTTTATTGTTATCACAAAATGGAGCAAGACGTTGATGCCTTCTTATCCAGTCTGATTTAATCTAAGAACTCCCATTCCATCTTTGTTTCAGTCTGCCCTAGTTGTACCATCCTACCAGTGTGTGGATATGTGCAGACGATGAAGCATGTCACAATAAAGCAAGCAAGGCGTCTAATCTAATATCTTTGGCTACCCAAGAGGTATAAGGAAGGACTTTTTCTGAAACTGGTGTGGTGTCCTTTTGTAGTGGTTTCACTGAATTACTGTGTAATATGTGCAAATGCTTTACACATTAAATCTGAGATAAGCCTGACTGCTTGTGCTAAGCTACCAAGGGGGTGAGCAGTTGTTTTAGAAAGATATCCCCCTTATCCCGGCTAGGAAGAAGAGTTCATACTTGGACAGGGTAGCAACCTGCCAACTAGGACCCCCAATTCTAACATTGGTTGTTAGCAGTGAGGATAGGGCTTGCATTTGCATTTAACCTTCCGTGATTGGTGTACACTACTAGCATAACGCAGATCATTACGTACCACATACTGTATTTCCCTGTTTGCTCCCTGGAATTGTTGTTGAAAACTGGAATGCTGGTTAGTTGTTGCACCTCTGAGACCTTGACAAAATAGAAATCAGCTTTTGGCACTTGTACATCTACACAATGAAGGAGCTACACGTTTTTTGCAAGGAGACGGGATTGCCTGTCAAGAGGAGATCCACAAAGCTGTATCTTGAGATGGCCCTATTTTGTTATGAGGAAACACGTTGAGTAGCAGCACTACCAGATGACTTTGAGGAGGAGTCTCAGGGAGAGGCTCCCCAGCCAGAGTACCAGGAGAGCAGTGTCCTTGAGAAGGAAACATGGTGTGAAAGATGGGCTTGTGAAGAAAAGATTAGAACTCAAGCTTGTGATCAGAGACTGAGAGAGTTTCACCGTGAAACCAGGAGGGCTCAGGCTAAGAGAAAAATGTGTTGTCAGGAAGTGAGATTGGCTGGGCTGGAGGTTGAAGCTGGGAGGGTGAAGTCCAGCTCAGATGGTGGCAGCAAAAAGGTGTTATTTAGTGACAAGGGAGACGTACACACGCACGCTCGCACGCACACACACACACACATACACCCACACACATGGACTTGTTTCTCTGTTTCAAGGAGGGGGTTAATGTACACCAGGGAGTTCATGATTCTGAGGTAACTCCAGTGGTGCGCAGTGTCCCTGAGGTGGAATGGGAAACTGGCACAGGGGATCATATTTGTTAGACCTGGCATCATTGGAGTGAGTCTCCCTTCCATTTTGATGGATTGCCTCCTCTGTTTTTATGTTTTTTACTGGTGTTATGCTTTGGGCACTGTGCCACTGCTAATTAGTGCCACAGTGCAAGTGCTCCCCACGTTAAATTAATGTACTAATTGGTTATTCCATGATTGGTTTATTTGATTTATCTGTCAGCCCCTGGTACAGTGCACCATGTGTGTCAGGGCTTGTACATCAAATGCTGCTGGTGGGCTTGCAGCACTGGTTGTGCCACCCACAGAAGCAGCTGGTAAAGTGTGTCTCAGGCCTGCCATTGAAAGGCCTATGTGCAGTCTAGCACTGCCATGTCGACTTGGCCAAGTGCACCCACTTGCCAGTCCCTAAACCTTCCCTTTGCTTCATATCAGGCACCCTATGGTAGGCCCACGGGCAGGGTGCATTGTAAGTATAAGGTAGGACATGCTCTGGCGTGTGTAGCATGTCCTAGTAGTGAATTACAGCGATTTTCATTTTTCACTATTGAAGGCTACCTGTTCTCCATAGGCTATAATGGGCAGTTACAATTATTCCATTCTTATAATCCTAACTGACTCAGGGAACATGGTAGAAATTCGAATTTAGTATGTATGAACTCAGAATAGTAAAATACATCTTTTAGTAAAGTTGGTTTTAATATTCCGTGTTTGAAAATACCACTTTTAGAAAGTAGGTATTTTCTTGCCTGACTGCCCAGGCATGCCTCTGCTAGGTTAGGTATTCCTTGTCTGGGTTTGTCAGTGACAGGCCTGGGGGATTCCAGGAGACAGGCTGGAGCAGCCCAGTGGTGAATAGAGAGATCTGCATCTAGATGGGAGGGAGGAGTTGCCCCTGTGACATGAATAGGGCTGGGCCTTCCCTCTAGAATGCTGGCTCACACAGGGGTCCTCGCTTAGTCCTACATTGTTTAACGTATACTTCTCCTCTTTGGCCCCACTTATTAGTGCTTTTGGATTTGATCTTACAACCTATGCTGACGACACCCAAATTGTGGTGTCCTTCCTACCCGGGCAGGAAGTTGGGACTGAGAGGCGTTTTCAGCACTGCATGGAAGCAGTAGGCAACTGGATAGGAGACAACTGTTTAAAATTGAACTCTGATAAGACAGAGGTGATTTTATTTGGTAATGACCATCATTTTTGGACTCTCAATTGGTGGCCGCCATCAATGGGTTCCCTTCCTATACCTACGAAGAAGGCTAAGAACTTAGGTGTTATTGTGGATGACAAACTCAACTTTTGAGACCAAATAATGCAGTTTCATCTAAAACCGCATTTGTTATTAAAACAATAAAGAACATTCTGCCTTTTTTGCCGTTAGGTAGTCAACAGAACGTGGTTACTGCTTTGGTCTTATCAAAGCTTGACTACTGTAATGGCCTGTATTTAAACATTCAGGAACGCTTTATGAACGAGCTCCAAATGCTGCAGAATGCTGCCGCTAGGCTTCTCACCGGTACGCCAACGTTTGCCTCAATTTCTGGAGGTATAAAAAAACGGCATTGGCTCACAGTGAGAAACAGAGTTCGTTTCAAGGCATTGTGTCCGGTCTATAAGGCTCTACATGGTACTGGACCGGAATTTGTAAGAAAACAATTCACGTGGTATGCACCAACAAGGAATCTTCGCTCTTCGGGGGCCAAGTTGACCACTGTGCCAGCCATCAAAAAAGCCACTTGGGGAGGTCGAAACTTCGTACTTGGGGCAGCGAAGGCTTGGAACAATCTTCCTGATTATCTCAGACATTCTACTGATTTAACATCTTTCAAGAAAAATCTGAAAACATGGTTGTTTGACAAATAGTTCGGTTGAACTATGACACACTCTCTTTCTCCTTACTCTTCTGTTTGGATCTGGGTATTGGAAAGGTAACTAGCTCCAGGACACCTCCGGGTAATCGTGCTCTATATAAGTTATCATAACATAACAGAACATAACACCTCCTGTGGCTTGTCTGAGGTCTCTGCCCTGCACTGTGAAAGGAGAGAAGGAATCTTGTCAACAAAGTGCTCCAGAGCTGTATCTTCCCTCCCCTGTGCTTGCTCCACCTCCTGTGGGGCGGCTGATGTCTCTGTCCTGCACAGTGAAGGGAAGAAGAGAGAATCATGTAAACAGAGTGCTCAGGAACTGGTTTGGACTAGGCAGAGTCCTCTCTGACTTCAGAGAACAAAGGGCTTTGGGGTATCAATATTGGGACCTTGATCACAAGAAATTAGATCACTTCTGCAATAAGAAACATTTTGCCAAGGAGAAGAACCAAGGAAGCTGCAGGAGTTTGACTGCCCCTCTGCCAGTGTGCTGTTTGCTGGGTTGGCCTGCAGTGGTTGCTTCATTGACAAGGAAAGGAGAAGGAACTTTTTAAGGACTTTCATCATTTACAGAATATTCTCCAAGGGCTTGAACTGTGCATGCCTTCTGCTGAAGTCTCAGGGACAAAAGACTTAATCTCCAGCTCCCCTCTGAATTTCCTTGTTGGGAATTCTCAACTCCAGACATTTGTGTGTCTCTGGGAGCTAGAAGCGTGAAGCATCGAGAGGAAGCGTGACGCCGCCACAGCTGAAATCATCACATCACCGGAAAAGCAAGCCTTCGCCGCATCTACCTGGAAGCGTGTATTCATCAAAGCTGACTGCTGTCGCATCACTGGAGAAGTGTGATGCCATCGAGAGAGTCGCTATCGCACCACCGGAGAAGCATGTCGCAGAGCCTATCTCGGCTCCAAAGTACAGAGTCGTCGCAAGGCTGCCAGGGCGTCTAAGCAACGTCATCGCATCGCCGCATCAAGGGCACCATCTTCTCACATCGCAACCCGGATCATCACATCTCATCGAGTTGCCATCTTGGACACCGCAACGGGCCCGCAGGCCGAGAATCTACGCATTACCTCCGCACCAGTAAGAATTACAACGCATCCCCTACTCTGCGCAAGCATAGAGGCACGACGCATCATCTCCCCCGGATCACGGAACTGACGCATCTCCCCTTTTGTGAGCCTTTTGTTTACTTTGTGTTACGTATCCAGGTACTTTGTTGAGAACATTGTCGCATTTATCATCAACTTGAACTAAGTAACTTTTAACATCTTTAAAGCAATCTTAAGTGTAGTATTGTGGATTTTTTTCGTTTGTGGTCTTGTGTTTAAGTGTATATAAAGAATACTTATTTTTATAAAGCCTGTGTTATGTCCATCTGTAGTGTTTTCACTGTATTACTGGGTATATTCACAAATGCTTAGCACACTGCCTCTGAGATAAGCCTGACAGCTCGTGCCAAGCTACCAAGGGGGTGAGCAGGGGTTATTAAGGAGTGTAATCCCTTTATCCTTACGTAGAAGTAAGGATCCCTATTTGGACAAAGGTGAATACTATTGCCAACTAGAGACCCCCAGATTTAACATTGGTGGTCAGCATTGAGGATTTGGACTTTGCATTTGTGTTTCATATACAGTGATTGGTGTACACTACTAGTGGGTGCAGACCAAACGTGACCACATACTTTTTTTTTTAGAATCTCTTTCCTTGGACTGTTAGTTTTTTCCTGAAAACTCCCAATTCTTATACTACCATGAGTAAGCCAGCATCTGTTGCATCTATGGATCTTGAATTTGAGGAAGAAAGGTTGAATACCTACACTGTGAAACAGCTCAAACATCTGTGCAGGAAATTGAAAGTTGCTACACCAGGCATTTCTAAAAAGAAAGACAACCAAAAGGCGCTCAGGGCCTGAGTAAAAGCAATAAATGCCCCTGAACTTGTGGTGGAGCCAGTTGTGGATGCAGATGGGCCCATTGAGAGGCCAGTGTTTTCAGCTAGGGGAGGGGGACTCTCTCTACCTGGCAGCAGTATCTCTTCCAAAGACTTGTCCCGCAGAGAGTTGGAAGACAGGGATAGAAATAGAGCACTCAAGCTGGAGTTGGCTAAGCTTAAGATGGATAGTCTTCCATGGATAGGGAAACAGAGAATAACAGGTTGTCTTTGGAAAGAGAGAGAATGAGAATGGAACATGAGATGATGTTGAGGGAGTTAGAGATTATGGCCAATGGCTTAGAAAGCAATCCCTCTGGTGGCAGCACACCACCTGTGCATCAGAGGGCAGGGTACATATTCCCAAGGATGTCATCAAAGATTTCCACAAAAATGAGGATATTGGGCAGTGGTTTGCAGCCTATGACATAGCAATGTTGGCCCACCGGGTCCCTGAGAAGGATTGGGGAGCGCAGTTGTGGGGCCGTTTTTTAACTGAATGTAGGGATACTTTATTAGACTTGCCCAGTGATAATAGGATGCCTTATGCCCACATGAAAGAAGCACTGATGACAAGGTATGGGTTAACTCCAGAACTCTATAGACAGAGGTTCAGGAATTGTAAGAAGCTGGAGGGAACTACTTGGGTAGAATATGTGTCTTTCTTTTGCAGAGCTATGGATGGTTGGGTGAGGGGTAGCAATGTTGATAATTTTCAAGCACTCTATGATTTGATTGCTAGGGAGCTCTTGTCTGCTAATTGTTTTCCAGAACTACATCAGTACCTTATTGATAGCAAGTTGACTAACCCCAGAAAGCTTGCTGAAGAGATGGACCACTGGGTCAGTACCTGGATCCACAAGAGTCTTGTGGGAGACTCCGACAAAGGTGGGCAGGGTCTCCAGCAGAAGAGTGGGGGGACAAGGGTAAACAGAGGGAGTTCCAGAAAGAACCCTACAGTAATTCCCAAGGGAACCAAGGTAAGGGTTCCCAGCCTCCCCCTGAGAAAAAGTCAGGACCCCCAACAGGTAAACCTGTTCATAGGGGGCCTGTTACCTGCTTTAAGTGTAAGCAGGTGGGACACCATTGGTATGATCCCCAGTGTCCCCAAAAGGGTAAGTATGTGCCACCCCATGCACCACCCTGTCAGATGGCCAGTGTAGCCCTGGGTTGGGAGGAGATAGGGGCCCAAGGTTGGTGGGGTCCTGCAGAAATGTCCCTTGTCTCATTAGGAGACTTTGAGATGGTTCCTATAACTCAGTAGCCTAATTACACTAAGAAATATAGGCAGTGGGTGACCATCAATGGTCATAGAGTGGAGGCTCTTAGAGACACCAGAGCCAGTGTGACAGCTGTCATGTGTCACTTGGTGTCTGAAGAGCAGGTAGTCCCCAATGTATTCTTCCCAGTTGTTGAAGCTGACAACACAGAGAGCCATTGCAAGGTGACTCAAGTTCCCTTTGAGTGTGGGGGGGGGGGGTAGTCACTGGTACTCTTCAAGTAGCTGTGAGGCCATCCATGCCTGTTGACTGTCTGCTAGGCAATGATTTAGAAAGCTCCCCTTGGGCTAAGGTGGAGAGGAAGGCGCATTTAGAGATGTTGGGTCTGCCTGATTGGGCATGTGTGACCACTCGGTCTATGGCAGCTAAGGGTGTTCAAGAGACCCTGGAGCCTGAAAGTATGGCCCAGGGACCTGCCTTAAAGAGAAGAGGTAGGGGGCATGGGAAACCTGCACCCATTGTTCCCACGGTCTAGGAGGAGGCAGACCTTGAGGGGGATGCCCTGGAACCTACAGGGGAGCAAGTTTCTGAACTGGGGAACCTACCTGTATTGACCCATTGGCAGCAAGTTGGGGGTCCCTCCAGGGAGGAATTTTGTGAAGAGCAGCAGAAGTGCCCTTCTCTTGTGGGTTTGAGGCAACAAGCCACAAACCAGGCAGCAGGTGATCAGCCTGGATCACATTGGATCTACAAGTGTGATATGGGGTATTTTTAAGAGGCATTGGATGGTTTGGTGAAGGGTGGTTTGGTTGTCACGTGTGAGGGACTGTGTAATTTGGAAGTTGGAGATCACATGTTCAGTCCCTGTTTCCCAAAGCTATGTCAACACCAGTAGAGTGTGTGTTCTCAAACCACAGGAAACTTGCACTGGAGGCAGACCTTGTGGTTGATTCCAGAGGTTCTGAAGAAGCTTTTAGGAGTAACCCTGAAGGTGGCGGCTCAGGTTTTCCTCAACCTTGTGAGGCAGGAGAGGTTGGTGGTGACCCAGATAGGTCCCAGTGTAGTGGGATGGATGAGGGATCCCATGTCCTATCTCTGAGTAGACGGTGTGGGGGTGGGCTGAGACCCAATGTGCCCAAAACACAGTCCCAGGGCCCGGTTGGTTCCATGAGGGAACACCAGGAGGGAGGCCTAGTCTATTTCGAAAATCCATCCCCAGAGTGGGATCCCAAAGTATCAGGTCAATCCAGATGAGAGGTGCAGGTAGAGGATTCCACCAGTTCTTGTGTCTTGCAACACAACTTCCATTGGGAAGGGTCATGAGTCCAGAGAATGGGGTGATGGGAGAAGGCCGTCCCCAGTGGAAGGACCAGTGGGTCAGAGGTTACCTGCTCTGAGATCAGAGTACCCCAGGACTGACCATGGTGAGGCCAGTTCTGGCCTGATGGGTCTCCATACCCTGTCATGGGGACAGGAGCCAGGAGATCTGTGCCAGGCAGACTCGCACACATCTCAAGAGGAGTGTGTTTCCCTTGGGAGGTATCCTCCCTCAAAAGTCCTGGCTTGCCAGGCACTGTTCCAGCCTAAGGTCACAGACCCTGGTTTAGAGGGCCAGGTTCAGGGTGTCTCCCCTGACCTGGAGGGAGGAGTGACTGCTAACAGTGCCCCTATCAGATTGTCTTCTGGGAGTACTGCTCTAGGTGAGAGGGTGCAGAGCCCCAGGGAGGAGGACAGGATCTGTGAGAGCCCACCCCAGTCCCTTGTTCAGCCTCAGGGTACAGACCCTAGGCTACTATCAAAAAGGGGTTGTTAATTCACACAGGAGTAGCGGCGCCGGATACATTGTGCACTGTAGCTAACCACATAAAGTTTTTTCTGTGCATTAGGCGAGGGAAAACCCATAAAGCCCTCCAAAGGGACCCGAGAGTCCGAAGTAAATGATGTCTGTTCCTGTGCACACGCTACCGTGTGGTTTGAAAGTGCATCAATTGCAGAACAATATGAGGCTGGGCAGGGGTTGTGTTAGACTGGGGTTTTTCAGCAGGTTTACCCACAGACTTTTTTCTTTTTGGCCTCCTGTTTTTGACCCTGTTTTTGTTGGTTGGTTTTAGGACTCTGGGTACTTTACCACTGCTATTCAGTGCTACAGTGCATATGCTCTCCATGCAAATTGTGTCAATGGATTGGTGTTTCCATGATTGGCTTATTTGATTCACCTTTAAGTTCCTAGTACATTGCACTGTGTGTGCCAGAGCCTGTAAATCAAATGCTACTAGTGGGCCAGCAGCACTGGTTTTGCCACCACAGAAGTAGCCTTGTAAAGGTATCTCAGACTTGCCACTGCAGTGTCGGCGCACAGTTTTTACTGCCATTTTGACTTGGCAAGTGCACCCACTTGTGAAGCCCTAAGCTTCCCTTTTATTACATGTAAGTCATCCCCAAGGTAGACCCAAGGTAACCCCATGGGCAGGGTGTACTGTGTGTGAAAGATTGGACATGTACTGGTGAGTGTGACATGTCCTGATAGTGAAATACAGTGTATTTCATTTTTCACTCTTGAATAGTGATCTGTCACATATGATAGAATGGGAGATACCTCGTAACATCTTACAAGTATAACTTTCCATTGGGACAAGATAGGAGGATGGAGGTTAGTATGTCTGAACTCAGAATTTAAAAATACATCTTTTAGTAAAGATTGTTTTTTAAATTAGGTGTTTGAAAATGCCACTCTTAGAAAGTAACGATTCAGAAAAGGGGGTGGCGATGAACAGAGTGTCTGAATTAAGCAGACCACTCTTACCCAGTCCAAAGATCAGGGCTTGATCCATCACCGTTTTTTAGCTCACTGCACCATCCCAGCTCAGAACCTGGCTACATGCAAATTAGTCTGACCCTGGCCCAGTGCATCATGGGAACAGGGCAGACCAAACTACCAAGCCAATTCTTATACTGGGAAGGAAACAAGCTGCGGGGGACCGGTTTCTGGCATTTCAGCCGCCTTCGGCCCGGCTTGCTTGAATCCTGATGGTGCAATGAGCAAGGGACTCACATCTGAGTATACCCTTCCACGCTTATGGCGGACAAAAACGATTCAGAAAAGGGGGTGGTGATGAACAGAGTGTCTGAATTAAGCAGACCACTCTTACCCAGTACAAAGATCAGGGCTTGATCCATCACCGTTTTTTAGCTCACTGCACCATCCCAGCTCAGAACCTGGCTCCATGCAAATTAGATTGACCCTGGCCCAGTGCATCATGGGAACAGGGCAGACCAAACTACCAAGCCAATTCTTATACTGGGAAGGAAACAAGCTTCCGGGAACCGGTTTCTAGCATTTCAGCCGTCTTCGGCCGGGCTTGCTTGAATCCTGATGGTGCAATGAGCAAGGGACTCACATCTGAGTATACCCTTCCATGCTTATGGTGGACAAAAATGATTCAGAAAAGGGGGTGGTGATGAACAGAGTGTCTAAATTAAGCAGACCACTCTTACCCAGTCCAAAGATCAGGGCTTGATCCATCACCGTTTTTTTAGCTCACTGCACCATCCCAGCTCAGAACCTGGCTACATGCAAATGAGTCCGACCATGGCCCAGTGCATCATGGGAACAGGGCAGACCAAACTACCAAGCCAATTCTTATACTGGGAAGGAAACAAGCTTCCGGGGACCGGTTTCTGGCATTTCAGCCGTCTTCGGCCCGGCTTGCTTGAATCCTGATGGTGCAATGAGCAATGGACTCACATCGGAGTATACCCTTCCACGCTTATGGTGGACAAAAACGATTCAGAAAAGGGGGTGGTGATGAACAGAGTGTCTGAATTAAGCAGACCACTCTTACCCAGTCCAAAGATCAGAGCTTGATCCATCACCGTTTTTTAGCTCACTGCACCATCCCAGCTCAGAACCTGGCTACATGCAAATTAGTCTGACCCTGGCCCAGTGCATCATGGGCAAAGGGCAGACCAAACTACCAAGCCAATTCTTATACTGGGAAGGAAACAAGCTTCCGGGGACCGGTTTCTGGCATTTCAGCCGTCTTCGGCCCGGCTTGCTTGAATCCTGATGGTGCAATGAGCAAGGGACTCACATCTGAGTATACGCTTCCACGCTTATGGTGGACAAAAACGATTCAGAAAAGGGGGTGGTGATGAAGTAGGCATTTTCTTGCTTAACCATCCTGTGTGCTTCTGCTTGGTTGTGGATTGACTGTCTGGCTTTGGATTGACAGGGGCTGATGATGTGCATTTACTGTAGACAGCCACTGGGAGTGTTGAGGGGTGTCCTGCCTTTCCTGGATTAGTCAGGGCTGGGCTGAATAGATCTGAGCTGCATTTAGAGTAGTGGGAGGAGATTTCCTTGCACCTGAATAGGCTTGGTCTGCCTTACACAATGCCGTTTCCACCTCCTGGCAGGAAGCTGGGTGAGAAAGGACAGAACCGGTTTAGGCTAAGCTCAGTGATTCTCTGCCTCAAAAGAACAAAGTGAAATGTAGAATAAATATTGGGGCCGAGACCCCAGATCTTTAGAACTCGCTGGAACCAAGGAACCTATGAAGGAAAAGAGCTGGAAGAGCTGCCAAGAGGAGTACTACCCCTTTGCTGTTTTGTTGCTTTGCTGGGTTGGCCTGCAGTGGCTGCTTCTGCATTGGGCAGCGAAAGAGCTGAACGGAACAGTTTTTTCACTTGTTGCTGAGTATCTCCAAGGGATTGTGATAGAGCTTGCTCCAGTTCGTGAAGTCTCAGGGACAGCAAAGACTTCACTTACCTCTCGGTACCACCTCTGGGACCTCGAGTTTCAGTTGCCACAGAGGGAAACCGCAACCCGGCACCATCACCAAGACTGCCAGTTGTTCAGTGATCAGAAGGCACCGCAGAAAGCACCACCACACTTCACACTGAAACACTGGTCTCACCAACGATGACGACTGCTGACGCCACTGAGCTGCTGCTTGCAACCCGACCTGTGGGCCCGCTCTCCGCACTGACTCACTTTACTCTACCCCCCTGGTCTCACCTATGACATCGTTGCCAGCTGACATCACCACTGTGGTCTGCACCATGGTCTTGGGGAACCACTCATAAGGTACACACAGCACCGCCCTTCCCTCACCACAGCCCACTGACACCAGACCCTTCGATCACAGATCCTGGACGGCCATCAAAGCTTGCACCATGATTTCCAGCACCACAACAAGCACCGCCTGCTTTGATTTACAGCCCTGTTCTCACCGATGCCACTCAACGACCGCCACTGAGCCGCTGCCAGCACCACGACCTGAGGGCACTGCACGCTGCACTGTTCCGCTTCACACCACAGCCTCGATGACTGCTGACGTTGGAGCACACCGCAGCGGTTGGCCGGAACAAAAGGTATTGTTTACAAATTTGCTAATACCGACACCGGTCCACATTGACGCAGTAGACCTAAACTGTTGGATTTGGTTGTTATCAGCACTGCTGTAGCACCGGACAGAGCAACCTACTTCATGGAACTGCATTTTTAAGATTTATCTTGGAGAGAACAGATTTTGAATATTTTATGTTGGACTTTTATCTTTCTTATATTGTTTCCACAGATAAATATTGGTTATTTTTCTAAAACTGATGTGCTGTTTTTTTACTTTCAAATTTGTTTTATTGGTTTCAGGAGCGTTATTTGTCATTACAATGCAAGGAAGTCGTAGCATGCAAAAAAGGCAATCAAGCAGATAAGAGTCACAGTGTACAGAGAGTATATGAATGTTCATTTGTGCCCAGAAGAGCAGGGATACTATATTAGAGGTGCAGACACTCCTTGCCACGCAACAATGAAACCATTGTCAGAAAAACCCCAACTGTAACCCCTCCATGTTCCCCCGTCCCACCTCCCGGTTCCCATTCTGCCCAGTGTGCCAGTCATGTGGGGTAGTCGAGGCCTCAGCCTTGTGATAACGAAAGCGGTCACTCAGGTGGACGTGTGGATTCATTCGTGTTCGCGGTAAGTCTAAGAATATGCAGGTATTTAGGGCACTTGATCTCATTAAATTCCCTAGACAGGAGGGAGAGCAGTGGGAGCCACACTTTTTGGTAAGCAGCCGTGGACTGCGTAATCGTGGCGTGAATGCGCTCCATGCCTAGGGTGAACCATATCTTATGTAACCAACCTGTGTGAGTAGGTCTAGTGGTAGAGCCCCATAGGGATAGGATGTGTTGTGTCGCGGCCTGCATAGCCTCTCCCATCTGGCGGCCTCTAAGAGATTTCAGGGGGGATTTCAGGGGGAATGTGAGTGCATAGTCCCAGAATGGCGTAAGCCGGGAATTTAGGTATTTCGGTTTCAAATACTGAGTCAATGTCGTCCAGGACAGCCTTCCAATAGTCTTGAACCTCTCTGCATTCCCATAGAAGGTGTGTTAGAGTGCCCCTTTCCCCACAGCCCCTCCAGCATGATGCGCTACGCGCGGGGTTACCTTTGTTGAGCCGGACCAGTGTAAGGTGCCAATATATAGCCAATTTCGTTGCTGTTTCCCTGGCAGCTGTGTTGCGGGTGGCATGTGCAGCTCTATAGTAGACATAGCCCCATTCCTTATGGGACAGCGCTCTCCCCAGCTCTGCCTCCCAGCGCCTCTGGCCCGTCGGGGGGGCGTTGGTGTAAGCATTTTGTAAAGGTCTGTGATGAGGTGCTTGTCAGAGTCCTTCGTCACCAGCCATTTCTCAAAGACTGTCATGGGCCTACCTACCAAGGGGAGAACGTCCGGATGGGTGAGCCAGTGCCGGAGTTGGAAATACTGGAAAAGCTGAGGAGAAGCTACATCGTAGTTTTGAATTATGTCTGTGAGAGGGAGGAAACCTCGCAAGTCAAAAAGGTGACCGGCGGAGAAGCTACCAATTCCGCGCCATTGCGGGAAGGTGTTGGGGTCTTTGCCCGGAGGGAACTCCGGGTTATCCAGAACAGGCATAAGGGGAGAGGGGAAGGTCGTGAGACCCCGTTTGGTCACAACCATATTCCAGACCTGTATGACAGTGTGGGTGATAGGGGATCGCAACATGTAGCGTGGTCTGTGTTGTCGAGGAAGAAACGGGATCTTCCAAAGGGAGGTTCCCGCCATTGTCCTGTCCTGGAATAACCCGCGTTTTTCGGACTCTGGCCTAAACCATTCCACCAGGTATTGGAGCTGCACCGCTTGGAAATATTGCAACAAGTTGGGGATACCAGGACCACCCTCATCCGTGGGCCTGTAAGCTAGGTGTTTATTTAGGCGCGCACGTTTGCCCTCCCAGATGAAGTGATGGATAGCAGCTTGGAGGGCTGGAATGGTGCCTTTAGGGGGGAGCATAGGGAGAGTCTGAAAAAAGTACAGGATCTTAGGCAGAGTCGACATCTTGACCGCCGCGATGTGGCCAAGTAGAGACAGTGCTTGCTTGGCCCACCGAGCCAGATCCGACCGGATCCGGGAGGAGAGGGTCATGTAGTTAAGAGTCAGCGTGGAGTCTGTAGAGGCCATGAGTGTTATACCCAGGTATGGAAGATGTGCCGCAGAGGAGACACCTCCTCCGTAAGCAGGAGGGGAAGTGTGTTCGTGGGCGTTCCTGCCCAGGGGTAAAATAAGGGATTTCCCTTTGTTGATTTTGAAGCCGGAAATGGAACCAAATGATTCTAGCTCCTTCAGGAATGCGGGGACGGAGTCATCTGGTGCATCCAGAGTGGCAATGATATCATCGGCATAGAGGCCAATGACGTGGGGCTCGCGGCCAAAAGTCATACCTCGGATGGTAGGTTTGTCACGGATCTTCTGCGCGAGAGGTTCTACGTAAAGGGCGAAAAAGAGGGGTCAGAGGGGGCAACCCTGTCTCGTGCCCCGCTGGATTTCAAATGGAGCAGAACGCAAGCCTCCCAAACGGGCGTGAGCGTGGGGACGGTGATAACAACTCGCGACCCAGGCCTGAAACCTATCACCTATGCGGAAGCGCCGTAGGACCTGTTGAAGGAAGTGCCAGTCCACTCGGTCAAACGCCTTCTCCGCGTCAATGGCCAGCAGGGCGGAGTCCGAGTTCTGAAAGTGGGCTTTATCTATCAGTTGTAGGATACGTTTAGTATTGTCGCTACATTGGCGATTAGGAACATAGCCGGATTGATCAGGCTCTAGGATCCCAGGCAAACATGGGCCAAGGCGCGCAGCCAAGATCCCAGTAAAGATCTTCAGGTCCAGATTAAGTAGGGATATGGGGCGGAATGCCGAACAGTTGGAGGGTTTTTTGCCTGGTTTGGGCAGTACGACAATCTCAGCAACATGTCAGAGGGGAGAGAGCTCGGGCCCTGGAAGGAGTTAAAAAGCTGCGTGAGGACCGGGGCCAACAGTGGACAAAAGGTTTTATAAAACCCGGCCGAGAATCCATCTGGGTACGGAGATTTCAGAGGGCGCAGGCGGGAGATAGCTGCAATGACTTTGCCTAAGCGGATAGGGGCATCCAAGGAGTTTACATTGTTTTGGGACAGCTCCGTTATATTCGCCGATTCTAAGTATCGATGGATCTCCTCCGTCGATACCTCGTCAGCTTTGTATAATTTAGAGTAAAACGTGCGAAATGCTTCTGCTATCTGAGCCTCACCAGAGATGTCTTGGCCGGTATCATCTGTCAGACTAGTAATTTGGGAGCTTTGAGTTTTCGCTCTAAGGGCGCTAGCAAGTAAGCGGCCTGTTTTGTTCCCACCGACGTAGTAAGAGTGGCGTAGGCGCAAAGCGGCAAATTCCGCCCGGTCCGTATCCAGACTGGCCAACTGGGCTCTGGCGGATTTAATTGTCTCCATACCCTTGGGGCACCTGTGCGGCTATGGACCCTCTCAAGTTCCGAGACACGGGCCGTGAGGTCAGCCCTCTTCGCTTTGCGTTCCTTGGCCTCCGCTGACGCGATGGCAATGAGTTCTCCTCTAGCTACAGCCTTCAAGGCCCCCCAAACGGCGGTCACGGGGGTCTCGGGGGTGTCATTAAGCGCCAGGTAGTCGGTAAGGCATGTGTGAGGTTGTTTGATAACTTCCGTCCGCTGCAAGAGAGTCTCACGTAGACACCAGGACCCTGGGGGGCGAGCGGACCTGGGAACCTGTATAGTTAACTCCACAGCGTCGTGGTCAGAAAGCGCCGCAGGGACAATGTCAATGTCTTTGAGAATAGGGCGAGCCTAGGATGTGGTCCAGCCTAGTGTATGTGTGATGAACGTGTGAATAGAACGTGAATTGCGATGAAGTGGGGTGTGCCGATCTCCAAAGGTCCAACAGGCCATGGTCCCACAGCCACTCTTTCCCAGCAGCCGTTATGGCACCTGAATCCCCGCTCCAACGACCTGATCTATCTGTGTCAGAGTCCATCACCAAATTAAGGTCCACCCCGACAAGCAGAAGTTAGGTTGGGGAATGAAGGGACTCCGAGACGGCTTGTTTCAGGAAGGGTTCTTGGCCCGAGTTCGGGGCATATAATGAAGCAATTGTAAAGTGTTGCCCCCCTAGAAGGAAGGTGTGTGCTAGCAGCCTGCCCTTAATCTCCCCAACTTTGTCCCCCATGGTGCCGCGGAAGCGCTTGGAGATTAAAATAGCCACTCCCGCATTTTTTGTCGGGAGCGAGGAAAAGAGCTGATGAGGAAAAGCGCGTGAGTGCATCCTGTGCCAATTTTTAGGTAAAAGGTGGGTTTCTTGGAGTAGGCATATATCCGCCTCAGAATTATCCAAGTACGAGATTACCGCGTTCCTCTTTATAGGGTTGTTCAGACCTTTAACATTCAGAGTCAATACCTTCAGAGTGGACTCCATCACGGGGGATCATGGAAACCCTGATCTATGTAGTAGCAAACCTCCCTCGGGACCGAAGGGGTGAAACACAACAAGGGCACCACTAACTTTCCCATTTCAGCACACTGGGCCCCCCCATGCACCCCCCATTCCCCCCCAACACCCCCCTCCCAAACAACCCAACTGCCAAACTTACTAACCATAGTCCATAGCCATAGTCCCAAAGTTGAACATGCCCCCCTCACCTCCCGTCTCCCTCCCCCATCCCTCCAACCAAAAAAAGACATAGTCCCAGTCCTGTCAGTTTGCACAGGGGCGTGGTAAAGGTTCCTACAAGGGTCATATTCGATGGCGGCCACGGCGGCCCCCCAGCACCAGCGATGTACAAGCTATTAGTGATCTCCCATCTCAGGTATGGGTTATTCGGAGGAGGAGGATGTCTCTTTGGCAACTTCTGCCACTGCTTTGCCCGTTCCTGTGAGATGATGGTCAAGTCGGACTTCAAGCGATGCGAAGGGGACCATCTCCGGCCCACCGTCTGCCAGCCTCCCCTGGAGGGTCCTCGTGGATTTCTTGTCGGTGGTACATCGGCATCTTGATCAATTCCTAGAAGGGTGCAGGTGTCCATAAGTGATCTCAGTTGATGTAGGGTTCCATTCCATTTGAAGATCAGTCTGAATGGGTGGCCCCAGGAACAAGGGATCTCCTGGCTTCTCAGGAAGTCCGTTGCAATTTTAAGTTCCTTACGTTTCTGCAATTTGATGGCCGACAGGTCCTGGTATAGGGCGACCGAGTTACCTTGAAACTGGAGGGGGTTTCCTTGTCGGGCTTCCCGTAGGATCCGCTCCTTCAGCGGAAAGTTAGGGAGAAAGGCCAGGATGTCTGGTGGAGGGGCAGAGGCGCGCCAAGGCAATCCGACCCTATGCGCTCTGTCAATGCGTATTTTGAAGTCTGCAGACTCCCCTAGAATGTTCCGGAACAGGGCCTGCAAGTATCCCACGACATCTGTCCCCTCTGCTTTTTGAGGGACCCCTCCGGCCCAGTATGTTATTGCGCCGGGAACGATTTTCAAGGTCCTCCGCGTGGGCCTGAAAGTCAAGCTGCTGGTCCGTGAGTCTCAGGACTTCTTGTTGGAGCTGTGTGATTTCGTCGCTCCTGGTGTGGTCGGCCCCCTCGATTGCCTCCACCCATTCACCAAGCCCCTCAATATCTCGCCGAAGTTCACGGACCTCGCCCGCTTGAAGTCGTCTCTAAGAGAATTAAACAGGGTCTCTAGGAATGAAATAGTTATGGGTACCTGGTCTTCCGGTTGTGTGGGCGAGGTTTTCACGGCCACCGGGGAAGGTGGGTCCTTGCTGGGTTTGGGCTGGGACTTGGCCAGCATTTCGGGAAGTGTTTGGGGTCCCTTTTTTCCCCTAAGGTTTGACATAGCGCTGGCCGCTACAGAAGCGATCCGGGTGGCCAGCCCTGAGTTCTCGAAGATAGGTCAGGGAACCAGCAGCTGAGTGCCAAGGGCAGGTCGTGTGTCGTTTTGTGTGTGAGAGAGTTGCTCGGCGTTCTCTGGGCACAAGCCCGCGAGGTAGTCGTGGTAGTGCGTGCAGCCGAGCAACGCACAGCAATGGAGTGAGCAGATGCAAGCCTCTTAGCTGCTGAACAGGCCCCTGACAGTCTCTCATGTGTCCTTAGATGAGCAGGCAGCTACATTCAGTCCGATGGTCACCGGTATCCCCCATTATGTAGGCGCAATCCCCTTAAGGCAGCTCCCCGGTGGTCCCCCGTGTCGTCCCACGAAACAGAGGTTTCTGATTACTAGGCCCGGAGGCCTGTGCTTCCTCCCCTGTTATTGCGGTGAGGCTCGGTTTGTCTATCTGCCGGGAGCTTGATTATGCCCCCGAACCCTCTTCGCAGCGCCCGCCTCCGCTCACCTCACCTTCTTTCAGCACTGTGGTTATGGCTCTGCAGGGCCTTGTTCCTCCCGCTCCAGTGTGCTCCAGTCTCGGGCAAATCCTCCGCTACTCGAGTCACGGGGTGCGGCAGCTGGGCCAGCCTAGTCCGGGGTGAAGCAATGTGGTGCGGTGCCGACCAGGCCTCCTCTTCGCTGTGGGGCCGAAACGGTGGATCCCCACGGAGGACCGTGGGCGCGCTGCTAGTAGGCCCGGAGCCTGGGCCTCGATTTCGTTGTGCCCGGCCGGGCCGCTCCCCACCGCGGGCATGAATGAGTGTGCCCCGGGGGGGCCCGTCTTCTCCCGGCCAGCGATTGAGGGCCCCTGCAGCAAAGTCCGCTGGCGCTTGGACGCCTCCTTGGCGTGAAGGGTAGGGGCGGCGGGCCGTAGGACGGTTAGCCGCTCATCGCGGCCGCCATTACTGCGGCCGCGTCCGAAGAACTCACGGCATCTTCTGCTTCACTGGTTCATGTAGATGCCGCTGCAGGATCCCCGCCGTGTGCCGCTGCCGGTACCGACCACTCCCGGTGTTGTGGGGAGATCGATGCTGCCGCGTCTCGCTTGCGGGCCCAGATATTTTAACCGCTCGTCGCCTCCGCCACTGCCGGAGCCGCAGGTCGGGGATCTGGTCCCGTCCGCTACTTCCCCTGGGTGTATGGGCGTTATCACGGGGTCCCCGCCGTGTTCTGCTGTTGGCGACGACTTTTCCCGGTGGTTTAGGGAGACCAGCGGTGTGATTTGGCGCTGGCGGGTAGGATCGGGCGGGGAGCCTCACAGACCTGTGTCCGATCACGCCGCCATCTTGGACACGCCCCCCCATGTAGTGTCTTTGTGTAGTGTTCTCACTGTATTACTGTGCGTTATGTGCAAATGCTTTACGCATTGCCATGAGATAAACCTGACTTCTCATGCCGAGCTACCAAGGGGGTGCGCAGGGTTTATTCTAGAAGGGTATCCTTCTTATCCTGAGTAGAAAAAAAGGTCCCTACTTGGACAGGGCAATAACCTGCCAACTAGAGACCCCTATTTCTAACAGGATCCATTTGTTTCTCTCTTTTCAAATATTCCAAATGCCCTTTTGTTGTCTTTACGTCACCCTACTTTCGGTCCCCAGAGCTGCATGCCCGACCCTAGAATTTCAAATAGGCTCAGTCTCTTATCGTTGCCTGGCTCAGCATATGGGTGACTCTTTTCTGGGGGCGATTAGATCCTCTTGTTGGCACCTGGATCGACGATTTTGAGCTTTTAGATTGGGAAACAGTCCGCGTGTTGTGTCTCCTGTTGAAGGATCTTGTACTGACCCGTCGTCAACAGGCATTTCCAGCTACATCTGCCCTGATGCGCAACCAGTGGAATGAAGGAAAGTTCCAGTCGAACGTGGTATCTCTTTTTCTTGAGCCATTCCCATGTGGCTTCATGGGTGTCAAAGAAATGAGCCTGGCCTTCAATCGTCACTTTGAGGTTTGCAGAGAATAAGAGTGCATTGGAAAGCTACAGGGCCTGTAGTTTTTGTTTGACAGATTTGTAGGATCAATGGCGACCTGCGCTTCCCTTGTATAGTCTGAGAAGATCAAGATTATTTAGTTCTGGTAGTGAAGATCTAGATGTGAACGTGTCTCCCTCAGGAAAGAATCCCTGTCTTTGAAATTTAAAAAAAGTGCAACCATAGGCCTGCGTGTTGCACCAGGAGGGGGCCTAGGAGTGAGAGTTCTATGGGTGCGCTCCACTGCAAATCAAGGCAAGAGTTTATCTGACAGGATTCATGATTTGAGCCACTCCTCCAAACGTTACGCTGGCTGATTGTGGAAGCCCACCAGATGTAAATTATTTCGTCTGGACCTATTCTCTGCATCGTAGCCCTAGTGGTGGAGTTCATTGGTAGGAGTAAGGAGAAAGGCAACTGTAGTTTTGAGATTTGTGACTTCATCTTAAACCGCCGAGAGACAGCCTTCTGCCTCTGTAATACGGCTAGTTGAGTTGCGAAGTAGGGCAACATCAACCCTCACTTATCCTATTTTTGACTCTACTGCATTCTTCGAGGCGTGTATAGCTTGGAGAATATTGTCTAGGTCTGTCCGTGCTGGGCTATCCTTGTCCAAGTCATACCCTCTAACCACCTCCAGTGTTGTCGTTAATTGATAAATGCTTGGCTGGGAGCCATGAGGTTTAGCTATTTTTTCCTTCCCCATGGCTGGATGGTAGTTGTTCAAGGCTGGTGTGTCCGAGGCTTGGCCCACTTGCCACAAACTACAGCAGCACAAGCAGCTAAGCATTTGGAGACTGTAGTTTAGGCACTCAGAGTGACAGAAGGCAGTGGCGAGGTTCACATAACCACTTTGCAATGTTGAATCAAGTGCAATTTGAGGATGGGATCGCAGTACTAAGCACGTTTATGTGAGTGGGCAGGTGAGGAGTCAAACCTATTGATTAATGTTGGGTACAACACCTACAATCCCATCACTTATCCTCTGAGTGGCAGTTCATCTCTCCTCCGTCTGTGGACCACCCAAAGCCAGGTGGAGTGGCACCTAGGCACCAGTACCACTCCTGACCCTCAGGTCGTCTCGTTCCTGCTGAACATCAGCCCTCCAGCAGGGTCAGAAGCTCCCCAGGCCCAGGGAAAAGGCAGATAGGGGAGCACCTCTTCAGGCCCAACTCAGCACAAATTCTTGGTTAAGGGACACAACCATAGGAAAGGAAAGGTGGGAGGAGGTGAGGACCGAACACCCCCAAATACCAACCCCAGAGGACACAGTGGCTGGGGTGGCAGAACATCGTGTGTCAAAGCAGGCAGATCTGCTCCTCAGCATAACAAATGGACAGATCTATGAAAAGAAAAAGTCACTTGCTCTCTCCCAGGTCCCAGCACAAGTATGAGTTGCATCAATTGGTAAAACCATGCGTATTCTAGGGTTATGGCCTTTATAAAAAAACCCTCACTTTCCTCTGGATGCAATGGAACAATCCTGCTGTGTAACCCAATTACTTGTAGGTGGATTGCAATATTTATAGGGGCTCAGTGGGGGCAATGGACCCAAAGTCTGGTCAGATTCTAAGCGCAGTTCTTAGGTTCACTGTGGGCTAAGGGGTCTCCCCGCTTGATCAATATCTGGATGTCTGGGGTACAGGCAAGAGCCGGGTGAGGGCAGAGCAGAAGACCAGAGGTGCACAGTAGTAGCAGGACTTGGTATGCACTGGCACAGCTGTGGAGATATCCAATGTGTGTGAGGTGTCCAATGTGGCTGGAATGAGAAGACCGACAAGGGGTCAACAGACCCAAAATCCTCCCTTCTCAACGTGTGGCAGGCCAGACAGGTGGTATGGTCACGGTGGTAGCATCAGCAGGACTCACTCCTGGACCAAAGAGATCGTGTGAGAGCACAGGCCATCAGGGAGCATTCAGCAGGGCGGCACTGGAGGTGCTGGAGGTGTTTCGGAGGTTTGCTTCAGTGCCGTACCAGCGAGGGGGACGGCCTCACTCACCTACCATCACTGCTGTGCTGGGGCAGTCTGACCCTGTCTCTAGGAAGGCCAGGAAGGCAACTGAACTTCATGACTGGTGTGGATGGGGAACAATCCAGGTTGTAGGCATGCAGTGACGGGAGGAGAACGTGCCTCATGGCAGGCCAGACAGGCCGCAGGACTACAGTCACAGCACCAGCAGGCCTCGCTCCAAAACCCAAGAAGGCATAGGAAGGCACAGGTCAGCAGCAAACAGGCAACAGGGCAGACAGAGGTGTCTTGGAGGGTGTTTTGGCACCACACCGGCGAGGGGGGTGTCTCGCTCACTTCCCTTCAATGCAGGGCCGGCGTGGGCCACCTCATTCATGCAGCTGGCCGGGTTAGCCACTCATTTTCGTGCCCGGCCTCATTGGTATCTAGTTCATGGGTGCAGGCAGATACAGGTGGGTGGAGAACAATAAGGATTACTCTGGTTCAGTGGAATTTGGAGAAATTACACTGCAGCATCTTAGAGCGTCTGACAATTGTGACAGCTAATAGGTCGTGCCGGCTGAAATGATAGAAGAGACACAGGCTCTGGGGATCAGCCGGTGGCAAGACTTGGGCGGAATAGAAGGAGTCTGAAGGGCAGTGGATGAGAGAGGATGATGTAGAGGTCCAGAGCACTCTTACATTGTGACCACCGTCTTGATGCTCAAACATACCTCTTATATAATGCACCCTTCCTCCTGTACTCAGGAGACCTCCTTAGGAATGACCAACATATATTAAAAGTAGTGCATTAACTTGGCCACACATGGTGAGGATGAAGTCGATATGGATCAGTTTACACTGCTCCTGCAGTCTGCAATGTAAAGACTGCTGTCAATAGTGTACCTGGGTCGCCCAGGGTTGCACAAACAGAGCTGAATGCCCTGGGAGCCTCCTTACCAGGCATGCTGTGGATACCACCGGTACCATATACTAGAGGTGTATAAGGGGGGTAATGTCCTTGTCAATCGGGATGTCAATTTACACGTAACTGTTTTAGGGAGAGAGCACTGGCACTTGGGCTTGGGCAGCAGGCTCCAGTGCATTTTCAGAGTCAAAGTCATCAGCATTGGAGCAAAAAGTGGTGGGGGGTGACCATATAAAATGGGCACTTTATAAAACTGCTTGTTTCCCTTTTTACCTGATTTGCTTTCTAAAAGCTCTCATGGAAGTGATTAGTCAAGACTGAGCCTCTCTTTGGAAGTCACAATATTTCCTACGCATACAAAGTTAGGTTAGTTACAGTTGTAATTCATTTTCTTTAGATAAAAAGAACAAACACAACACAGGTTCTTACAAATCACTTTACCATACCACATGCATGCTCAGATTGTTCCCAGACGTTTTCTAGATGGCTTAAACTGTTCATCAAAGGGATGACAGTAAACCAGATTTCACTGTCTGCAAAGTTTCCCGAGTCTTTCTTTTTCTTTTTACTATGAGACAACTCTGAATGTTAAAATAAGAACTTTGTTTGAATTATAAACGAGTGGTCATTCTCACATCAGTCTTTATTTCTGGTTTCTTAAATTCACCTCGTCGTTCGGTTCTCACCAGAATATTTTCATTTCTTATGGAAACATTATGGGGCAGATTTATGTTAACTGGCGCATCCCCACTGATTGTATATAGCACTTTCACCAAGTGTCACTGGGTTGTCACAAGATCCACTCTGTACAGTGCTGCTCTAACTGTATTGATCCATGAAAGTTTTTTCCTTTTGTTCTCGGAAATAAGATTACCCTTTTTGTAAAGCATTCTGACTCCTTGGTCCTCCTTTCTTTGTAATGCATGTTGCATACATTTCTAAAACTGTCTTTATATAATACCTGTTGGGAACTGTTTTTGCTCACATGATACACCCATCCCAACGAGGTTCATGGGTCTTCTCCTGTTGTTCTTATGCATTTATAATGGGGCGCACCATGGTGCGAAAACGGCACAGATGCGTGACGCATCTGTGCCGGAAATGTGGCGCATTGCTGGAGTTGCGTCGCAAGCGCGACGCAGCTCCAGCAAGGCTCGGGGGTACACCATCTGCACAATGCTGCGTCAAGACCTACGCCTGCTTCAAGCAGGCGCAGGGTTTTGACGCAGCATTGCCCTGAAAGTGACTGAGTGAAATCTCATAGATTTCACTCAGCCACTTTCAGGAGGCATTCCTGCGCAGGAATAGTGGCAGAAACACCTATGCGCATGCAGTGGAAGACCCGAGAAAGCCTTATCAGCACCAGAAGGCGTCCCGTGGCCATCATTATTCTCCATTTTCTGTTTTGCCCAAAAGAATAATGCTGCAACCATATATTAACCAGCAAACCATCTGGTTAGCTTCCTGATATTTGCTCAGCCTCACCCATCAACCATTTTATTCTGCCAAGGCCTCTCAGATGTGCCAAATCACCAACCTTTTAACAGCTGATAGCAAAGGGCCTAGCTAATTCAAGAAAGCAGTTATAACATAATAAACACCTCCCTGTACATCTTTGCACAATCTCCCTGCTTCTGCATATTGCCAAACCATTGTAAAAGGGTATTACAAAACAATGTCCTACTTGTGTAGGGCATCATCGCTTGTGGATTTAACGTAGGTAGGTGTTCATCTGGCTTTTGATACTGTACCAGTCTTTTTTAAATTATTTTAAAAACAGCAAAGCTACCCGAGCCTGCCTGAATCTGGCTCGTCTTGACAGTTCTTGCAGACACAGTTACCTGGGGTAGGTAAAGTAAGGGCATAATAAAACTAGGTAAAGTGTGTTCTGCGGAGACTTCATGTCGCAGCTGCAGGTCCCTCTCTCTTCTGAGTTTATAATAAAGCCTGCCGGTACTGCCAATAAGTGGTGGATATAATTTAGTCTTAAACGGCTTACCAAAAAACGATCAAGGGCATTAGTCCTAAATGTTAGATAAGGTTCTATGCCCTGTGACGTTTTAACTAAAATATAATCTCTCACCGAGTGTTTGCCCAGTTCAACAGTTTCACACTGCGCCATTGCAAACATTGGAAACATTGTTTTAATATCGCTTATATCTTTTAACTTTATTGTATCAGGTTTGTCAACTAAGTCTATGCGCCCTAGGTTGACAAAGAAGTCTCTGACCTATTTCAGCTATGGAATTTTCCGCGCATGTTCCAGGGCGAGGCAATCCCGTACTACCAGCCCTGTCAGGCGCTCCTCTTCGGTGGTCCAGATCTTCAGCCAACCTACTAAAGGCTTCACTGCTATACTGTCTGCGATGTAACTAACACCCAGCTCCTCATGTATACAATATGCTGGTGTGCTCTGTTGGACCTTCATTATCCGCCTTAGATATTTGTTCTCGACCCTTTGCAGGGTAGTCGGTTTGACAAATCCCCACACCTCACTACCGCACAGGACTTTGGCACAGCAAACTACTTTATACAATTTTAAAATCACACCCGGAGTCCAGTACCCCAGCCTCTGGGCATAATTTGCAATTAAGCCTGTGGATCTAGTATTAGACCTCTGGAGTCAGAGGATGTAGCAGTACATTCATACTTGGATTTTAAGAGTATATCCAGAGCACCAAATTATCGACATACATTCTATTGCCAGTCTGGCAGGTCCAAAGGCTTTATTTTCAAAGCTCCCGTGATTTCATTCATGCACAAGTTAAAGCCCAGTGATGAAAAAAACACCTTGTAAACTCTTGTAGGCCCAAAAGGTTTTTTTCCCAGATTCCAAACAAGTAGAAATCCAAAGATGACACAGCCAACACATTTCGTTGTTTGGCGACTTTCTGAAGGCTTGACCACCTCAGGAGACAGTCCACTCTGTTATGTTCCCCCACGTATGTAAGAACCAGGACACACTACTGTACTCTTCTAAAATCTCACATTAGTGAACATCCTTCACCCCTATGTCACAGACGTGACAATCAGAACTTACTCCAGAGGGGGAGTTACACAAACACCCCTCGGGCGACTGAGCACAATGGTATGCCCCATAGTGAACACACCACACTCCTCTACAACCTCAAAAACAAAAAGAGACGAACAAACAAAAAAAAACTCAAAATGCGACCAGTGCCATGTTAAAACAAACACATACTTTAGACGTAAGTTGTCCATTTCATAAAGGTAGTTTAATACGTTACAAAGTTCTTGAAACGTTACGACCAGGTGGAGCAAGGCCGATTCTGTACCTTTCAGCACCCTACACCGCACTCCAAGATCTGGCCCCTCAGGTTCCTTGGGGAGGGGCAACAGGTCCTGCTCAGGCGCTCCAAATGGTGACGTTTCCGTCTGACTGGAGGGATCACCCTGACCAGACAGGGGAAAACCTGGACCAGGAGATCCGACTCTTTCACGTCCCCCACCAGCTCCAGACTCATCATTGGAACCCAGGTCTAACTCACTCGTAGGCACAGCGTCCCCTGTTGGACAGCTGCCAGGATTCCGTGGACCTTACAAAAGGACACACTCCTTGTGATAGTCACTCAATTCCTCGTCGCCGTGACCTTGGTCCCATGCACACTCTTGACCACCCAGGAGTGAATCTCAAAAGTCAGGCTAAACTTCCCTTTAGGGTATTGATTCCTCACCATGACAGCGTCACCTACTTTCAACAAACTGGGCCTTGCTCCACACCTTATTGACACAGTGTCATTCTTAAATTTGCGCTGCCGCAGGCTGTCCACCACCAGCTCATGTTCGGCAGATACAACTCAGGGGTGAGGAATCACATCACCCATAGGTCGGTTCATACATAAAGACATGGGGCTTACTTGGGTAGTAGAGTGAGGGGTAATTCGGTACTCTCTTAGGAAGTCATGCAAAGCACAATCCAATTCCTGCCATTCTGCCACCGCAATCCTGATAGCCCTGTTAATTGTGCGCATAAAGCCTCTCCATTGGCCTGATGCCATAGGGGTGTGACTTTCCTGTGACGGATGCCCCTGGACTTGAGGTACTCTGCAAAATCCTGGCTCGAGAAAGGAGGGCCATTATCAGTATGAAGTTCCTAAAACAATCCATGGGTAACCATAATTTTCTCAAACCGAGGAATGGTCTGGCTGGCCGTGGTGAACTCCATAATTACAATTTCAGGATACTTGGAGATATTGTGAATGACCACCAACATATAACGCCCATCTGAGAGATTTCCAAGATCCACGCTTGCTCGCTGCCAGGGAAATGGTGGAATCACCTCCGTAACAATGGGTGCTGGTGGATCAGCAGGCCCGGCCACTTGACAAAGTGGGCACGTCCCCACCGTTCGTTCCACCTGAGCATCCAGACTGGGAAATCACACCTTGCACCTCAGTCTTGATTTCGTTTTAACGACCCCTTGATGAGCTAAGTGGGCCAAATCTACCACCCTTTTTGTTGCAAATATCCAGGAATCACCAACCCAGGACCTCTCATCAAACACCTCTCCAGGGATATAATCAATTTGCCCCTCACATTGTGAAGAGACACCAGAGTAGACCTTGCGTCCTTAGTACGATTCACTGATTTGTCCTACAAGAAGCCCCATTTCCCGGTCCTCACAGCAGAGAGGCAAAGTTGGAGGCACTCGTCCCCAATTGTGGACTCCAGAATCTCATCCAAAGTTATAGAAAGGTGCCTAGATCGCTCCACCACCAGGCACACATACTCCTCCGTTTCCTCTGCCTCCGACTCCTCACTCTGAGTGGCTGGACGGGAGTGCCTTGAGAGATAGTCTGCCGGGTTTTGGGTTCCTGGACGGAAAACCACAGTAAAACAAAAGTCCTGTAACTGATTAATCAATTTTTCGATTCTAGTGGGGGTTTAGATGAGGATCTCATAAACAAAGAAATAAGTAGTTTGTGATCCGTTTTCACAGTAAACGGCTGGCCATGCAAATATAAATGAAAATGGCTGCACCCCCAGTGGGTAGCGATGGCCTCCTTTTCAATATGTGAGTATCTCTGTTCCATAGCTGTTAAGGCTTGACTGGCATATGCCACCGAAGCCCATTCCCCACTGCCTTGCTTTTGAGAAAGCACTGCCCCCAGGCCAATGGGACTGGCCTCCACAGACAACTCTGACTACTTCGCAGGATCGAAATACACCAATGTCATATCTGCCGACAGGGCTTGCTTAGTGGCCTGAAAGGCACTTTCCTGCTCCGGTCCTCAATTCTAGATAACATTGGCTTTGGTAAGTTCCCTCAATGGAGCTCAGTAAGATCATTTAGGTTGGAAATGAAACAGCCACAGTAGTTCACCATTGCTATAAAGCTTATTATGCCAGTTACATTGATGGGGACAGAAGCTGTTCGTATATCCTGAACCTTGAGAGGGTCAAGTGACACACCATTGTGTGAAAAGTGATAGCCAAAAAACGATATCTCCTGTTTAAGAAAGTCACACTTTTCCTTATGGAGAGTAAGCCCACCCTCCATCAATCATTGAAAGAAAGAGTTTAGGCGGGAAAAAGGTTCCACCGGGGAGGGAGCATGCACCAGTATGTCATCAATGACATTGATCACACCATCAAGGCCGGAAAGGACTCCCATGATCGTATCCTGGAAGACCTCCATGATCGCATGGAAGACAGGGTCTAGCATGAACTGATGTTAGCCAGCACGTAGATCCATCTTCGAAAACCATTGCGACCCACTGACCTCAACCACAATGTCATCTACTGTAGGGGTAAGGTGCCTTTTTCGCTTAATGGCGAGGTTAGGTAGGCGAACATCCATGCAGATCCAAACCTCTCCTGGCTGTTTGGGTTTTTGGGTCACTACAATCAGAGACACCCAAGGAGTCGGGCCGTCCACCTTCTCAATAATGTCCACCTGTTCAAGTTTGGCCAGTTCCTCCTCCACCTTTGGCAGAAGATGGAATGCCACCCTTTTGTGTGATAATGCCACAGGCTGAATTGACTCATCAACATGAAGTTTTATCATACGATCTTTTAAACAGCCTATGCCCTCAAACAGCTGTGCAAACCGTGTCATCAGGTCATCCACATTATCGAGATGCACACTGAGTGCAAAGACAACCACCTGAAGCAATTCTGCCGCCCCGCAACTCAGCAGCATATCTTGACTCCCTTTGGTGACAAATATTTTTGTTTTTGTTGATCGAGATCCATGCGCCACGCAAGCAGTGAACACTCCTGCCAACGGAAGAGGATCATTGGACCCATCAGCGTATACCCTGGTGGTAGTGTGGCTCAGGACAAGTGACACAGGTAATGGGAGCATCAGTGACTGGGCCATTATATCGATAAATGCTCCTGTGTCAATCAGAGCCTGCACCGGATGGCCCTCTACCGTCGCCCTGCACTTTGGGATGTGTCTCAGCAGGTAACCTCCAGTTGCAAGGCATGGATGACATGAACAGCTCCCTCCATGTCGTCATTGTCCATGTCCCCTTCCTCAATCAGATGGTCATCCGCATACACCTGGTTGAGTGGTTTAGGGTGAGGATACCTTGGCATTGGTGCACAATGAACTATGGCGTCCTCTGGAAGAATGAGCAAAAGCAGACTGCATGGCGCAGCAGGAGCCGTACATCCAGTGCAAGCCACGCCCCTCAGCAATGAGCGGGCTGTCCGACCACCAAGATGAAATCCACCAGCGTAGCCGAGTGCTACACGAGGCCTACACACCAACACAGGGCAGGCCCCACTGCAAGAATGGAGCAGAGGCAGGCACACTCCTAGACCACCGCAGCACGGAACAGAAACACACAGGAACCGCCTTCATCGCCAGTTGTTATGTTCTCACATGTAAGTAAGAACCAGGACACACTGCTGTACTTTTCTCAAATCTCGCGTTCTAAGCGAGCCTCTTTATTGAACATCCCTCACCCCTACACCACAGTTGTGACTATCGGGACTTACCCCCAGGGGGGAGTTACAGAAACAGCCCTGGGGCGGCAGAGCACAATGGTATGCCCCATTGTGAACACATCACACACTGCAATAACATCTGGCACAAAAAAGTCAAGAAATCCTCGGAGCCCTGAGGACAACAGACACATAGTTCAACTAATTTGTAAGTCAAGAAAACAAAGCAATGTGATTCTAAAGTGCTCTCTGTAGGAGAGTAGGGTCTGCTTCCTATGGTCACCCCCACTTTTTGCTTTTGCTTTACTGGTTTTCGACTTGGATGTGGCTGTGGGCCTGCTAATCAGGCCCACAGCCCAGATGCACTCTCTCTAAATTCAAGCCATGTACTCTAGGTACATACACAATTTGGAATTGGGTCACCTTGTCAGTCCCTGTAAAAGTGTACCCTAGGTACTCAGGGCATAGGTGTAACCAAGGCCTACCAGGGGCTGCAGCATGTATTATGCCACCCCTGGCTGACCACTCAAATAGACACAACTGGCTGATCACTCAGCTGGGGCAAGGTTGTGTAACCACCCCTTGCTTAGGTGTAGTATTCCTATACCTACCTACATATAGAGACATAGTAACCTATAAGTCACTCCTATGGCAGGCCTTAACAATCCCGGAGGCAGAGTGCTTGGTTATGTGTGAGATGGTGCTCTAGCATGAGCTGAGCCTGTCTGCAGGTTTCGGAACCATGTCCTAATAGCTGTTCTGTGATATTGCCATACCATATACTCTTAAGTGCATTATGAACCTTGCGTTTAAATGCTAACTTTGGTTTGGCTTTATCCAAACATGTCGTGTAAGGTGTCATATGCTTTGGAATACTACCCCCTCGTCAATTCAGGCAACAGGGGTAGCATTCCACCCTTCTAGACGGAGAAGACGTGTTAGTTCTGACTATCCCAGTTAAAGTTAACCAGAGCCCCAGCATCACAAAATGGATGCTGCTGCCACAGACACAAGTCTGATCTCCTGCTGCTGGGAGTCCTTCCAGTCATGGAGGTTTGGACAATAGGTTTCCTGCTTGGGGAGTTGCGAGCACCACCCCAGACAGGAGGATGCGTATTGGGACAGGGAGGGCTGAATAGAATCAGATACTGCCTGGAGCACTGTAGCTGCTCCATGCATACCCCAGTTCAAACCGGTTGCTGGGGCACTCCAGCCCCAGCTCTGGCGTGAAACTGCACAAAGGAAAGGGGGTGTAACCACCCACCTTCCTGGTCCCACCCATAGGAGGGACCTAGTGACCAAACCAGCCCCCTTTAGCTGTATAAAGGTAGGAGCTGACCCAGGAGACTTTAGATTAATCCTGGAATCAAACTGAACCAAAACTCGGGGCCCTTCGACATTCACCTGAGCTGAAGACTGAAGAATCTCCCTTGTGGCCAAGGAGTGACCACCCTGGGCAACAAGGCCCATCCAGCACCTCGACGGCTTGCTTTTTCCCCGTTCCCGAGTACAGAGCCTGACAACACCTCGACTCCCAGACCTCTCTGCCCCCACTGCACGACCCCGGCACAGCTGAGCCCCGTGGAAGGCATCGGAACCCGTGGAAGCAGGCAACTTGAAAAGTCTTCAACTTGCTAACAGCGCAGCTCCTGAGGCCTCCTTGAAGCTGTGCACTGGGGACTGAGACACCCCAACACCGAGCTCCACCTGCACCGAAGACCATCCCTCCACACTCCACGAGATCTGCGTGGGGCCCTTCTGCTTGTGTTCTGCTCGACGCGTTGTCCGGTTGATGGCCCGTTGGCTAGTAGCCCTCTGGTGACGATCCTTTTGAAACTCCATCACTGGTCTGCTTGCTCCAGACTGGCCCTTGCTTCCCTGAAAAGGTGAAGTACCTCAGACCCTCCTGGTTTGACCAGAAGCCTTTTGCGTATCCTGCGTGGGTTGCCTTTACTTAGGCTTGTTGGCTCTGATCTTGAAGCCGACCCCTCCATCTGCAAGAACCTTCGTGGGACAGCTCCTCTGGCTGCAACGACAAGCTTCACCCCAGCACCTGATTGCTCCTCAACGACGTCTGGTTCCTTCCTGGTTCCACCCAGTCCCAAGCTAGTGACATAGACTCTGTCCCCTCTGCTTTCAGGTCTTCTTCAACTCCGATCCACCCTTGGATCCACCCGGACATCTTCCTCCTGGCCGCCTGCAGCATCTTTCTTCAACGGCTCCATAGACTTCAACGGCGAAACCCGACACATCTTCACACCTGTGCACCCGCTTCCTCTGGGTGAGGTAACGCGAGTACTTCAGTGCTCTCAAGGGTATTGACTATCCGTGTATCTAGGTGTTTAGTTGTTTCCTTCTAGCTAGACCAAAAGTGTCCTAAATCTTCATTTACTTACCTTCAAAGTTCCCATTGACTTTCTATTGTCTCTCGCGAGAGTGTACTGACACTGCTCGCGCCGCCTGTGGGCCTCCTACTCCTAACCTAAGGGTCAGATAGTGTAGCCCCAGCGATTCTCTAGGCCCTAGGCCTCTTCCTTTCCCAAGTCGTGGTTCTTATACCACTTCCTTAGTATATTGTTTTACGCGCCCCTAGGGCCTAACTGTAAATTGTGCTATTTAAAGTATTTCTAAGTGTAACTTGTTATGTGCTTTTGCCTCTGACCTCATAAAGAATTCAGAGGAGTGTGTTAGTGAATAAATACATATATATTTTATATATATCCTGTGTGGTGTCCTTTCATTTTTTCCCCCCGGACATAAGAAGAATTCCGTACATCACAACATTCAAAAAGGAAGCAAAACTGTTTCACATGAAGAAATTTCTTCTCTAATACCCTACTGCTGAACTATGTAAATGTCATGCTCCCTTGCTGTTCGAACGCTAACTCAAGCCGTCTTTGCAATCGTGAGACCTGTATAATCATGATGTGTCTTATTACGCCAATTACTGGATCTGTATATTCATATTTTGTTTTATTATGTTGTTTAGTGCTAAAATAAGCTATCTGTTTGAATACTATATATGTAACTATACCTTTTGTAATTCTAATTGTTTCAAATCAGTAATGACTCGGAATATGTATGGTTTGGATTGTTTTAAGACCCTGTAAAGCACTCTGATACCCTGTACAGGGTCATGTTCGCGCTATAGAAAACACAAAAAGAAAAAAAGAAAAAGAAAAAGAAAACAGCTGGCTTTACACGCCCTCAAGAGTCTTTTAGCCTAAGACTGTTCTGTCCACGCTACCTCTAGGATAGCTGATCTATAAGGTTGACTTTACAACCATAACCATAAGGTTTGTTTGGACTGGTGCAAGGTGTTCACTAGAATAGTGAACATCATATACCAGGCCAACTTCTCACACTCTCAATAAAGCACATCAAGTCCACAGTAGAGAGGAGGAAGAAGAAACAACAACTGAAAAATGTGTAACACCGCCAAAGTCAACAGGTAGGCTGCTATATAGAAGGCTATTGAAAGCCTGTATTGCAGTAGTTACGTTGGCAACATCATCGGATATTGCCGGTTGGTTTCAATGCATGGTTTTAGATAAGCAGGCTTCAAATTGTTGCAGTTCTCCTTGATCCAGCTTTGATATTTGATATTTGATATTTGTGGGGTATTTCTAGAGCGCGACGTTCGCTCCGGAGGGAGCATCTTGGCGCTGCTTTAACTGCAGGAATAGACAAATATCACCAGCATCTGCGTGATGTTACATGTTGTAGGAGCCAATAGCTTGGCCAGGTTATCATTAAAAAAATTGTAAATAAGGGGAATACTTGAGGTACACTGCAAGCAAGTTCATATGTTCTGGAAAAGAAGAGATCAAGTTGATCTGGTTATATCTGTTTTCTGAAAGGACTTGAGCCAAATGATTGCTGAACCTCACAAACTTGGACCAGATATTTGATGGCTATGGATAAGCTGTGATCAGCGATATCACATTGACACTGTGGTGGTGGAGCAGGAGCACAATTATTTTGCCTTTATCCTAAGCTCATAGTAGTTCTTTTTTGTATTAAATAGAGGTATACCAAACCAAAATAAATTGAAAGTTTATATATATATTCATAAATGTTCCACATATATCAAAAACGTATTTTGTATTATGGAAATTCAGAAGTCAAAATATCATACAAGTTTTAACCCTCCTACATACAACTACACACTCATTCTTAAAGATTAGGATTCTGTTATAAAGAACACTTTGATGCATAATGCCAACCATTTTCTCCATCAAAAATGATATTGCATCATGCTAACAGTAAGCAGTCACACATTATTGACACAGTGTTTCTGTAGTGTAATATCCCCTACTCCCCTTTGTTCTGTACAAATACATTTTAAGATTCTTAAAAATCACTCTAGTCTGAGTGAGAGATCGTACATTAAATTGCCAACGCTTCTTGGTTTTCAACCTCTTAAGGAGTCCAGATCCATAGTCTTTACTCAAAATAAAAACAATACGTTACTAACAGAACATCACCAAACCTTTTGAGTAAACTTTGGAAACCAGTCGGGCTTATCACTAGGGCATTAGGCTTCAACAATTAATTAGTCTTTCTTTTTGTAGCACAAATAATTCCATGTACTATCTATATTCAAGGACTCATTCTGCATGACTCAAGAGCAAACTCCTAGGATCCAAATCTATAGATCATCGATATCATACATCTCTAAAGAACTAATCCTCTGTTGGTTTACTCTTTCTTTCTCGTCCTATGCAATATCCTGCTGGTCAATTCAGTCAGTCAGTCAATCAACTTTATTTGGATACAAACGTAACCATAAAAGCACATGATATAGAGCATTACAATGATTAAAAAGATACAATTCCATATACATATATTCTAAATAGCTAGAAAAAAGGTAATATTTGAACAATAAAATACCAATATGCATATATCAAAAGTGACTGGTGCATGAACGGTCAACATCTCAATAAATACAATTAATAAAATAAAACAGTTGTCAGATAGCATGGGGATCAGAGACCCGACATTAACTTACGTGCCCCTATAGCAGTTTTGAAGAAAGTACTTGTGCGAAAAATCAAGTCGGCATTGTCTAAATCTAACATGTGGCGATATTCGGACTCTAGGCTAATTGGTCTTTGCCTATAGAAATGTGGATACAGCAGCTGTTTGGAGTAAGTACGGTAATATTTACAGAAAAATATAAAGTGCATGGTGGTTTGCTTGCTCCTCTCATCACACGGCACAAAATTTGATTAGCATCTCTGTTACAACCCAAAGGGAAATAAAGTGCAAATCGAATTGTGCCTGCTCTGAATTGTAACAGGATACTCCTTTCCCAACGGCTCATTGGGAGGGTCAAATACGGATGGAGCGGGTGACTATACTGTTCCATAGCCAAGTAGTTACGCACAAGGGTTTTCCTGGACTCCACCACTAGCCGCTCGTTGTTATATAGTTGGTAAAGGGCGTCCCGAATTTCCTTTTTTGGGACCAATACAACTAGCGTGGGATCCAGGAAAAGACTTTTTCTGTTTATGCTGAGAAGACTAGAAGTAACACCACTTAGCCATGGAATTTCATGGCCTTTATTGCACTGTAGACAGTCCTTTATGATCTGTTGTGTCAAAAGTGCTGCCTCGTTCTTCCATACAGATACCCACATAAGTGCTGGTCGTGCTCGAATAAAATCAGTTATGAAATTGATATTGAGCTCCTTGTGGCATATATATTGGGGAGTAGAGATTGGGGTGCACAGTAATTTCCTGCAGAACCTGTTCTCTTCTAGCTGAATTGCTGAGCAGTTGACAGTTCCCCAAATCTTTGCGCCGTATGTTGCCACCGGGGCACATTGTAATTTATATATTTTCTGCACTGCTGCAAGGGCATCCATGGTCTTGGGGTGAGGTAGACTTAAGATTGAATTGGTGGCCTTTGAGAACTTGCTCCTGGCGTGAGCTGAATGTTCACTCCAGGAGCCGTTCGCAGAAAAGGCCAGCCCTAGATAGACAAAGGATTTTACAGAGGTCAGTTTTTGACCATCAATTATTATCGCTCCCATATTACGCTTCCTTGGCCCACTACTCATAAGAAAAGATTTTTTTAAATGTACCCGAAGATCTAGTTCTTTCATATAGTTGTTAAAACCTTGGACAAGAAGACGGAGGGAGTTAGGGGTACGGCCTATCAAAAACGCATCGTCCGCGTAAAGAAGTACCGGGATGGGCTCTTTGTCAACACATGGGACGTCCTTGGTAGCCATTTTCAGGGAGGTATTAAGCCCATTTATGTATATAATAAAAAGCAAGGGTGCCAACACGCATCCTTGTCTGACACCCCTACCGATATTAATGGTCCCCGAGACCTCACCACCCATCCCTATCCTTACTTGAGCCTGAAGGTCTCTATGCAGATAGGCTAGAAAGTTTACCAATGTTTTGTCCAGCCCACCTGCAGAGAGGATGGCCCACAGCTTTGACCTATTAACTAGGTCAAATGTTGTGGACAAATCCATAGATGGGGGTCCTTCTTGCAATGGTATATTTTCCCAGAATTAAATTTAAATTGAGACATTGTTCGACTGTACCTACCTTACCCCTAAACCCCAACTGGCATGGGTCCAGAATAGCATTTTCTTCTGTCCATCCCAGGATTTTATTATATAAAACTCTTCCTAAAATTTTAAGGGTGTTATCTATAAGGGAGATCGGCCTATAACTACATGGAAGTGACCTATCTCCCTTCTTAAAAATCGGGACTATAATGCTTCTTGCCCAGGTTGCGGGTATATTAGTCAAGGTTAGATTGTTCAAAACATTCAGGAGTAGAGGGGCCCAAAATTACGGTTCCTACTTGATCAAATCAATTGGGAGCCCGTCAGGTCCCGGGGCCTTATTGCCTAAGCTCTGACTAATTGCTACTGTTACTTCTAAAATACTTATATCAATGGGGACTGGCCTACCTGGTTTAAAAATCGCGGCACATGGGGGGGGAGGGGTGTAGATACCCGAAAAGTGTTCCATCCATGCCTCACTGCCTATATTACAACAAATGGGTGATGAGGATTAGCCTATGGAACGGACCTCCCGGACTGCTGCCCAAAAGATATTCCCCTTATTCAGGGCAGCAGCCTCAGATAATTTATCCCATTGGTCGATCAGAAGCTCCATCTTCCTATCATTGATGACCTTCTTATAGTTTTTCCTGGCCAGTTTGACTTCTGTTAAACACCTCGGGGTGGCTAAGATCGCACTACGGAGCTTCCTGTAAGGCTAATGAACAGTCCTTTTTAAACCATCTAGGAATGGGTGCTGCTTCGGGACGGGGTTTGGAGAGGAGAGTTTTAGTCATCTGACAAATCTTCCCAAAATCCCCGACTATCTGTCCCGGTGATTGGTCAAGTGAAAGACACAACTCAATAAGTGACATGCTATCCCCTGCCAATTTCCTAAAAATTTCGGAGTTATCAACCCCCCTCAAACATAGTCTTAAGTTGTCGGTTGACACTGTAAATTTGAGGCCCCACATTCGATCTGAAATAAAGGCCTTTGGGTAGTATATATCACTATCCTGATGGGGTTATGATCTCCGAAGTCCGAAGATACCACCTCAGCAGAAGGTCAATTATACACTTCATATTAAGAGAGGTATCTCTTGCAGTTTTATCCTTATTTGGGGTATTGCATTGTTCTCTGGGGTCGAAAACCAAATTACAAGTTGTGGAGGTGTTAGTAAGATTCCAGATCTGAGAAGACCTTCTTTGAAATAATGAAATGAGCACTCCGCTGCAGAGTGAAAGCCAAAATGGGTCAGGAGATTGGATAGTGAAGCTGTTTGTATATTTGTTCAGCTTTTAACAAGGCATCACCATGGCACATTTCAGCATCGGATGGAGTGTTTCCTTGGACAATAAGGTTTTGACATGAGAGTGGAGAAGAAGATTGTTGGAAATGGCCCTTTCTAGTGTGATTTTCCATGACTTTTTGCTTTTCACCTTCCCAGTTTTCCGCTGACCTAGGTGTTAGTCTCAGGACTTCGAGTGCTTTTGACACGGCCATTCAGTGCCACAGCTCTGTGCTTGTCATATACATACTAGTGATTGGTGTATGCATAATTCGCTGATTTGAGTTAGCTGTAAGTCCCTTGTCTAGGGGTAAGACATATATCCTGGGCATGTACCTTGAATGCTGCTCTGTGGGCCTTGAGCACTGGTTGTGCCATCCACAGCGGAAGCTCATCTATCGTGCCACAGGTTTGCTCTGGTTGGGCCTGTGTTCACGGATTACTGTTACTTGGTTTGGCATTTAAAAAGCTATGTGCCAAGGTTCTGCATGCCTCTTGCTATATCGGAGTTCTCCTCTGTGACGGTGCAATGTCTGGAAGAGGTAGGGCATGTGCGTTACATGCAAGGGTCTTGAATGGCACTGACAGGTGTATTCGGTACAATGGGGCCTGCTTCTAACATTGGATTAGCATGGGGGAATGTAGAGAAGGGTATTGAGCAGGATTCCCTAGGGGCAGAATAGTAATAGTATAGTGTTCGGTATCAATTAGTTCATAATGGCGAATCCTCACCGGTAGCGCAAGGGGATTCATTTTGTGGAATGTCACTTTTGGGAAAGTGGGCATTTCAATGCTCAGGGCTCTGTGTGCATGCCAGCCTGTCTCCACTCCACATGTGGGTGCTTGGGGGATAGCTACATCTGTGCATTCCTGACAGAAGGCCAAGTACTAAAGGCTCAAGAGAAACTGCAGACCTCTGACTCTGAGTGGCCACTCTGGGACAAACATGTGGGGGTCAAATTGGCACCTGCATTCCAAAAGGGAAGGTCTTGGCCCCACTAATGATAGTGAGCCGACCTACCGGGGTAGGTTGGCATATAGGACAGAATTTAGAGAGGGCCTGTGCATTTCAAATGTGGACTTTTAAACTGATTGCATCTTCAAAGGCTACTGAGGGCATAACTACTTGGACTCTGTCCTCAGACACTTTTATATATGGAACCATGCTATGCTGGTTCAAAACATAAGACATCAACAAGAGGAATCATTAGGGCAGGAGAAACTGCAACTGGATTATCGACAGACATGTGGTGGCCTGGAGCATGTCGCGCTCCAGATAAGAGAATATCACTTGGTGGATTTTCCCTGGACATTGCTGGCCTGCAGCTAGTGCCAACTATTGTGGTCTGGGTCTCTAAGTACCCTCCAAAGGCTGTTTGGCTGGCCCCTGTCCAAGAGATCCCAGGGACAAAAAGGATCTCCTCATTTTCCCAATATCATTAGGACAGCATAGATGTGCAGTGGAAATGGGAGGAAGAGATCGTCAGTTGGTACAAGGACCATCATTACATACACCGTCATCACACTGTGCAAAACAGTGTGCTCGTAAAGATCAGCAGCCCACCTGAGGTGACGAAATGTGACAAGTTTGTGGAGTGTGGGGGAAGCTTGCAGAGTCCCAGTGATCTGTTCTCGCAACCAGGGGACTTGTGCTAGCTTGCACTACGGAGTGTGAGGTGTCTGAGCGGTGTTGGAGGACTTGAGCTGTGAGCTGAGACTGTCTTTGACCTCAATATCGGGAGGACAACAGTGCCTGATATCGCAGCCTCTGTCCGAGGTCGTTGGCTCCTTCTTACTGGACCCTTGTCACAAGGTACTTTGTTGTGGAGAAAATCGTGATGGACCAAGGGTTTTTATTGTGCCTTGTGGGCGCATACAGCTGGCTGTTGGGAGCTACGGCAGCTTGCACCTCCACCTGAGGGGAAACATTTCTCCAGACTTGGAAGTGTGCCAGCTTCCTTGGTCACAACCTTTTGTCTATGGGTGCAATAGCGATCCCGCACTCATGCAGATGCTCTCAGGAGCTTGGAGGTCTAATCTGGATGGACTAAGCTAAGTAACTGTTCCTTTCTGCTTTAGGTGGTTCCGACATTCTAATCAAGGTGTTGCCAGCAGGTGCAATGTGTATCATTGGCCGGGATAGTTGCGTAACTGGAGGTGCTGGGTTACGAGGCACAGTAATCTTTACCATTGCAAATGTTGGGGTATGCGATATTGGGAATTTCGTGCTTATTGATTACTTCGGAATAGGGCATATATGGCTATGTCATTCTGCTGCTAATGGTAAAGTTTGACAATTGCATATAAATGTGAAGTATATATGCAATGTGCAGATCGTTTTGATTTTAATGTATATATCAAGTTGATTTTGTTGGGTCTCTGTAATATAAAGACCAGTGATTTATGCATACGGTGTGGAGTCCTTTTGTAGCATATGCAGTGTGTTGCGAGGGTGGTGTTGTGCCAATACTTTACACATTGACCTTGAGGACAAGCCTGACTGCTCAGTGCCAAGCTACCCAATGGTGACCACATGTTATCGGACATGTGTATCTTATCTAGGATGGGGATTCCGACTGGCTTTGATGTATCCCAGTTATCTGGAAACCACTGGGTCTAACAGAGATCCTTCTCCACTGTCCACATAACCAAAGAAAGAGATGGTTCTTTAGGCTCAGTTATGATTGCAGACACTTCCTGGTCATGAGATGGAATGGTTTTGAACAGAAAGACTAGGTTTTATCTCAGTCTTAGAGTGCTCTTGGTCAGCCATAAGCAAAATGTAATAGACATTGGCTCGAAGGGTGTGAATTTTGTGATTGAAGCAATATGCTAGACCTTTAAAGAGCTTTCACCTGGGGCCAGAAAGAAAGAAACTGGACTCTGAACTAGTTGTTACTACTTGCCTGTATTTTCTCATTTTTTATTTGGAGGAGTTACACTTTAGCGATTCATGCATAGTAAAAATCTCTATTTGCTCAGAGGATTACATGATCATACTAGATAAGACATGCAGTTTTTTTCTTTTTTATTAGTCCTCATTTGTCAATATGCAAAACCATGTCAAAAAAGGGGTACATTTTTACTGGGACTAGTGGTACCCGGTTTCTCCATAAGGAAGGGATGTTGTGAATATCCCAGGTTTTTAAGAGTGATATACCCCTTTGTCCGTTCAAAAAGGACTAACTTCACTGAAACAGGTAAATGAAATAGTGGCTCTGAGACAAACGGGCGAAACCTGTAAGGCATATTACTAAACATAGGACCAGATATTTAACAAAGGAAGAAAACAAAAAGGCAAAAGACTGTGTTTCAGAATTACATTCCAGATAATAGATGTATATCAAGTTAAAGAATTACATTATTTCCATTAGCTTCTAACCATATGTCCCATAATTCACAAAATGTTGTTTTCTTAACCCTCTTAATATCTAGATCGCGAGTTGCAACCTTTTATACTGAATGGATCCGTTCCACCTCTGTGGGGGAGCATGGAAGTATCCATTTGATGCAAAACTCCCTTCTTGCGAAAAGAATTAGGACAAAAATAATGTTTATTTTTAATTTTGGTAAAATTACCAATGTTTGCCCCACCCGTAAAAAAAACCAAAATAACTATATTCAAGCTCACCTTTAGTTCTTGACTAATGACTTCTCATTTGATCTTACCCACTTTCTCCCAGAAGGACTGGATCGAGGGACACTGCCAGAACATATGTACTTTGTTCGCATTTTCTTCGTCACATTTGGAGCATTTTTTTACTGTCCGACTTCCCGTCTTCGATAACCTTCGAGGTGTCCAGTATGCCTTATGGATAGTAAAAAGATGTTTTTTTCTTAGTGGGGCAGATCTCACATAGAGTCATAAATAAGCCATAGATACTTTCCATAAGAATTCATGATCCTGATCCGGGAGTTCCCTCTTCAAGCTCTCCATCAGCAAATTTTGTGCCCCTACCTCTGCCTGAATTAACAACCAATACCACTCTGCGGTTTCTTTCCGTAGCTTGGGACGTCGTTTTATCCTAGACTCAGCCTCCAGGTTCCCCCTCACCATTTTTGTCCAGTGTACTTACCCAGCTGACTAATTGATAGTATTTAAATTTAGAGACAGAGTTACTGGAAATCTCCAACAGTCTCTGCCACAAAATTAGTTTAGAGTTTTCCAGTGAATAATCCCACACTCACACAGCAGAGTTGCTAATGAGTCCAAAAGGCAGGCCGGGGTGGCAGGAGAGTCCCAAATAGGGGCAGAATCACAATAAATGGTATTTGAAATGTGAGTCTTATATAATACCTGATCTTGGCTGCATTCTGAAGGATCTTTAATTTGACTTTTTTTTTATTTAGGGTGGCCAAATTTGAAGAGAAAAAATTCTGATTGAACTTGGGGATCCTTTACTAGAGCCTTTAAATAAGGGGTTAAGCTGGAGCTGTCCTTTGAAAGCTGACAAAAGTTGAAGATTGAAGGCTCTGTAGTATTGGTATAAATCTGGGGTGGCTATACCACCTTGCTCTATCTTCCTACGTAATTTCTTCAGAGCAATTCTGGGACATTTATTTTCCTGATGAAACTGGTAAACTCTCCATGTGTTTTTTAAACACGATTTGTACTTCCAGGTATTTTATTTCTTGCCTTATCAAGCTGCTACAGTATTGGGTGTTACACTGCATCAATTCTGTTTTTTGCTGGTTTACAGAATATCCAGATACTCTTCCGAATTGGTCCAAAGTTTCCCAAATAACCGAGAGTGAGTTAGTGAGGCCACCTGTGAAGACCATTAAATCCTCGGCATATAGACCATTTTTTTTCCATCCATTGGAGAAGAAAGGTTGGATATTTCGGCTTGCCCTTAATTTACAAGCCAGAGGCTCAATGTAAATGTTAAAAAGGAGGGGAGAAAGAGGACAGCCCTGTCTAGTCCCACTATCAATTTTTATTAGTTTAGAAAGATTCCCGTTTACTAACACCTTTGCCAAGGGATTTTTATACACTGCTTTAATTGCTGTTAAAAAAGTTTCTCCAAGATTAAAGTGTTCTATCATTTTATACAAAAAAAGTCCAACTAACCTTGTCGAAAGATTTAGCAGCGTCTAGCGTCATCACTGTAAGGGGATTCCCACACTCCTTCGCAAGATCTATAGTCGCGATTAATTCATGAGTTAACTCATATAGTTGCCTCCCTCTTATAAAACCTTTTCGGTCGGCATGAATTAAAGATCCTATCACTTTATCCAGTCTTTTGAGTATACATTTTATAATCACTGTTAAGGAGAGAGATTGGCCTATATGATTTATTTATTATGAAGCTTATAAAGCGCACGGCTACCCCCAACGGGGATGTCCCGGCGCTGATTCACAGGCCCTCTGATTTGTATGTGGTTTTAAAAGTATGTTGTGGTATCCATGTCCCAGGACGACAGGAGATTCTGCCTACCAATAAAAGCAGAGTTGAATAACTGCAGTAATATCGGGGCGAGTTCCTCGTTAAGTAAAATATAAATCTCGTTTGGGAGAGCATCCGGACCAGCGGCTTTCCCCTTTTTCAAGCCCCTAATGATGAGAAGGATTTCTTCAAGACTAAAAGGACTATTGAGTCTCTCTTTTTCCACACCTTGCAAAGAAGGGAGTTCAATGTCTTGAAGGAAATCTGCGATTTTTTAATCATCGACTTTAGAGTCTTCTTTATAAAGGTCTTGAAAAAAGGAAACAAATGCATTCTCAATCTCTTCTTAATCGGAGATTATGGGGCCCATTAGGATGTCGGGCGGATTGTCCCCGCCAGGAAATCCGCCCGACATCCTCTCCAGTATTCCCCCCTCCATATTAGAATGGCGGGGGGCCCGCGGCAGACAGAAAGACCGTCCGCCGCTTTTCCGCCTCAAAGCGTAAAAGGGTTTCTATGGTGGCGGTGTCTGTCAGACACCGCCTGCCATATTAGGATGCCTTATTTCTAATGCCTTTCCGTGGCGGCAATTCCACACAGAAAGGCATGTGGTCTTCACTCTGGGGGCCCCCTGCGGGCCCCCATATTGAAGGAGGGGTGGGGGTTGCACACGGGGGGCACCTGTGGTACTCCCCTTCATTTGCATAAACAAAGTGGCAGGCAACACGTGGTGCCTGACGCTTTGTTTATGCAAATGCATTTAGGCATTTATAGCATTGTGGCAGGCGGTGCAGAGAGCACCGCCCGCCACAATGCTATAAATGCAGGATGTGCCCGCCACTGTGGCGGGCACGTCCTAATACCCCCCATGAGACCCCCTCCTAATGGCGGGCGGTTCCGAATTCCGACAGGATGGCGGGCGGACAAAGTTCTCCAATGCAGACCAGACTGCACTCTAATATGCGAGTCGAAATACAGCTTCCACACCCGCTGCCTCGGAATCCAATTTTGGCTGCAGCACGCTGGCCCTGATCTAGCCAGAGCGCTGGCTCCACCCACATGCTGCGCCACGGCTGAAAAGCCGTTTTGGGAAAGGGAAATTGAGCAGACACAGCTGGCAGGTAAAGTCCCGCGATGGGGGGCGCACAAGTGGCAATACACCCTTCAAACAAGATCAGGGAGCCCTCCTAAGACAGCCACCAACTTCATTCAGCAGGCACAGGTATGATTTCAGTCTAGTCTGCCGCCTGTAAAATGGAGCTCGCGACCTGCACTAGCTGATGGCTACCATGTTCCCCTCGTGGCAAGACATGCAGTTTTGTGGCATTTATTGCTCGATTTCTTCCTGTTTTATGCTTTCCAGTTTTAATTGTCAAAATTTACATGACACAGAAGAAAATATTAGCTAGTGATGTAGAACTTGAATCTGTGCCATGTTTTTGAGGGTAAAATCTCTACCAACTGTGCAAAATCAAATGTTTTAAAGCCTGCAATTACTTGTTGCATAAACTGCCTATGTCATCTGCCTGCGTTTCAAGGTCACCATAAATTTTAATTATTTTGAAAAGGAAAGTAACTGTGAGAAATGGGTTTGTTGGTTGGCAGATGTGAAATCCTACTCAAGCAACAGCCATAATGTTTGTCAGGGGGAACCACAAAAAGACAATAAATTAACCTGTGCTTAACCCTCTGGTAGTGTGACCAAAAGCAGTCAGACTTAAGTTATAGGCAGCATCTACACTATTTATGCAGCACTAACTCAGTAATAAAGTTAAAAGACAACACATTTTTTTTTAAGTACAATTTAATCATTTGACATCAAAGTGATAAAAATCCAACCAATAGAACTGGAAATATGCTGTTTTAAAGATTTAAATAGGTGTAGCATCTAAAAGCACAAAGCTTGGCGTCACTCAGGTACAATAGGGTGAAGGGAGTAGGTCCAGTTTTCAGACAGCATGGTAGGCTTCAAGCAGCAGCAGGGCAGTCCTCTGCTAACTGGGCAGTGTATTAAAAAGTGGGTCTATGAGCCCCAATTGTAAACATGGTGTCTGCTTCGAAGTGGAAGCAACTTCTGGAATCTTTCCACACAGAAGTGACTAGAACTTTTTGTTTTCTTGTCACGAAAGGCTAGTGTGAAGTTATGTGTTTATGCTAAGCCGTCTCCTTTGAAGTGCAAGTGTGATAAGTGACAGCTCCACCCCTCCAACAAGTTGGGATGGCCCATCCTGCCAACCACCAGTCCCCGTTTTGTAAAACAGTATGAGAGAAATGCACAAAGGCTAACTGCCATCTAGACCTAGTCATGTGACTCAGGAGCAAGCTGCAGGCGCCAAATAGGACAAGAAAATGGCAACTTTCTAAAAATGTAATCTTCAGACTTGTGTCTTAAAATTCAATGTTACCATTAGGATTTTAAATTAAATTACAATTCCTTAAACACCAACCATGACTTTCCTACCTGCTCCAAACAAAAGTTACCATGTATTACATGTGATAGGGTAACTCAAACTCAAACAAAGCTTTTTTTCGATTATATTATAACAATCATAAAAAGCACAGATAAAATACATAATACATACAAAAATTTCCATCGCAAATTTAAAAAGAGATACATTTTTTATCTAATAAAAAGTATATTTCATGTATATTTAAGTTGCATAATCTTCGATGCAGTAAAAAGGATAAAAACAATACATCTAAGATATGCCACCTCCTCAATCCTAGATTACAATGCTCTTTCTTTAATGCAATTTTTTTTTTAAACATAGACATCCTCCAAGCTACATTCTCGTTTTCTAAAAGCTGAAGCTTAATGAACGCAGGGCGACATTGTCTCAATAGTTTTGTAAAATCAGGACTATCCAAGTCTTTCTTAACGCCTTATAGAATTTACAAAATAAGACCAGATTTAGGGAGGACTGATTTGACGAACAATTGCATGGACATAGTTGTGACTCTCTGGCCCAATCGTACATATTGGGGAAAGAAACTAGTCTGTGTATCACCCCTAAACTGAATCTTATTAATAAAAACCTATCAATAACACTGGACACGAATACTAAATATGGCTGCAGATTAAAAGTTGTAAGTACCATCTGGGGCTGTAGGACACTGGGCTTAATGATTTCCCCTGACAGTTGTAGTGTGTCCAAGAAAGACAGGGTCTTTTTTCTGAGGTCTTTCCTGGATACCAAGGTGATGGTGCTAGGGTTAGTCAAATATTCGGGACTGCCCATGTTTTTGGTAAAATCTCGAATATACTTAACCCATAGTATTCTTTGGGCACCATCCAGCCTAAGACTATCTTGTAGTAGATCCCTGTTAAGTTTAGTCTCTTCCTTAGACCAGATCATATGCCAAAGAAGAACTGGCTCAAGTTTTATGAGGTCGGATATATATGGGAGACCCAGCTCCGTATGACAGACATAGGTGGATGCACTAGTGGATGTCGACAGAACATATCTCAGAAAGGAGTTCTCCACTAGTTGAATTAAACTTGTGTCAGCAAAACCCCAAATCCCAGCTCCGTGGAGAACATTTGAGACACATTTGGCTTTGTAGAACTTCAGAAGTTCCAGTGGTGGTTTGCGTCCCAGTTTTCTTGCAAAGCTAACAAGAGCAGTTGTAGGGTAACTCAATGTGATCCTTTGCCAAAGGTAGGCCTCAGAGAAGTGAAAAACCAATTTGTGAGTTTTTCACTACCACGACATGTAAAACTTGAAAGTATAAGTCTAGCTTTTTAAATGAAATGGACCCTGCTACATGGGCTGTTGAGAGCCCACTTTAGGAGTTAATTATATGTGTTAAAAAGGGAATTTTAGGATTGGCAAAAGGTTTATTTCACCAAGTCAAATTTGGCTGTTTAAAATTGCACACATGCTTTGATGTCAAGCCTGAGGGATGTTTTTAGAAGCTACTTAACTGGGTGGCATGTTGACTGCTATAGACCTAAAAGTAGCATTTAATTTACAAACCCTGTGTACATTTAGTACCACTTTAGTAGGGACATATGAGTAAATTAAATGTGCCAATTAGTATAAATCCAACTTTACCATTATAAAAAGAGAGAGAATACAAGCATGTTAGTACTGGTTAGCAGTGGTAAAGTGCACAGAGTCCTAAAGGTCAACAAAAACGTGTTCTGGAAACAAGAGGGTTGAAGTCGAAAAGTTTGGGGATGACCTTGCAGAGAGGGCTGCGTCCAACATTGTTGGAAAAGATAACATTTTTGCTATCAGAATGGGATTGCACTTTTTTCTGAACAAGGCATATCAACATTCAGATGAAGGACCCGATAGGGTATGCACACATATGTTAAGGAGACAAAGCAAGGGCTGTTGAGGACATTGCACAGTGCTGCATTTGTGTAGATGATGGTCTGACCATTAGCTTAGTGATTCATTGATAGTTTGCCAGTCAGGTGGATGGTCGTTGGTGGAACACTATTCGATTGGCAGATAGAACAGAAAGTGAAAGAGTGCACCCTGTGTCACAGGACTCTTCTTTTTTTCATTTCCTCAGCTTTCCACTTGGCAAGTTCCTGAAAAATGCAAAGTTGCTTATAGTTAATGTTATCACTCACTCCGAACTTACCTACTTCAGTGCTACTCATCAATAGATGCAAACTTTGACAAACAGTCATTGTAAATGGTGGCTGTTGCGCTATATAATAAAAAAAAATCAAACCATAACATAATGTCTTGCCCGTTTCTACTTGATATAATGTATTTGATTCGGTTCAGGATGTTTTTGTAACTGGTTTATTGCTGAATGTGCACCTCTTTTTCTTAATTCTCTACCATAAGTTTAATTACTTCTCTTTGGTCTGGCTCTCCATCTGATCCTTGGCCTCCTCACATTTGATGGCTTTCAGCTAATCTTAGTGATCTATCCAATGCCTCTCTATCTCACATTTTTGTTCATATTTCTTTGAACAAGACCTTGGTGGTTCCATTATAAAAATTAATTAATTAATTAATTAATTGCAAGTTTATATAGCGCTAGGATCGACTCCCGGAGGAGTATCTCCGCGCTTCGACCGCTGCGAAATCCTTCCTGGCTTCCCTGAGAGATGGTCCCTTAATGGGTATCTCCAGGGTGAGACCAGGCATCCCCGGCGGTCTGGTGGGGCCGTTAGTGCAGATGAGGCAAGCTTATGCCCAGAGTTGCCGAGTGTGATCGCTGATCAGAGTGGGCACCGAGGCGAGAGAATTATCGAGTCCGCTGACCCTGGTCCAGAAACCTGCCGCGTCGGGAATCGAACCCTGGTCCCGGGCCATCCTCTGCTCTCGGGTCTTCCGCCTCTAACCAGTGAGCCACACTACTGCACCTTGAAGAATCCTTCAATTGATGCCTCTCGTTATCTAATTTTTCGGTCTCTTAACAGACTCTTCCTCTTAGCTTTTAAGAACAAAGAGTGACAATGCCAATAGGTCTGGCTTTAAAGGAATGTTGTATGGTAAGGTGCTGCAATACAAGTAAAATTCATGGGAATACATATGTATTTTTGTGAAGGAAAAGAACTGTCAGAATATCAGTGACAATTGCACTGTGAAGCCAGACCTAAACATCCATGTATGTTAATGACTGCCCTCCTTCCATCTGTGCTGCTGCGAGAGAAAAACAACAAAAATATCTAGTTATCCAAGACATTTCAATAGCATTCTAAAGCCATGTGTGTACACTTAAAGTTCAAACTTGGGCATCTGGCTAAATAAGCAGAAATATCACAGCTGCGTGGAGGACAAGTACTTTTTTGTGGAAGCACACAACTTCTGTCTAATCAAAACGTACTCCTGGATCTCAACATGGGGGCAGAGCCAAAACCCCTTTCTAGTGATGTTCGCAAAATTGTCTGATGACAACTTCTCTTTTGAACCAGACCATAAAAACATGTGAATCTTCATCTTCCTATTTTGAAACCCACACCATTCTTGATCCTTTCTATACAAGCAGGCTTCAGGCCACTGCATATTGCAGACTGACCATTATTACCTGAAGAGAATCTAAGGATGACACAAGTTCAAGGTGGCACTTCCGCATTCATTTTTGTTGATCTGACAACAGTGTTCAACACGGTAAACCACTCACCTTAATTGAGCATCTGGTGGACTGGGTGTACAGTGCAGAGTTCTGGAATGGGTGCAATCCTTTTTTGTGGATTGTTATCAGGCAATTTTTATACGCCCTAGCCAATCTGGCTTGTAAAAGCTTCATAGCTGCGTACCTCAAGAGTTTTATTTATCTCTGGTCCTGATTAATGTTTTTTTTTGTCCCGCTATCAAGTGCCCAGAATGCATAGAAGAGGAAATTCACTTTTTTATTTAATTGCCCAATGAACTTTCCTGAGTACAAAATGGCTTTCACAGTTGCTCAGAAATAGGTGCATATTTAATGTGGGTGTTGCTGTACACTTGATCAAGTCAGATATTGCAAACCCTGCAGTGCATGCTGTGTCAACATATTTATTCAATGCCTGGAATTTTAGTAAGTGTTTTGTGGCCCAAAAACTATAATTATATATTTCTTGCAGCTAGTCTACAGGTTCTTGCTCTTCTACATGCTCTTACCTCTATGTTCTTGTCACCGAATATTTATTGTTGCATATATATGAGGTTTAAGCAATTTTAGGAGAGTATGATATGGTCTTAAACTATTTATTTTAGTGTACTACGATTTATGGACACTACCAAAATAAACTTAATGAACTGCAAAGTAAAGATCCTTGCAGTGGATCCTTTACTCTACCAGGTTATTAGGCCCTGCTACTTTTCGTCTTTCACTTGCTATAGACTCCATCCTCTTGGCCTGGACTTTCTTAGAGATTGAGACCCAGATCACAAAATACTTTTCACCAGAGCTATAAGATGTCCTTGGTATTAAATGAGGCAACTCTTGGTGCAGATACGTTTCACCACAATATTAGGAAAGCAGACTTGTGGTGGTGATAACTGTGACAAGAATATGTGTGCATGGGGCTCTTAATCCACCACACACCGCCCTCAATTGCTTGAAGAGCTGCCTAAAGCAGTTACCGAATGGTTGACATCGTCCTGCCTCAAATTGAATGGAGACAAACCCGCTTTTAGGTAACCCCACCAACACCACCATCAACTCACTGTGGCCTACCTGCCTGGGACCTGCCCCCGCGCCTAAAGACACAATCAAAAGCCTGGGCATCTGGTTAGACAAGTCCCTTAATTTAAATTGTCAAGCAGCCAAACTTTCAGCTACCTGCTTCGGCCTACTAAGGCTTCTGCGTAAGATCCTTCCCTTGCTGCCCTTCCATACTAGACAAACAATGGCCCAAGGTCTCATTCTGTCTCATCTTGATTTTGGGAACGCCCTTTACTTAGGGGCCCCCCACGCCACCCTGAACAAACGCCAAATCATTCCAAATTGCACAGCCAGAACCCTCCTTCAGATTCCCAGCAGACTCCCGGTCAAATCCAGGCTGAAGGACCTCCATTGGCTCCCAATGAGGGAAAGAGTAGAATTTAAGGCACTGTGCGTCGCCTATCGAGCCTTTTGGGGAACGGGCGCTGTCATCAACCAACCTCTGAAAACCACCTACCACCCAAACAGACAGCTCAGATCCGCATCTTCTTTCCTCGCTGTGGTGCCCAGGATCAAGAGAACCAGATGCGGGGGCCGCTCGTTCTCCCATAACTCGACTAGGCTCTGGAACTCCCTCCCCCTCCAACTGAAATCAGAGCCCAAACTACTTCCCTCCGCACATACCTAAAAACCCTGCGTTTTAGTAAACCAGAATAGCTTTCAACTGTACTTCTATATGTGTTTTGTCTGCAGCGCTAGGACGCCTCAGGGTAGCTACCGCGCTTAACAAATTGTTTCATTTCATTTCTTTGCTGCATATGTGGTGGTGATGATTTATGTTACTTTGGTGCTGTATTACTGAATGGCGTTATTGTTTTGTTGTACTGTGTTTTATGATGATGACTAATTTGACTGTTTTATTTATCTGCGTCCTGTTATGTTTTTGTTGCGTTACTATTTTGCTTTATGTCATGACACTGTGTTGTGTTATGTTGAGACTTTAGCGATGTCAAAAAATGCTATCATAATCAATCATAAGCAGCAGGTAATTTTAAAGGCCGATCAAAAACCGGCATTCACCAGTAGTTAAGGTTGAAAATACCGCAGTTCTAGTTCTTCCCCTCTTTGAGACACCTGTCAGCACACAAATGTGGCGGAGTTCATGGCTGGCGTTGGAATCTTCAGGGCCCCCTTTGTGGCGCACCTCCCAGCATGCCTGGAAGAACTGTGTGTCGACCAATGGAGGATGCTGACGGGGCCTAGATTCTCACTGTTCTTGAAAGATCCGCGCTGGGTGCAGTCCAGGGACCTCCTGCTAGAAATAGTCTTTCCTCTGTACCTCGTTCCAGAGCCTATTGAATGCCTGACTCTTCTATGTTCATACATGAAGGTCTATATTTAGCTCCAGGACCTGCGTGAGCTATCTTTTGGCAGTAGGTAAATGTTCTCTTTTCAATCATTTACGTCACTTCTAATAAAGTATTTGAAGTTTTATTTCGTCCCGAGAAGGTACATCTAAATGCTTCTTTTGGTCATGTATATTTATATCCGGAAAGGTCCATGGTAAGTTTATGATAAAAAAACAACCTCCAGCGAAGTTATGAATTACCTTGACATTTGTGAGGAGGGAGCCATGGACACTTTCACAGGGTCTGCGTTTGAGGGGGTCGGGGTGTTTGGTTGGCAGTTTGTGCAAACACGAGATAATGGTTATGGCTGAACGCGAGGGCGGCCTTTTATGTAAGTAGACGACTGGTAAGAAGGTCCCCAAGCCGTGGAGTGTATCTTCGCCCTCTACGCCGGTACCACCGCCAAGCTCCAGAAGAGACTCCAGCGGATCCAAAACGCCTCAGCCAGACTCATCCTCGACATCCCACGAACCAGCCACATCTCCGGACATCTGAGAGACCTTCACTGGCTCCCCGTCAACAAGAGAATCACCTTCCGCCTCCTCACCCACGCACACAAAGCCCTACACGACCAAGGCCCGAGCTACCTCAACAGCCGAGTCAACTTCTACGCTCCCAAACGCCACCTCCGATCAGCCAACCACGCCCTCGCCGCCGTCCCCCGCATCCGAAGAGCGACTACAGGAGGAAGGTCCTTCTCCTACCTGGCCGCCAAGACCTGGAACTCCCTCCCGACCGACCTTCGCCTGACCCAAGACCACCTCTCCTTCAGGAAGAAGCTGAAGACCTGGCTGTTCGAGCAGTAGCGGCACCCCCACCCCCCCCAGCGCCTTGAGACCCTACGGGTATGTAGCGCGCGCTCTATAAGTGTCACTGATTGATTGATTGATTAGACGGTCGGCTTTTGTAAACATCCGGTTTCCCGAGGAGGAGGCGCTGCATCTCTCCAACCCTGACTGTGACCCGGGCAGCAGGGAGCACCTGCCCCTCCCCCGGGTGTTTAACAGGCACAAGGAATGCAGGCTTCAGTAAACACGAAGCATGAAGGTGAGGCCGGAAACCGCTCCTGCCCGTACCTCCTGAAATGGACAGGAGCAGAGGGACAGGATTCAGTGACCACCGGTCCTGTGTCGACTCAGTGGCGTCACTATGGTTGGTGTCACCCAGTGCAGGAAACTCATGGTGTCACCCCCTCACGACTGTCTGAGACAGGTAACTGCATGTGCCCAAGATCACACAATGGGGAGAGGCTGCGGTTACACAGCAAAAGTTATAGAGTAATGGTTCCTTGGTTTTAAGTCCATCCTAAGAACGCTTGCTGCTGTTATAAAATGAACAGAAGGAGAGCAGGAAGACAACACAAAATATTTGGCGTAAGGTAAAATAGAAAAAAGGTGGTTCTTTTCTCTTGAATGCAACTAAATTCCTCTGACCAATGTGTGTAAGTGAATGTGAATGAGGGCTGTGTTAGTGACAAATGGCAGTGCACGTTGTCATGCGTGCGCAAGTATTTCTCCTTCAATGCAGAATGTGATGTCTGTCGTGCATCGTTTGCCGCCTTTTCAGTGGCACTTCTCTAAAAGAGAATACACTGTGTTTAGTTGCCAATCGTAACATACTAAGCCATTCCTGGACGTCCCTTACCTGTGCAGCGCCTTGCATTATAGACAGCGTAGTTACTAATGAAAGGCATATGTGTAAAAACGCTGCATTTAAAGCAATGGGGATGACATGCCTGGAGTGACAGGCGTGATAACACGACGTGAATACTCTTGTCAGCCCTGAACTCTCAGTTTTACTCAGGAGGTGCCCCACTCCTGCTTAGCCGAGGTCCTGTCGGGTTTTAGTGGCGAATAACACCACACTGTTGGTGTCTGTGGGCGATTCAGATTCAGATGTCCACTGGAGTCTGGGAGCACCGCACGTTTTTATCTGGCTGAGATCACACAGCCCTGCTGCCTCATCGCGCGCTTACTCGCGCTGCATCTGTGCGCCTGCATTTTAAACTGTTTTTACGCTGCGCAACACTAACCCCTCTTTTGTTGTGCAGGTCCCCTGGAGCCGTCTTACTTTACTTTGCGCCGCCTGCCCTCAACTTACTTCCGTCTTCGGAGTGCGCGCTGGGACCCGTCCGGTCGCGCTGCACTCCCACAAGCTGACACCGCCTCCCGGCCCGCCCACTGCAGCCGAGCAAGGTGCTGCCTGGGTCGTGACCTGGTGAGCCGCCATCTTGGGTGAGGGAGTAGGCGAGCGGTGCAGCGCTCGGCCCCTCCCGCCCTCGGCCTCATAAATACCCTGGCCTGGCAATTATCCCATTGATTGGGCGTCTGTGGGCGATTCAGATGTCCACTGGAGTCTGGGAGCACCGCACGTTTTTATCTGGCTGAGATCACACAGCCCTGCTGCCTCATCTCGCGCTTACTCGCGCTGCATCTGTGCGCCTGTATTTTAAACTGTTTTTAAGCTGCGCAACACTAACCCCTCTTTTGTTGTGCAGGTCCCCTGGAGCCGTCTTACTTTACTTTGCGCCGCCTGCCCTCAACTTACTTCCGTCTTCGGAGTGCGCGCTGGGACCCGTCCGGTTGCACTGCACTCCCACAAGCTGACACCGCCTCCCGGCCCGCCCACTGCAGCCGAGCAAGGTGCTGCCTGGGTCGTGACCTGGTGAGCCGCCATCTTGGGTGAGGGAGTAGGCGAGCGGTGCAGCGCTCGGCCCCTCCCGCCCTCGGCCTCATAAATACCCTGGCCTGGCAATTATCCCATTGATTGGGCGTCTGTGGGCGATTCAGATGTCCACTGGAGTCTGGGAGCACCGCACGTTTTTATCTGGCTGAGATCACACAGCCCTGCTGCCTCATCGCGCGCTTACTCGCGCTGCATCTGTGCGCCTGCATTTTAAACTGTTTTTACGCTGCGCAACACTAACCCCTCTTTTGTTGTGCAGGTCCCCTGGAGCCGTCTTACTGTACTTTGCGCCGCCTGCCCTCAACTTACTTCCGTCTTCGGAGTGCGCGCTGGGACCCGTCCGGTCGCGCTGCACTCCCACAAGCTGACACCGCCTCCCGGCCCGCCCACTGCAGCCGAGCAAGGTGCTGCCTGGGTCGTGACCTGGTGAGCCGCCATCTTGGGTGAGGGAGTAGGCGAGCGGTGCAGCGATCGGCCCCTCCCGCCCTCGGCCTCATAAAATGGTCCCTCCTCTCAGGGAGCGCAGCGGACGGGCGCAGCGGGCGCGCCGTCATCGCGCCGAAGTCGCGCCCGTCTGTGCCCGTCCGTGCCCAGACGGGCGCAGAGGCCAGGGACGCTGTCGCTCCCATAACTTACAGCGCCGCGGCACTCAAAGCACTGCAGTTCCCCTCCTGCTCCCTTCACCCCATTACCTGGGCTCGCATTTCCTCTCTGGAAATCATGGGAAGCTCCCCCCCTCTATTAGGGGCAGGCACACCCGCTACCCATGAGTCATGCTTTCGCGTTCTTTATCTCAATACTCGTTCTTTTATTAGGCATCAGATCGACATCTTCCTCCTACTGACTACCGAGAGCCCGGACATACTCCTACTCTCGGAGACATGGCTATCGGAAGACTCGCTCCCAGATATCCTGGCGGCGTTACCTCCCGACTATTACATGCTGAATGCCAATCGATCAGGTGGTCGCCAGGGAGGGGGCGTTGCAGCAGTAATTCGGAAAAGCCTGCAAATCATCTCTACCTCCTCGATCATTCTCCCAGCAGTTGATAACCTTGTGATCAACCTGGGCATGAAAGAGGGCGCTGTCACGCTCGTGGTGCTATACCGCCCCCCTTACCCTATGCCTCTCTTTCCCTCTTCTTTTGTTGAACAAGTAGCCAATCTTACCACTTCTTCCCCCCGTATGGCCATCTTTGGGGACTTCAACTATTGGTACCAACATAAGGATGCTGGTCCTCAGGCCATTGAGCTTTTCGAGGCCCTATCGTCCCTTAACCTAAAACAACACATAGACGTCCCCACACACACTGGAGGCCACATTCTCGATCACATCTGAACCCATGGGGTCAAGCTTTCCCACCCGGTGATCACTCCCTGCATTTGGTCCGACCATTTTTTGGTCGACGCCACCCTTACCATCACTGGCCATATCAGGGCCCCTCCCTCAGAGGGCGGCATGGCACGAAAATGGAGGGCTGTAGACACTCAGGTTTTTCTTGACCTCCTCTCGAAATCACGCCCTTCCCTTACGTCTGACCTTAGTACTGACAAGCTAGCCTACGACATCTCTCATTGGCTTGTCTCGGTCAGCGATATCTTAGCCCCCCTCACCAAATTCCCTCGGTCCCGGCACAATCACTCCCATAAGTGGTACAACTCCGATCTTAAACAGCAACACCTTGAACTTCGCCAATTGGAGCGCAGGTGGAGAAGGTACTATTGCACCTCAAGCAGGGAGACTTACTTGGTCGCGCGCAACAAATATAAGAAAGCCATCATCGCGGCCAAATCTGCATATATTGCTGAAAGAATTCTCTCTGCACCCATCCAATTTAAAGAAATCTTTAAAGTCATTGGGGAACTTACCACTGACACCAGGACTCTTCCCACCCAGGCCCCCACCCAGGAATCCTGCAACGCCCTTAGCTCCTTTTTTGTGGATAAAATTGTTATGATTAAGGACTCCATCACCGCCTCCTTTCCTGACGCTGTTACTACTCTGGTTCCTCATAACCCTTCCTCACTTTTGCACTTCCCTACCCTTGACTCAGCTACCCTAGCAAAACTAGTCACCCGGGTCAAGTCTGGTTCCCCGGATGACTGTTGCCCCCCGTCTATACTACGAGACATCTGCCTCTCCCTTCCCGAATGCATTCTTCCTCTGCTGAACTCGTCTCCTTCCTCGGGCACGGTGCCTGGCTCTTTTAAGGAGGCCGTTTTGGTCCCTCTCTTGAAGAAGCTGGGGGCCGACCCATCGGTCCCAGCCAATTATCGACCCATCTCCCTCCTTCCCTACCTTTCCAAAATCCTGGAAGCCCATGTTACTGCTAGCCTCTCACAGTTTGTCGCAAATTCGAACTTCCTGGAGTCCAACCAGGCCGGATTCCGACCCAGCCACTCTACGGAGGCAGTCATCTTGGCCGTGCTCGACACTCTGAGAGGCAATGCCGACAAGGGCATCCCCCAGGCCCTGGTCTTGTTAGATCTGTCGGCCGCGTTCGACACGGTGGATCATGACATTCTTATCCGTCGTGTCGAACAAGCCGGCCTCCAGGGCCCGGCGTTGGCCTGGATCCACTCCTTTCTGTCTGGCAGGTCCCAGACGGTCAGTCTGGGTACCTTCCGTGGACCCAAAGTATCTTCCACTTGTGGTGTCCCCCAGGGTTCTTCTCTGTCTCCCCTCCTTTTCAATCTCTATCTTCGCCCCCTTCTTCTTTCTCTGAGGCAGTGGGACGTCACCGTCTTTAACTACGCTGACGACCTACAACTCATCTTTCCTCTCTCCACCCCCTCTGCTGTCTCCAATTTTCACTCTGTCATGTCTCATATTCTCCTCTGGATGAGCCAAAATCAGCTTAAGCTGAACCCTGGAAAGACGGAGCTCCTTCTTCCTGGCAGGAGCTCCACCTACTGGGGTCCACACTTCTGGCCCATTGGACTTGGCCCTCCCCCTGCCCCTGTGGCATCCGTGAAGAGCTTGGGTGTCATTATTGACTCCGAACTCTCTCTTAAGGCCCAGGTGGGGGCAGTGGTCTCCTCCTGCATGTACCAGCTCCGCAGGATCAGGAAGGTTGCTTACCTTCTGTCCCCCGAAGTCCTGCTCCAAGTCACTCTGGCCTTAGTCCTTTCCCGCTTGGACTTCTCGAATTCTCTATATCATGGCCTGCCAAAAACCTTGCTCTACAGGCTGCAGGTCGTCCAGAACCAAGCGGCGCGACTTGTATTTAGGATCCCCAAATGGCAGTCGGCCAAGCCTCTTCTTGCCAAATTGCACTGGCTCCCAATCAATCTCAGGGCAGCCTTTAAAATCGGCTGCCTAGTATTCAAGTCCCTCACTGGCCCCTCCCCAAGGTTTCTGAAATCTCTCATCACTCTGTACTGCCCCCTCGCACTCTCAGATCCTCTCACCTTCACCTCCTGGTCATCCCATCCTTCAAACTTGCGAGGATTGGAGGTCGAAGTTTCTCATATCTTGCCCCCACATTTTGGAACTCTCTCCCTCTTCCCCTCAAATCCGTTAAATCACTCATCCTCTTCCGTAAGTCTCTTAAAACCTGGCTTTTCCCCCAATCTGGATAAACTCTAATCTGCCATTTTCAGAATCCCAATCAGCGCCAGGAAACCTACGGTGATAGTGCGCTCTAAAAGAACCTCCTAACATAACATAACATAACACTGGAAATGTTTCAAACTTTTCACAAAGCCACACGAAACTCAGCAGGGCAGATTTGCGTAAGGTAAGGCTGTATAATTTGTAGCCGCCGGGAGCCCCCTTTCAGACATGGGTGGGAAACAGGTAAGGAGCCTCTAAAGTGTGGACGGGGACTGACGGTGTCACCCCATTTGCTGGTGTCACCCGGTGCCGTCCGCACCCCCCGCATCACCCTAGCGACGCCACTGTGTAGACTGTACCGGGCCCCATCCACAGCACTGTGAATGGGGAGGGGGGGCTAATTCTCGACACTATAAGGTGAAAGGGCTGGGTGCAAGGCCTGGGTGTAGGGAGAGGGTCTTCCTTCCGGAAGCCAGATTCAGTACTTGCTCTATAGAGCTCAGCTGCATCCCTGGATAACTGGACAACCAACCTGCGACATATACTGCACATTCGGGAGCTTATTTTCAAGCCCCTTGTGCTGCTTCACTTTTTTTGAGCATCAGTGGTACAATCAGTGCACCTCACTGCTCCATATCTACAAACTGATGCGCTGGGTTCAGTGCGTCAGTTTGTAGAACCCTGCATCACATTATACGTGCACTAGGTATAATGTATGCAGGGTAGGCTTTTGCACGCAATAAACCCACGTAGAAGTGTACATTTCACTGCGCCATTCTACAACTTGACTGCATTTAAATCTTTACTCGTGCTCAGACCAGGTGCAAGGATTGACGCAGGTCTTTTACAATGAGACTTGCCTACGTGTTCTGACGCATCGCTGGAGTTACGTCAGTTTTACCACCAACTCCAGCAATGCGTCACTTTTGCACCAACAGATGTGTCGGAATATCTGATCTATTTGTTAAATCCTTGCACCATGGAACCTTCTATTGTAAATACAGTGCATCCAAGGTGTTGCAAGGATATTTGGCAAAGGCACACGGAAACTGACACATATGTAGATACATCAGTTTCTTGTAAATGAGGCCCTGAGACTTCCTGAAACAAATCTCTTGATGCTTTTCACGTTGCACCCTATAGGAAAGAGAGGCAGATATGGACACTATGCTGGCGTTCCAGTGTGCATATCTACATGTTAAAAAAATGCAGAGAAAGTAATCATTGCTGAACTGTCCTGTGAGGCAGCACTGGAACTGAGCGCGCTCTCTGAATGCAGAAATGAATCACATGTAAAACTATGCCAAAGCGATTGCACTTTTTCTCAAATTTTGTATACGTCATCGTACAAACCTCTGAGTATAAACTATACCGCTGCTTTGCATAACCGAAAGAAAGCTAGCTAACAGGAAAACTGTAGGTCAATTTATAGTTGAAAAACTCACATAAATTGAGATGTTGCTGCTCGTTTTAATTACTTTTTAACAAACGCATTTTTTTATGATTTTATATTTTGTAATTCTTGTATTTTGCTCATTGTGAACTTTTATGGTGTTTTTCTTAAAACTACCGAATAAAGTTATTATTGAATTGAATTGAATTGAATCACGTATATGTCAGTAAAGAGGGCTAAAGTGGGATGAAAATATGGGGGCCCTGAAAGGTGTGGGGCATATAGACTTAAGGGCGTGGTTTACACATATAAGCCAAAATTCCGTAGAGTGCTCCCATACTCACACATATGTATAGAATCACAATTTCAACTAGCATACGTGACTCTCGATCTGTGCGCTTTGCAGAGAGGCCAAGGATTGGATGACCAGGTATTCTGAACACCTTTTGCATCTTTGACTGACAGGCACTGAGAGAAACTGCCATTGCCTTCAGCCACAATACAATTGTTCCCATTATAAACACCTGGGGCCGTGTTACACATTATCACAGCTTGCGCCCAGAGCACCTTTCAAAAGGAGCGCGGGTGCAAACAGTGATAATGCGCACCGTTACGGTGTATGGGCTGGCCCCAGGGCAGCCCTGAACTCGCACTGCCCCCAGGGCAGCGAATTCATGTGAAAACACAGAACAGGCGCTCAATGTTTTCAAAGTGCAGGTGTTACCCGCCTGCACTATCAAAGGGGTTAGGAGATCCCCTTGTAGGCGACTGCAGTCAGTGCAAGGGGGTTTCTGGGGGGTCCATGGAACCCCCTCTACTCCCATGCAGAGGGCTGCTGTGAGGAAGTGCATGCCAGTGCACCACTTTTTAAATGGACCACTGTCAGCTCCCCTCTTGAGGGCTTCTTAGACTCTGCACCTGCATCTGTAATATGGCGTGGACGCAGAGTCAAAGGAATTTCCCTCATTTGCATAGGACATGCCCCAATGAAATGAGGGAACACCCTCCATTAGTTGCGCTGGCGCTTTAACTGCACCAGCGCTATGAAGGGGACGTACAAGCGTCTGCCTCCCCTTCTATAATACCAAAGTGCCCCAGGGGCACGCACCCCCAGGGCACCATCTGTAATACGTCCCCTGGATGTGTCTCAATTCAAATTATGCAGTAGACAAGTGAAATATCCATTATGAAAAAAATAATAACATGAGGAAAACAAACACTCATAGGGGATGCAAGGTTAATTAAAGCCAAATCTAAAGGAGGAAATACTTGGATTACCATAAACTTTTTATACTCACAGTTCAGAAATCGATCCGTATTTTTGTCTGTAAAGTTAAGGACACAAATTCTGGTCTAGGAAGGGGCTCCTTTCAATGCGTTTTAGGTGCTACCAGGTCTGAGACTCAGAGGGACCCAGCCCACTCATATCCCTACCTGAATACCACCCGAGAGTTAGTGGTGGGTGACCCCACTATTGACCCCCACCCACCCCTCTGCACCCGACTTTCTTCATCATTTGCATTCAAGTTTTCCTCTGTACGGATGACAGATTTTGAGCTTCAATGTAAAGGGAACTCTTGGAGCGAGCAGCGCTCCCGGACGTGCACAACTTGTTATCCACCATGGAGCGTGCGAGCTACACCTCATCTACTATGCATCTGTGCTGTCTTTCCTCTCTTTGGCCGAGCCTGCGACGCCGCTTGTGCGTACAGGGATCTTTTTTTTTGCAGATTTGTATAGGGTGAAATCGACCCGAAGGTATTGGAGCTCTTTACATGAGCACCAGTTGCATTACACAAGGGCGCATTAATCTCTTGGTAGGAACTCGGAGATTACGTGTTTATACCAGAATGCAGGAAGCTGATCCGTCGCCAGGCCGGAACCCGGTTCTCCAGCTCCAAAGTCGACATCTCTGGCCGTTAGGCCACAACCTCTCCCCTCCTTTCTGTCCGTGGGTGCAGCTCTGCTCGTACCACTCTTGTGTGGGACAGGGCCTTTCCTCTCTGCCCCTATATATAGAGGCCCTCCCTCCACTCAGCCCTCCTGCATGAACTAACTTCTTTACATTAGATGGTATGTCCACATCTTGCTGTCATTGCACCGAACTTCACCACAGAAGCTTTCACTGCCGGACTGACGAAATTGAAATCAAGGACAGATCCGTCCAAAGGAAGAATTCGTTAGATTTCATATCATAAAAAATCACGATGATCAACCTAGGCCCTTATGGTAACATCGTGCGCTATCTAGCACTCGCGTGTTTTTCGTTTTTTTCTTCTGAAAGTGTAGTTGTTACCAATATCCTGCTTGTTTTCAGTGATGCAGTTGGTCGAGAAAAGAAATAGAAAATACCACATTGTCTAAACGTTTTTTTATTTTATTATTTATATTTAGAAATGAGTTTTAGATGTGTGTGTAAGAAACTCCCTGCTGATAATTCTCTCAGCTTTAGGTGACATGGACACAAGAACTTTGTTTATTTTATTTTAAATATTGAATGTAATCGAGGTTAGCACCGGAAAGCAGGAGCGCTATAGAAAGAACATTTTGATCTCAAAAATAGGTGTACAGAGAAATGTACCGCATGTCGGTCTGAGCCAGTGTGTGGAAGTGTTTTAGGCTTGTGTGTGTGAGTAATGAGTGAGATTCCGGCTTATTTACTACGTCTGGCTGTCATATTTTCGTTTGTACTAGCAAGCACAATTCCTTTTGGCACCATATATTTGTATATTACATTGAGCATGTTTACCTTTGACATACAGAGAGAGAGATGAAATGATTTGCCCAGAATCACACTCTTTGGGGAAGTGCGAGCCGGGTTAGAACCAAGTTTCCAGGTGGAGGGTAAGCAACTGAAACGAATCGTTTACAAACACTTTAAATAAGTGGAAGGTTACCAGTATTGCAGTGCCTCCCCAAAGTTCCTGCTTTGCAGGGTCCGCCTTTACAGTACCATGAGTTTGACGACAGCGCCCCCTATCGAACCTGGGCAAACGTCGCACGTTTTCCACCTCGCGCCTTGGCTGTCCTCCTGGGACCAGAGTAGGCGGGAAAGTTATTTTGCTTTGTTGTTGTTTCCATCTAAACCCAAATGAAATACACGCCTTCTCTTTCAATAATGCAGTCACAATTATACCGCTGTTGTCTACGCAATTAAGCGTGAGAAAGTTACTTTTCGTTGGAGGAAAGATTTTTTTTTAGTACAGACATTATTAAATAATGGAATCAACCAAAATGCAGGATTCCTGTTAGCAACACAAATATTACTAACATATTTTCAATTGAAATAATGCTAACAACAACCACGAATGCTATTGTTATATTCGTTGCTATTATTAGTATTTTTGTTGATATTATCTGCAATAGTTAGGTATTCCCAGTTAGCATGTTGTGCAAACCGTTAAGATGATAAGTTCAACTCACAGCAGGGCCCACGCACCCAGTCCCCTTTCGGAGTCGATATAGTGCGTGCACTAAATTGGGTAACGGTAACCTATATAAATTTCACAGCTCAGGAATTATGATATCGTTACGCGCAGTGGCTTTAGGGTGCGAGTTTGTAGTTTCTGGGGACTCTTTACAGTGCATACAGTCCCGCTGCGGCTGATACACGGTTTCTTTACAGCGCCGGTTTCTGCCAGCCCGCTCGAGCGCCCCAGCGCCTGCTCTGTGCCCGGACTTCCCGCACAAACAACCGTCGATGGAATCCCCCCCCCCCCACCCCACCACCTTATCAGATAGCAGCGCTCACTCTATTATTCCAAACCTCCTCTCAAGGTCACATTCTCTCTTACGCAGTTAACTATCACCCAAAAAGGCAAGGGTAATGTACTGGAAAGTGACGTCATTACTCAATTTTTGTGATGACAATCATTGTATACATAAAAGGATCTCGAATACATCTTGAAAAGACCGAGTAATTCTCAAACACTAAAACGAGGCCGCCCTTTATATTTAGTCAACTTTAAATAGTTTTAAAAATAAACTCTTGTGGGAAAGTACAAAAGACGTTCTGTGTTTGCCGAGCGCGAAAGGTTCTGCTGGAAGCAGTTCCAGATCTGCCACCTGTGTGGACATTTCCCGAGAGTGATGCGGCCGAACGCTTCCCGGGGTGGCTCGATGCTACCGGACACTTACAAGGAGGGATGCCGCGGAGCTTCGCCCCGGTGTCCCGCTGCCGAGCGTGGCCTGGGAGTCCGGCTGCCGAGCGACGCCCCGGTGTCCCGCTGCCGAGCATCACCTCGGTGTCCGGCTGCCGAGCATCACCTCGGTGTCCGGCTGCCGAGCATCACCGCGGTGTCCGGCTGCCGAGTTTGGCCGCCTCGGTGTCCGGCTGCCGAGCATGGCCTCGGTGTCCCGCTGCTGGGCGTGCAGGATATTTTCGGGGATAGGGCGGTGGAACACTTCCAGGGTTTGATGCTTCCGAATATCCGCTGAGTGTCATATTCATACTAGCGAACATGTTGTGGTTGTGTCGCTGCTGAAGTTTTCCAGGTGTGATGCGACAGAGCACAACCGGTTTCTTGGTTCTGATAATGATGAACGTTTCTTGAGTGAGCGCGAACTTCCCGAACGTTTTTTGTGTCATGCTGCCGAATATTTCCCGTGTGTAGCTGTGCGGAATATTTCCTCGATGTCATATTGGCGAAAAATGATAGTGTTTAATGCTCCTTACTCGTATTTCTTGTGCGCGAACTTTGCGGAATGTTCTCTCAGGGTCCTTCTGGGGTAGACAGTTGATACATTTGACGCTAACGAACGTTTCCTGGCTACGAAATTTGTGGAACATTCCCTCGGTGTTATGCTGCGAACATTTTTCCTGGGTGCAAACTTGCGGACATTCCCTTGGTGTTAAACTCTGAACATTTCCCGAGGGCAAAATTGCGGAATGTTTCCTAGGTGCCATGCTGCCGAAAAGCCTCGGGTGCGAAATTGCGGGTCGTTTCCTCGGCGTCACACTGATATGTCATGGGTGCGAACCTTTGGGTCGTTTCCTCGGCGTGACGCAGCCAGGACACTTTCCGATTCTTCTCAGTGTATCGATTTGCAAGCATACATTTAAGTCATGTTAAGGGGGCGTGCCTGCCTGTGATGTTTTATTTCTGTTGTATTCGTTTTGTTTAGTTAAGCCGGCCCCCTGGCACAGTTACAAAGTGTCCTTGGCTACTAACAACCCGCTTTGCATTTACGTTTTTTTTTGTTTTGCCCGCATCACAACCACAACCGCTACCCCCATTGCTTACCAAGAATGCCGCTTGCCCTGCCCGTTCAGGTGTTCCAGTGGAATTTGTTAATTAGGATTGAACAAATTGATCCCGGGTAATCCCAGAGCTGTAGTAAACTGGCCGTGAGAGGGGGCAGGGGCGCGGATGGTGAGACAAGGGTTCTTTCTACACAGCGCTAATTACCGGTGCTGTAAAAGAGACCACCAGCACCGGGCAGCGGACCAGGGCTGGAGACGGAGGGCCCTTTGCCGCCCATACCCCTCTATGTTTAACTTTCCCTCGTACGGATTAGGCGATGTGGAGGGGACATTGTAGCCCTCAATCACCCCCTCTGTAGGAACAACCACAACGCCCGCGAACCGGATGCTCTTCGGTGCCGGGAGGGCCGCAGTGAGCAGGGCTAAGAGGCCTAAGAGGGCATATTCCGTGGATTAGCCAAAAAATGAGTGAATAGTGGCGTCACTTCCTGTGGGATGTGAGGGATCCCCCACCCCCGCAATTTAAGCTCTTTGATAAGTACACAATTAGGCCGGGTTTGCAATGGAGGTTTCAGATATATGAATGACATATGCAAGCAAATAGTAACTTATGTAACTCTATTTACATAACTGCAAAAACTGGTCCAAGTCTGTGGAAACGTGTGTGTCTGATGTTTCTCCCAGGAGTCATTTCTGGCCAGGTATGCCTAATGCGGCTGTTATAAACATTTTATAGGTGCAACTCCCATGCTTACATGCAGACTTATTTTACATCTGGAAGGCGAAGTGAAGATGTTTGTGCTGCAAGAAATATAAGAGACGTATCAACCACTAAAGGGTTGGCAGGGTCTGTGACTCAACAAAGGACGTTATGTAAAATAGTTTTAACTTAAAAAATAAATTATTAGCAATGATAATTGAAAAATATGTACATTTATATGAGATAAGCGCTCCTATTTTACACTTAGAACTAGAAAAACAGCTGCAGGCATTTTTGGGGATTAAACCTGTCACTCTTACGCATGACAGCCTCAACAATTAAAAAAAATAGAGTATTGGTCGCCTATTCAAGATATGTAGCACTTTATGAATGTTTACTGACATGGCTCGTGGTAAATACTTCACCAGGGTAGCTTAAATACAAATGTAGACATAATTTATGTGAACATAAGTAGCCCATATTTAAATATATCAGGCCCTTTGTTATTTCATAGGAGTGATGTATTTTAATGTAAAATATTTCTTGCAATACTTATGTACTAAGTGCAGCGAAAACTCAGTACATCTTGGGTATTTCGGGACCGGAGAAAATTTCTGCAGAATTATATCATTTTTTATGTGCCAGCACATGAAGGGACAGATTTACGAAGTTTTTGCTTAGTACTTGTGACACGCAAACCAGTGCTTTGCGCCAAGCAGTACTTGCAATGATTTTTTTTTCTTCTATAGTCCTCATATGCCAAAAAAGATATTTTTCAGAGTAAGTTGTTCCAGCCACCACCTGCCTTGTACCAGGGAAGCCCCTTCTTAGGCTCTGAAGATCTTTATGGATTTTCTTTTTGCAGACACCCAATGCGTACCTCACGGTACTGCAAAATATAGATTCAACTCAGTTCTTCCAACTTTCCAGGCCTTTGAACTGATCTAAGGGTGACCCATTCTGCAAAAAGGCATAATCATTGGACAAAGTCGTTCATAGCCTATCCAGCCAGTTAATACATGGAATCCAAAAATGCTTCCTTCTCTTCCACGCTACCTTATCCAATCTGAGTGTATACCTGATTGCTCTAATCCAATCTAAATATAGTGGTGCAGTAGCACTCACCCACAGTTTGCATATTTCTCTACGAGCAAGAATGATTAAATAGAGAGATAATTTATTAATATCTTGAGTAAATTCCTCATAATTAGAAATAATTCCAAAGAAAACTAATGATACACTAACCTGCATATCATAATTGAAAGGCACTTTCATACCTTCTTCTATTTCAGACCAAAAATTCATTAGCGCAGGGCAAGTTAAAAACATGTGAAGGTCGTCTGCCTTTTCCTGGTTACACTTTGGACAGCATGGAATAAGCCCCTTAGAAAATTTAGCAAACCTGGCCGGAGACCAATACACTCTATGGTGAGAAAACAAGTGATTTCGCTTTAAATTGGCAGGTGATAGTGTAACATGTAGTAAATCAAAAGATACTTGCCATATGTTTTGCAAGTCGACATCCGAAACTTGATCCCCCCAAAGTTAAACCGGGAGACCAAACTCTCCATCTTCTCCTTCCAGAATTGTCCAATAAAGCACAGATGTTTTTATTTTTCTTGTTTTCTTCAATAAGCGTTCCTCCAGAACTGAAGTAGTACCGATATCCATAGCCTGGGCCCAACTTCTAATTTGTAGATATTTGAATTTAGATACATTATTATCCGTAAGATTAGAAATCTCCTACCACATCAAAAGGACCCCTTCCGACATTAATTGGCTCCAAGATTTAATATTTGCTATCCGAAGTGGAGTGCACAATGAATCTTTAGTCCATTCAGGAGAACCTGGTGAGTCCCAAATTGGAGCCATCGCCGAATAATATGAGATATTTAGCACCCTTCTTATTCTGGCCCACACATATGCCATATCTCTAAGGACCTTTAAACTCATCTTCTTAAAAAAACGTGAATCACTAAACTTAAACAAAAAACCCTGTGTGCCTCCCTGGATCTCAGCTAACATAGTCTGAAACATAACGTCTGTTTCGGTCCCTGATGGGGAATCAAAAAGTCTTATTCCCGCCTTAATTAATAAAGTCCAGGCATATATTCTCAGATCTGGAGCACATAGCCCTCCTTTGCCTTTCCTTCTTCAGAGCTTCTTCCATGCAATCCTTATGCCCTTTGAAGCCCAAATGAATGAGTTCCATTTAGCTTCGATCTTACTTAATCTGTTCCTTAAAAGTAAGTGGGATGTTTTGAAATATAAAAATTAATTTAGGTAACAACATAATTTTAACGATATTGACTCTTCCAATTAAGGTCAGAGGAAGAAGTGACCAACTTTTAAAAAATTCTATCATTTCCCTCTCAATTTTTGCTAGATTTTTATCGGCCAAATTATGTATGTCCTGTGTGATTTGTACTCCCAAATATCTGATTTCATGTTTTAAAATTGGAATTGGAGTTAGAGATGTTATGTTCCAGCACATGCATTCTGATTTAGACTGATTGATCTGGTATCCAGAGATTTGACCGAACTGCTCTGCTGCACTATAAATACGAGGAATTGCCTTAATGGGGTCTGATGTATATAACATCAAATCATCCGCATATAGAGAAACTTTTTTCTCCCAGTTATTATGTTTAAATGATAAGATGTTCTGATCTTGTCTAATTTTTTCGGCAAATGATTGGAGAACATGGCGGCTAGCAGACGTGGATAGACGGGAGGCACCAGAGGCTTGGGTGTCCGGGCGGCTTTTCGCGATGCTAATGCTTCAAAGTAGCTAATGTTTTGATTGCTTTTCGGCCTCTGAAGCATCTAAGCATTAAGGGCATCGTTTTGTACCAGAATAAACTCTTTTTTTAGTGGGTTACGGTCCCGTACTCACACTTGAAGAGACTTGAAGAGACTCGGGACTCGCGGCTGGAGCTGCGGCAGCAAACGCATAGAGGAAGGCGGGGCTGGGCGGCCTGGAGTGCGCAGCGGCTGACTGAGCACTGGAGCCTGAGTCCTCGAGAGCAGACGCGTTGTGGTGCGGTGTGGTTTTCCAGCGAAAGAAAGAAAACAGAAGCGGTATTCAGGCTTTCTCTACATTTACGGGCGCCATGCCGGTCGAGCCAGTCTGTAGGAGGAACCTGGCTTAGATGCGGCGAAAGCCGTCTCTACCCTCATAACACATATTTCCATAATTAACCCAAAGGTAATACTGCAAACTACTCCAGGAGGGGGGCTTATCCGAAGGGTTAAGGCGGCCTCTGAACTCTGGAAAGGGAGAAGGGCTGGGTACAGACTCTCTCACATCGGGGGCGATTTTGGAACCACGCAGATAAAACTACCTAATCCACAATGCATTGGGCCACAAAACTCTTTCTTCAACGGAAAAAAAACCAGCCATATTGTTGACGGAGAGAGAGTGTCATCAGTATCTCTATCGCGTATGTCAGGAAGAGAAGAAGCTAACAGGTTGTCATTAAAACTTTATGTTTTTTTGCATCCTAAACAGATTATTAGGAGAGCCCTGATGAGGGTTTGGGGAGCAATGGTCCGAACCTGAAACGCATCGTAAAATCCATCAAGAGCCAATTATTACATTAAGTGTTGGTGGACTAAGAGACACAATAGTTGTTGCTCTTGTTATGAATTATGTCCTTTCAAGATTTGCGATTAATGAAATGATTCAATGTATTTCAAATTGATGAACAAGATTTTGTAAATGTTTGTTGGATGTTTTTTCTTTTTATGTTTTTCCTTTGATGTTATTTCCTTGAATGTTTTTGTAATATTTTATGGTAATTGGAAATGCACTTTGTTGATTGAATAAGATTGTAAGTGCTTTGTTGAGGTGTGTAATCTTTTACCGCCTAAAAACTTTTCTAGAGAATATTAGTTTCCATAGAGAATATATGAAGAATAGGTATAAATAAATGTACCAGACCAGATCTAATGAAATTGTTTATTTGGTCTTTGTCAAAATCATATTGTAAGTAAGTGTGAGAAGGGGGCATCTTTGTGTGTGTTGTGTATTACGATTGTAGCAGTTCACTTTACTTGCATGAGAAAGAAGAATGTTCAATAAATCATTTTATTGAAAACGCCCGTCTCTCTATTTCTCTGCACCTCTGATGAAACGAAGCATGCACGATTGACTGAGTAAAATATCTATCTATTGTTTCCACAACTCTGAAGATACGTTTATTCTTCTGGAAACAAAGTTGTCATGTTTATGCGGTTGTCAGAAACGAATCCCTTCTTGTTTATTGAAGAAAGTTTCTAGAGACCTCTGAGCTAGCTGGCACTCACAATTAGGTCTAATATATTCGATAGAGGCCTAGTCGACATAATCAACGTCAAATCTATAGGATATATTATTCCAATGCGCTGAGCCTATTGGGAATATAGGAACTACACTACATGGCGACAATGTTTGGTAAGGCACTAATTTAATGCTAGATACTAGAGTAACTCAGTCGTGCTTTTCACAGAGATCCCTTTTCCCGTAAAATACTCCAATAGACGGGAGAGCGCGCAACGCGGCAAACAAGATGGCCGCTCCTACCTGAGCTCCTTGATTTCAGGCGGCGCTTCCTTACGAAGGCTTTGTTTCCTGTCAGCGTTTTCCTCTCTAGACGGCGGAATTTGGAATCGGAAATGCCCATCTGCAGCTGGGTATGCTTTTCCATGCCTAATATGCGCTCTTTCCTATAAAAAAGTGCGAAAATACTTCCTCTTCGACTAAGGCCTTCATTTTGGGTTTTTTTTCACTCGTTTTTTTTGTGAGTGCTTTTTCTTCTCTTTCACACAATATGGTCCTCCAGTTACCTATGATTTTTCACCATTACTGCATCTTCAAGACTTTTGCCTTTAATAACTGACTTATGGTCGTTTTCTGAATACCTTTTTACCTCAGCATCATTCCTTTTGATGTGCGTCACTGGTTTCAGAGGTTCATTACTGACCCATGTAATTGCGCCACCATTCTTTCTCAGCTAGCTATACCTTTGGCTACCTAATCCTCTTTTTCTGTGCACTTTCATTGCGTCGCTGTGGTGTTTTGGGTCAGTTTATCATCTACGCACTCAGGTGATTTGCTCTCTCTCTGCTTCTACATTGGTCCTCTCACTGTTCGCCATCATGGAACATGCACACAATTCAAAAGCTTCAAGCGCCACTCCTGCTGCTCGCAAAGACCCTGCTGCCTCTGGTAAGCGCCTTAAAAAGGACCCTCCTTCTCCTTCTAAGTCTCCACTTCCTGTGACTCTTGAAGATATAAGGGAGGAGCTATGCCTCATATGCCCCTTCATGGCTGATACCACTACTACCTTACAGAGACTTGGCGAGAAATGGTCCAACCTGGATAAGAGGGTATCAGAGGTTGAACAACAAATCAGTGATGCCCAGGATGTTGTTACCAAGGTTGCTAGTCTCACTAAGGAGGTCGAATTGCTCGAGAAAACCTCTGAGGATTTGGAAAATCGTAATAGGCGCAACAACCTACGCATTTATGGTGTTCCGGAAAATTCAGAAGGGTCAGACATTATCCTATTTCTAAAAACGCAAGTCCTACCTATCACTGGCTTGCCTAAGCATCTGGATGTGAATATCCAAAGGGCGCATCGTCTTGGACCGAAAAATTCTTCGACGTCCTCTAAACCTAGAGGCATCATTGCTTATTTCTTCTCTACTCTGACCTAATGAATATTATTCACTCTGCTAAACAGCACAAGCAGTTATTGTGGTCTGGTCACAAACTCTGTTTTACCCAGGATGTTTCAAAGCCGACTGCGGCGCGTCAATAGGAATTTTTGGACTTACGCCCAACGCTACGATCCATGAACGCTAGATATGGTCTCATTCACCTCTGCTTTTTCAAAGTTACTTACAAAGAAAGAACATTCAGCTTCGATGATCCTGCAGACCTTCGGAAATTCATCAACACCCATAAAGATGACTCCATGCATCACAGCAGTTCTTAATGTTTTTGTGCTTCTGTCTCCTTTTTAATAACTTTTAGTTTTGTGTTCCCTCATTGTAAAATGTTCTTGTTTCTCTCACCTTGTTTTTTAGGTCTCCTCTGCAATTGTTTTGGTTCCATCCTCCCCTTACTGTGCTGATCCATTGTATGTTATGTACATCCCAGTACGCTGCCTTCTTTTCCCATTCGTCTGGTAAGTTTCCTTCACTTGTACTTATTTTGTCGTGTGTGGTCTTCAGATTCAATTGTATCTTCTTTTATCTCTTTCTGCATTCTATGTTTTTGAGACCATGCATTTGACTTTTTCTTTTGCTGTGTGGCCGTTTGTCTTTTGCTGCTCCCGCTCTCACTCTACTGTTCTACACATTTCTGTCCTGCATGGCCGAAACCCTTTGGTTTTTCGCCATCTTCTTTCTCTTCACTTTATCTCAGGGGATTTATAATCTCCCACCTCTTTCTTTGTCCCTCTCTCTTTTCTCTCAATTTTGTTCTGTTCTCTTGGCATTCTGTCTTTATCTCTTCTCACCTCTTTCTTGTTCTTTTAGCTTTTTCTACTTGGATTCTCCTGCATCCTTTTGTTTTTCTTCATGTCCTGCATACTCCATTTTTCTGCATTGTGGTATTGGTGTATTTTTTGTTCTGGGATTCATTTCTTTCCTATCTTTCAACAGTTTCTCCTTCCTCTCTTATGCTGTTTTTTCTCTGTTTGGCTTATCTCTGATTCGCCTCATTTTTTTCTCTATCTCTATACATATCTTTCTTTTGTTTCATAAATGAAAGGTCTTAGTGTAATATCTTGGAATGTTAAAGGTCTTCGTAACCCGGTTAAAAAACAACGGGTTTTATCTCATTTAGCAGGATTGAAATGCCAAGTTGCTTTGCTGCAAGAAACTCACCTTTCTCAAAAAGACCTTTCCTCCCTACGCAAGCAATAGGTGGGTGATGTATTTTGCTCGCCTTCTGTTAATAATAAGAATAGTGTTGTTATTTTGTTCCATAAATCCCTATCAATTCAGCTTAAAAATGAAATTTTAGATTCTAATGGTAGATGGTTGTATTTAGATGTTACTGTTAATAACTTTGATTTATCGTTCTGCAATGTCTATGGTCCTAACGGTATTGATCTCACTTTTTGGAAAGATTTCTCTAAATTCTTATCCTCCCACTCCAGTGTTGATTTAATTGTTGGGGGCGATTGTAATCAGTTAATGGACCCTTTTTTGGACCGTAAATCTCAGGCCAGATATTTTCCTAACAAAATGCAAAAGTCCTTTTCCAAAGCAATTTCTTCTAGAGGTTTACTTGACCCCTGGAGATTGTCTCACCCTGATACTCTGGAATTTTCCTTCTTTTCCCCTGTCCATGCATCACATTCCCGGATTGATTATATCTTCCTCACTCAACATACCTTTCAATTTATGACAAATATTGAAATTGGCTCTATTCTTATTTCTGACCATGCCCCCGTTATTCTTGACATTGATTTGCCTTTACCTACTCCCAGTTCCCGCCGTTGGCGTTTTAATAACTCTCTCCTACTGGACCCTCAATTTATTGATCAATTTACTCTTTTTATGGATGAATTTTTCCACAATAATCTTAACTCTACCTCCCAGTTTCATTTCGTGTGGGATGATTTTAAAGCTTCTGCTAGAGGTTTTATTATTGATTTTGTCTCACGGAAAAAGAAACTGGCCCTTTCCAAATCTTCCCTTATCCCTAAACAGATCAAACACCTGGAGCATACTTTTTATACCTCTAATTCTCCTGAAGCTCTTTCCTCCCTTATTAAAGCAAAACTTCAATTCAATAAGTTCTCTTGTGAGGCAGCTTGTAATCATCTTTTAAAATTTAACTCTAAAATGTATGGAGGGCATAATAAGGCCGGCAGATCTCTTGCCTATCCTAAAATTAAGAAACAAAAATCCAACATAGCTGTTATTACTGATGCTCTAGGGATTCGTCATAGCACGGATGATAAGATTCTTGACTGCTTTGTCCAATATTATTCCACCCTATACACACCTGAATCAGCTCCACCCCCTTCTCAAATTGATTCTTTCTCAGTATACCTAAATCGTCCTCCGTTGCTATTGATTTCTCCTCACTCGATGCCCCCATCTCTGAAAAAGAGATTTTGCAAGCAATTACTCTTTTCCATAAAGATAAGTCTCCTGGCCCTGATGGTTTTACCGTTCGCTTTTATAATCAATTTAAAAACTACCTTATACCTCACTTATCCTCCTTGATTGCTTTATTTCTTTCCATGGGAGAATCTAAAGGTTCCTTTACTCAAGTCATGTTATGCTTACTTCCTAAAAAAGACAAAGATCCCTCTCTTTGCAAAAATTATCGGCCCATTTCTCTAATCAATACCGATTGTAAAATATAGGCAAAAATGTTAGCTTCTCAATTGAATACTGTTGTTCCAGATCTCATTAATGTTTATCAATCTGGCTTCGTTAAAGGTAGATCTATTATAGATAATTCCAGAACCCTCCTGCACATCATTCATCTTGCTTCCAAGATGAACTCCCCACTTGCTGCCATCACCCTTGATGCTGAGAAAGCACTCGATAGGGTCAATTAGGGCTTTATGTTTGGGGCTCTACGTTGGCATGGCTTCAGTCCTCATATTATTAATTTAATCCATTTACTATATTCAGCTCCTTCTACTTCTATTTGGGTCAACTGTGCTCAGTCGTCCTATTTCCCTCTACATAAGGGCACTAGACAAGGTTGTCCTTTGTCCCCTCTCCTTTTTATTCTAGCCTTAGAACCTTTCCTTGAAAAGATTCGTCGCTCCACCTCTTATTCAGGTTTCGTTTATAAGTCTCTGGATATCAAATTCACAGCTTATGCTGATGATATTTTATTTTATATCTCTAATCCTTCTTTGCACGCCCTTTTTTCCTTACTCAAGGAGTATTCCTCAGTTTCTGGATATAAGTTGAATATTGATAAGTCAGAAGTTTTACCTCTTAATAAGCACTGTCTTTCCTATATCTGTAAAGACTCTGGTTTTGAATGGAATCCAACCGGTATCAAATGCTTACGTGTCTTATATGCTAATTCCATTAAAGATACTATTAAAATTAATCATAAAGATATACTTTCAAAGCCTTCTACTCTTGTAGAACGCTGGTCCCCCCTATTTTTATCCTGGTGGGGTAGACTGGCAACCATTAAAATGATGCTTCTCCCCATTATTAATTTTTACCTCTCTATGTTGCCCATCTCCCTCCCAGCTTACTTTTTCACACTAATCAACTGAATCCTTGTCCGTTTTCTTTGGAATAATCACAAATCCAGCATATCATTGTCCCGCCTTCAACAACCTAAACACTTGGGTAGGGTACATTTTCCCAACCTTGTCCGTTTTCATTCTTCCTTCACTTTAAAACAAATCTGGCCATTCCTATCCGATTCGTCCTCTCCTCCTGTCACCGCATGGAGTGCTTTGAAACTAGCAAAACTTTCACCTTTCCCCTTCCTTGCTGCTACCCATTTATCTCAACCTCCTAAACGCTTTCTTTCACCCACTTTCAAACTTTCCAGGGCGCTTTCACTCTCACTGTTTCGCTCTTCTTTTTCTCCGGCTCATTAACACCCCCTCACACCGTTATGGTATAATCACTCCTTTAAGATAAATAATAAGGCCCTCTTTTGGAAAGAATGGATTGATAAAGGCATTATGTATGTCGATAAGCTTCTCGTTAATGGTTCCTTAATGAATTTTTCAGATATTTGTTCATCCTTTCAATTATCTAGCAAATATTCTCCCCAGTTCCCTCATTTTCAACTAGCTTTTTCTACTCTCATTTCATACCATCATTCATTATCCGATACTGTCCCATCAGACTCAATACCATTAGATTTTATCACCCCGCACAAAGCTGCCACTATTTATAACATCCTTTCCCGCTCTATTCCCGATCGTCCTAAATCTAAATCCGAACTTGCTTGGGAAAAGGATCTAGCACAGGAGTTTTCCTTTCCTACCTGGGAATCCATCTGGTCTAAAATTCATACCACATCTCATTTAGCTAGCACTACTCGGACCCTCTTCTTTTTTTATAATCGATTATTAATTACCCCTTCTGATCTTTTCAAGTTCAAATCCTCAAACTCTAGACAGTGTTGGTCTTGTCCTCATCCCGACAGCGATTTTTTTCATGTTTTTCCATTGCCCCTTGGTTCTTTCCCTGTGGCAACATATTTGGTGCAAGCTGAATGATATTCTAAGCTCTAATCACACTTTTGATATTGTTCATGTTTTCCTAGGTTGTTCTTCTCCTTTTTGGAATGTTTCTAATATTGTTCGTAAATTTATTGACTTGTTCATAGCCATTTCTTTGCAGATTATTACCACAAATTGGAAAGATACTTCAAAGATTTCTTTTACCGCATGGTGGAATCTGTTATGTCATCATCACAGACTCAACCGGGCCCATGTTTCAACTACTTCTCTTTTGATTAAAAGAGATTTGCTATAGTTACCTTTAACTGATTTTCTTTCCAGATGTGTATCATAATATGCCTTACATGTTTTCTTTTTAAGCTATATTAACTTTTTATTTCTTTTTCTCCTCTTCTTATTCTTCCTTCTTTTCTCTCTTTCTTCCTTTCTTTTCCTTTATTTCCCTCTTTCTTTCTTTCCAATTTACAAAACAAAAAAGGCATTTTCCCTTAGTATATTTCTTAGGTATTCCCTTTTTGGGATTTCTTGTTTCTCTTTTACAATTCATTTTTACATTGTACTTTGCCATCGCCCTTATTTCTGTCTTTTTGAATTGTGATGATCTACTAATGTTTTACTTGGCATATTTGATTCAATAAAGCTTTCTAAACTTAAAAAAAATACTCCAAAAGACGTGTGAAGTGGATAAAAGGATAAAATATAGGCCATAACTGAGTAGAACGAAAATCCTATGTATTAGTTTTTGGTTTGTTCAACGTTGAATGATACAGTGTTCAAAAATATTGTGCACCTTATCTTTGTTTCCTTGAAACTTGCTCTGCAAACTTTTAGTCAACAAAATGAGTGAAGAAGAGAACGGTGGAGCTGCAGGAACTGCATCCCTACCGGGTTTAGACGTTACAGGTTTCCAGCAAAACGACCCAGATGCTATAATCATCCCAAAAAATGTAAGGAAAGCCATCACTATAAAACTTATAGCAAATGGCCTATCACCAAGAGGTGGTACGGTAATTTTGTCATAGAGGCACATGAATATCGGCAGGCAGGGGTATTCTATTCATGGATTTTCTTCCCTGAAGCAAATGCTGTAATACATGTGTTTCACTTCTACAAAGTAGAGGAATATCCAACGGAATACACTCCTTTCGAGGATGTTGAAATTCCACTAACTTACCAAGAGCATGCGCTCTGGTTTAAAGACGCCCTACAACATCAAAATCACATAACCAGGCTTGGTCCACTAGGTAAACCAGGAGCCAGCTATACACCACATCCTGCCATTTAAGAAATGTCAGACGTGGAACTATACGTTCAACTAAAACAACTAATTAAACTTCATAGACAATTGGTTCAATATGTCATGAGCACTCCAACAGTCCAACCTCCTATAAGGATTCCACAACAAACCCCTCACCAGGGGAACACAAATAAAATCACACCACAGACTATACAATCAGTCATTGGTAAATTGCCCGCAAAAAAGAAACACATTCCATTCTGGATAGCTAAAACAATTACTCAAATTGAGGCATAATTTCCGGATACTACCCCTCATGAGAAACACAGAATTTTGACAAATCTGTTTACCAGTGGTGATCGCACCACACCTGGAGGACTGTGACACTTGGGGTACAGTCTTTGCTGCAATCTACACAAATGCACATGTTGTTCCGTCTATGGCGGTTATACCAGATGTCCTGAAACAGATTCAAAATGAATACGGGGCGGAGCCTGCTTTGAATCTGGGTATGAAATTACTGAGAGATTTCAAACAGGTCTCAGCTATAATAATAGCTAATATTAAAGGTGAGGCAGCATCGGTGGCGATCCGCCAAAAATTAAGAGAATTTTATGCAACTGAGCAACCATATGAACTGGCCAGAATAATTGAAAAATCCCATGAAGAGCTAGGTAGAGATAGTTTGGGTGGAAAACTAGGTAAACCCCAACTAACAGAAAGTCCTGAGAAAGGTTTTTATTAAAAACACTCTCACTACTCCTAAAAAGAAGTGGGAGAATCATAAACAAACTTCTAAAGAGAAGCGTTCTCAGTCCTGAGGAAGGTCTCCTCAAAAGGAGCCCTCTGAAAAGAGGTATAACCACAGAAAAAGGGATAATTTAAAAAAACCTGATAGATATCAAGATACTGATACACTTTCCTCTCGTACCTTTCAGACTTCCTCACAGAAATCAGAAATAAGAGGACGGTCAGAACACAATGAAGAACGCGTGAAGGCCAAAGACGATCAACACATTCCAAAAAATAAGAAAGCTCAATTCACCAAAAAGAAGGTAGCAGGTATAACAATCAGACATGCCGAGGATCTTGAGGACACAACTCAAGAACGGGTAGTGGGCCCAAACAATTCTGGACAGCGCAGCGTAAGTCACCATAGCTCACAAGATCTTGAATGATCATCTGGAGACAGTGGACTTGAATAAGTACATCCAAGTTGAAGCTGCTGATACCAGGGGTAGTGTACCCCATAAGTTATATGAAGTAACGCTCCTGATGGAGGGGGACATAACTAGGAAAATAAGAGAACTCTTTTGGGAGATACTCTTTAAGGGTTATGACATTCTTCAAGCTGAAAAAGACTGGCCACCAAAATTTGTCAGGGAGTACCCACATGGCGAAGACATCATTATGCCAGCCTTCTCCAATCACATTCCAATTCACTTGAAAATACACCTATGCCAGAAAATGGGTTGTAGTCCAGGCTCCAGCATTATATAAAAATCATGTAGGATGGGATGAGGATTCCCCTCACCATAAAATCCAGTTAAAAACACAACCAACTGCACAGAGGCAGTATCCAGTAAAGCAAAAAGCTAAAAAACAGGTCAAGGAGATATATGATCAACTTGAATACCAAGGGGTGATTGAAACATGCACCTTGCCAATGAACAATCCTTTGTTTCCTGTCTCCAAACAAGACAATACATATCATCTAGTTTTGGACTACAGACATTTAAACTCTTGTTGCCAAGCTTTTGCAGTACAAAATGCACAGTGCAGCACTAATGAATAACTTTGTACATAAAAAATATAAAACTACATTAGATATTTCTAATGGTTTCTTCTGTCAAAACATTGCACCTGTAAGCAGGTACTTGACCGCTTTCTCAATAATGGGGACACAGCGTCAATTCTGTCATCTCTCCCAGGGATTCAAGAATAGTCCGGTTTTTTTTCCAGCCAGATTAACGGAGTTACTACAAACGTATGATGATGAGGCATTATCTTATGGCGATGACATATATCTAACAGACGATGACTTGGACAGGCACTTAAACAGAGTAAATACCATTATACTTGGATTCGCCTCTGAAGGGTATAAATTCAACTTTAAGAAATCAAGAATTGCCCACCTCAACATCTTTTTTCTGGATACGAGTTATCAAGTGAAGGCAAAAGCCTGGCAGCCAACTTTTTAGAAAAGTGTGCACTGCACTAACCTTCAAAACGCTGAAAAACTTTCAGTCAATTCTAGGTTTCCTAAATTTTGGAAGAACATACATTCTAAATTACGCAGAAAGGGTTAAAAATCTCTACAAATTAATAAAACCTGATTTCAAAACAACTAATTGGACTAAAAAATATACATAAATTTTGCGTTCAGTGCAAACAGAGATGTTAACAACAAAACATTTACAGACACGCGTAAACGTACGCAACCTTGTAATCAGAATCATACCAGGAAGATGCGGATTCACATACTTAACCTTTAATGAAGGGGAAAAAGTACCAATTGCTTTTAAATTACACTTGTACACACAAGCTAAAATGAAATTCACTTCTACAGAAAAAATTCTGATAGAGGTTCAAACTGCAGTAGCAAAAGAGAGAGCCGCAGTCGGCTTTGAAACATCCTGGGTAAAACAGAGTTTGTGACCAGACCACAATAACTGCTTGTGCTGTTTAGCAGAGTGAATAATATTCATTAGGTCAGAGTAGAGAAGAAAATAAGCAATGATGCCTCTAGGTTTAGAGGACGTCGAAGAATTTTTCGGTCCAAGACGATGCGCCCTTTGGATATTCACATCCAGATGCTTAGGCAAGCCAGTGATAGGTAGGACTTGCGTTTTTAGAAATAGGATAATGTCTGACCCTTCTGAATTTTCCGGAACACCATAAATGCGTAGGTTGTTGCGCCTATTACGATTTTCCAAATCCTCAGAGGTTTTCTCGAGCAATTCGACCTCCTTAGTGAGACTAGCAACCTTGGTAACAACATCCTGGGCATCACTGATTTGTTGTTCAACCTCTGATACCCTCTTATCCAGGTTGGACCATTTCTCGCCAAGTCTCTGTAAGGTAGTAGTGGTATCAGCCATGAAGGGGCATATGAGGCATAGCTCCTCCCTTATATCTTCAAGAGTCACAGGAAGTGGAGACTTAGAAGGAGAAGGAGGGTCCTTTTTAAGGCGCTTACCAGAGGCAGCAGGGTCTTTGCGAGCAGCAGGAGTGGCGCTTGAAGCTTTTGAATTGTGTGCATGTTCCATGATGGCGAACAGTGAGAGGACCAATGTAGAAGCAGAGAGAGAGCAAATCACCTGAGTGCGTAGATGATAAACTGACCCAAAACACCACAGCGACGCAATGAAAGTGCACAGAAAAAGAGGATTAGGTAGCCAAAGGTATAGCTAGCTGAGAAAGAATGGTGGCGCAATTACATGGGTCAGTAATGAACCTCTGAAACCAGTGACGCACATCAAAAGGAATGATGCTGAGGTAAAAAGGTATTCAGAAAACGACCATAAGTCAGTTTTTAAAGGCAAAAGTCTTGAAGATGCAGTAATGGTGAAAAATCATAGGTAACTGGAGGACCATATTGTGTGAAAGAGAAGAAAAAGCACTCACAAAAAAAACGAGTGAAAAAAAACCCAAAATGAAGGCCTTAGTCGAAGAGGAAGTATTTTCGCACTTTTTTATAGGAAAGAGCGCATATTAGGCATGGAAAAGCATACCCAGCTGCAGATGGGCATTTCCGATTCCAAATTCCGCCGTCTAGAGAGGAAAACGCTGACAGGAAACAAAGCCTTCGTAAGGAAGCGCCGCCTGAAATCAAGGAGCTCAGGTAGGAGCGGCCATCTTGTTTGCCGCGTTGCGCGCTCTCCCGTCTATTGGAGTATTTTACGGGAAAAGGGATCTCTGTGAAAAGCACGACTGAGTTACTCTAGTATCTAGCATTAAATTAGTGCCTTACCAAACATTGTCGCCATGTAGTGTAGTTCCTATATTCCCAATAGGCTCAGCGCATTGGAATAATATATCCTATAGATTTGACGTTGATTATGTCGACTAGGCCTCTATCGAATATATTAGACCTAATTGTGAGTGCCAGCTAGCTCAGAGGTCTCTAGAAACTTTCTTCAATAAACAAGAAGGGATTCGTTTCTGACAACCGCATAAACATGACAACTTTGTTTCCAGAAGAATAAACGTATCTTCAGAGTTGTGGAAACAATAGATAGATATTTTACTCAGTCAATCGTGCATGCTTCGTTTCATCAGAGGTGCAGAGAAATAGAGAGACGGGCGTTTTCAATAAAATGATTTATTGAACATTCTTCTTTCTCATGCAAGTAAAGTGAACTGCTACAATCGTAATACACAACACACACAAAGATGCCCCCTTCTCACACTTACTTACAATATGATTTTGACAAAGACCAAATAAACAATTTCATTAGATCTGGTCTGGTACATTTATTTATACCTATTCTTCATATATTCTCTATGGAAACTAATATTCTCTAGAAAAGTTTTTAGGCGGTAAAAGATTACACACCTCAACAAAGCACTTACAATCTTATTCAATCAACAAAGTGCATTTCCAATTACCATAAAATATTACAAAAACATTCAAGGAAATAACATCAAAGGAAAAACATAAAAAGAAAAAACATCCAACAAACATTTACAAAATCTTGTTCATCAATTTGAAATACATTGAATCATTTCATTAATCGCAAATCTTGAAAGGACATAATTCATAACAAGAGCAACAACTATTGTGTCTCTTAGTCCACCAACACTTAATGTAATAATTGGCTCTTGATGGATTTTACGATGCGTTTCAGGTTCGGACCATTGCTCCCCAAACCCTCATCAGGGCTCTCCTAATAATCTGTTTAGGATGCAAAAAAACATAAAGTTTTAATGACAACCTGTTAGCTTCTTCTCTTCCTGACATACGCGATAGAGATACTGATGACACTCTCTCTCCGTCAACAATATGGCTGGTTTTTTTTCCGTTGAAGAAAGAGTTTTGTGGCCCAATGCATTGTGGATTAGGTAGTTTTATCTGCGTGGTTCCAAAATCGCCCCCGATGTGAGAGAGTCTGTACCCAGCCCTTCTCCCTTTCCAGAGTTCAGAGGCCGCCTTAACCCTTCGGATAAGCCCCCCTCCTGGAGTAGTTTGCAGTATTACCTTTGGGTTAATTATGGAAATAGTTGATGTTCTTACTTGCTGTGTCCATTTTACTATATCTTCCATTTATCAGCATTCCCAAACTTAATACAAGAATTAGCCAAAGTAAGAGGAAAAGTACGCCTAGCACAATCCAAAGTTCAACCCATAGTGAAACCAGATACGTTTTTTCAAGTCGCTGAAAAAGTTCTGTTGCTTGTTTTTTTTAAAGTTCTTTTTGCTGCGGTCGTTTCAGGCTCACTCCATCCTCGGAAAACGTATCAAAGTTAATGAAATAGCCAGATGCAGTTCTGTCAATTGTAGGTATTGCATTAAGATTACTTGAAATCACTGGAGCTACTGGATCCCTTGTCATATTAGTATAGTCGGATGCTACATCATTGCAGACAGGAGTTTCTTGACAAACTGTTATTTGGGTCTCAAGAGGCACAAGTTCCATAGCTTTATTGCTTAGTCCTTCTTTTCGTACTGCAGATTCTTCAAAGGTGATGAGCCTCTCAGTGTGAACTTCTCGGGTAGTAGAAAGATTTGGTTGTCTGCTACATCTTTGGAGTCCACTGGACCTACTACTTATTATTGGCCACATGATGTGGTATTACCAGGTCAATAGATACAAACCTGTTCTCCTTTCTTCCAGCATGGGGCGGCAGTAACACTGTTCTTGATGAGTGGATTGCTAGCACAGGTACTGGTTGTCTGTAAGAAGGCCCAAATTCCTTCTTCTCCGTGATCTTTTCTCTGACTAGATCCCCAATCTTTGGAATCCAGACAGGCCTTGCAGGGGTGGGTGGTTTTCCTTCAGTGGTCGTTGGCTTCTGTAATGTGTTGCTTTGTCTTCTCCTTGTTTCATTTAAGTCCTGCAAAACAGCCAAACGGTCTTTGATATCAAAAGGGTTTTGTTCTACCCCTGAAGTGTGACGATCAAGGTCAAGAACGATCAAGTAGAAAAAATGATTTCATATGAAGTGATCCACCCAGAGAATTTCTTTTTCAGATTATTTAGACTACGTTGGACACATATTAGATGTTTGACCCACCCGTCACCCCAGCCTAATACCCTAGCTGTTATAGATTGCTTTATGTCCCCGTTTTTTCTTTCCACTATAGAACTTCCCTCAGGATGGAATGGACTAGAATACCGCAATGCAACGCCCAGATTGGCCATGGCCTCCTTGTAAGCTTTGGCGCTAAACGCAGGACCCTGGTCAGAAAGTAGCGTGCCGACTGCGAATGTGCCGATAAAGACTCGCAAATCTTTTATAACAGTATGGCTGTCAGCCGAGCGCTGAGGCCACATCCAAACAAATCTATCCTAATAGCTGTGGGACCGTATTTGTCCATAGGGACGTCTGCGTGTAGATAGTCTAATGCTGTCTAACAATGTTGTCTGTACTGAGCTGGCTACACTGTAGTCAGGTATCTGGCTGCCTTCTTTGCAGCGATCTCTGTTGCCCATATTCAAATTCATGAATGTGGGCATTCATCCCTGGGCAACAGTATGTCGCCTTTAATTCGAGTATAGATTTAGAGATTCCTTGATGTATCAGACCCTCTCCCAAATGTGCTTCGTGTATCAAAGCTACTCTACGTTTCCTGTTTGGAATTACTCTATCCTCCACTCCAGGAATTCAAGCAAAAGGAACGGAGTTGGCATCTGCTGCCTTTGCTTGTGGCATTGACAGCTAGTATTATTTCGCCATCTATTTTCATTTTAGAATGAGTGATTGCAGCTACGGAAGCCATTTGCACAGCTGCCTTTACGGCTTCATCAGCCAATGAATTCCGTTCAAGGTGAACGCCATCACGCTGATGACTCAGTGTATGGATCAAGTGAGTCTTTTGTAGTTCTTTCTGTAATTGAACTACTTGTTCCCAAAGCAACTTATGCTTGATTGTGCCACCTTTTGCATCTTTGAAACCGTTTTGAATCCAGTTCTGTAAGTATTAATTGTAAGATTGAACGCAGTAATACGAATCGCACACTATGGTTGTGGGGAATTCGCAATCAGCATTTTCAAGCGCCATCTTGAATGCCTGTAGTTCAGCTAGCTGAGCTGTACAATCTCCGATTTTGTGACCATAGGTCGGAATTTACCATTGCGCCAGCGACCTTTAACATTCGCGCACGCAGCACTATAAGCTTGTTTACCCCCAATTGCGGGTTGTGCTGATCCGTCTGTATAAATTATACATTCGTACTGTTCTAGAGGCAGAGTCTCAGTTGGCAGAGGACATTCTTGTTTTTATTGTAGAAATTCTTGAGAATTCAAATAAGGGTCAAAAACGTATTCAACGTCTTTTGCAGCAAGAGAGTTATCCATCTTGGATGTAAAGCCTTTGCATTCGGAATGCTTGCTTTTGTCACTGCCTCTAAAGCAGGTACAGGAGTAACAACCTTTATGCCTTTACCCTGTGCAAGGGCTCTCTCTTTTGCTACTGCAGTTTGAACCTCTGTCAGAATTTTTTCTGTAGAAGTGAATTTCATTTTAGCTTGTGTGTACAAGTGTAATTTAAAAGCAATTGGTACTTTTTCCCCTTCATTAAAGGTTAAGTATGTGAATCCGCATCTTCCTGGTATGATTCTGATTACAAGGTTGCGTACGTTTACGCGTGTCTGTAAATGTTTTGTTGTTAACATCTCTGTTTGCACTGAACGCAAAATTTATGTATATTTTTTAGTCCAATTAGTTGTTTTGAAATCAGGTTTTATTAATTTGTAGAGATTTTTAACCCTTTCTGCGTAATTTAGAATGTATGTTCTTCCAAAATTTAGGAAACCTAGAATTGACTGAAAGTTTTTCAGCGTTTTGAAGGTTAGTGCAGTGCACACTTTTCTAAAAAGTTGGCTGCCAGGCTTTTGCCTTCACTTGATAACTCGTATCCAGAAAAAAGACGTTGAGGTGGGCAATTCTTGATTTCTTAAAGTTGAATTTATACCCTTCAGAGGCGAATCCAAGTATAATGGTATTTACTCTGTTTAAGTGCCTGTCCAAGTCATCGTCTGTTAGATATATGTCATCGCCATAAGATAATGCCTCATCATCATACGTTTGTAGTAACTCCGTTAATCTGGCTGAAAAAAAAACCGGACTATTCTTGAATCCCTGGGAGAGATGACAGAATTGACGCTGTGTCCCCATTATTGAGAAAGCGGTCAAGTACCTGCTTACAGGTGCAATGTTTTGACAGAAGAAACCATTAGAAATATCTAATGTAGTTTTATATTTTTTATGTACAAAGTTATTCATTAGTGCTGCACTGTGCATTTTGTACTGCAAAAGCTTGGCAACAAGAGTTTAAATGTCTGTAGTCCAAAACTAGATGATATGTATTGTCTTGTTTGGAGACAGGAAACAAAGGATTGTTCATTGGCAAGGTGCATGTTTCAATCACCCCTTGGTATTCAAGTTGATCATATATCTCCTTGACCTGTTTTTTAGCTTTTTGCTTTACTGGATACTGCCTCTGTGCAGTTGGTTGTGTTTTTAACTGGATTTTATGGTGAGGGGAATCCTCATCCCATCCTACATGATTTTTATATAATGCTGGAGCCTGGACTACAACCCATTTTCTGGCATAGGTGTATTTTCAAGTGAATTGGAATGTGATTGGAGAAGGCTGGCATAATGATGTCTTCGCCATGTGGGTACTCCCTGACAAATTTTGGTGGCCAGTCTTTTTCAGCTTGAAGAATGTCATAACCCTTAAAGAGTATCTCCCAAAAGAGTTCTCTTATTTTCCTAGTTATGTCCCCCTCCATCAGGAGCGTTACTTCATATAACTTATGGGGTACACTACCCCTGGTATCAGCAGCTTCAACTTGGATGTACTTATTCAAGTCCACTGTCTCCAGATGATCATTCAAGATCTTGTGAGCTATGGTGACTTACGCTGCGCTGTCCAGAATTGTTTGGGCCCACTACCCGTTCTTGAGTTGTGTCCTCAAGATCCTCGGCATGTCTGATTGTTATACCTGCTACCTTCTTTTTGGTGAATTGAGCTTTCTTATTTTTTGGAATGTGTTGATCGTCTTTGGCCTTCACGCGTTCTTCATTGTGTTCTGACCGTCCTCTTATTTCTGATTTCTGTGAGGAAGTCTGAAAGGTACGAGAGGAAAGTGTATCAGTATCTTGATATCTATCAGGTTTTTTTAAATTATCCCTTTTTCTGTGGTTATACCTCTTTTCAGAGGGCTCCTTTTGAGGAGACCTTCCTCAGGACTGAGAACGCTTCTCTTTAGAAGTTTGTTTATGATTCTCCCACTTCTTTTTAGGAGTAGTGAGAGTGTTTTTAATAAAAACCTTTCTCAGGACTTTCTGTTAGTTGGGGTTTACCTAGTTTTCCACCCAAACTATCTCTACCTAGCTCTTCATGGGATTTTTCAATTATTCTGGCCAGTTCATATGGTTGCTCAGTTGCATAAAATTCTCTTAATTTTTGGCGGATCGCCACCGATGCTGCCTCACCTTTAATATTAGCTATTATTATAGCTGAGACCTGTTTGAAATCTCTCAGTAATTTCATACCCAGATTCAAAGCAGGCTCCGCCCCGTATTCATTTTGAATCTGTTTCAGGACGTCTGGTATAACCGCCATAGACGGAACAACATGTGCATTTGTGTAGATTGCAGCAAAGACTGTACCCCAAGTGTCACAGTCCTCCAGGTGTGGTGCGATCACCACTGGTAAACAGATTTGTCAAAATTCTGTGTTTCTCATGAGGGGTAGTATCCGGAAATTATGCCTCAATTTGAGTAATTGTTTTAGCTATCCAGAATGGAATGTGTTTCTTTTTTGCGGGCAATTTACCAATGACTGATTGTATAGTCTGTGGTGTGATTTTATTTGTGTTCCCCTGGTGAGGGGTTTGTTGTGGAATCCTTATAGGAGGTTGGACTGTTGGAGTGCTCATGACATATTGAACCAATTGTCTATGAAGTTTAATTAGTTGTTTTAGTTGAACGTATAGTTCCACGTCTGACATTTCTTAAATGGCAGGATGTGGTGTATAGCTGGCTCCTGGTTTACCTAGTGGACCAAGCCTGGTTATGTGATTTTGATGTTGTAGGGCGTCTTTAAACCAGAGCGCATGCTCTTGGTAAGTTAGTGGAATTTCAACATCCTCGAAAGGAGTGTATTCCGTTGGATATTCCTCTACTTTGTAGAAGTGAAACACATGTATTACAGCATTTGCTTCAGGGAAGAAAATCCATGAATAGAATACCCCTGCCTGCCGATATTCATGTGCCTCTATGACAAAATTACCGTACCACCTCTTGGTGATAGGCCATTTGCTATAAGTTTTATAGTGATGGCTTTCCTTACATTTTTTGGGATGATTATAGCATCTGGGTCGTTTTGCTGGAAACCTGTAACGTCTAAACCCGGTAGGGATGCAGTTCCTGCAGCTCCACCGTTCTCTTCTTCACTCATTTTGTTGACTAAAAGTTTGCAGAGCAAGTTTCAAGGAAACAAAGATAAGGTGCACAATATTTTTGAACACTGTATCCTTCAACGTTGAACAAACCAAAAACTAATACATAGGATTTTCGTTCTACTCAGTTATGGCCTATATTTTATCCTTTTATCCACTTCACACGTCTTTTGGAGTATTTTTTTTAAGTTTAGAAAGCTTTATTGAATCAAATATGCCAAGTAAAACATTAGTAGATCATCACAATTCAAAAAGACAGAAATAAGGGCGATGGCAAAGTACAATGTAAAAATGAATTGTAAAAGAGAAACAAGAAATCCCAAAAAGGGAATACCTAAGAAATATACTAAGGGAAAATGCCTTTTTTGTTTTGTAAATTGGAAAGAAAGAAAGAGGGAAATAAAGGAAAAGAAAGGAAGAAAGAGAGAAAAGAAGGAAGAATAAGAAGAGGAGAAAAAGAAATAAAAAGTTAATATAGCTTAAAAAGAAAACATGTAAGGCATATTATGATACACATCTGGAAAGAAAATCAGTTAAAGGTAACTATAGCAAATCTCTTTTAATCAAAAGAGAAGTAGTTGAAACATGGGCCCGGTTGAGTCTGTGATGATGACATAACAGATTCCACCATGCGGTAAAAGAAATCTTTGAAGTATCTTTCCAATTTGTGGTAATAATCTGCAAAGAAATGGCTATGAACAAGTCAATAAATTTACGAACAATATTAGAAACATTCCAAAAAGGGGAAGAACAACCTAGGAAAACATGAACAATATCAAAAGTGTGATTAGAGCTTAGAATATCATTCAGCTTGCACCAAATATGTTGCCACAGGGAAAGAACCAAGGGGCAATGGAAAAACATGAAAAAAATCGCTGTCGGGATGAGGACAAGACCAACACTGTCTAGAGTTTGAGGATTTGAACTTGAAAAGATCAGAAGGGGTAATTAATAATCGATTATAAAAAAAGAAGAGGGTCCGAGTAGTGCTAGCTAAATGAGATGTGGTATGAATTTTAGACCAGATGGATTCCCAGGTAGGAAAGGAAAACTCCTGTGCTAGATCCTTTTCCCAAGCAAGTTCGGATTTAGATTTAGGACGATCGGGAATAGAGCGGGAAAGGATGTTATAAATAGTGGCAGCTTTGTGCGGGGTGATAAAATCTAATGGTATTGAGTCTGATGGGACAGTATCGGATAATGAATGATGGTATGAAATGAGAGTAGAAAAAGCTAGTTGAAAATGAGGGAACTGGGGAGAATATTTGCTAGATAATTGAAAGGATGAACAAATATCTGAAAAATTCATTAAGGAACCATTAACGAGAAGCTTATCGACATACATAATGCCTTTATCAATCCATTCTTTCCAAAAGAGGGCCTTATTATTTATCTTAAAGGAGTGATTATACCATAACGGTGTGAGGGGGTGTTAATGAGCCGGAGAAAAAGAAGAGCGAAACAGTGAGAGTGAAAGCGCCCTGGAAAGTTTGAAAGTGGGTGAAAGAAAGCGTTTAGGAGGTTGAGATAAATGGGTAGCAGCAAGGAAGGGGAAAGGTGAAAGTTTTGCTAGTTTCAAAGCACTCCATGCGGTGACGGGAGGAGAGGACGAATCGGATAGGAATGGCCAGATTTGTTTTAAAGTGAAGGAAGAATGAAAACGGACAAGGTTGGGAAAATGTACCCTACCCAAGTGTTTAGGTTGTTGAAGGCGGGACAATGATATGCTGGATTTGTGATTATTCCAAAGAAAACGGACAAGGATTCGGTTGATTAGTGTGAAAAAGTAAGCTGGGAGGGAGATGGGCAACATAGAGAGGTAAAAATTAATAATGGGGAGAAGCATCATTTTAATGGTTGCCAGTCTACCCCACCAGGATAAAAATAGGGGGGACCAGCGTTCTACAAGAGTAGAAGGCTTTGAAAGTATATCTTTATGATTAATTTTAATAGTATATTTAATGGAATTAGCATATAAGACACGTAAGCATTTGATACCGGTTGGATTCCATTCAAAACCAGAGTCTTTACAGATATAGGAAAGACAGTGCTTATTAAGAGGTAAAACTTCTGACTTATCAATATTCAACTTATATCCAGAAACTGAGGAATACTCCTTGAGTAAGGAAAAAAGGGCGTGCAAAGAAGGATTAGAGATATAAAATAAAATATCATCAGCATAAGCTGTGAATTTGATATCCAGAGACTTATAAACGAAACCTGAATAAGAGGTGGAGCGACGAATCTTTTCAAGGAAAGGTTCTAAGGCTAGAATAAAAAGGAGAGGGGACAAAGGACAACCTTGTCTAGTGCCCTTATGTAGAGGGAAATAGGACGACTGAGCACAGTTGACCCAAATAGAAGTAGAAGGAGCTGAATATAGTAAATGGATTAAATTAATAATATGAGGACTGAAGCCTTGCCAACGTAGAGCCCCAAACATAAAGCCCTAATTGACCCTATCGAGTGCTTTCTCAAACATCTAATATGTGTCCAACGTAGTCTAAATAATCTGAAAAAGAAATTCTCTGGGTGGATCACTTCATATGAAATCATTTTTTCTACTTGATCAATCTTGACCTTGATCGTCACACTTCAGGGGTAGAACAAAACCCTTTTGATATCAAAGACCGTTTGGCTGTTTTGCAGGACTTAAATGAAACAAGGAGAAGACAAAGCAACACATTACAGAAGCCAACGACCACTGAAGGAAAACCACCCACCCCTGCAAGGCCTGTCTGGATTCCAAAGATTGGGGATCTAGTCAGAGAAAAGATCACGGAGAAGAAGGAATTTGGGCCTTCTTACAGACAACCAGTACCTGTGCTAGCAATCCACTCATCAAGAACAGTGTTACTGCCGCCCCATGCTGGAAGAAAGGAGAACAGGTTTGTATCTATTGACCTGGTAATACCACATCATGTGGCCAATAATAAGTAGTAGGTCCAGTGGACTCCAAAGATGTAGCAGACAACCAAATCTTTCTACTACCCGAGAAGTTCACACTGAGAGGCTCATCACCTTTGAAGAATCTGCAGTACGAAAAGAAGGACTAAGCAATAAAGCTATGGAACTTGTGCCTCTTGAGACCCAAATAACAGTTTGTCAAGAAACTCCTGTCTGCAATGATGTAGCATCCGACTATACTAATATGACAAGGGATCCAGTAGCTCCAGTGATTTCAAGTAATCTTAATGCAATACCTACAATTGACAGAACTGCATCTGGCTATTTCATTAACTTTGATACGTTTTCCGAGGATGGAGTGAGCCTGAAACGACCGCAGCAAAAAGAACTTTAAAAAAAACAAGCAACAGAACTTTTTCAGCGACTTGAAAAAACGTATCTGGTTTCACTATGGGTTGAACTTTGGATTGTGCTAGGCGTACTTTTCCTCTTACTTTGGCTAATTCTTGTATTAAGTTTGGGAATGCTGATAAATGGAAGATATAGTAAAATGGACACAGCAAGTAAGAACATCAACTTACTCCTCAAGCCACACAAATCCTCTCATTGTGAACAAAGAGACTTGACATCAGTGAACATCACAGCCGTTCCTATACCTGGTGGTATAGCTTAGAACAGAACTGATTATGACATCTTTGGTCCTGCAGAGCTGTTGAAGATTCAACACCAATTTAAGGTTTCCTTGAGTGACTTTGTTTCACCCAGCACATTTTCTGATGATTGGGACTTTGAGACTGTTAATAATATGATGTCAGACTTAGAGATGTCTGCAAAATGTACAAAACATGAATACTTAGAAGGTTCATCAGATTATGAACAAATGTACTGTTATAAACACTATGGTCATCATTATTTGCACAAATCTGCAAACTCTAGAAATGTTTATACTTTCAATCAATGTTAACACTGTCCAACGCCACCAAAAGGCAGCTCAAAAACATTTTATGAAAAATGTCCATACTTCTCAGGTTTTAATGTCTTAATCCGTAAACATTTTACTTTAAAAATGTTAATAAGATAGGAATGAAAAGTATGTTGACCAATACTAAGCAAATTTATTCCGCTGCCTTTTATGCCCAGCTGTTCTCATTAGGTTTTGACTTTTGGAGTAATAACATTGAAACAAAAAATGTCTGGGGCACAAAAGACTGGCAGGTGCAGGGAATAGAAGCTTTATTTCGAGCCTGCATAATCCCTCAACAAATAATGTTTTTGAACAACACTGTGCAACAGACATCCTGTCTTGGTCTAGCCATGATTAAAGATTTGAACAAACCATCCATACCTATAGCTACACCTGATAGTAAAAACACTACTTAAGGAGGGGTCGACTTATAAAACAATTTTATTTAAAAACAGAACTGATCCTGATTGGAAAAAATGGTTCATGTTTATGTTTATGTTTATGTTTTTGCAATTTTTACAGCGCGGCAATTACCCAGGGGTGTCTCGGCGCTATTGAGTTTGAATAGACGAGCAGAGGGTGATTATTGTGAGAACAACCATGTTTTCACTTGTTTCCTGAACGTGAGGAGATATGGGCTGGTATTAATGCTAAGGGGAAGGGAGTTCCACAGATTTTCAGTCGCAGTAGTGAAGCACCTGTCACCCCAGTTGACTCTTCTTGTCCGGGGGACATTGAGAAGGTGGGTTGAGTCGGAACGTAATGCTCTTTTGGAAGCATATGGTCTGAAAGCTTATTTAAGAAATTGGGGTCCAACTTTGTGGATTGCCTTATAGGCAATGCAGAGTGACTTGAACTTGGTTCGACTCCTGATGGGAAGCCAATGTAATTGGCGAAGATGTTGTGAGATGATACTGTATTTGGGAATTCCCAGTAGGACCCTGGCTGAGGCGTTTTGCACCATTTGGAGCTTGGTGGTCACTTTCTCCTGGGCATTGAGGAGAAGTGCGTTACAGTAGTCTGTGCGTGAGAAGACCAGGGTGGAGATAAGGGTTTTTCCTGCTGATTTAGGGAGATAGGGGAGTAGCTTTTTAATTTTCCTCAGTGTATGGAATGATGAGGAGACCACCGAGTTGACGTTATGGTCGAAGTGTAACTTGTCATCGAAGATGACCCCTAAACTTCTCACTTTGCTTACTGGTTCAGGTGGTACACCCATTTCTTCTGGCCACCATTGGGGAGACCTCATTGGTTGAATCTTGCCGAGCATCATCACCTCGGTTTTTGATGAGTTCAGCTTTAGTCAATTGACGGCCATCCAATTGCTGATTGCTCTCATTCCTTCTTTAAAGTTAGCTGCTATTTTGGTACCGTCCTTGTGGATGGACAGGACCAACTGTGTGTCGTCGGCGTAGGTCGTGAGATTGATGTTGTAAGCCTTGATTACCCTCGCTAAGTCCGAGACATAGATATTAAATAGTGTCGGATTTAGCGAGGATCCTTGCAGTACTCCACATGGAGGGAGAATGTGGGGGAAATAAATGAGCCTAGTTTTACCGCCTAGTTGCGGTTGGCGAGGAAGGAAGTGAGGAGGTCCCTGGCCCTATCTTTAATACCTATTGTTTCGACATGGTTGATCAGGGTGGTATGGTCAACCTTGCCGAAAGCCGCAGATAGATCTAGGAGTATCAAGATTGCTATTCCTCCATCATCCATAGTCCTTCTGATCTCATCTGCTGCTTTTATAAGGGCGGTCTCTGTGCTGTGCCCCTGTCTGAAGCCGAATTGGGAGTCATCCAGCAGTGTATTTGTGTGGATGTATTCTGACAATTGTGTGTTCATAATGGACTCAAAGATTTTTGCTGGAAATGGGAGGGAGGCAATGGGTCTATAGCTGGCTGGTGCCAAGGGGTCTAGTGTTGGTTTTTTAAGCAAGGGTTTGATGATGGTGTTTTTCCATATAGATGGGTATGTGCCACTGGAGAACATGGTGTTACATATATTGGCTATTGTGGGGGTGATGATTTCTGGGATTGAGTTGAGTATGGACGGGGGCATGGATCTAGAGGTGAACCTGATTTAATGGATGAAATCAGCTGAAAAATATGGTCGGGTGTGCTTTGTGAAACTCCGTGAAGCTCGGGAGGTCTGGCATGTTAGGTGGATTGAGTGGCTTAGTCATTTGGTTATGCTGTGGGGAGAAGTCTGTGAAGATTGACATGACTTTATCCTTAAAAAATTCTGCTAGTGAGTTGCAGAGGGCCTGGGAAGTTTGTGGGGGTGGGTGCGATGGCGTGGATAAGTGGTCAACAACCTAAAACAATTTTTTCATGGAGCATTTTGCTTGGTCAATTTGGGTGGTGTAATAATTGCTTTTTTCCACGAGTATAAGTTGTTTGTAATTGTAAAGGGCGGATTTATATGCTATTTTGTCTTCGGAGTCGTAGTGTTTCCGCCAATGTCGCTCTAAGTTTCGACAGTGTTGTCTTTGTAACCGCAGTTGTTCTGTGAACCAGGGGGCCAAAGGTGTCCTTCTATTGCGTTTTGAGGTTTTGGTTGGGGCTAGAGTTAGGAATGCTTTCTCTAAATTAGAGGTGTATGTGTTAGCTGCAATATCTGGGTTAGTTTCTGTACAGTTAAGTGAGTTGCTGAGTGTGCCCGAGAGTAGATTGAGATCTATGTTTCTCCAATCTTGGGTAGTCTGATGGGGGATGGGGGTTATGTGCTTTGAATGAGGGGGTCTGGGTTTAATGTAAAATAGAATTGCTGAGTGATCGGTCCAAGTGAGGGGAAGGATTTTGTTTATTGTGATGTCTGGATTGTTGGTAAAGATTCCATCCAGTGTGTGTCCTGCTGTGTGTGTTGGTGTGGAGACGAGTTGTTGTAGTTCCACCGCTGCCAAGTCATTAATGAGCCGGGATGTGTCGTTGTCTGTTGAGATTTCTAAGTGGAAGTAGAAATCCCCGAGCAATGTGTAGTGTGTGGTTCCAGCAGCCAATTCACTAAGCTGATTAATATTTGCCAGGAAGTTTGTGCGGGGGCCTGGGGGTCGGTAGAGCAATATACCTGTTAAGGATTGGTTGCTGGCAAGGGTAATGGTAAACGAGTAAGCTCCGCATTGGGTTTGGTGTAATGCGGCAGTTTTTACCTGGAAGTGGTTATGGCAAACGATCGCTATCCGACCTCCCTTTTTGTTGGACTTGCGGTCCTGCCTATAGACGCAGTAACCGTCTGGGAGTGCCGCTTTGAAGTCCGGCCCTGAGGCTTCGTCTCCCCATGTTTCTGTGACGAAGAGTATGTCCATAGAGTAGCTGGTAATTAGCTCTAAAATTTAGATTTTATGTTTAGGAAGGGACCGTGCATTGGTTAATCTGGCCCACAGACACAAACAACTGTCAAGATAGATTGCTGAATAAGACACAAGTGTTTACATTCACTAGGCCAGATCTAAAATATGTCCAGAGACAACATCCAGGGATAGTAACAACATACAGTGTAGGAAAACTGTGCCTTGACTGGCTACAAAAATCCACACTAACAGAGGTAAAACAACACTTATATTTACTTAAAGATGGCATTGATTTCAGGGACTTATTACAAGGTTCTGCGAAACAGCGTCATAAACGTTTTATATACGATGGTATATATGCCATTTATAATGAAGCTTGGAAAGCGACACAAGCAGAAACTGCAGAAGGAATACGAAAAATTGATCACATTAATTTAGAGAAAGCTCTCTCTGTAGTTGACAATGGGTTAACGACTCTGTCATCCAGAATTTATTCTTTGGAAAGCATAGTATCCTCTGACATAGACATAATGGAACAGGACTTGCTCATGCTACAGCATGGAAAGTTACAATTGCATTCTATAATGTTGTTAGGCTGGACGTTACAAAATCTTTGTTCTGGATATGTGCCATGGCATCTAATAAACACCACGTCATTGTTTTCTGTATTTAACCTTACAGAAAAACAAATCACTTTGGCACAAAGAGGAGCAGACTATATGGTGCTGAGCATTGAGAAACTGGAAAGATTACCATTAACTGTTTCAGAAAAACCTGCAACAGAATGGCTAATACACGGAACAATCACTCTGCCTGTCACAATTTTCCATTTTCAATATTGTTTGAAACATATACTAGCTGGCGTGTATGAAAGGTTGGGTAAAGAATACATCAAGGGGTGCCGCAGAGTGGAGGTTTCCTGATTGTGCATTGGAACTCTTGTGTTGTCCTTTTGAGTGCAGGCTTTGGGAGAGAGGTGTGGGGCTCCTACCTGATTTCTGGATTCTGGGGGCTTTTCTAGAGATGCCTGATCACCGGAGGTGGACTCCAAGTCCCAGAATTCCCTCACAGACCACACCTGGGCAGGGATCGAGCAACGCCCACTCCCCCTGCTGCTACAACTAACCTTGCCGCACCCGCTCAGCAGGTGCCGCAGCGTGGAGGTTTCCTGATTGTGCATTGGAACTCTTGTGTTGTCCTTTTGAGTGCGGGCTTTGGGAGAGAGGCGTGGGGCACCTACCTGCTTTCTGGACTCTGGGGGCTTGTCGAGCGACGCCTGAACACCGGAGGCGGACTCCAAGTCCCAGTATTCTCTCACAAACCACACCTGGGCTGGAATCGAGGAACGCCCACTCCCCCTGCTGCTATAAGTAGCCTCGCCACACCTGCTCCACGGGTGCCGCAGCGTGGAGGTTTCCTGATTGTGCTTTGGAACTCTTGTGTTGTTCTTTTGAGTGCGGGCTTTGGGAGAGAGGCGTGGGGCTCCTACCTGATTTATGGACTCTGGGGTCTTGTCGAGCGATGCCTGAACACCGGAGGCGGACTCCAAGTCCCAGAATTCCCTCACAGACCACACCTGGGATGTGATCGAGCAACGCCCACTCCCCCTGCTGCTATAACTAACCTCGCCGCACCCGCTGCGTGGGTGCCGCAGCGTGGAGGTTTCCTGATTGTGCATTGGAACTCTTGTGTTGTCCTTTTGAGTGCGGGCTTTGGGCAAGAGGCGTGGGGCTCCTACCTGATTTCTGGACTCTGGGGACTTGTCGAGCGATGCCTGAAAACCGGAGGTGGACTCCAAGTCCCAGAATTCCCTCACAGACCACACCTGGGCTGGGATCGAGCAACGCCCATTAAGGATATTGCTATATAACTAGCCCAGCATCCCCGCATCGCGGGAGCGCGCTGGAGTGTCCCGGGAGAAGCCCGGGAAAAGGGCGGGACCGTTTGTGACCGTTAGTGGCTGGGGGAGGCCGGGCTGGGCCATCTCTCTTGGTTTTGTGTACTTGTGCTCTTGTAGTCTGTTATTTTCTAACTGGGCCTTTGCATGATTATCATCTGGTGCAATAAGTTTTAAGACACATAGCACTTGTTGCTCAAAGAGCGTTACTCTCTAGTGTTTCACACTGTGGTATATTTTGCGTGGTATTTGTTAGCGTCAGCTGACTGTATAGCATTTGTGTTCATACTATTTTTCCCCGCACCCATAGTGATAAAGAATGGTGAAGCACAACCCTGCGACACTTGTTCCTGTCCCAAAACAGAAGACGGTTGCGAATCCCCAGCTTCCAAGTCTGACAGCAATAGATCGCATGCTGCAGAAAACCATCGGGGTGGTTCAAATGCTATAGAAAGCACAGAACGCCGCCTTTCACTCCCTGCTGGTTCCCTTCCCCCCTTGCCCTCTACTAATATTTTGATGTTCACTATTAATTCCCAGGACTCGATTTTAACACCATCCTTGGCTGCTCTCCCAGGGGTTGGCCATATTCCAACATCTCAGGATACAGTTCCTATGGTGGGCAATGCATCTCCTGAGATTCTCCCCTTATCTGTAAGGTTATCACTGTCCCCCTCTATTTTCCAAAACGAGGCCATTGCCGATCTTCCTTCCCAGGTAGCGGTTTCTAACCTCAATGGGTGCTGCAATACGTCATTAAATTCCAACTCGGCCTCTGACTCGCAGCTAAGTACAAGTGGCGATGGGCCACGTGTAACAACCAGAGGGCAGTTTGCTTGGCGTAAGTCCAAATATGCTATTAGGGAATGTCCAACTTCAAAAATTTGTAAGGGGAATGTAGGTGGAATTAAACAAAAGAAAGTGGTTACAAACACAATACAATAAAGGGGAAGAATACTAATAGTAACACAACTGATATTGTAACTACTCAAACTAATAGCAGAGGCCTATCAGCTGATGCATGCTTTTGGGAAAGAATGGAGACTCTTTTGGAGAAATCCTCTAATATCCCAGTAAGCAGTAGACTAGCCAGCGGTAATATCGCCCCGTCACCCTACACCATCCCAAACATAGTGTGCCCTAAAAACCCTGTAAAAGAAATCCCTCTCATCGCTCACATCGAGCAAGTTGTGAAGTCTCTCGTACTGCCGGTAATTGAGAGGGTAAAAGTTCTAGCAGAAAGACTCAATCGCTTTGAACAAGGGACCCTTGATAACTTATTTTCTGTGAAAGCTTTAATTAAGTTACACTCTAAAAATAGCCTTGATACAGTTGTACAGAAGCAAATCCCATCGGTAGATCCCTCACAAATGGGTAAACAAGCTTCTCCAAAAAAACAAGGCGTTCTAGGGCCCCGAGTGGAACTAATCCCTTAGTAACAGCTGTTACAACTAATAAATGCAAAAACCACAGGTGATGGACAGAATGCAGAACAATGTCATACATTCACCCCAGTACAGAGATCTGGGCCTAAATCCATAGTTTTTTTACACTCCACACCACCCCAATTCAGACATGGCCATATGCAAATCAGTCTGACCCTGTGCCTCATGGGAACAGTCCAGCCCGAACTGCCAAGACATACCTTCCCTGGACCGGAAACAAGCTTCCGAGGACCGGTTTCTGGCATTCCAGCCGTCTTCAGCCCGGCTTGCTTGAATACAGTGGAGTGGAGTGCATGGGACTCACATCTGAGCATACCCATCCCACTCGGGGTGACAAATGCAAAAACCACAGGTGATGGACAGAATGCAGAACAATGTCATACATTCACCCCAGTACAGAGATCTGGGCCTAAATCCATCATTTGTTTGCACTCCACACCACCCCAGTTCAGACATGGCCATAAGCAACTCAGTCTGACCCTGTGCCTCATGGGAACAATCCAGCCTGAACTGCCAAGCTATGCCTTCCCTGGACCAGAAACAAGCTTCCGAGGACCGGTTTCTGGCATTCCAGCCGTCTTCAGCCCGGCTTGCTTAAATCCAGTGGTGTGGAGTGCATGGGACTCACTTCTGAGCATACCCATCCCACTCGGGGTGACAAATGCAAAAACCAGAGGTGATGGACAGAATGCAGAACAATGTCACACATTCACCCCAGTAGAGAGATCTGGGCCTAAATCCATCATTTTCTTGCACTCCACACCACCCCAGTTCAGACATGGCCATATGCAAATCAGTCTGACCCTGTGCCTCATGAGAACAGTCCAGCCCGAACTGCCAAGCCATGCCTTCCCTGGACCGGAAACAAGCCTCCGAGGACCGGTTTCTGGCATTCCAGCCGTCTTCAGTCCGGCTTGCTTGAATCCAGTGGTGTGGAGTGCATGGGACTCACGTTTTTACAACTAATAAGGCCAGTAAACCATCAAACCAAACATTGACCAAAGGGGATAAAACAACTTGTGACAGTGTATCCATACAGAGCCAGAAAGGCGAACATATTCGTAGCAATGCAGTGAGGCAGAGAAAAGACCTACCTCTAAAGCCTGATTCGGTTGATAGTACTGAAATCAGTCCTCCTCATATTAATTTGCCTCCAGCCTGTTTGCCCTATGTAGCTGGTCTGGCGGGAGTTCCACGGCTAATGCCGGGTAAATCCGAATCATACACTGAACTCAAAAATAAAACTACGGGGCATTTTATCAAGGGGGTTTATCTCCACTTTTTTGGCTTTAAAAGCCAAGAAAGCGGAGATAAAATTATCTCCCTATTTCCTAGCTGCCGCTAACACCAGTTAGCGACAGCTAGTAGGAGATAGCGACCATCTTGGGCCCCACTTTGCATGTCAGTGATATTTATCACTAATGAGATGCAAAGTGGGCGTGCCAAGATGTTAGAGACTGAAAACAGTCGCTAACATCGCTATCTCCTATTACCAACTTTTGGAGATATTCGCGCTAAGCGGGAATATCTCCAAAAGCTAACACCTGCCCTGAGCAGTTCTTAGCCATGTTATCCAATGGGAGGTGGATAACATGGCTAAGAGCATTAGCTCGCTAATGCATGAATATCGCTGACTTTTCAGCGATATTCATGCTTTGCGGCGATTTTTACAGCATTTGCATTAAACCTGGGTAATACCAAGGTTTATTTGCGGTAAAAATTTGCTGCAGCGCTGCGGTAAATTTTTGTCTCTAACCAAGCAATAGCGATAATTATCGCTATTGCTTGGTAATATGCCCCTACATTCTGGATAAACACCAATAGGCCTCTCCCGAGGCAACTTGATGGCCAGGTCCTCTTTGCTAGACGAGTTAGCTGGGTGGGAAGCAGGACTAAGGACATTCCAGGCGACTGCATCCTAGTTAACTTTAGGGACGCGCGAGTTGCAAGGTCCATTTGCAACCAACAGAACGTGCATGATGGTACTGGAATTAGCACACATGATTTGGGATACTGTCACTCACGGCCATCATGTTGGCATCAAGGACAGAGCAATGGAAATCAATCTTGGGGAGGGTTCGCTGTTGATTCCCATGTTTATCATAACTCTGTTTTTCGCAGAGGTCCTGACTATCATGGAACTAATATTGGCTATTGACACAGCGATTATCCGCTTACTAATATCTTGCTTGCCCCTGATGACAATAAAAGGCCTCATGGGTGCAGGGGTCTCCAACTACACCCCTCGGGATCTCTCTCTCCCCCCCTAATCTAACCCCCCCGGAAGTAATACACTCGGGGGAAAGGCATGGGTTAGTATTGTAAATTGAGGAGGTCAACTGTTGGAGTATCGATGTGGAGGATTCAGTTAATAATCCCAAGTCTAGGTTTGGTTCGTACAATGGCCAGGATACACACGTTGTCCCTATAGTCACCTACATGACCTCAGCAGCTCTACCTATTGATCAGAGCAATGCTTCTTTGCTGCATGTTTTTTTGCCATCGTGCTTGCCAACTGAGGCTGCAGGGGAGCAATCAATCCTATCCAGTGTACAACTAAATTGTTCTCAGGATCAAGTAGTGGTGGATAGACTGATGATGTAGATTATTAGTTGGAACATAGCAGGTATTGCCAGAAAGTTAGATCTCCCAGATTGGAATATGAATGAATGAATACACTTTTATAGAGCGCATGGCTACCCTTAGGCATCCCCGCGCTATAAGACCAGTGGAGTACCCATAGACACTCAATGGAATAAATGTGTATTCAGTTGCTTCCTAAAGGCGAGATGGTCTCTTTCAAGCCTGATGTTGTCTGGTAGGTTGTTCCAGCACTTAGCTGCCAGGAAGGAGAGCTGGCGGCCTCCCATTCGGGCTCGCTTCACCCTTAGTATTACCAGCAGATTTCACTGATTGGATCTTAAAGATCTGCAGGGTGTATGACGACAAAACAGGGGATGTAGGATAGTCGGACCACCATTCCAGATGGACTTATGTGCCATGCACATGACCTTAAACGTCACTCTCTCATGAATCGGCAGCCAATGGAGAAGCCGTAATACGGCTTTAGCCGAGCTGCGTTTAGGTATGTTCATCAGCAGCCGAGCTGCACAATTCTGCACTGACTGCAGAATACCCTGGTGGAGTCATATCAGATCTGTATTTTCCAGGAGACCTGGAGCCTGGAACCTAACCATAGAGTTGGCTACACTACATATTTTTTACCTGCAGTACTACCAACATCTGGGAGGGGTCGACCTTCAGGTGGGCTTCTTATTTGGGTGAACATTTCCCTAGGTTGTAGTATTACACAAAAGCAATGCAATTCGCCAGACATTCTCAGGATCTCATTAAGAGGCCCAAGTAGGGGGAGAACTCTCAACATATTTAATATATACGCCAGGGGCACTAAAGGTGGTTCCATATCCCCTACAGTAGCATTGTTAGAAGAAGCACTCAGAGATTGCCGTGATGGCACACAAATACTGATCGAGGGGGACTTTAATAGTACATTTGAGCCCCTTGCGACAGAGGACATCCTAGACCTCACTGAGGATGATACAAGGAGGGGTATACCTACGTTAGCAATTCAACCAATACAAAGATGGTCACAAAGGGTGATCCAGCTGAATGCTCTGACTATGAAGTTTGGTCTAAAAGCAACAAATGGCAGAACTGCTTCAGACCCTTCAGGTGCTCATACATATAACAGGGCCAACCATACGTCAAGGATTGACTATATTCTCCTTGACATAACGCTTTGGCAATCTGTCCAGGATATGATAATAATACCCACTGTAGACAGTGACCACAATTTGCTTTCCTTAAGTTTAAAACATTTGTGGCCAAGCCAAAATGGCCCAGTTGTTCCAAGGAAGGTAAAGTCCACTTCAACATTTTTTCCATTTAACTGTGGAAGGCGCCTTAAGTGGTGCAAAGTTGCCCTGGATGAGGAGAAAGTTCAGACCATAGGAACATTATTGGTAGCCTCACAAAGCGAGCTAGATATGACCCTCTTAGAACACTCTTACCCTTCTAGAGCAACGGCAGTATTTCAGGATACCACCAAGTCGGTAGGAAATCTATTCCTGATACAAACACGAGGGGGCAGGGAAAAAGGTCATCAGAGGCTTAAGGGCAAGCAGGGGTGGCATACACCCAAATGCAGGCAAAAGAAGTCTTCTTTAATCAAAGCAGTTAAGGTGAAGTCACAATCTCTGATCCAGCATGCTAGGAAAGAGTATAAACTGGTAACAGCAAATGCTAAAAAAGAGTGGGAGGACCTGTACTGGCAAACACTAAAAGAGGCAAGTGCTGGGAGGGATGCGGGTCGCTTTTGGAGCACCAGAAGAGCTAGGAATAGGCCTAATAGTGACCTTATTACATGTAATATTACTGGCCAGACATGGTTCGACCACTTTTCTAAATTGTATACCTGCCAGCAAGGAGCTACTAGCGATCCTGCTCCATGAAGTCCCCATATACCCTCAGGAGAAAACACCTTTTTCCCGTTCACAATCAAGGAAGTTGAATATGCGATTAGTTGTATTGTGCCCCAAAAGGCAGCAGGCCCGGATGGCATCCCTGGGTATCTGCTTCGTTTCGATCTGTCGAAATGGGGGAAGCTTATTCATACTCTACTTATCGCTATCGACAAAGGTGCCACCATCCCCGAATCGTGGATTGGGGCTGAGGTCGTCCCTATTTTTAAAAAGGGGCATAGGGATGACCCTTCCAATTACCGCCCAATAGGCCTAATAGATTCCACCCAGAAGGTTGTCGGAAAGGTGGTACTTGAGAGAATCCTACAATGGGCTAAAGAAAATGAGATTCTCTCTGACTATCAAGCGGGTTTCACGGCTGGCACCGGGACAATAGAGCAGGCCTTTAGATTATTGTTAATTTATTGGAAAGTGGTCGTCATAGGCAAAGGCAGTCTTTTTCTCGCGTTTATTGATCTAAAGACTGCCTTTGACCTTGTGCCTAGAGAACGCGTTTGGGGAGTGTTGTCCGATATGGGGATCCCTTCCAGATGCCCCATCCCTGGCGGGGTGAGTGAATTCCCACCCTCTTATTCGCCGATGATAGGCTTTTAATATCTAAGACCCCAGCGGGCCTCCAAAGCCTCTTAGATAATTTTCAGGCTTTCTGTATCCAATGAGGCCTAGTAATAAATACAGATAAGACAAAGTATTTGGTGTTGAACCCCCGGAAAAAACTTTGGCGACCCCCGGTATTAAATCATGTATCCCTGGAAAGGGTCACTGTATTTGATTACTTAGGTATTCGTATTTCAGATACCATGCAGTGGACCCCACATCTTTACAAAATGTTGTTAAGCCAGAAGAGGGTTACGGGGGCGCTCCTTAAGGAACAGCCCTCATCTTCTATCAGACCGATTGCTCCCGTCATTGACATTTATAAAGCGAAGGGAGTCAGTTCTGCCCTTTACGAGGCAGAGTTGTGGGGCACTTCCAATATAGATCAATTGACGAGGTCCGAAAATAAATATTTAAGGGACCTCATGTCACTCCTGCAGAGCACCCCAATGATACCCCTGTTGCTTGACCTAGGATGTCATTCTATCAATGATCTGGCAAACGTCTGGCCGTTGCTCCAATGGGACCGGCTGTGGCGAGCACCATAACATGCTAAGTATGCGAAGGGGTTAGCAGAAGTAATGTCAATGGCGGGATGGTATAAAATAAAGTGGCTAAAAGATGTTAAATCTCTACTTGGCTAACTAGGCCTTAATGAAGCCTGGGATAGCAGGTCTTCCCCTCCGAAGACAACTCTAAAGACCTTTATTGGAATTGGGCCACCTCCAGAACTAACACTGATTCAACTCTTGGCAGATTAACGGAAGATTTCCTAAGGTATAAGGATGTGTCATTTCAGGAACCCTACCTAGATATTGTTTGGAAATCTGCTGATAGGGCTTTGTACTTTAGATTCTGGGTTGGGGCTCTTCCAGTGCTCGCCTTAACTGCTCGCTGGAAACCTCCATCCCAAACAACACCTTTTTGCCCCATCTGCCAAACCAGAACGGAATCTGTAGCCCATATTTTGTTTGCCTGCCCGGCATATGTGCAGCCGAGGAAAAGGTGGCTTAAACCTATAAGTCGGTTGTTGGGCACTAGGCACTCTAATGAGGCTCTTCATATTTTAACCCTTTCGATGCTGATGACAAGCTCAGCTCGTCATCAGCTACGGCGCTCGTATGCTGATGACGAGCTGAGCTCGTCATGTAACGCGGGTTTTTGAAAAACCCAGCACACAGCGGGAAAACCGCTAGTGCGCAAGGGGTTAATGTCAGACACACGGTGATTGTACGTCTGTGGTCTTTCAACGTTTTTATCATGGGCATCGTCCATTAGAGCAAAAAGGCTTATACAAAGTGTTTAATCTGTATTTTAAAGAACATGGTTGAATTGTGATTTTTAATCTATAATTGTGGTCTTATTTTTTTTGTTCTTAAATCTAAAATTTGGTGTAAATGGACTATCAAATTTCCTTCTTATGTGTAAATGTGTTTTATAAAATGTAATGCTTATATGATATGTTTTTATCGAAATAAAGCCTTATACTATACTACATCAAGTCAACCTGGGAATTACCATATACACACAGATGTTGTAGGGTGGGGAAAGCAGTATTTCTTAGTGTTACAAATTGCCAAAGCGCACTAAGCGATACACTTTTTTGTCAGGGTATTAATTTACATGGAGACTGTGACGTTTCTTTGACCAATTTATCCTGCCACCTGCAAGGTTCTCCAGCTGCAGAGATAGGACCAATTTTTAGGCAGGTTTCTAACGGAAGATATATTATGTTGAATGATCACAGCTGCTGTGGCATGTTGCCAGGAATAGCCTATCTCTTAACTGTGTCAGTCAGGGTCACAGTCGGGGAGTTGCCGCTGAACATCTCTTCTACACGAATTGATACTTTAAGCAGAATAAAAGCCATTCTTTTACAAAAAACTGTGTCACTGACCTCGTCTAAAGAGACATATGAACTACAAGTTGCAAGGTCCTCTGCATAGATACATGACCTTTTATCAATAAACTGCTCTGTACATTTCGTAGAAATGTTAGGTCGTATCTTAAACATGTCTGATACCAGTGGTAATATACATGAATTTAAGACAGTTTTTTGGGACTGTTAGAACCTTTTGAAGCAGTCCTCGGCATATTTCCAAACTTTGTGCACTCTATGTTCGGCGGCCTGCCTCTCATTTTGGGACTTGTAGCAGGAATACTATTCTTGTTCTTTCTGCTCCGATATGACAAGTCCAGTCCCCAGTGACACCCAGATTACCATAGAGAACACTCTCCTAGCAAAGAAGTGTCGTGAGCGCATGATACAGATTCTGGGCTTGGCTCGTTTAAGAGATTTGAATACCACGTGGTTTCTATAATTCCGACCAATCTGGCAAGATTGCATCTTACCTGTTCTACGATGCCTGCTATGTGGAGAAGAATGCGTGTTGGACATCTGTCTAACGCTCCCATCAGTCCTGCCAACGGATGTCGATACTTTGCTTTGTTCTGTAACGGCCCATGCATTGTGTTGTCCCCAGCGGCTGCCAATCCTGATGACTCCATTCATTGTGGTCTAACAGACGCAATCTGCTGACGGTGAGATACGTCGATCACCATCTCCATTGAACATTGCTAATGCAGCTAACAGTGACGGCGATGGTTCACATTTTTGTGCAATCGGTCTACTTAACGAAGTGATCCAACTTTCACCTACTTTGGTAGACAAATTCTTTACCAGCTTAGAAGATTTGATGTTTTCTCCAAACAATGAGACTGACTTTTGAAATTAGCACACAGCGTTCTATGGGACTCTGTATTCGACCTTCACTTTTCAAAACAAAAAGTTCTAACTTTAGAACTCTATTTTTCTACGATTTGACTTTCATCCAAATTTGAACTCTTTTTTGGCACAAAGTAATCTGCTTAAAGTAGAACTATTCACAGAGAACAAGAATTTTTTGAATACTTCCAAGGAACAATATTTTGACCTTGTCCAGAACCAAAACAATTAATATATTCTGTGATGGAATGGTCTCGACTTTTTCTTCTGTATTTAAGAGCCATTTCATAAATGTACTTTCATGATTCATTCAAATAGCATTTCCAATGTCATAGTATATGCTTTGAATGAAAACATTGCTTTTAAAATGCGTAGAGCACAAATGCTCATTTTTGTGTACAACCATTTCAAATGCATTTTATGTATTTTGGGAGGGATTTCACAGATCATGCTTTAGATTTGTTTTAAATGCTTAGAATTTAGTAATGTCGAACATAATAAAGTGGAGTGGGTGTAGTATGGCGTTTTAGGATCCGAGCGAAATTTCCCGATTCATGCCCTTATATAGGTAAAATTCACATTTCCCTAATATAGGCTTAGAAATCATACCCATATTTAGGCATAGTCCATGCAGTCTAAATACAGGCATGGCTACTTCCACCCGTACCAGAAAGCCACAACGATTTCTTGGAAAATCTTCTTAAGCAGACAGGGACATCCCCTTGCTTGAATATTGATTTGTTCAAGAACTCATGGAGTTTTCAAAGAACTACCATTCCCTTGGGGTTCTTTAATGACGTTATTATGCCCGACTTCACGTCAAACTAAATGCCAATTTGATTTCATGAGGAGCACTCTCCTAGATTAGAATGCAGAACCACAGATTCTGTGAACCTTCCACCATATTTGGAGGTCTAATTGAATCAAGAACGAGCTATAAATCGAAATATATCACTGCAGAACCTTCTTCCCTGGAAACGGTGGTGTTGGTATATTTACAATTGGAGATATATCCGAATAGACCTGAAGAAGACAGAGATGCGGAGGCATTAATATTGATGAAACACGTGTTGGCTTTGGATGATTTGAAGATGTGTGATTGATAAGATGATTTTATCAGACTCGAAGAATAAAATCATCATAAAAGAATATTGATTGGACTTCTTTATACTCTATGCGGAGTTGTGCTTAGGAAATTGTCTTTTATTTTCACGTCGAACTAGGTACCTTCAAGATATAAATATGCCTTCACTTGCTCTAGCAAAGACACAGTGGCCCGGAGCAGCTCGACTATCTCCTTGCCCAACGCAGCTTGCTTTAGCAAGTACCGAAGGAAACCGACCCTCCAGCTGGCGCACTGATCGATAAGCTGTCCTTTCTCTCGTTGAGAATCCCGCTCCAGTGTTTCCAAGCTCCCCTCGCGGGGTGTTGGGAAATCGAGTCCCAAGACAGAGATACCAGACCTCCTTCATTCTAAACTAAGGTATGGAGCTGATTACACCCTAAAGAGAAATCTTGGATAGATTCTGGGCAAATAAACTAAACCTATGCTACACCACACTTACTTCTTCCCTCGTACTAGACTTAGGTTAGGTACATTGGGGTAGGCGTATTTTAGAAGCACCAGTTGAGTACTTTTAGCCTTTGTTATTTATGTATGTATTTATCTATGGTTTAGAAACCATACAATGCTTTTACAGTATTATTTTATAATACTCTTCACTCTGTATGCATTATACTTTGCAGCCTGCATTATGATTGTAGCAGTTCACTTTACTTGCATGTGAAAGAAGACTGTTCAATAAATCATTTTATTGAAAACACCCGTCTCTTCATTTCTCTGCACCTCTGAGTAAACGAAGCATGCATGATTGACTGAGTAAAATATCTATCTGTTGTTTCCACAACTCTGAAGATACGTTTATTCTTGGGGAAACAACATTGTCATGGTTATTGTCAGAAACAAATCCCTTCTTGTTTATTCGAAAAGGTTTCTAGTGACCTTTGAGCTAGCTGGCACTCACAATTAAGTCTAATATATTCGATAGAGACCTAGTCGACATAAGTTCTACGTCAAATCTATAGGATATGTTATTCCAATGTGCAGAGCCTATTGGGAAGATAGGAACTACACTACACTACTTGGAGAAAGGTACCTACCTCTGCCAGCTAGAGACCCCCAATTTTAACAGCAGCCAATTAAAACTTCTCACACACATACAATGCCCTTCACAACACAAGACCAGAATTCCTGAACAGCTGCATACACTTTCACCAATGCACCAGACACCTGCACTCTGATTCACTCTCTATCCCACACATTCCATGCAGCCGCAAAAGCAAAACAGGAGATCTCTTATTCTCCTACATATCACCCAGGATATGGAACAACCTCCCTCAACACAATTAAGCATCATACTCACTTCTTGAGTTCATCAAGAAGCTGAAGACCTGACTCTTCATTCAGGTACCTTGATGACTACAAACTTACACACCAGGCCACACACCTGGATACATGCCCAAGTGATTAGTGCTCTATACAAATCAATATACCAAAGCATAACAGAGGGGTGAAAATATAAATAGCAACTATTTCGATTCACATAAATATTGAAAAATAAATATTGTTCACAAAAATATTACTTTCCTATACTTGACCAATAAAAACATGAATATTGATAGCAAAATCTGGCTGTCAAAAATATCTATTTTTAATTTATATCAATATAAAAATATTGGAAATAAAAATATAGCTATTTAAATAAACATATACATTCTCAAAAATATCTCAACAGACAATATTGACTACAATAATATATAAACACATTTCATTACTAAACATTAAAATAACTGCATTTTACATTAACCAAAAAATACACATAAACAATATGTTCTACCACCATAATGTAATAAGATCATATCACTAAAATAAGATTAAACCACCCCTAAAATAAATATACATTTCTATATATCAAAATAATATAAAACACTTTACAAGTACTAGCACATAAAGAATAAACAACAATATTTGTAATTATGTACATAAATTAAACTTCCAAAATAACACAATATATAGAAATATATATTCAACATTATAAAATAATCACTAATTAGTGATCACCTTAAAAGGCAGTAACTGAAAAAAAATCAAATTTAACAAATACTAACCATTAATAACAAACCATAAAGCAAAGTAAAACATACAATTATAATATCAAATCAAATCAAAAAGTCTTTATTTCGATATTTTTTCAATCATAAAAGACAATACATTTAACTTTCCAAGAATTTAACAGGTTAAAACAAAAGAGAAAAAGAACTCCTTTATAGCTAATAGGATCCACAATTCATCCCTTCGTCACTCCTTTAGCAGTTATTTAAGAATTTTTATTGGCCAGGTAACACGCATAAAATCCATACATTACAATCAATGAATAGGTTGTGTTAAAAGAGACATCAATGATTATAAAAACTTTCAAAATAAAAAGAAGAATTCATCACCAGAAACTTTATTCCCTCCATACATTTGCAGTTCCAAATATTGTTTGGTCAAAAATACTGTAGGCTCATTTTACGGGCCTGAATTATCCACATCCAGTGAAGAAATTTTGCTGTTGCTATAACTACAGCTTGTGAGTTGTCAGAGCGTAGTATCCTGACTGCCTCACTAGCCGTTTTGAGACCTAACTGGAGACAAATTGGTTTTAACCTGGATCTCCTAGGAACCATATACTCAGGACAGGCAAAGAGGACATGCCAAATACCTTCCCGCTGTCCAGGACAAAAGGGACAGGCCAATCCCTGGCCCCCTCGCCATTTGGCGGTAAGAGCATTTAAGGGTAGTGTCCCCACCCTAAACTGATGGTATTTCTTCCTGTCTCCTGGGATGGTAATCCAGTCCCAATAAGCCTCAAAGGCCGGAGAATGCTTGAGTTCAAGAAAGTCCGCCGTGAAAGATGGTTCAATGCAACAGCAAAATCTCTTTGTCTCGAGCATACTCCAGTACAGGTCTCGAAAAGTTTTTCTTGGTGGGAAGAGATTACCTACTGGGTCGTTCCACAATGTAGATAACCCCATAGCCTTGTAGATAGCCTTAACCTCCCTCAACCATACTATTTTATGGGCCTTATCAAGGTCTCTTACCTCGGCGAAGGCCCGTGCATACTGGCAGAGTTCTGGAGTAACCCATAATCTCCTCCAGTAGGCAACCGATCTGTATCTGGCCATGTCCTTGAGGCTTTGAGACCCTAGGTCATAGTGGAGAGGGATTAGTGGGGTGGAGGCAGGTAATCCTGTGATGTTGCAAAAAAATTGTTTTTCGCCCCGTCAGTTTTTTCAAGTTACTAAATCCCCACAGTTCCGCCCCATATAGAACTGAAGCTCCTACTTTGGCATCATAAATCTTTAGGACCTGAGTAATTGGCCTAGTATGGGATAAATAAAATTCCTTAGTGAGAGCTCCTATCAATTGTGCATGTTTGGTGAGAAGCTGGTTGGTATGCTGTTTCCAATCTAATTTAGATGATAGGGTTATGCCTAGGTAATTAAATACTTGGGTCTGTTCCAGTTGGACCCCATCCATAAGCATCTTCCCTCTGACGATTTTATTTTTGTGCAGGATCATGAACTTTGTCTTTGATGTATTAACGACGAGACCATATACTTTTCCTCTATCCAGCCCTGAATACGCTGCAGTAAGAGTCTTGCCATAACCTTTTGTATACAGGCAATCAAGCTGATTGGCCTATAATTCCCGGGGTCCGTACACTCCCCCTTTTTAAAAATGGGAATAATCTCGGCTCCCTTCCAGGACTCCGGTATTGGTGAGCCCATTGCAATACCGTTAGCTATCAAATGGATATAGGAAGCCCAAAGGTCCTTGTCATGCATAAAAAGATCGGCTGGGATGGAGTCCATGCCTGGTGCCCTAGCTTTAGGGATGTTATCCAAAATTTTTATAATATCAGCTTTAGTAAAGGATAGGTGGTTTGAGCCCTCTACTGCTTTTAAAAGAGCCTCGCTCTCTACTCCTGCTGCATCTACAGCGGCAAACTGGGACGCAAAGTAAGTGACCCAAGCATTTGGTGAAACATAGTTGGTTGGGTCGCCCCTTACAATCCCCCTACCTCATTTGACCATATCCCAAAAGGAGCACATAGATCTTTACTAGCACTTAGCAGCTCCTTCCAATATTCGTTGTCCCAGTCACTTTTTGCCTTAAGTTGTGTTTTTTTATACATGACTCGGGCAGTCTTAATCGTAGCTATCTCTTTGGTCTTTACTGCATCTGATAGGGCCCTATATGCAACCCTACAGGATTTTCCATACCATTGGTCCTCCTTCCTAACTGGCCTACTCTGTTTTTTAGGCACCTTTTTAGTAAAAAGGATCTTAATTGAGTGAAGAGAGTATCATGGATCCTACAGGTATTTAACACTATTGCCTCAACAGTGGTATTGTTCCTTAGGTCTTTTATGGGCTGAACTGTTATATCCCTCATGGCAGCTAGACCCTCTTCATTCGTAGCACAGTTTGCCCATCTAATCCGTCTAAGGTTATTTGAGAGGGCTAGTTCCACGCAGTCCCCAGAGCCCTCACATTTTGGTAGATCAAATAACCTGAATGTAAAGACTAATGGGTTGTGATCACTCTCCACCCGTTCTTCTATCCGCATATCATCCATAGTAGACCAATTCTCCTTATTCGTCAGGATGTAATCGATACGACTATGTGATATACCATTATTAAAAGTGGGGGCGCCCTGCTTATCAGAACCCATTCTTCCATTTGTGGCACGTAAACCATGCTCCACGCTGAGGACTTTGAGTTGTAAAGCTGCCTCTGACCATTTCTTGATCGGTGGTATTGTTAGCTGAGGGATCTTCCATATATAATCCTCTTCCACTGTGAGGTCCATATCATGGTTGTCTAGCGGTTCGATGCAGCAGTTAAAATCTCCTGACACAATAATATTACTACTTATTGAGTAATATTGCTCAAGGAGACTATCTAACTGATCAACAGCTTCAGTAGGTTTACCACCAGAGAGACCTCTTGAGTAGATATTGAAAATAAAAAGATCCTTACGGTCTGTACATTTAAGTTTAACTAGCAGGATATCTGGGCTGTTTGTAGCCAACTGAGTGACAGCATATCTGCTATCCTGCTTTACCCATGTCAACAAACCACCCTTTGATCTTCCCCTTAGACCACGGGTCTTCAAACTGTGGGGCGCAACCCCCAGGGGGGCCGTGGAGTGATGCCAAGGGGGTCGCGCCTTCACAGTCACACTTTTGCAGAGGCCCAAGGGCTTCAGCCCCCCCTCCTCCCTCGTGTGTCTCTCAGCCCGGCTGCTGCTGCAGTGAAACTCGAGCTGCTGGGGGCTCGGCTGGGCAGTGTCTGGAGTCATCTCCTGCGGGCTGAGTTTTTCACAGGTCTTTAAAGACCATTTGCATATTTACATGTCTTTGTTACAGAGGCTTAGTTTTTTTCCTGGTTCCAATATCCCCTGGGCCCCCACTCTGCCTGTTCCTTACATTTGTATTTTACAATTACTGTTGTACTGTGAGAATGCATTTAATGAAAAGGAATATAAAGTACGATTGCCAAAAGAAAAATGCCTGCCTGTTTTGTTTAAAGAGCCTGGAAAGACCTCCTCTTGACACTAAATAGACTTTTAAACGCAAAAGTATGTATGCATTCCTTATGTGACTTTTCTGTCCTTTTTCTCTTCATCAGTCATGGATCATTGAGGCAGACCTAGAACACAATAAAAAGTGCTTTCTATTTATATTTGCTGTTCGAAGTATGCACAGATAAATGCTGAAAATACAGCTTTAGGTGACTGCTTATTTTTGTACCAACAGTGCCATCAAAATAATATGCTGGCAACCCTAACCATAGGACTGTAAGTTTGTTGCAGGATAAGCACATTATTTATTTCCTCCACCCTCGATCCCCGATTAATGCCGCAATAGTTTAACTTAGATCTTAAACCCTACGCCGTCGTTATTAACTTGATGAGTTACTTCAAGTGTTTGGAATGCGCCCTGAATTCAGTCGGCTCGCTCCTCATTCTCACCCTTCACTTTCACGCTCACCCTGCACTCACACTGATCACCATGCACTTGCACCATTCACCCACTCACCCTGCACTCACAGTGATCAATCTGCACTCACAATGCACTTGCGCTGTTCACCCTATACTTTTCCCTGCAGTCACACGAGTACACTACTCATCCTGCACTTATGTGACACTTCACTCGCCTGCCCTTTCACTGCTCAATATGCAACTTACTCAAACAAGCCCATCAGTAATCATACATTCATTCGTCCCATTCTGAACTTGCATTCGCACCCAAATTCATAAATTCATACGCCACCTCACTCACCCTGCACACTCCTCTTACCCTATTCTTGCACTGTTGCATCGCTCACTGTGCACTCACAAGGGCACTCTTGTCACCCACACAGTGTGCAGAGGGTTAATCTGCCTGCTACAAATAACATGTACTATGCAGATCACAGAACCGAGTGCGAGTAAACTATGAGTAGCACTATAACAAAATGAAACGTTTGTCAGAAAGGTGCTATAGAGAGATGAGGTGCATTGTTGGTGAGTGGCAGTGAAGGAATTCATGGAGAAGGAGGAAACGGGGTGGGGCACCAAAAAAGACTGTTGCACCGTGTGCGACCAGTGTTAGGACCAGCCCTGGCTAAGAGTATTAGTCCTCTCCGAATTTCTGGTCTAGTGACTCCCCTGCTTCTGGCTATATTATTATTTACATTTGTAGTGCGCTACTGTTACCAAATGATGTCCTGGGGCTAATAACCATCTGCTGCCTCTAGGCAAATGAGAAACACACAGAAGGAGAACCAGACAAATGGGGTAACCTACAGAGCATAGAGAAAGGTTTTTATATCTTCCTAAAGGATAATAGATTCTTGGTGGAGCGAAGCAAAGGAGGGTGTAAGTTGCATAACTGCGCGGCCTGCACCAAAACAGCGAGACAGACAACTCATGCCTTTTTGAATTAGGGAACAATAAGCAGAGTGGCAAAGGCTGACAGGAGCATACGGGTCTGACCCGTATGCTTGGTGAGGAGAGATGAGAGGATGAGAGAGGACAGCAAGGGAGTGAGAGAAATCGATTGAGGAGGTCAGGGATGAGGAGAAATGTGAATTGCCGAAGAGAAGTGTGGACACACAAGAAGTGAGTGTGAGCCAAAGGTGAGGGCTTCTGCTAGAACAAAGGGGAGATGTGAAGGTTAAATGGGGGGACTGGAGAGGTGTAAGATACAAATAGACAAAAATTTGAATGGAGAGACGAGGTGAATGAGAAGTGCTGAGGGGCACGGGAGGTGACGGGACCAGAGAGGCCATGAGATAAATGCGAGAGACTGTTAGAGATGAGGGGGCAGTGAAAAGAGAGAATGGCAAAAGGTGAAGTGAGAGGTTGAATGGGGAGAGTTCAGAAGTTGTAAAAAGGGGTGAAAGAAAATGGCCTGCAAAGTGAGAGAGGGATCCGGGGTTAGGAGAGGAGAGAGGGATGGAAGGGAGGGGGTGAGAGGAAAACTGCATGGGTAAACTGCTCAACTCTGCACAAAACTGCTAGGTTTTTAAGGGACCCCGGCTTCTCCTGGCCAGGGCCAGGTGAGCTTCTAATGTGGCAGCACATATTCCTGCGGAGTGGAAGGCCCTTCTCAAAGGTTGACTAGAAATCTTTCAGATGTTAATTGCTGTATTTTGGCTATGAACGGGTACTGATGGGGTGAAATCTTTCCTCAGTGTTACTGTGTGTAAAAAATGTCAAAATAATGAAGCAATGCTATCCCAAAATGCACAGCATCACATAACATCACTTACATTTTCTTCCCAAAGAATTTTAGTCAAGCCTGTCGCGTAATTTGGTCCTCACCTGCCTCATATTTCTAGTAGCCCTGCCTAAAGGTTTAGAAATTTTTGTCAGGAGGGGGTCCCAACGCCTCAAAATGTTGACAGGGGGGTCTCGGCATCCAAATGTTTGAAGACCTCTGCCTTAGACTAAGGATGGCAGGGGTATAAAAATTTAAATATCCTTGTTTGTATTCCTGAGTTACCTGCCATGTTTCCTGCAGGAGGATTATATCCTTATTGTCTAAAAAAGCATGCCGGTCCAGAGATGTTACCTTACTCCTTAACCCAGCCACATTCCATGACACCAGAGTTGATAGAGCAGGATGTGGGTCAACGCTACCCCTGTCTTGGTTAAGTGATAGCTCACCAACTAGACTGGTAGCCAATACCTCCTGATTCGAATCGATATTACTTCGAACTTTATTTAATATCATGCAGTCATTTAACTGATTTGAGCCCTCAGTCCCTTCAAAAACCTCTAAGATGTTACATGTGCCCTCTATGTTAGACCGGGGCAAATGACTTCCACTTGTGTGGGTGGGACTGTGAGCTAAAATATCGTCCGTTGCACAGACCTGAGGTAGTTTAATACATACATTGCTACGATCCCCCTGGAGTCAGTCGCAGTCATTTAGCCCTGACAGAATACCATATCTATTTCCTGAACTAATCCCCCATTCGTTAGATTGAGCACCTCCTCCCCACCTATTCATCCAGTTATCCCACCTTGGCCCTGGAGTTGTGGGGTACGTTACATTTTGTCGCTCACCGTAAAAAAATATTATGGTGAGAGGGACAATAGTGCCACTCCTACGTTGGGGCGGAAGTATATTTGACAGAACATTGGGGAGTACAGCTGAATGGGAAAAGTTCACCACCAAACAATCCCCTTTAAACTTTTTCAGTCTGCTCCCTATCCAGGCAGTTCTTCTAACCGACGTGATCTCCCCTGCTAGCTGCTGTTTCCCTCCATGGGCCATCAGCATATTGCCTGACAGCCAATGCAGTGCCTTACTGGAGAGGGATGTTGGGGATTCTGGTTGCCCAGGTGCCAGCGGTGGGACATTAGCCAATACCAATACCAGAGGTGAAGCTTCTACCATGAATTGGGGAGAATCTGTTTCATGGCAGATAGATAGTTGGGCAGTGGATGTTGGCAAAGGATCTTCTCTTACAGTTGTGTGAATACCTGCGTTTGCTGGCACTTGACCGGGTGGAATAGTTGCTGTCATATTCTTCTCTGCCTCTACCACAGTCGGACCATTCTCCCCAGATGTACCTGTTAAGTCCGAAACCAGGGTCACTATATTACCAACCTCCCCATTTAACTTATTCTGGATCCCACCAAGTTTTTTCACCTCTGCAGTGAGCTTATCAATTTTGGCCACGATTGGTTTAATAATGGCTTTGATTTTACACTCAATCATGTCTGCTATCCTAATAAATAGCTCATCATCCATACTGCGCTTGGCACTAGCCTCCCCAGCGTCCATATTCTTATCCTTAGTTTTCCGGGGTGGTGATGCCCTTTTCTTCCTTAACCCTGAGCGTAACCCACCAAGCTTGGGTAAAGTTTTTTTGCCTTTTCTGTCTGTCCTAGTTTCCTGTTCTACAGAGGAAAGATCGTCTTCTAAGACCTGAACATGCATCTCCGGATCAAAATCATCATCACTTTCCAAAGTAACCTCTGGATCAATTTCTAAGTCGACCTTTGGTAGTGTGCTTTGATCATAGATGCCACTGGCATGGAGATCGGTCTCAGGGGCATCGCTAGCAGCAGCCTGTAGAGATATATCGGCCAGAGTGAGTAGCTGGGATGGACTTATAGGGGGAGTACTGGTGATTGGCTTAGTCCTAATGACTGACGCTTTTCGCTGTTTATTTTAGATACTACTTGGACCATATAATTATCCATGGTATTTGACATAATTAGAGCAGGTTTTTTAGGCATATTATACAGTTAGTACCCACAGGACAATAGGAGATATTATGCCGGTAGACAAACAGTACTTAAATAGAAAGAGAGAGGGGCGAGCAAAACGACGGGCCTCTTATTTAAAATAGTAGGAGTAAATGAAATAGTCTTACAGAATGAGGATGCTTCAAGCGTGAAAAATAGCAGAGTGGTCGGCCCAGTTCAGTCACGGCCAGTCTCGGACTGTCTAAGACTGTCCGCCCTTTGTCCGGGCTTCGTCCCGTGCCTCGTCCCACTCGCGTCCCGCTCTGCAGAGAGCCTGGACTTCTCTTGTAGCCCTCGGCAGGCAGGGGGTGTGGCCGCTGTGGGAAGAGGCTACAGCTGTTGGTAATGCCTCGCAGTCCCGTAGCACTACAGCTTCAATCAGCGGCACTCCGACAAATCGAGTGCGTCTCCTGTCATGTCCTTTCACAGCCCCACCAGCACTGTACAAACTGGATTCCTGGTCCTCGGTGAGTCCCCGCAGCAAAGTCTTTTGGGAGTCGGCTAGTGAGTGGCCAATTATCATATCAATTAAACTGACAATATAAAAGGCACACGCAATAGGACTACTTACTACACCAAAACCCACAAAAGATGCAAAATGACAATGCCTTGCTGAATTTGCCAAAGACAGGCTGGATAGAGAAGTGGAAGAATGCATATGACTACCTTCTAAAGTAAGCAACACATTTATTTAAACTAACATATAAATGAATGAATTAAAACATATCAAAAATAACAAATAACCACAAAACACTCTATTTCTTTTATGTCTTAAACTGTAGACAATACAGAGAAATTTCTGCACTATTGAGAAACTACCAATCTACCAAACACTACACAAATTACATTACAGGAAAAGGGCACATAAAAACTAAGTAAATAAAAAATATCTCAATAGACCACCTCACCCTAAAATGCTCAAAGGAAGACTAAACACCACCAGCCCCCACTAGCTACCAACAAACACAAGTTTAATTAAAACAAACACAACTTTTTTTCATCAACAGAGAAGGAACCACCTGATCCTCATTACAATACCACCAATGAAAAAACAGAAAATAAAGACGGCAATTACCAGCAAGAATGCATATGTAAGTTTAAAATATAAAATTAGCAACATTACTTTGGATGTCAATAATTAATGTAATATACATTTTGTAACATTTAATGGATTGTATAAGTAGACTATTTTCAGACATAATGACAGAAAAAGCAAGTTACAGCATATCACCGAAAGGGAAACAATTACTCCCTCATGTGCGCTACACTTAAAGCCGAGAGAGTACAAGCACAGAAACTATTAATTGGAAAAGTACTAAATATTACTTTAGTGCTTGCTGTGGGAGGGTGACTAGAAAATATGATGTTAATAATGTAAGAGAACACAACCACCCTCAAATGTCACCAGAATCAAAGTAAGGCATTTACTACAAGATTTAAGAGAGGCAAACACTAGATCCCAAAATCCCACAAATAAAATACTAAAAGGTATGCTACCTGAACACATCATAGGCCAGCTACCAGCCTTACCCACCTTAAAACTCTTAATAGGACAAACTAAAAAAGCCACCAGTGATACCTCTTCCAGAAGGTACCAAACACCTAATCATCACACATAATGAGGAACCCTCCATCTTATATAATAACCTTAAAAATGAAAAAACGTTAAAACTAAGCCAGTTTAAAGCATGTATGATCAATGGGACATTCAAAATGTGTCCCAAACCATGCACTCAGATATACACCATTCATGGTGAATATCAAAACACTAACATACCGTTCATCTACACTCTGCTACCAAATAAATAAAATAGAACTTACTACGAACTATTTAACCACATTAAAATTAAAACAAACAACTACAGCAAATATAAAATAATAATTGAATTTGAGCAAGCCATGATCCAAACTATCCTTAAATGATACCCACACACAGCCATATAGGTCTGTTACCACCATTTTAGCTAACACATTTAGAGACACCTCCAAGAATCTGCACTAAGGGGCTCATTAGGAAGGCGAATGGACAGCAGTCCGTCCGCCATCCTGGTGTAAACCGGGGCCATCCGCCATTCATGCAGTGGTCTCACATACCCAATTAGGATGTGACTGCCACCATGGTGGTCGGATCTTGATTTTTAAAATTGCGGTGGGTGCTGCTTAGAGCAGTACCTGCTGCGAAGTCTAAATGCTATGTTGTGCATTTCACAGCGCTACGTGGCAGGCACCGCACAGTGCCTGCCACGTAGTGCTGTGAAATGTGAGGGGTACCATGAGACCCCCAGGTGCACCCTCACCTCCCCCAACAGCAGGAGGGGCTGCAACGGGCCCCCATCACTAATCCCCACCAGCCAATGCCACCATAGAAATGCCGGATGTAACCAGCATCATGATTTGGTGGATGGTGCCTGTTAGGCACCGCCACCATTTTTGGCTATAGGGACCATCCATCACAATAAGGAGGAAGTTGAACTCCCACTCTCAAACCTACAAAAGAAAATGGACTATGCCAGCATCATCAGGTCTATTGGTGTTTTTGGTTATAGGGACCGTCCACCAGGCAATCTGTTATATTGCTTTTGGCTGACCCTTGACAGACTTTCTTTGCGACCGCCACGGTCCGAGCGCGATTCTCCCGCCATCATAATGTGGCGGGTGGAAAATCGCTGTACGATTGTTGAAGGACCGCCACGGCATGGCTGGCGGTGACGGGCCTTTCACAATCATAATCGACCACTTAGGGTAGAATATGCAACACACAGCCAATTTGCCTTTAAAATAATAAAAGAAATGAATGCACTATCCTATGTATGTCCCTGTAGTAGAGATAGCTAACCACTACAACTTACTTAAAGAAAGCCAGTTCTATAAAAAAAATGAACACACACTCACTCCCCTAATGGATTACTTTAAAGACACTTGGGCTGGCGGACTGCACCATTCTGGATACAGAAAACATCCCAAATTCCAAATATCATATTGGAATGTCTACGACAGCTCTACTGCTCAAGAAGCTAAAACCCCAATGCAGTAGAAGGATAGCACAATGCCTTCCAATCTACACTAGGCAGAACCCAATCTTACTTACTTATGCATACTGTAAGCCAAGGCTATAAGCCTTCAACAAGGACTCTACAGCCATCTCTATCCTGGGCTTTTCTTTCAATCTGACCCCAGGTAACCCATCTACTTGCAGTCCGCCTCGATGCAAGGTGTTTCTTGACCTCTCTTTTCCTTTTCACTTGAGAGTTCCAGCAGAGGGTTTGTTTGATGCAGACTTGTGGAGGATGTGAGAATTCCCGCCCCAGCGTCTTTTCATGATTTCTTCATGAGCAGACTTTTACACTGTACAAATTCATTGCATCCAGACAAAAAGAACAAAGCTACCAATATCTACCAATGGAGCAACCAGTAACTCACAAGAAGCCTATAAATAGTAAACAAACCAATCAAATGTAAGAAATGCTACAATGTAAAGTGAATCTCTTTATTACCAACAAAGGAGTATACTACTTAGAATCAATAAACAAAATCCTATTATAAAAAACAAGCTATCTGCACACAAACCAATAAACTTAACGCAAAATTCAAACCAGAATAACAAAAATATTTTTAACTAAATATTAAATTCTTTTTATACAACAGTAAAAAAAACATACAGCTAAAAAGTAAAAAAACCTGATGTATAACAATAATGTGTATCAATTAGGTAAGAAATGAAAGTCACCAACCACAAAGCTCAAAAAACAAATAAACTCAAATAGAATCGCTTGAATACAACACATAAATGTCATATGACACCTATCATTCACATCAAAACTAAACACAGGTCAGCAGCGGCGGCCCCATGTCCTGCTGCTGACGGCGGAACCGGATCCTTTGGCCCCGCCCCCTTCACAGGCAGACGCTGGTGAACGGCACTCTCATACTCGGAGCTCCAGCGGTGTTTAGTGGCTCTAAAATGAGGCGCTGAAAAGAAAGGTTTTTGCTGCAGTATTGAGGTGGTGCAGCAAGGGGATTTTCGGAAGCTGCCGTTTTGAACTGCTTTGAAACGTGGTGGTCTGATTTTCCTGGGGGGGGGGACAAGTTGCAGGAGTATATGGAGGTTGGATAGCGGTTCCTGCAGGTGGTTTCTTTTCAGGGGGTTTTATTCCCGCCCTTTGTCCAGTGGCCTGAAAAACCTTTGCTGAGGCAGTGGAGCTTGGCAGAAAGTGTAGGGTCCGCATCTGCTGAGGATTATGAGGATTTCACGGCAAAAGCAAAAAGATCATGTATCACCAGTCCTAAAATCCCTCAATTAGCTACCCTTCGAAGCACAAATTCAATTAAAGATTGCGGTTCTCACACGCAAAGCCCTTCACCTAAATACTCCTACGTACCTTGCAAAAAAACTTACCTTATCCTGTGGAGTAAGAGCCTCAAGACGTACCTCTTCCCTCCTCTTGAAATCAGGTATCCTTAAGAAAAAGAGAAGTTGCCACTGAGCTTTCTCCGGAGCCACCCCTAACATTTGGAACTCTCTCCCACCGGAAGTTCGCAGAATCCCCTCACTGACGGCGTTCAAAGTGAAAGCCAAAAGATTCCTAATAAACAAATTCATACCCTTATAGGGTTAGTCGCACAGCCCCATTGACATTGCACCTGCTGACTTTGTTCTTACTTTTGTTACAGCTCCCCCTTGAACATTGTGTTTCACCCTTGTTACCCGCCTACACTTGTTTTATTATATTACCCACCTAGCTGTATTTTGTAAGGTATTTTCTTTCTCTCCCTTACTCTTTTAGGTATTGCTTACAGATACTGTTTTTGTCCTTCCTCCCATCATATTGTAAAGCGCTCTGCTATCCCTCGGGATCTTGTTCGCGCTATAAAAAAAAGGTATAAATAAATAAAAATAAATAAATAAGGAGGCGTGGTGCCAGCTGTTGCTAAGCTATTGGGAATTTAGGTTGCTTGGTCCTAGCTTCCATCAAGCTGTGCCGAGATACACCAAGGTCCCCTCTGTCTAGAGGGACGATTGCCCCTATTCAGCTGGTGGAGCCTGGAAGAGGCATTTGTACAATATTCTGTCACTCACTGGTGGTAGTAAAGGAGTGGCCAAGGCAAAGTGCAAGGTAGTCGCTATACATGACTTTCAGGGCCGGACTGGCTACTGGGCGTTTCGGTGGGTTGCTGAGCTGGGGGCTGATTTTACTAGGGTAGGGCTGATTTCGTTGATGGGGACCTGCGTGTGCTTTGAAATAAACAAAGCAAAACAAATGTTTTTCAGCACACGCAGGTCCCCATCAACGAACTCATCCCCAGCTCAGGAGCACACCAAAGCGCTGGGTATTCAGTCCGGCCCTGAGGACTTTGTGGCTTATGTAGGGCCGTGCTAGTTTTCCAGCACCTGTGGGAGGTATACACTTTACTCAGAATAGTGGAAAGGTAAGACTTTGATATTCTATGTATGTGTAGCACATGCGCCCTACTGTCATGCGACAAATTTGCACAAAAATTGTTTCATCAGTTCCCCAATGTCCCACCTAAACAATGCAATACATTCTCACAGAGTACGGTGGCTGGTTGGTGAGATAAGCAGATGGAGACCTCAGGAGGCTCTTCTTCCTTTTTCTTCGATCCTGCCCATCCGCTCGAAGAAGAGGGCAGCGGGGGACAGCAGAAGGTTTAATTTGCGAAAGCCTGGGTCAACAGAAATAGAAAAAGCTAGTGCCTCCTGTTCAATTTCTAATAGCTCAGGGAATTCAACTTCAGCTCCAGCCTCCACCTCATCAATAAAGAACGTAGGGTCAGGTACAAATCTTGAGACCCGGCCTCTTCAAAAGCCTAAAACCTTCCCTTTGTTCACAAATGTTAGGTCTAAGCATTCCAATGAGGAGATCAGAGTGGGAGTATTGCCATCAATTACAACGATACCAGGGCCTACGAATTCAACATTTGAGGGGGCCGCTTCTCAAGAGAAACCAGTTTATACTCTTTCAATTGTTTTGGGGGTTTCGAGAGCTTCAGACAAAACTTCCACTGTCCCCTCTCTAGATCAAAGCACCGGCCTCAGCGTACAAACAGTGGTTGCTCCTGAAATGAATATCCACTTACAAGCATCGTTGATTAAAAATCCTTGTGTGACTCAGGAGCTCCTGCCAGAAGCTCTGAAACAAATGCTGGATACAATTCTGGTGGAGATCCACAGGCTTAAAGTCTAGCAAGCTTTGGATACAGAGCTAATAAAACAAATGCTTGTTAAAATGGTTATTGGTATTGCAAAACCAGTTACAGGCGGCTGAGCGAAGAATTTTAGACATCATGGACAATCTGGCACTTCTGTAATCCTGTACGACACCTGAACTTGCAAAAATCACAGAACTGGAGCTAACATTAGAACCTCTTTAGAATCATGCAAGACTTTCCAATTTCAGATTTACTACAATTCCGGAAAGGAGTGAATCCCAGGGTCAAATACAATTAGTTTCTCAGCTTATCAATATGCTGATTAAAGATCATGTTTTGCTATCTGCTCCTGAGGATTTGACAATCATGTGGGCTCATCAAGTTCCTTTCCATCAGGCACCTGGGACCAAATATCCTCAAACTATTCTGGTCAACTTTTCCGATTTCTGGATTAAGGAAAAGGTCCTCACTAGAGCAATCCAAAAGAAAACGTTCATGGTCTTGTAAAATGCCCCTCTGAAGATTTTTCTGATGTTTTGGGACTTCAGCTAGGTGGAGAACAGTGTTTCAATTGCGCACCTTTGACTTTTGATCAATTGGAGCCCAGGCCTACTTGGTTCAGTCTTCAAAATTGAAGGTGCTTTGGAAAGATCAAATTAATATCTTTAATGTCCTTTCAGGAACGCAGGACGTCTTAAAACAATTCAAAATTAGAGACATATATAGGCTGGTACTATTTCTTCTCTCTCGGTTTTCTCTTTTCTTTTTTTGGTTATTGTCAAGAAGGGGGTGGTGGTGGGGACCCGATTCTGACAGATGGGGATGCAATTTGATGGCATCCATCAGCCAGGGGTTTCGCGTGTCATACTGCTAGGGCGATGCCCACTTAGTGGGGTTTTGGGGTGGCTAGGGTGGGGGTGGGGAGTGAGTGCCAGATAACAGATGAGTGGACTGTGTTTTGATTGCATACATACATTTTTTTTAAATTTCTTGTAAATATCAAATTAACCATAGTGGGGTAATATTTGATCTCTAGACATATTATGGTCCTCTCTTTGATGATATCTTCGATTTACTTCAAATTTATGATCTATTGGCAGTCTCTGAGGGCTCTATAATTTGAGGGGGGGTAATTTTATCTTTATTCAAGATATTTGCCTAGATACTTCTAATACAGCTAAGAAACAACTAAAACCCAAATCAAATAGGTTGATTAATATGATGAAAAGGACTTTGCTTTGCTGGATCAAATTTATCCTGGGCAGTCAGATTATACTTGCAATTCTTCTAAATATAAGACAGTGTCTCAAATAGATTATTTTAATTTTAATTTAATAATGCATTAGTGGACCTAGCTTGTCGCAGACACGTATTTTTTATTCTACATAAAATTCCTAGATATCATCTATATTAAAAAATGTCAGCCCTTTGGCTTGCAGCTTTCTCGGGGGTCTTTCCAATTATGGCAGGAGCTTGGTTTTTAATTGTTGTCCGAGCAGCTGAGCCCTAGATTTCCGGCTTTGGTATTTAGTTTTAATCAAATTTCGAGTTTCTTAAAAACAAATTATGTTGCGACTAATAACAAAGCTTCAAATATATTAAATCACCTAAATGACCAGGGCCTATGTGGAGTGGGCAATTGGTATTCTTGCCTAATACAGCCGGGCCAGCAGAAAGTGCTTGATAACTTTTTGCCGAAATTATTGAAAGAAACTGGCTGTAGTGTCAGCAAAAAGGGATTGCAGTCTTTATGTAAAGTAGGCTATAAAGCTCTTAGAGAGCCCAACTATAAAAGAATGGCCTATTTGTCAAGATGGCTAACTTATTATACAACTAAAAGGCTGAATACATTTTCTCCGGCCTCCACTGACTTTTGTTATAGATGTGGGGACCCAGAGATAGGGTCTTGGAACCATATTTTCTTTTACTGCCCTGGTCTATATCAATTCTGGTCCGATGTGTTTTCAAGGATTAATTAATTTTTAGCTTTATTAGTCCACATTATTCCTACTATCACATTTGCTCTTTTTGAATGTTCAATAGAGGTTCAACATTTGCCTACATATAAAAAATATTTTTGTTCAATAGCTATTGCAATAGCCAGGTCTCTAATTCTACAAAATTGGAAGTTTGATAAGATACCGATGATTCAGCAATGGCAGGAAAAGATGGTTAAGACATATATTTGGGAGGAAGCATATGCCAAGCAGATAGGGTCTCTTAGAAGATTTTCAGCGATTTGGTCAGGGTTTTTCAATAATGCATTTTAAAATGCTTATAGTCACTTATAACCTCAATGTGTTATGAAATTAGTTTATTAACTATGTGATATTTGACTAGTTGCACTTTATTTCAGGGTATAATTAAGTTGCTGGTATTGATAGACTGCCTGATGTTGTACTGATAGCATTTTATTTCTATAGTATTAGCACTTTATTAATGTATTCATGAATCATTGGTTTTATTGAATATATGCTTTGGCGCTCCTTATGGTATCGATATTCCAGGTTTTCAATTTCAGCACATTATTGATATCGTATCAGCACTATTTTGTCCGATAGCACTAGCACTTCATTAATGTACCTATGAACTGATTATCTGATTGAACATATTCGGCTTTGTTTTTCTTGATATCTCCTGATGCACTTTAAGTACTTTATTATATATAAATCGCACTATTGCTTGATTTAAGTATGCTGGAATTGATTGTTTTATTGATGTAAGCTGTATAATGCAATTGAGATGTTTTTCGTTTTTGTATCAATCTACTCACAAATAAATAAAGCACAAACACAATAAAATAGAACGTTTCCCACCCCAAATATTAACTTAAATAAAATGTACTGTTCTGTAACTGTGGGTCTTGATCTGTATCAATATAATCAAGAATATAATTCACCAAAAATGGGAAAAATAATTCCCAAAAGACCCCAAAACGCAAAAATAAAAGTGGTCCATTTTAAATCAACAAAGCAATCCAAAGTCTTAAGGAGGTATAAAATAACCCAATACAGTGTAAAAAACGAAATGCTCCTAGAGACCTGAAAAATCAAAAGAATCAAATTTGAAAATACTGGTTTACTAGAAACCAAAATTATTTTGTTAGAGCGGGGTTCCTTGGACCTAATCTCTTGGCAAACTCATAAAACAGAATCCCCAACTGGTCCTATGGACCTTTGATTGTCAAATTGAAGTGTAAAAGAGGAGCTAACATCAGCGATACATTTCAAGTACACTGAAACCAATATTGCTTGACAAAAATGACAGAGAGGAAGTTGTTCAAATCTTAAGGATTTATTATTGAATGACTTCAGATTGTAATATGAAACAATCAACAGATTTAAAGGAAACATATCATAAATACATGCATGTTCAAACGATCATGCAATCTCAAGTTATAGATAAACTAAAGAAAATTGCAAAATAGTATCACATACAGCAAACAAAATATCACACAAGCAGGTTCCATAAATGAACTTCCCGATTCTAAATAGAGTATAGAATGTAGCAAGGGGAAAATCAACGAGAAAGGTGTTAGCATCTTATGAACCAGATTTAAGGTTCAAAGAAAAGAGTTTTAAAACTAGAAGCTTAGGCCTTTCACAGGGGAATTCATCAGAGTTGAGAAGAGGGCTTCTCTGAGCAAAGTCAGGAAAGGGTCTCCGACTCTCTTCTAAAGAGCACCCATAGCATGAAAAATATTCTAAAAGTCTTCTTGTTATCTCCTTCTACCATGATCGAAGCATAAACTGTCTTCCCTGGGAGCAAGTAGGCCCCATAACTTTGCTGATGGTGATAGGGTTACTGAGATGCATTGAGACTCTGCCTAACACTGCCCTACTCGTATAATGCTTTTGCCCACCCACAGGAAGCAGAACGCAGCATTTATTGGCAAGCAACTGTGACTGAGACTGCAAAGGAGAAGGTCTCTTTGTGTTTATTTCTCCTTGATTCTCTTTGGTGTCTCACAGTATCTCAATGCTTTTTGATATTTCAATCCATCTCACGGCTTCTCATCTCACAGAGGGAAAGCACTTCACCCTGAGGTGCCTGCCACGTGGTGTGGAATGCTCAGATTCTCCCATTTGTCTATGGAAGCTTGTGCTACAGTCGGTTTACGGCCTTAGCATAGGCTCCCATAGCCAAATGGGAGTGTGCGACCACACCATGTGAGGTCACATTGAAATCGCCATGTCCGCCTGACATCGTAATTAGGACCATATTGTTTTTTCAGACTGTTTGAGGTGCTGTTCAAGTGAGAAGAAAATGTGGGGCCTTTCTTCATAATTGTTGAAAGTATAAACAGAGCGGTCATATACACCACTTCAGTATTTTCTTGACATCTTCTTCAGTAGCAATCTACTCTTGTGGGTGGAGGTGGCAATCGAGAGATCTGAAGGCAGAGGTAAGTTTGTCGTTTTAATGCTTTTGTTTATCCTACAAAAGCAAAACATTGATTTTCTATTTCTTGTATTCTGGTTTCTGCGACCTGCCATTCACTACACCTTGGGACCTTTAATTTTCATCTGCATTTAATAATCATATTTGAAATATGACTATCAAAAGTGTTAGAAATCCTTCTATACATATGAAGAGACAACTTGTGCCCCTTTGCGTTAATGGAAGACACAAACAATCCAAGCACATTGGCTCTCTTAATAACCTTTCCACTATTGCTGTATTTTTTTCAAAATTTCTGGTCACAGATGAAGAATTGGAAAAAAGAAAAGCCCTGAAGCTATTCCCTCACAACAACTGTTTAAAAAGTAAAACTATTGCTGAGATTACTTTCGGCCAACCATTCCAGTCAAGTTCAGGCAATAAAATTGTTTCACCAGAGGAGAGCATGTCAGAGCCCTCAATAAACATTAAAGAATGCTCAAATGTAATCCCTCTGCAAAATTTCACTCTCTCAGATATTGACTTAGGCACATTTTCACATGGAAAGAGGAACAAGACATCGAATAAATCTTCCAAAGAATCCTTAGAATTGTTTAATAGTACTCCAAGTGAGGAAAAAATGTAAATGGCTGCTCTTTCTTTTTCGTCTGAATTCTCTTTAGATAACTCCTTTCATCAGGCAAGTGAACATCTGCACTTTTTCAACTCTCTCATCGTTTTAACAAGAATATTAAAATCACTGCTCCAACTCTGTGAAAAACAAATGCAAATTCTGATCATATTTTGGAAACCCTAACAGTCATGCAAAATGTTCTCACTGTCACTTCTCACTTAGGGCCAGATGTAGGTAAGTAACATTTACCGAATCTTAATTACCGAAAATTACCGAATTTTACCGATTCGGTAATTAAGATTCGGTAAATGTGAGGGGTTGGTATGTAGGGAATCCAGATGTTCCCTTTTACCGAATCGGTAAAATTCGGTATTTACCGATTCGGTAAATACCGAATCGGTAAAGCCTATTTATTCCTATGGGCTTCAAAGCCCATAGAAATCAATAGGCTTTACCGATTCGGTATTTACCGAATCGGTAAATACCGAATTTCACAAGGGTGCAGGGGGTGTCACTTTGACACCCCCTGGCACCCCCTAAACAGGCACAGGTGCCATGTGGCAGGCATACCTGCCCTAAGGGCAGGTCTGCCTGTCACATGACATAGGTGTGCATGCACACATGTGCATGCACACAGGAATCGGTATTTTACCATGGATTTGTATTCCATGGTAAAATACCGATTCTGTAAGCCATGTGCACAAGGTACATTGCCTACCTACATTGCATTTTCGGTAATTTAACCGAATCGGTAAATATTACCGAATCGGTAATTATTTTACCGATTCGGTACATATTACCGAATCGGTAAATTTACCGATTCGGTAATGATACCGATTCGGTAAAATTACCGAAAATGTGCCCCTACATCTCAATAGCCCTTTACCGATCGGAAACGGCCGAAAATCGGTATTTTCGGCCGATTCCGATCGGTAAAGGGCGACCTACATCTGGCCCTAAGAGCCCTCTCTAATCCCCAAGATTTCAGCGTATATTAGGGTAAAGGATCATAGTATGTTTCTTTCTAGGAGAACATGTCCACTAGATAAGAAACAATCAAAAATACAGTCATGGGCAACACAAGCAGGAAAAGCCTGTTGAACAAGACACCAAGGACACAGGAAAAGTTTTCTCTGTGCATAAACTATTTTTAGAGGACATGTTAGCTCCACAACCAGCTTTTTCTCAACCGCCTTTAGCCCTAAATGCATCTCCTTACTTTTCCATATTCAAAAAACATAAGTTAAAAAGCTTAGGAACTATCAATCAAAAGCTGATCTTAAAAGTAAACCAACTCATGTGGAAACTTCTGTTGAAGATTTAACCAGAAATAGAAGCTGTAGAAAGAAAAAAACGAAAGTGTAAAATCACTAGAAGAGGTCCTAAATGGATGGCATTTAATTTAGAGGAAGAAATTAAGGAAACACGTTATTCCACTTTAATAAGTGCAAACTGAGGTCTATCTTCTGATTCTTTCTTGACTTCTTCCACTGCTTTCGGGTCTGATCTGGGAAGGCCACTAAATCCATGTAATGTAGTTCCCACTTCCCTTGAAGCAGTGGTACCCTATTCTGGCACTCATTTCGCTGGCACTAATGTCATGAAAGTATGTATCCCAACAGAAAATATTTCTCCCTTGCAATATGCTTCAATATGAGATTTATTTCTTATATATTACAGCCCTCTAAACTGGCAAATTATATTGGAGCTGTTATTCATACATCCCAAACAATCTCTTTCTTCAACAGAATGAATTAAAATTGGTCTATTTCCCAGAACAATATGACTTTTAAGCAGCCTGAGTTGAATTCTGGTCAAATCTGATTCCATCAATAATTTTGTCTGACTGTGACATTTTTCATAAAAAATGTCTTTGATGTAAGTAGTATCACCTAGTTATTTCATATATCATACATAAATCAACCTGATACCCTTTTCCATAAGTTGTCTCCTCAAGAATCTCCTTCTAATTATTCAAACATCAGCCGATACTCAGACTCTATTACTTTTTATGGTGATTTGAATGACAGGCAAAATTAGTAGACCACAGTTGAATACATACACAAATACTGAGACCTCTTGCTTTGGATTGCTAGTAAAATACATGAAAATAAAATAAAGACATTTTAAAAACTCCCCTTTTAGCACAAGTTTCAATATCTTGTCTTGGAATCAAGCCTGTTTTCCCCTCCGTCTGGAAACCTTCAGTTATTTGCCTTTAGGAAACTTGACTTACCAAAAAGGTGTCAATGTATTTATTCTTTGTTATAGATCCCCTGCAGAACCTGTGATTAAAGGTCATGCTAAAGGAGGTATTGCTATTTTGGTGTCTGCCAACTTCTAATGAGAGTTTGAGGTAATTTCTGCACCCTTCAAAAGCTTACAAGGAATTCACATTATCCTTCCAAAAACAGCATCCCAGCAAAGTAATTCTCTCTTTATATGTATTGCTTACATGTCCCCTGGGCCAACAAAGTAACCTGTTTTGAGTCAGTTATTTGAATATGTGGAATCCTTGTTGGAAAATGGGACTGAAAAAACTTACTCTTAGTGGGGTACTTCAATGCAAAAATTTCCAAAACTCTATTAAAGCTGAATTTGGATATAGAACTCGAAGATGCCTGGAATATACCAGAAGCTCTTTTCCCTTCAAAATCTAAAAGCAGACAGGCACAGTAGAGTTCTCAAATCCCTTGCTAGGAAAAATGCAGCACTAATAAAAGGGAGAGTGGGTCCGGATAATGCTGCACTCCCAACAAGAAGAGGAAACACAGGTCTCTCCACTAATGACAATATAATTGCTAGTTATGATTTATATTCTGTATTTCTTACAGTCGATACTCATTTCCATGAAGGGAATGATCCTGCTGTTCTAAATAGGACCATTGATTTACAAATACACAAAGCAGCTAATTGGTCTCTTGATGTTGGTAATGGTATAGCAAGTACTGATTCAAGGCTGAGCAAAATATTGCAGGGTTCCAAAAAGATTCATAGACTGAATATGGCAATCTACCCCCAGTGTCAGACTTTTATGAGTAAAGAAGGCAATCCCATTGAGCGCTATAAAAGCTGTAAACAAGGAGATAAGGAGCACAAACAGTCTATCAAAGGAACATTATATGCCTCTAAGGACCCACAGTGTTGGTACATTATCTGGCATCAATTTGTGGATTACTCCCTTCCTAGAAGGACAGAAAGAAGTTCTTTGAGAAAAACAAAGGAAAAAGGTTTGTCTACTCATAAAACGGAAAATAGCAGATAAAATTGAATTGATTTGCAGGAGGTGACTTCTAATGAGAATTCAAAATTATTTTAGGGTCTGATTGCTAAGTACAGTGGAACCAGGTCTCCATCTACAGTGTTTATCCCAGGCTCAATCTGGATTGAATATATTATGCACATGTATAGTGAAACTCCATTGTCTAGATATATTTTAGGGTGCTGTGCACCTCTCCAGAATGCAGCATTTATCTCAAAGGAGATTTCCCCACCAACATCTCGTCAGAGTGAAGCATACATAAAGAAGGCAAGAGCCTTCTTAGCAATGAGTCCTGATGAAATTCCAGTAAAAGTTATCAAAAAGGATGCTGAGACTTGGAGACAAATTTTAACTTCACTTTTTGAATATTGCTATTGTTCTGGGAAGGTCCCTAATTCCTGAAAAGGTAGCATTGTTTTACTTCTCCCTAAGAAAGGCTCATGTTCTATTCCCAGCAATTTCTGCCAAATTGCTCTTCTTGACACAACAGAAACATTTTTTAATCCATCGTCTTGGACCAGCTACAGGACTCAGCTTTTACTAAAGGGGTATTACCACCTGAACAAGTTGGTTTCTGACCTACGCATTCTGTTGTTGATAACACTGCCATTGTGCAAACTTTGATTGACAAGTATGTTGTTGAAAAGTCACATATTCTTTATACCACTTTTATTGAATTTTCTTTGCAATTGATAAAGTAGACAGAACCATTCACTGGAGGAAATTGCTCGACCTGGAAAGCCCTTTGAATTTATTCAGAGTGATAATGGGACTCCATTCATCCACGTGGTGCTGAGTGCACATGGGTGGGAATAACTGGCTAACCCCTAAAATCCGCACTGCACAAGGAATGGCTTTAAGCAAGGTTGCCAATTGGCTCCTCTACTTTTTGCAGTTAGTTGCATGACCTTTCAACCCATTTTAAAGCTTTTAGGAACTTTCCGCCCAGTATGGCAGACCATGACAAATATGTGTTAATGTACGTAGATGATGTGGTTTTGTTTGATGTAAACGTAGTGCCCTAAATTCTTATGCAGGGCTGAATGGTATACATAACAATATATCCAAATATAAAGTTCTAACTTTTAACAGATGAAAAAGGGGCCAATCTTACTCTGGGAAGTTAGGAGGAAACATTTTCAAAATAGTAAAACCATCACATTTCATTGTAGAGTTTTTTCCCAGAATCTCGATAATAAGCATTCTTTCACCCAATTAGACAGTACTTGTGCACTGGTAAGCCTTTCAAATACAATTTATAGAGGCTCTGGAAGGAGACATTTTAATTATCTTTTAAAAATCTATACATTAAAAATCCTCTCCTATGCATAAGCATGCACTTGAGTACTTTCTGTTTGTGAAGTGGTCCCTGTTACACCAACATGAAGGCAATATCCTGTATATACTAACCACAGTAAGTTAAGCAACCCCAGTTCAGCTGTTCCACCTTGAGTTTACAGTAATTAGTGCCATTGCCTCTACAATGGCAAATATAGTTAGTTGGGCGTTTAATCTGCTACATGCCTTTGAAGGCATTCTTAGAGATATTTTAAAACAAGAAGCATTCGTATTACCCAAGCAAAATCTCACTTTTATTAGTAATCTGAGGCTTCTATTACAAAAATCAAACTGCGAGATAGAATACCTTCAATCATGGTCACCTGGACAATAAAAGCATTTAAAAAAACATTTCTAGATTTCGTTTCTCAGTAGGCTGTAAGATCTGTAAGACTTTGAAGTGTTTCTTCTCTTATCGGGATCACTAAGAGTATATGTGTACTGTCTCTCTTATTCACTTGTTCATAGAGGTAGGTGAGGTACACTAGCACTTAGACTAGGTAAACTTCCTTAGAAGACATACAAGAGACGTTGATTCTCACTGAAAGCAGAGACTTCTTATGCAATCTGTGTGAGGGAGAAACCCAATATTTAAAACGTTTTATTTATATACCCGCTTAACGCAATACATCATTTTAGCTATTTAGTTCCTGGATATTTTAAATTTAACATAACTGATTTGGATGATTTGATCACTTTTATATATCTACTACCATCAAATGCACCTGTTTTTTATGATATTTTAAATTTTGTACCTTCGTTTTGAGTCTTTTTTTAAATCAGTATTGAATTGCATCCTGGTGATGATTTTATTGTAATTGTATATATGTAGCGCTTACTACGCATGGCGAGGTATAAAGCAGGAATATCGACGGGATAATATCGACTAGCATAAATATCGAGGTAAGAATATCGAATTTAAAAAATATCGTAGAAGTAAATATCGTTGTTGTAAATATCGATTTTGTAGAATGACAAAAATATCGACAAAATAAAATATTGTTGTATAGAATATCGTTAAGAGAAATATCGTTGTATATAATATAGACAAAATAATTGAATGTGTTATATAAGTGTAGAAAATTATGTTTTATGTTTAAATATTATTAATTAAATGTCTATTTTTATTATTATAGTGATCAAAATGTCAAAAAAAAATTAATATTAGCAAATAGTTTAGGAGCGGGTTATTGGTATTATAGGGGATAAGGGTGGGTAGTAATTTTAAAAAGTAGTGTAAATAATTTGTATAGAATGGTAAAAAAATAGAAATTTAAATAAAAATGTTATTTTGAAAGGCGAAAATAGAAATATTTTTTAAATTACAGAATAATTTATTCAATGATTTTTGTAAAATATTTAGTAGCGGGTTGTTGGTGATATAGGGGATAAGGGTGGGTAGTATGTTAAAATATGTTTAATAAAATGTAAATTTAATTTAAAATAATTATAAATTTTAATACGAAAAAAAATGTATATTTAATTGAAAAATAATGTATTATAAAATAATATTGTAATTAAGTGTGTGATTTATTTTATATAGTGTTTAAAAAAATTAAAAATTGCTATTAAAAAAATGAAATTCGAAATATCAATATTTAATTTAGAAATTTTAAATATAAATTTTTAAATTAAATTTTTAAATCACATTAGAATAAGTCAAGTGTGTAATATTTTATGTCTGTGTTTTTGTTAGAATATATGCTAAGAATGAGTAAAAAAAAAATACAAATTTTGAGTTAACTATACATTTGTGAAAAATATGTAAAATTTGATAAAAATTTCGACATTTGAAACTAAAATTTTGGCTAAAAATGTTGTTATTGTTATGTTAAAAATATAATATTGTGTGATTGTAATGTAATAGTCTATTTTGTAGTATCATAGATAAGAGTGGTTAGTGATATATATAAAGTGATGTTTATGTATTATAATATCACAAATATTATGGTTTACTGTCCAGCACGTTCCCTGACTTATGTAGGATTGGAGTTAGAATAGTTATGTATTATGGTTTACTGTCCAGCACCTTCCCTGACTTGTGTTGGATTGGAGTTAGAATAGTAAATTATTATGGTTTACTGTCCAGCACTTTCCCAGAGTTTTGTTGGATTGGAGTTAGAATAGTAATTTATTATGGTTTACTGTCCAGCACTTTCCCTGACTTATGTTGGATTGGTGTTAGAATAGTAAATTATTATGGTTTACTGTCCAGCACTTTCCCTGAGTTTTGTTGGATTGGAGTTAGAATAGTAAATTATTATGGTTTACTGTCCAGCACTTTCCCTGACTTATGTTGCATTGGAGTTAGAATAGTAAATTATTCTGGTTTACTGTCCAGCACTTTCTCTGAGTTATGTTGGATTGGAGTTAGAATAGTAAATTATTATGGTTTACTGTCCAGCACTTTCCCTGATTTATGTTGGATTGGAGTTAGAATAGTAAATTATTCTGGTTTACTGTCCAACAATTTCCCTGAGTTTTGTTGGATTGGAGTTAGAATAGTAATTTTTTATGGTTTACTGTCCAGCACTTTCCCTGACTTATGTTGGATTGGAGTTAGAATAGTAATTTATTATGGTTTACTGTCCAGCAATTTCCCTGATTTATGTTAGATTGGAGTTAGAATAGTAAATTATTATGGTTTACTGTCCAGCACTTTCCCTGAGTTTTGTTGGATTGGAGTTAGAATAGTAAATTATTATGGTTTGCTGTCCAGCACTTTCCCTGACTTATGTTGGATTGGAGTTAGAATAATAAATTATTATGGTTTACTGTCCAGCACTTTCCCTGAGTAATGTTATATTTGGAGTTGGAATAGTAAATTATTATGGTTTACTGTCCAGCACTTTCCCTGAATAATGTTAGATTTGGAGTTAGAATAGTAAATTATTATGGTTTACTGTCCAGCACTTTCCCTGACATGTTGGATTGGAGTTAGAATAGTAAATTATTATGGTTTACTGTCCAGCACTTTCCCTGAGTAATGTTATATTTGGAGTTGGAATAGTAAATTATTATGGTTTACTGTCCAGCACTTTCCCTGAGTAATGTTATATTTGGAGTTAGAATATTAAATTATTATGGTTTACTGTCCAGCACTTTCCCTGACTTATGTTGGATTGGAGTTAGAATAGTAAATTATTATGGTTTACTGTCCAGCACTTTCTCAGAGTTATGTTATATTTGGAGTTAGAATAGTAAATTATTATGGTTTACTGTCCAGCACTTTCCCTGAATAATGTTAGATTTGGAGTTAGAATAGTAAATTATTATGGTTTAATGTCCAGCACTTTCTCTGAGTTATGTTGGATTGGAGTTAAAATAGTGATTTATTGTAGCGTACTGTTAAGTTTTTTCTATGAGTTATGTTTTATATTTTTTTTATTTTTATAAATGGTTTTTAATTTAAAAAATTATTTATAAAAGAAAATCATATTTTAGAATTAATATTATATATAATGTTGCAATATTATTTTTATAAATAAACAAATAAGAATATTTTCAACATTTTTACATACATATCACAAGTTTCAATATTTATTAAGTACATTAGTAATATAGTTTTGTACACATTTTTTTTATTCATACTTTCATTTGTTGATGCAAACATTTACATAATTTTAATACACATTTTTCAATTATTTGTTTACATTTACATTGCAATTTTAGTCATATATACATTGTTATATTACATTAATTAGTATATTAGATTTTAATTTTATTTATTAAAATTTAATATGTTAGTTAATTTACATGTAATTGTATTTTTCTAAAGTATGTACATCAAATAGTGCTTATTTTTATACATATAAAAATTATTTAATATTCAAAAACATATTTTTAATATTCAATAATTAATTAATATATAATTATATTAAAATATTATTGTATATTTTACATTAATCATATGTTTCTTCAAAACAATAAGAAAATTATTACAAAACATGGAAAAAAATGTTATTTATAACAATTTTTAATTTTTAATAATGGGGATTTAGTCCTATTTTTATTTTTATTCTGCTGCCCTTTTGTTTTTGGAACTTCACTTTTTAGTCTATCGACATCGTTGTTTGGGTCATTTCAGAAAACGGAACCTCGCGGTTGGGAGCTGCTTCGTGTTGGTGAAGGTAAGTTTATTTTACATTAATTTTAACTACATTTTAAGACATAATAGAGCTAGTTGTAGTGTGTACGTGTTGCTATGTGCTGTACTTTACAGTTTATGTGAAAAGTATGTGTTATTTAAGGTCGTTATTGATAACGTACTTTGTTAGATATTTCTTATGAAATTAAGGTTTATGTATTGTATAAATGAATTAGTTCAGGTGTTTTCCTATGTTTTATATGTTATGTTTAGGCTTTGTGGCTTTCGTATTTATTGTGGGTGGGTTTTGTTTGTATTTATTTACAGGTGTTCGTTTTGGTGAGCAGATGGATTTTATCTCGTATTTTTTGTAAAATACAGGTAAATATTTAACTACATTTCCTGATTTTTCAGGATTTTGGAGCGTTTTTATCGTGATTAATTTTTGGGTTTTTTATGGGTCCGTTCTCCAGAGGATTGCTACGTGAGACCCTTATAAAACAGTTGTATTTTTTGAATTTTGTGGGGATTTTTTTAAACCATGTGGATTGATTTTGGTTCTATTCGTGTTGAAACCATCTTCTTGGAACACATTCTACAGCTGCAGAACCGTAAGTTATTATTATTTTTTAGTTTGGGGTGAATTGTGCTATATTGTGCAATTTTGTTCTATGTCATTTTATTATGTCTTGTAATAATAGATTACATTTATTTTTACATGACATAATTTAACTACATTAAAAAAAGGTCTGTTTTATTTATTGTTTGAAACGTTTTTATGTGTTGCTTGTTAAAGGATAGATTTTGCTATTAGGTCTAAGTATTCAAGACCTTCGATACTTGGGTACATTCTGGTCTTTTGCTGTAGGTATTTGTACATATTTAATGTTTGTTTACTTAGTTTAGGGCCGATTTTAGATAGAGATTGCTCTATTCTTAGTTCTTGGTAGCTTTGCTCTTTTTTGATGGTTTGGATTAGTTTATGAAGTGTGGGTTGTGTTCTTCCTATTGTGGCTTGGAAGGCATTATGCCATCCTTCGACCGCGTTGCTGGTTTTGGCTTTCTGTGCTGTAGTACTTGCATACACATTCCACCATGGAATTTGGAATTTAGGTTGTCTGCGGTGGCCAGAACAATGTAATCTTCCCACCCAGGTATCTTCAAAATAGTCTAAAAAGGGAGTTAATTTTTTCTCATTGGTGCGGTAGAAAGGGCTGTCAAGTAGTAAATTGTACTAGTTAGCAACTTCTGTTGTTGGCACATATGCCAATGCAATTAACTTTTTAATCTGATAAGCAAAGTTACTGTTTGTTGAATATTCAATGCTGAAAGTAGATTTTTGTAAGTGCCTCCATATACTTTGGTTGTAGTGATAATAACACCCTTGTATTGAGGTGTGAGGATATATTTTAAGTATAGCTTGAATCATGGCTATTTCAAAGTCTATTATGATTCTTTGTGGATAGTAATTATCAGTAAAATCTTTGATAGTTGTTAAAATTTCTACGTAGGTAGCATTTGTTTTATTTGGCAGCAGTGTATAAATTAAATGGATATTTGTTTCTTGGTATTCACCATGGATGGTGTAAAGTTGATAGAAAGGTTTGGGACATACTTTAAAAGTTCCGTCCATCATCCATGTTTCACACGATTTTAGTTTTTGCAAATTGCTGTTTGTTGCAAAAAGTAAAATTCTTTTATCATGACTGTAGTTATCATACATTAAGAATGTACCTTCATTGTGTGTAATAGTATATTCAGGATATATTTGATATATTTTAATGTCTTGAAAAGTTTCAGGTGCTGGTGGAGTTGGATCAGAAGCTCGTTTTGTTTTAGCTATTAATCTTTTCAAGTTGGGGATTGAAGGTAACTGTCCTGTTACAGGTTCTGGCACCTTGCTTAAAACATTTTTCAAAATACTGGTGCTTGTTTCTTGTGAGCCTGTACTAGCTTCTCTCAATGTCTCTAGTGCTTCTCTTACTTCGACTTCTGTTACATTGGGTGGGTGGTTATGCTCACGTACATTTACAACATTGTTATCAACAGTAGTTGCTCTACCATAGCATGCAGTTGAGTAATATTTACTACATTTCCAATGGGTTTTATTCCCCTTGATTCTTTCTTGGGTGTAGGTGTAACCCATGTAGCTCAGCATTATTTTCCCTTTTTGAGAAGTAATAAAAGTAGCTCCTGTTGCCATGTCTAAGGTAGATCTGTGGAGACATATATATGTTTTTTTAGTAAAAGTGATAAACATTTCTTGTGATGTCTACGTTAAAAGGAAAAAGTGCAAAAACGTTCTTACAATGTTGTTTTCCTGCTAATTATATGATTTCTGTTCTTCTATGTAGAGTTTCACTCTTTAATGTTCTGTAGTTGTGGTAAAGAATAATACAAAAAAATGATTTAGTTTTATAGTTGTTTGTTTTTACTTTCTGATTATTAATAGACACAGTGGGTATACTTACTTAATGTAGTAGAAGATGTTGTTAGTGTAGTTGTAGATTGGTAGATAAAGTTTGTATATTCTGTAAAAGAAAGTTAATTTGTGTTATTTATTGTATTTGGATATATTAGTAGGTAATAACATATCAAGTTTTTTGCAACTTTACTTTGCTACATTTTTAATTATTTAAAAGCTTTCTAAGTAGACATAGATAAGGCAGTTCATAATTTCATTTAATTATTATCTTGTGGTGGTTGTTGATAGTGAGTTTAGCTAGTTTTCGACAGGTTTGTATGATACATGAAATGGGACTTCACTTACTTGAGTTGTAGTATGCTGTGTTGTAGTTGTTGTAGTAGGTGTGTATTCTCTTCTCTTCAGCAAGGTAACCGTTTTTCTCCAAGTTTGGGCCAAAAATGGTAATTTAAGTTAAGTCTGTAATTGTATTTATAGTAGAGAGTTAATTAATGGTTGTATTTGATTGGTTCAATTAAATATTTTTTAAATTCATTGGCTGAGAACATTAGTTTGAATTAGAAAGCCATTATTTTGTAAAGAGTTTATAGCATCAATAATTGTTTTTGATTTTACATTACAAAATGTATTATATGTGTTTTATTTTAATGGTAAATAATTATTACAATGTTAAAATTAGTGAAATGTGATTTAAAGTAATCCGATAAGAGTGTATGATAGTGTTTGGTGATGTGTATATTACTAATGTATTTTTTATTATTATATATAAATAAATAATACATATTGTATATACATATATGTTAGAAAAGCTTTTTTTTAATTTAAATAACTATGAAAAAGTGAATTACTGAAAGGTATTATGTAAATAAGGTTATAAAGAAATTGACAATATTTTTTGTATATTTATATAAGTAGAGAGGTAGTCGATATTAGTGTTATCGATATCAGTGTAGATGGTAATGTTATTTTAAAGAATGTCGATAATGTAGTAGTCGATATTTATGTAGTCGATATAATTGTTAACGATATTAGAGTAGTCGATAAAAAAAATATCGATATTTGTGTAAATCCTTGTTTAAGTATATGGTGACGATATTTTTGTAGACGATGTAATTGTGACGATATTTTTGTAGGTCGATGTTTTTGTAATCGATATTTCATCATGGAACCGCATGACGAGGCGTCAATGTGCTTTTTAGCGAGCAGTATGCTGCTCTGAAACCCTAAAAGATTAGTAGTGGATTAGGAAAGGGAAATAGGAGTTAATTGAGTGGTGGACATGCAAGTCTGTTAGTTGTATTGAATATGAAAATGGAAGGATAGAAGAGGGAAGAGTCTAAAAGTGTTAGTTGTTAGATCATAGTAGTAAGATGAGGTTTGGGATGAGCCAAAGGAGGGATACATGAGGGAAGAATTCTGAAAGGGTTGTTCGGGAGTTCATTGTAGTAGACCAAGTGGGAGGTAAGCCAAGGAGTGATAGAGGATAGAAGAGTCTGGAAAGGGCTATAGTGGAGATTATAGTAGTATAATGAGGTTTGGAATGAGTCAGAGAGTGGAGGTAGAAAATATATTGAGAGAGGTGTAGGGTGAGACAGAGTAGTGCATTTGAGAGAGTCAAAGGTTTTTCCCTTTCATTCTACAGTAGGAGTAAAGTAATAAATATATAGATACATAACTACATAGAAAGGTTATACATGTATAACGAACATAGTATATCAAGATTTAAAACTTAATTGTATGAACTCAGACTTTCAAGTGCTGCTGTACTTGAAGCTAATTTTTTTTATTTGATCTTTTCCTCAATATAACAATAGTGAACCACTTGTTGATAAAATAGTCATGATGTTTATTTTATATTGTGATATATAAATAAATTAGAGACACATAGCATCCAACCAAATAACTTATATGAAAACTATGCGGTGACTTATAAACATGTTTAGCATAGAGTAATATTTATAAACATACATACACACAAATACATATATACATATACACATATATTCACATACATATGCATATAAGCAGTAATACATACATTTGTTAAACAGAACTAAAAAATATCTACATATTTTTTAAAACATAGTTATTATGTATATTTGTACAAAGAAATACACATATCTAGATACATACACACATATAGTTAAATTGTAAACGTTTACTTACACAGGGATATGTTGTACATATGTGTTTGAGTATGGTCGTTATGTGGGAAAGAGTCAACTCTTGAGTAGTCTTCTGAAAATAAGATAGTTATCCATGGACCTTATGTTGGGGGTAATGAATTCTATTGTTTGGCTGCAGAGGAAGAGAAGATGTACCACCTATGGTCTTTTTTTTGTATGGTGGGGTATTGAGGTGAGTGATCAAGGGATTGAGGACCATTGCAGATTTATAAAAGCATAACATCCTCCACTTGCAGAGGATGACGGTGCAAAACCGAGGGCCTCATTACAATGGCGATCGGATGAGCAACCAATCGCCATGTGGTGCCTTGCGCACAGTGCATCACATGCGCCCTCCTGGACACTTAGCAGTGGGCCACATGGGTCCTTCTTGGGGCCCCAAAAGTCATTTTCTGGCTGCCTTTTCATGACGGTCAGATAACCACGAAAAGGCATGCAGAAAAGGACATCTTTATCCTTAAGGTGGTGCCTGCACAGGCATTTCCTCCACTATAGGGATTAGTGTCTGATGTACACCTTGAGCTTGCCGGTGGTGAAAGTCTTTCCCCCAGACATAATCACTCAGACCACCGGTATTGTAATCCGGCCGTCGGACCGATGCCCTGGATGTGGGCAGACTGCCACTGATGGCCTGTTGATGGCAGTCCACCCAACATCAAAATGAGGGCATGAGTCTTGAGGAAACTGAAAACTGATGCAGATTTCTCCAAATATGGCATAGTGGTGAAGATCAAAAGGAACTAAAGTGTGCCATTTAAGGTTTCACTTGAAATGTGGCAAGTGAGAGGGGTGAGGTCATGTCATTTTTGTTTCAGGGGAAAGTTTTATGAATTATGACATGGTCGGAAATCGAGGGGTAAATTGTGGGAGTTGAGGAGGACACCAAAGGTCTGATGTCTGGGAATGCAGGGGAATTTCCAACACAAAAAAGCCTACTACAAGACAGCACTTCTGTTTCCTTTGATAAGTACTGTAATCACCCTTTTCAGTGCAGAGGATATCCAGGCTGCAGAAAACACTCTGCCCCAGAATTAACATCCATTGGAGGATTTGGTTAAAACTTCAAATCACTATACATAGGAACCAAAATCCCTCCTAAGGATTTTTATAGAGCTTAATGAAACGTAAGGGTTGAGTGATAGAACAAACGTTACTCTTTTTAATTTGGCAAAGTGTCTGTCAGCCTCAGGATAAGGTAATAACAAAGAGGAAGTATTAGAACATGAAGAGTAAAATGTCCTTGGAAATTAGATCACCATCTTGCATCCATTAGCTATAAACAATAAAAAAGAGAAATGTTAACTATACAAACTGAGTAGATACTAACCAGGTGCCTCATGACACCCCAGCAATCAAATTCACATGTAGAACAATTTTTGCTGCCATGCAATTCCGTACTTTTATTCTTGCAAATCAAATGCCTTCACTTTTTCTTCTAATATGAGAGCTTATGTTTAGTTTAAACTATAAATCACTTTGCAGGTTCAATACTCTTTCATTTGTTGATGTATGCCTCATATAAGTTTGGTAGCTCATTTGGATAAAAGTGTATGCTTACTACAATTGAACTTGGTAACATACATTTTTTAAATCAATAAAACAGAGTAGTTTGAAAATAAACTAAGCACACACAGATTTCCTGGACAACTGAGAGAGATCCTGCAACTTGCCATACCAATAGGTGTTATCAATAAAAGAAAACCAAAGCATACACTGAACAACCAATAACATTAATAATGAAGGTTAAGCAATATTGCCGCATCATGGGCAAAAAATCACAGAAAGCAAAATAGAGTTACTCCCAGCTACAGGTTCCAATTATCTCAAACAGAATTTAAAAGGCAGGTTGAGTTTTTTTAAGGGCAGGAAAAGAGACAATTTAAAGAGCTAGTGTGCATATTCCCCCATTTAAGTCTTCTTAAAGATGTACAGGAGCTTGCAATTGCCTTAGGGTATCACGGTTCATGGACCGCGTGGGGTCGCATCAGTGGCAGTCTTCTGACCGTCCTAGTACGACCAGGGTGGTCGGGCCACCCTGGGACCACCGTAACCACCACGGATATGAGATCCCTGGTGGTGGCACAGCGGTCTTGAGGCCACAATATGCTTTGTGGGCCATGAGGACCCTCTAAGCATATTATGAGTTTCCTCACTGCTACACTTTTCATGGCAGTGAGACTTCCATGCAAAGTGTAGAAGTGAGGAAACAGAGGGGGGGGGGGGCTCCTGGGTCCCCTTGTGACTCTGAGGCTTAGGGTTCATGTAGGGGGACACACTTTTGTGCATGCACCCCTGTACCTGCATGTGCCTGCAGGTACTGATTTTGACCTTTCAACTAGGGTGCCTATTTCATAGGCACAGCCGTGGGAATGCCAAAGAACAGGCCGCCAGGGTGGTTTAAACATGGGTCTGGTGGAGTGGGAGTTGGGCGGTCCCACTGCTGCACCACCAAACTCATATTAAGGGCCACAGCCAACTGCAAGGCCACAGGAACAGCTTATTCACTTTAATATTCATATATTGCCACTCCCAACAACTACATGGCACTTCTCTATTCACGGAAAAACCAAAGGGGGTGATGGACGGATCGTTGACAATACAAACACTCACCCCCAGTCAACTGATCTGGGTTTAATCCATCACCGTTCTTTAGCTCACTCCGCCACCCCAGTTCAGACATGGCCATATGCAAATCAGTCTGACCCTGTGCCTCATGAGAATAGTCCAGCCCGAACTGCCAAGCCATGTCTTCCCTGGACCAGAATCAAGCTTCCCAGGACCGGTTTCTGGCATTACAGCCGTCTTCAGCCGGGCTTGCTTGAAACCAGTGGCAAAGTGAGCAAGGGACCCACGTCTAGCATGGCCTGCCAACTTAGGGCGAACAAAGAAAAACCAAAGGGGGTGATGGACGGAGCGTTGACAATACAAACACTCACCCCCAGTCTACTGATCTGGGTTTAATCCATCACCGTTCTTTAGCTCACTCCGCCACCCCAGTTCAGACATGGCCATATGCAAATCAGTCTGACCCTGTGCCTCATGGGAACAGTCCAGCCCGAACTGCCAAGCCTTGTCTTCCCTGGACCGGAATCAAGCTTCCCAGGACCGGTTTCTGGCATTACAGCCGTCTTCAGCAGGGCTTGCTTGAAACCAGTGGCAAAGTGAGCAAGGGACTCACGTCCGAGCATACCCTGCCAACTTAGGGCGAACAAAAAAAAATTGATTAAACACAGATCAGTTGACTGGGGGTGAATGTTTGTATTGTCAAAGCTCCGTCCATCACCCCCTTTGGTTTTACTTCTCTATTCACTGCAGGTTATTTGTCACTGAGAATAACATGCAAGGCCTCTAACATTTTTTTTACTTAACTTGGATAATTATGTGAGGGTAGTACTGAATGTGCAGTGCTTTAGGAAGACAATCTTTATTTTAGAAAATAAAATTGGGAAATAAAGGTGTGATTTGCTACAGTAGTGCAGTTTTATACCTTCAGTAGATAAAAAGGGCCCTGTTCCTGGGGAGAGTTAAAAATGTATCTGGCATCTTACGGAATTCTGCATAGTTGATGAATCCTCTGAGGAGGAGCAAAAAATCTATCTAAGTTTACTGATCTACTCTCACTATTCTGTATTAAAGGTTATTTCACTCACTCAATAAAAATAATTTATTCGGCCCGGTCTATGAACATCTCACAGACAGTTTTACATCATGTTATCTAAACGCACTCCAGGTTCTTTCTACAGCAGAGGAGGCGGAGATAGAGAAGGTACCTACCATTAACATTTCAACTGTATGTTATGTGTGTTTGCGTATGTTACCAGAGTAGTACATGCATTGAATGTGTCAGTTAAGGAAGCTCATGGGTTCCTTTTTCAAAGCCCCTGGCCTGTCCATGTGCACAAGATTCTGGTGAGGGTGGTTTCCTAGTCAGTGGCAGTGTATTGATGACATTCCTGAAGCAGGGTGGAGAGGCCCAGACCTGCAAGCGGGGACTCAGGAGCCCTATAGATATTCCATTTGATCTTTTTACTGATAAGCTCAGTTGATGTGCAGGGACATCTTAAGCGTTTTGAGGGCCCTGGGCCAAACATATTTTGAGGGCCTCTGTTCAGAACAGTTTTTGAATATATGATCCAATTTCACCACTTTATGGCCTCTATAGCCAGGTCACTGACAGTGTACAGAAATACTCCTCAAAATTCTAAATATTTTGTACATCGAATATTCAGAGATAGTGAGGTGTGTTTTCAATATTGTAGCACAACAGCAGTTTGCTAATATTCCTGCAAATAATCTCTGTTGCCCTTCCATTTCTCATATTTGAGGTCCTGTTTTGATCTAAAGGAATATTTTATAAATGTTGAATGAAATATAAAAACAACATTTCTTGGCAAAATGTATGTAAAAGACTCACACATCACCTACATTAAAAATTAATGAAAATAAAATGGTATCAAAAAACAACCTGTTTCAGAATTATTCAAGGACATCAGGGCAAGACTCTGCAAAACAGAGCTGCCTCTATCGGGGGGCCCCCTGAAAGGCTGGGGCCCGGTCCAGAGCCCACTTTGACCATTTCTTAAAACATCTCGATTTACAAGCCATATAGTATCACAGACACATGGTAGATGGTGGGAGTGAAGGGTGGCACTACAGGGGCCGATTCACAGAACTAACCTAAGACAAAACCCTAAACTTACTACTTTTGGTATTCACAGAAGTTAGGACTTTGTCTTAAGCTTGTCTTAAGACAAGACAGTGCTTAAGACAAACTTAAGACAAAATCCTAAATTAAGTCTGTCTTAAGTCTGTCTTAAGTTTGTCTTAAGATAAACTTAAGACAAAATCCTAAATTCTGTGAATACCAAAAGTAGTAAGTTTAGGATTTTGTCTTAAGTTAGTTTTGTGAATTGGGCCCACAGTTTTTATTCATAGTAGTGAGAGAAGGCAAACTTTTGTTTCTTTTCCTTATCACTATGGGTGTCACTGTTTGAATCCAAGTGTAGAAAGTTCACACTTCGTTGGGGATCCATTATGGGAACTGCAGCCTGAAGACTATCCTGCTGAGAGGAAGGAGTGTCACTCTGCACAAAGTCTGAGTCTGCAAAACAACCCGAGGAGGCATTTGAAAAAATAAGAAACCACCAGAACGAGTTCAATGTATCTATATAACACTGTTTGTCAGTTCAATTACTTTTTGACATACTAGTTCATGTTTCAGAAAATAAGTTCATGTTTATAAGGGGTTCCTCGGCGGAAGCGCTTTCTAGGAGGTTGGTGCGGCTCCATACACAGAGAGGACATCAACAACGTGGTGTCTTAGCGCCAGGGAAAAACCGTGACAGCACTCGCTTCATGTTTTGCGGGTTTCTACATGGCAGAACCAGCTACACAGTAGACTAGATCTACACCATGAGAATCTAGTAGTGTTGATAGTTTTTCTTATTCTGGTCCTGAGGTATTGCTTAGTATCACTCTGAACTACAATAGCATGAAACATGTCGACCACTTTTGCTGAGTAGGTTTTGCTTTCATGGACCTTTGAGCCTGATAAAGCAACCACTCACGTTATTTTTAACAAAGTGGGTTACCACTTCATTAAATTTGTTCTGTGGATTACCCAACCTTTTTTATTATCACTTTAACACATCTACACCACTCACTTCCACTCTCTAGGGCCCTCACACCCACAGCACCATACGGCAGGAATAAAAGATCCCCGCAAAAGAGTTCTTTAAGGGTGCCCGTTGGGTATTGCACCGCCGACCCGACAAGGGGCAAGGCCATATGATGAAGCATGACACCTAGCTTGCTGGGTGTGTGAGGTCTTTAGTACCAAAAAGGAGGATCTCCTCCTGCGTGCCTACACTCACTTTTATTTTTCAACTATCTAATCCAAGGTCTTAGGCCCATGGGAACTGTGCATTTCTTCTTTTTGATAGTTTACCATGTTTATAAGCGCACATTTAAAAAAAAGTATAAACAAAGTATGGCTGTGTAAAGATGCAGCACAGCACTGTGCCTCCCTTGCATTCAAAGTGCCGTCAACTACATTACTTCTAATTTTTTTATATTATCCATAGCATGCAGAGTCATTTATAGTGTTCTTAATCAGAAGTGTGGATGCCGTTCAATATGACTGCTCTCGATTTATTGTTCTTGCATGGGTGGAAAGTTGAGGGCCTCCCAGCTACAAGCAGCACGTCTCGTCTGCGAAAAATATGTTGACAATACCAAGTTAACATTCCGATGTAGTGAAATGCGAGATTGCTGTTACTTGTGTACTGCTATAAAAAAAACTTTCTTTTTTAAGTTCAGACCACAGACTGCAGGGCCTTGTTTGATACCAAAAGAAAAAGTCTGCTCCTCCTCCTCGCCCCAAATCAACAAACAAACTGGCATCTGGTTTCCTGAAAACAGCAGTTAAGCTGAAGTGCAATTCTGGGAGGCTGGGCTTGCAATCACGTGCTATTATGGTGCCCCACTAGCATGCAGTGAGTCAAGCACCACTTTGAAATCCGATACATTGACATGAGCAAGCACATACATACTTATTATAGTAAAAATACCTCACGCGTGATATTCTTTTATAAAAGCCTGGTCTGGTTTGCTTGGCATCAAACCTGTAACTTTCAAGTTAGACTATTCTTCCAATAGGAGCCTTAACCATCTGAGCCATCTCCTCTGTTTATATTCTTGGAGAACCCATGCATTCTCAGAATCCCCGCTGCTGTGCCTCTCGAGGTCAACGGGAGGCTAGGGGGCCAGAGCCTGGCTTGCAGCAGCTCACACACTACTATAGGTGCCTTGCCTTCTGTCTCCAACGAAACAGCAGGGCATCATGGCACTGGGCATACTGCAGCACCAGTCAATCGACTATACTGGCACTCCAGATTGCAGTGCCATTTGATTAATACATGTTGTTGCTTCAAAAGACTGGTGCCAAAATCATAAAGCTGAAATGCTGAGTGGGCCCTGCGAAAGGGTTTTACCATGATCTCTGGCGTGACCCACAACCCACTGGGCTATCATCCCAGCTCTTCTTCATAGGCATTTTAGCCATCGCCCACACCAGGGGCACTCTGCAGCAGACTGACTCCCAAACCTAGGTTCGAGCAACTGTCAACGTAAACGCAAAGACTGCCATAGAGGCTAGAAACCCAGCTGCCTGCAAACTATCAGGTCTCACTAGAAAACCACCCCCCAAAAATCAACCAAGAATTCTGAGGTTAACTAGAGTATCGCTCCATAGTACATTCTCACCCCTAACTACTTGCCATGGTACACTCTTGCCTTTAACAACTAGGAAGGAATCAAGGGAGTCTCTCTCAATAGTAGTATTCTCACCCCTAACAGCGCTCCATGGTACAATCAATCTTAGCCACTGAGAAGAACTCAATGAAGTTCAATTGAGTCTCACACCATAGTACAGTCTCACCCAGAACTACTCTTCATGGTACACTCTCGCCCTTAGCCACTATGACAAATGTTGTTCCCAATAGTTTATGTTCTAAGTGCTGAGACATTTTAGACTTTGCAACAAGAGATAGACTTTGTCAAACACCCTTCGCGGCCTGCGGGCAAGTCCAAAATATTTGGCAAAACTTTGATAGCCTGCACAAGGAGAGGCATTTCGTAGCACTACAGGTAGCAACAGGATAACATGATCCATTTTAGTTAAAATGATGTAGGCAAAGAGCTACCTCTTGGAAGCAGCTCTAAGCCAGGTATTGGGTCTCTAGATTGGATGCCATCACTCCACACAACTCCAAATCAAATTCACCATCAGCTTTCATATTAGGACTATCATGATGCATGCTAACTAAGGGAATTTTCTTGTCTTTGATTTGCTCTTCCAACAACTGGCACAGTTGAACAGCAAGTAACGTAGTTTCCTTCTTCATAGAACCGTAAGTAAGCAGCAGGATCCACGTAGAGACTGAGGATAAGGGGCAGTTCAAGAACAGGAGGACTCCAAAGGTAGGCGACACTCCTAAACCGGAGTTTTTTAAGGTTATAAAGAATATTGTTAGCATGTAGTGATAAGATTTTATCTTCACAGTTCGAAACCCGATACTTCTCACAGAGTGGCTCGTAACCGATTCAGCAGATCAGGTATGAATACTTTGATATTGACCAACTTGAGGTCGCAGAACAACACAGGGCAGGTTGGCATGCTAGTGGCAACACACATATAGGATTATAGAGGCACAAAGGCATCAGCATGATTTTAGAGATGGCACTTGTTATGACAAAATTGCACAAGGTTTTGCATGCACACGAGGTGGGGTCCTTAGCTCCCCAATTCAGTGTTTTGATCATTGTTTATGTTAATTTTCAGTATTCCCCTGATGAAGGTATATCGATACCGAAATGCATTGGGATTGACTGCAAATGATGTTGAGATGAATTCATGTACATGATGTAATGTACTCAAAGAAGAAAATACAAGAAAGAAAATTGTCATTAAAAGCATGACGTCTTCCAACATTTGAACTTTTGTTTTTGTGGCAACAATTGAGAGTTGCTTGGACAATAAGTTTGGAAAACATATTTTGATTTACAAAAGTGCATATACATATTGAACAGAGGTAAAAATTGTGTTATACCAGGAGCATCCCACGGGGGCTTGTGAATAGTGCGTCGCTCTCAAACAGTCTCTGTTTGTTTTTTGTGTTTTTCACATTAGGTACATAACAGGCTCACATTAACACAGTTAGCATTAAATGATTATAGCATTGCAGTTTAAGGAAAGGATACATGTCTCTTATGTTGAATATATTATTATAGCTTAGCTAACTTTACCAGTGGCTTTCATTGACATAAAGTAAATATATAGCTACTTACTATTTTAACTTAATAAAATGCACCTGAATGAATACAAATAAACACACATGACATGTATATGTTTCTGATAAAGAGTTGACTTAAAATGTTGCTGTTCCAATTTCCTTTAAAATAAAACGTTGCATCCAAATGTCAATACAATAACTTCAGAACTGTTATTGTGTACAAAAACATCCAATAACCACCCACAAAAAACACAATCTTCAAACGTAGCAAAACATTACCCTTAAACTAAACAAACCACATAACATTGTGTAACACACGACTGTGTAAAATACTGACACATTACTACCAAACTGTTTCAAAATGACTCTTTCTAAGGTGCTTTCCCTCAACTATTGTCTTTTCTCCTTTTTCATTTTCCGCTACTCTGGATGCTAGCCTTAGGATTTTGAGCGTGGTTGACACTGCCATCATTGTCAATGCAATGTGCTTGTCATATACCTGATTGGCTGATTCAAGTTAGCTGTAAGTCCCTTGTCAAGAGGTAGGGCATATATGCAGGGCAAGCATCTCAAATGCTGCTCTGTGGGCCTGCAGAACCGGTAGTGCAGCCACTGAGGTAGCTCATAGATTGTGCCACAGGTTTGCCCTGGTGGGGCCTGTGCACAAGTTACTGTTACATGGTTTGACATTTAAAAAGCTACATGCCATGGTTCTGCATGTCCCTTGCTATATCAAAGTTCTCCCTGGAGACAGGGTGCAGTGTTGGGAAGAGATAGGGCATGTGCGTGTGTGCACTACATGTAAGGTCAGTGAATGGCACTGCGTGGTGTGTTCGGTACGAGGCGTACTTCTCCCATTGAATTAGCATTAGGCAATGTAGGGGAAAGCTATTGAGCAGTATTTCCTACGAGCAGTATAGTAGCAATATTGTGTTTGATATTCATGAGTGAGTAGTGACCAATCCTCTCAGTTAGTGTGAGAGGATCTGACATTATGTATGTGGAAATGTCATTTTTGGAAAAGAGTGCGTTTCGATGCTCGTGGCTCTGTGTGCCTGTCAGCCTGTCTCCAATTAACATCTGTGTGCTAGGGGGACAGCTACATCTGTGCATACCTGATCGAAGGCTGTAAACTAGTGCTCAAGGGAAACAGCAGACCTCTATCTCTGAGGGGCCTTTCTGGGATGGTCACGTGGGGTGGAATTGGCACTTACATTCCAATGGGCAAGGTCTTGGCCCCACAAAAGAGAGTGATCTAAACCTCCCTTGGTAGGATGACAGGCAGGACAGAATTTAGAGAGGACCTACGTATTTTAAAGGTGGCCTCTTTAACTAATTTCTTCTTCAAAGGCCATCATGGGTATGACTACTGGGGCTCTGGAATCAGCAATTAGAGGTGCTTTTGGATTTGGAACCATACTATGCTGGTTCAACACTGGGACATCAACATGAGTAATAATTAGGGCAGGAGGGACTGCATCTGGACTATCCACAGACTTGTGTTGGCCTGGGGCTTGTCGTGCTCCAAGACTATCACTTGGTGGACTTTGCATGCCCGTTGCTGGCCTTCAGCTAAGTGCCAACTGTCATGGCCAGGGTCCCAAAGTACTCTCCAAAGGCCAGTTAGCTGGCCTCCTGCCCACAAGATCTCAGAGACACAAAGGATCTCACAGTTTTCACAAGATTGTAAGGACTGCACTGGGTTTGGCAGAAACGGATAGCAGTAATCGTTAGTTGGGACAAGCACCTTAATGGCGTACACCATCATCATGTTGTGCAGAGGAGTGTGCTCATAAAGATCAGCAACCACCTGAGGTGCTGAGATGTGAGGAGTTTGGGGAGAGTGGGGGAAGCTTGCAGAGTCCGAGGGACCCATGTTTGCAACCAAGGGGACCTGTGCTAGCTTGTGCTCCAGACTGTCTGGGATCCAAGGGGTGTTGAGAAAGCCCTCTCCCTGGAGCCACACCACAAGGTACTTTGTTGTAGAGAACATTGTGATGAAGCCTGAGGGGTTTTGGGTGCCTTTTGGGCACCTGCAGCTACGCCAGTTCACACCTCTGCCTAAGGGGAAAACTTTCTCCAGACTTGGCAGGCACCAGATTCCTGGGTCACAGCCTTTTGTATATGGGAGGGCTCATGATACTGTACTTGTGCAGGTGCCGTTGGGTGCCTGGGGGTCTAATCCGAATAGACGGAGTAAAGTGACTGTTTCTTTCCGTGTTAGGTAGTTCTGACTGTCTAGTCAACGGGGTGCCAGCATAGGCAACCAGTGTAGGTAAATGATTGAGGGTATGGACCACGAGGCATAGTCAAAGACCTGTGTCTGTATCACTGAATGGGAAAGTTCAACAATTGCATATAACTGTAAAGTGTATATAAAATGTGTTTCTGGTTTTAATTTCAATGGGGAAGTTTGACAATTTCATAGAACTGTAAATTGTATATACAATGTGTATCTCGTTGTGATTTCAGTTTATATGTAAAACAAAGGCAAGTGTTTTATACCTATGATTTAGACTATTTTTGTGACATACCCAGTGTGTTGAGAGGGTGGTGTTGTGCCAATACACTCCACTTGGGCCTTGCGAATAAACCTGACTGCTCGGTGCCTAAGAGTGAAAACAGGTTATCAGAGCGTGTATAGTACCCATTCTATCTAGAATGGTGGATTCTGATGGGCTTCGATGCATCCCTGCCAGCCAGAAACTCCTGGGTCTAACACAAACTCTTTCTAGGCGTAACACAGAACACTAGTAAACAAAATAACACAAACTACAAAGAAACTTGAAAGAAACACTGTAAATACCATCTACTAGTCCTGCATTCAACCCCTATCCCAAAACCCTACATATGAGGAATTGGGTAGCTGGTTGACTGGGGTGTGACCCTTGGTCAAGCAACAGCCACAATCCCTTGCAGAGAAAACCACATAAAGTCACTAAATTTACTTGTACATAACCCTGTAGATTGGTACAAAAAGCAGTCAGGCTTAACTTAGAGGCAATGTGTAAGTTATTTATGTAGCACACAAACAGTAATAGGTCAAAAACACAACATAAAAAACTTCCCAAACCAAATAGCATCTAAAAGAAAAAAACACTAACAATGGACATCATGTCACCTTTGGCACAACATCCAAGGGTCCAGGTGTGCATGAAGACCTCTTGAGGGTTCAGGACTCACTCAGGCTGGGTCCAGGTGCGGATTCAAGATGGTGGGAGCCTGTATGTCCGTGTGGCTCTGAACAGAAAGCCAACAAACTAGCCCATGGAGTCACTTCTGGAAGACCTGTTTGCAGGAGAAAAAGTAGGTCTCAAGAGCAGGGCTAGCCTCGGAGGGTTCAAGGCAGGCTTAATGGCAGCAAAGCAGTCCTTCCAGGTACAGCAGCAGTCTGACAGATTGTACAGCAGGTCAAAGCAGCAGGCAGTCCTTCCACAGTAATTCCGGCTTCACCATAAGTTACGCTTTTAGGATTCAAGAGATACTAAATATGAACTAGGTATCTTTTCCCATTTGGAAATTACACCAGGGAAACCCTGGTGGTTTGGGGCAGTGAAAACTGCTAAATGCTCCAATGATGAGGGAAGCATTGTATTTATTGTATCTTCAAAAAGAAAATTTAGTTTCAGGATTTTGTTTCTGAAAATAAAAAGGCAAACCTGTTTGGTGCAAGGCTCTGTCTCATTGACACAGCCCTGAACCAAACAAAAAATGCATTGTCATGAAATGCTGTGACAGTGGTTCCTGCCAATGCTTTATAACTGAGGTGGCGAAGTGAGATAAAGAACGATGATGGCTTCAACCCAGATCTGTGACTAGGGTGAGTTATGAAAAGTTCCAGCACTCCGTCCAGCATCTCCTTGTGTTTGCTTTGTTCGCCTTAGTTGGCAGGGTATGCCCAGACGTGGGTCCCTTGCTCATTTTGCCACTGGATTCAAGCCAGGCTGGCTGATGAAGGGTGTTACCCAGAAACCGGTCCCAGGATGCTTGTTTCCGGTTCAGGGAAGAGCTGGCTTGGCAGTTCGGGCTGGACTGTTCCCATGAGGCACAGGGTCAAGACTGATTTGCATATAGCTGGGTCTGAACTGAGGTGGGGAAGTGAGCTAAAGAACAACGATGGATTCAACCCAGATCTGTGACTAGGGTTGAGTGTCTGAAAAGTTTCAGCGCTCTGTCCATCACCTCCTTGTGTTGGCAATGCTTCAGAAAGGACAGCCAACTTGGCAGACCTGTATAAATCTGCCTTTACCAGAGTGATATAGTAATTTGCTCTGTCACCCTGCTGTCATCCTGATGGAACAACAACCATCCACCACTAAATGAGGCCATATGCTAGAAGGTAAAAATTTTGACTGGGACGAACCTAGATTCTATATCCACCCTGACCTTAAATTCTGCCAAGCTACCCATGAAGCTCAACCAGATGACCACAGTTAACACTTTTTGGTGCTATTACCTTTAGAAAATCATATCCCAGGTTCCCCCAAAGGCATTTACTCCTTTTTGGTGTCCTTTTATTAATGACAGTATTCTCAGGTTTTATATGTTGGAGTAGGATTTTTATTGTTTTATTGTTTTGTGTTTTCCACTTATTTAGTTAATTTTGTACTGTAAACGTATTTACACATTTTCTTAAGAGTGCTTGCTCTGTGCCATAGCTACCAGGGGGTAAACTCAGGTTTAAATAACTGAAACCTTTACTGGACCTAACTGGAATAATGATATTATTACTTTTGGTGGACTACTATCCACCACAATTAACAATCCACTTTTTCTCAAAGTCCTTTAGACAGGTTTGTACTTTATCTTCTTTATAGTTCTTGGGAAATAAGAATTCTTTCTTTGTTGGTTTGACCTTCAGTTAGCTACTGGGCATCCAGGTCTCGATTATGTGCAAGCAGTGTTTAAGGCATTGGATGTCAGAAACAGAGGAGATATTCTTGTGGAGGTGTATATCACCATTGTATATGTCCTGTGGGTGAGTTTGAATTACGTTGTCCAGAAACTCCTGGTGGAGGTGAAGTTGGGGCATTCTTCCAAGTGCTCTTAAGTGTCAAGAACACTCACAGCGTGGAACACTCTGTACTTGTTGGGGCCTTATGGGAGAGTTCATACTACATTGCCCAGAAGCCCGTGGTGCATATGAAGACAGGCCATTCTTCTGAAAGCTTTTAAACGTCAATGACATTGCACTGAAGGATGCTCTGTGCTTGTTGGGGCCTGCTGGGCGAGTTTTGGATTATATTGTCCAGAGACCCATGGTGATGGTGAAGACAGGAGAATTGTGCCAAGAACTCTTAAGCACCAATGACTCCTGCATTGTGGTACGCTCAGTGCTTGTTGCGGCCTGCTGGGGGAGTTTTGGAATACGTTTACCAGAAACTCCTCGTGGTGGTGAAGCTGAAGGTGGGGCCTTTCTCCAAGCACTTTTAAGCTACCACAACACCCGCAGTGCTGGACACATGCGGAGCAAAGACCAAGCCAAGAGCGGACCCTTCGGAATCTGTCAGAGCCCCGAGGAGGTTGGGTGAGGCCCCTCCCTAGGCCCTTGTTTCCTACTTTAGCTGTCAGTTACTTTTAATCAACTAAATATTGTTTTTTTTAATTTCCAAGACCTTTATTCATCATGCATTTGATCGATAACACAGCTCAGTGCCTACAACCTTAAAGAAGGCCGGCAGCGTTGTAAACAAGTACTTGCATAGCATTTAAGAAGTATGTGGCTATAGTGTAGTTTACACAGCAAGTCGCCTACAACCACCAGGGGCCGGCCGCGTCAATAGTTACTGTGAGTCTTGGGTTTTATTTTACTGTGGAACACAAACGTAAACCAACTTGGATCAGTCCACTACCGCACTCCGTCCCCTCCCAACAGTATTGCTTAATATGGTTGAAAAGTGTCTATACAATAATCATATCACAATATTTACAGCAGTTGCATCATTTCTCGAGGCAAAACAGCTTTCACTCATCCTCTTGAGCATTGAGGTATGCAGTCAGATATAACCAATAGTCCTTTGGCCTGGACCTAGCTCGTAACATTTCTTCATATGTGCGTAATGTATCATGGCAGTAAGTCATGTCTCTGAGCCATTGCTTGACTGTTGGCACCTTTTTACTCCCCCAGCACATTGAGACTCTGCGTTTGGCTAACAGTAGGGCCACTGCACAAAACCTACGTGGCATTGGTTTCATCTTCCTCAATAATCCCAGGAGACAATAGTGAATGGTGCATTCCAGAGGTATCCCCACCATTTCGGACAGTGTAGTAGTAACTTCCAGCCAATATGCCTGGATCTTCGCACAGTGCCAGGTTAAATGTATGAAGTCACCATGCTGAAAGTGACAGCGTTTGCAGCGCGCGTCTTCTCTGAGACCGTATTTATAAACAGAGACTGGGGTGTAGTATGCCTGGTGTAAGTATTTAAAATGAATGATGCGTAAGTTGCCATTCGGCGTTAGGAGTGTAGTTAGTGTGCATGTGGTTTCCCAGTCTTTGTCAGCGAGGGGGTCCTCCAATAGCGTGTTCCATCGTTCCCGAGCTTTCGTAGAGGTATTCCGTATCTCTGTTTGAGCTGATGCATAAAGTCTGGATACTAAGTGAGACGTGTTAGGGGTCGCTAGAAGCAATTGCAGTGTATCCAGGGTAGGTGGTTCCTCTGGGAAGGTGTGATAGAGGTGCTGAATCACCATTTTCAGTCTATGGAATGTAAATTGAAATAACAATGATGGGTTTTGTATGTAGGCTAAATCGGGTTCTGTGAGGAAGGTTCCATCTTTATATAAATCTCCCATCGAAACCAGTTCTACTTGTGCTAATAGGCCCTTACCCACTGGTTCAGCTGTTACCGACAGCGCCGGGTGATTATGTAGGGGAAGAGCTGGAGCATAAAGTGGTAATTTATGGGCTAGCTGGCCTAACCTCTTCCATGCTGCGTTAGTAACATCTATGGTATTGATGTCCTTATCGTGAAGTGGCGGTCTGTCGTATGTGATGATGGCGTCGAGCAGAATGGGACCCGCATCTCCCTCCTCAACAGCTACATGAGTCATGTATGGGGTTCTATGAAACCAGAAGGCTGCATACTGTGCCTGAGCGCAGAGATAATATAGGAAGAAATCCGGGACCCCCCAACCCCTTTGGACGGTGGCAGCGTCAAGGTAGTTAGGTCGATACGTGCTTGCCTGCCTGCCCAGATCAGCCTCAAGACCATCGTACTTATGCGCTTGAATACTTCTCTTGGCGGCTGAATGGGGATATTGTTGAAGAGGTAAAGGAGTTTGGGGAGCACTACCATCTTTACAATCGCTATTCGATCGGCTAGGGACAATGGGAGTTGAATCCACTTTTTAGTTTTGTCCTCCAGGGCCTCAATCGCTCTACCATAATTTGTCCTAATGACTATTTCCGGGTCCCTATGAAACCATATGCCTAGGTATCTTATGGGGTCCGTTTGCCATTCCAATGGGTATTCTACTGCGTGCGGTGTGGTGGTGTCTGTGAGTGGGATAATCGAGTACTTCTCCCAGTTTATCTGCAATCCTGAGAAACCTCCAAATTTGATATATGTACGCAAGAGGGGATCTAGGTTATGTGGCGAGTCCCGAAGATATAGCAACATATCATCTGCATATAGCGAGATGTGTAGGGGCCTACTCGGAAATTGCAGAGCAAGATGATGGCTCTTTTGCCTAACTACGCAGGCCAGAGGTTCTAGTGCTAGAGCAAATAGTAGGGGTGATAATGGGCAGCCCTGTCTGGTCCCTCTTCCTATGTTAAAGGCTTCAGAGACATAGCCATTGATCCTGACTCTGGCAGTGGGTTTTGTGTATAGTAGTTGGATAAAATTGAATGTATATCAGTGGAACGCCCATCCTAAGTAGTATAGTGATTAAGTAAGACCATTCAATAGAGTCAAATGCCTTGGCGGCATCCAGCATCACCGCCACAGCTTTCATCGTCGGGTCTAGATAATGTGAAACCGCAAATAGTGTTCTTGTGTTGTGTGTAGTACTGCGGGAAGGTATAAAACCTGACTGGACTGTGTTGGACTTGGCCCTTAAGGCAGGTTCACCCCTAATATTTTTGCTTTTAATCTGTGATACGCGTGGATGATTTTCTGGTCTGTGCGCACTTTCTCTCTGTGTCCCAGAGTAAAGTGCGTGCATGTAGTTAGGCTGGCCTGCTCTCCCATAGGGATGCATGGGGAATGTCTGTGTCCCTAGTAGTTCCTGATGTGTGGGGAGTGCATGCTCGAATTTGGTATGTGCGTGTTCGTGGGAATGAATGCTTCGCAATGGTGTATGTGGCATGTGTGTGTCATGAGTAGAAATGCCATTTCTTGGACTTGGCATATTACTGTAAAATATGTCTGCAGTGTGATTGGCTGGAGCTGGCTGGTGAGCCTGGCTCCAGGAAGGCTGGATGGGTCTGCCCGGTGGTGAGTGTGAGATCAGCATGCTTGATGGCTTGGGAGGAGTGCCCCTGGTCCCTGATGGGCCTGGACTTTCCCCAGACAATGCTGGCTCCACCCCCTGTAGTGCGACTGATGGCCCTAGCCCTGCCAGTGAATAGAGAGGGTGGTTGAGGTAAACAGAGTACTTCAGAACCAGCTGCGACTGGTTTTCCCCCACCCTGCACCCTGAGACAAAGGGGTTTTTCTGTATAAGAAGGGGCTGTGTCCCCATACAATTTGTCCTGTCTTTGGTTTTCTTCCAGGATCTTGCCAGAGGGGGCTGCTGCTGCTGCAGGGGCCAAGAGGACCGCCACTTGGCTGTCTCCCTGCCTGGAGACCCAGTGTGCTGGCTCTGGCCCTGCCTTGCCCCTCTGCCTGCCTCCAGACCCTGCTGGAGCTTTCCTGTGCCTGGAGGCGCCCTGATCTTGATTTGTAGCGCTAGGAGCGCTTTCCTTGTGCCCCAGCGCTCAATAGCGCTTTGCTGATATTTCTCGCGCTAGGCGCGCTTTCTCTAGCCCCTAAGCGCTTGGGAGCACTTTGTGTGCAGCCGGTGCCCACCCGGCATCTGCCCGTCTGATTGTGCCGATTTGCCGATTTTTGTGCACAGCGAGTGCCTACCTCGCTTTATATTTTAATTAGGAGCCGGTGCCCACCCGGCATTGCCCCGTTCTTGGATTTGTAATTACCACGAGGGAGCCCACTCCTCGGGTACTGAGAACCCGCCTGCCTGCCTAAAACGGGCCGCCGCGCTGCCCGCGACGACCCGGAAGCAGTTGGCCGGCTGACCAATTGCAGCGCGGCCCGAGACCAGCAACCCGGAAGTCCCGCCCTGCCGCCGCAGAGCGAGAAGGAACCCAGCATCGGATCCTCGGCGAAACTCTCCAGAGGGAGAGAGCCCCGCCCGCTGCCCGGCCTTCTGAAGAGGCGCCCCGGCGAACGGAGACCGGGAGAGAGTGCTTCGCCGCGCCCGCAGCTCCAGCGGGAACCCGGGACGAGTGAGGAGGAGATCCGGCAGTGTTCCTGCCCCCGCAGCACCAGCGAGGTACCGGTGAGTGCGGGGACAGGGTCCTTTGTTCTTCGAGCGGCCCCAATTGGCAGAGGGCCGCTCCAACGTGTGTTGCATTTCGTTGTGGGAGCAAGAGGCTCCGGGGGCATTACTGGATCCCGAGTCCCCCATGAGGGACTCCAACGACCGCCCGAAGTAGAGTTACGAGCCCCGAGGCTCGAGGGGGCATATTTGTTTACTGAGCCACGAGAGGCTCCACCTGCCCAGTTGTGTTTGCGAGTCTGCAAGGCTCTGAGGGGCCATTCTGTTCGTTGAGAGCCCGGCGAGGCTCAGTGCCCACAGTCAATCAACGAGCCCAGCGAGGCTCAACGCCCACATCGCATTGAGAGCCCTGAGAGAGGCTCTGGGGGCATTTTCATGATTTTGGGAGCGCTGAAGCTCTATTTGCCTATTTGCTTTGTGAGCCCCTGAGAGGCTCCTTGCCCACCTTGTTCTTGAGCCCTCCTGGCTCCAACGTTGCCCAGTCCTGTCTAACAACTGTCCAGCACTTAGTGGACAGTTGCCACGTTTAGGCTTTGTGTTCTGTGCTGCCTGCGCAGCTTCCCTGACACTGAGACTCAGGGCATTCCGCCCCTTTCGAGGCCAGTTGGCCTGAGGGACATTTGTGAGTGTTGTGCTACGTGCACCCCGCGCATTGTAATTGCTTGATATGTGATTCTTGCGCAAAATGTTCTAATCTGCACCTCTGTGTTTAATGCCTCATGTGCAATTGTTTATGTCCGCTTACTTTTTCTAAAAGTAACCTGATTAGGTATTTCATGTTTATCCCCTTTTGCTAAATGTGACCTGCATAGAGGATTGTTGATGTCCCATTTTATGTTATCCACTTTGCTAAATGTGACCTGCATAGTAGATTGTTGATGTCCCATTTTATGTTTAGGTTTTCTTCCCTTTGCTAAGAGTGAATTGCTTAGGTGTTGGTATTCCTTCCTTAGGTCCTGCTGAGAAGGTCCTAGTTACCTGCGTGATTACCTACAGTGTTTTAGGGTTGCGTAGGAGGTCTTGACTTTTCCAGTGATTACTGGATGTGTGTTGCATTTATAATTTTGGTGCTACTCATTCTATGTTTACGACATAAGTGTATACCTACCAGTATTATTTTCTGACAAGTGCCTACCCCTGACAGTGGTCCATGTGGCCCTGTCCTGTACATAATTCCCCTTGTAAATTTTGCCCATGCCTCTGGCACATTGTACAGTTTGCGTGTGTTATCTAATGTGTTTTGTTTATTATAAATACAAAGGCTATTTTTTATATATATCCTTGTGTGGAGTCTTTCTTTGTGGTGGGCCTTGGGTGTTGTTGCTGGGGTGCGTGCGCAAATACTTAACTCATACCGCCTCCAAGTTTAGCCTAGACTGCTCGCGCCACGTTACCTAGAGGGCGAGCGGGGGTTGCCTTGGTGTGTGACTCCCTTGCCCTGACTTTAGAAATGGCGATCCCTGACTGACCTCGACGCGAGTCTTGGCCGGCCAGGGTCCCGTTTCTAACAGTCTGGAAGGACCAAATTCGGCATGAGTGGTTGAAGTCGCACGGCAAGTATTTTAGCGAGTATTTTTGGGTCTACATTGAGCAGGGAGAGGGGGCGATATGAGTTACAGCTTTCTGGGTCCTTGTCCGGTTTAAGGAGTGCCACTATCAACGCCTCTCGTGTAGCCGGTAGTAGCTGAGCATCATGTGCGGCCCCAAACATAGCAACCAGGGGAGGTGCCAGGAGGTCCCTATATGTTTTATAAAATTCACAAGTGAATCCATCCGGGCCAGGGATCTTACCGTTGGGCAGAGATTGGATCACTTCTGTTACCTCCTCTACTGTGATCGGCCTCTGGGAGTCAGATAGCCAGGCAATGGCGATGTCGTCTAAGTATTGGAGCGTTTCTTGTTGCGTCACTACCGGTCTTGATTGATGCAAGTCCCCGTAATTCTGAACAAAGCATTCTAAAATGGTTGCGGGATCTGTGTGTAATTGATCATCTCCTCCTCTGATCTGTGTTACTGTATTGGGCAACCGGCCAGCACAGATTTTGGTAGCTAGCACTCGCCCGGGTCATCCACCTTCTCCATAAACTCGGGCAACATGTCTCTTGCTCAGGTACTTAACCTCGTCCTCCGCTAATGATTGGTGTTCAGTTAATGTGGTGCGTATTGCAGCAAGTGTTGCCGGCAAAGGCGTTATCTCGTATTGATGTTCTAACGTACTGAGCTTGGATTCGCACCTGGTTAATTGTGCTCGTATATCTTTTAGTATCCCAGCTGTTGTTCTTATACAGACACCACGTATTGTAGCTTTGAAAGCCTCCCATAAGAGCCTGCGCCTTCCGTGGATTTATCATTTAGTTGGAAGTATTCCCTAATTGCCTTCTCTATAGTGTCTGCATATATTGGGTCGGTCAATGCTATAGCATTGAACCTCCAGCTACACGGTGGTGGTACATAGTTAGGAAAATGTATAGAAAGTTTAATGGGGTTGTGGACTGAGAGGGTTTTGGGCATGTGTTTGACCGCTGTGGTCCACAACAGTAGAGCATCGGAGCCTAGCCAGTAATCTATGCGCGACCAGCTGTCATGTGCAGCTGAAGTGAGTGTCGCTTCTTTGATGTCTGGATGACGGGCTCTCCAAATATCTGTGATACGTAGATCTAGCATCATGTCTAGTAGTTTTGAGCGAGCCTGTGTGTGATGTTCCGTTGTGTCCCCCGATCTATCCAGCTTATTATCTAGAGCTAGGTTAAGATCTCCTCCCCAGAGTATTGTTTGCTCGTCAGTTGAATGTAGCTGCTGCCATATCGTATGGTAGAAATCAGGCGCCTCAGTGTTTGGGCCGTATGTATTTACCAGTGTTAGTGGATGTTCCCGCAGTCTACCTTTTAGGATGACATATCTGCCATACGTGTCTAAGAGCGTTGTGTCTATCTTGAAGTTCGTGCCTTTCTTAACTAGGATGGAAACCCCTCTAGAATATGAGGAATATCGGGAGCAGTGAGTGGATTCCGCCCATCTCCTTCCTACCTGAGCGGTTGAGTGTGGAGCTTCATGCGTCTCCTGAAACATAACAATATCTATGTGCCACCTATCTAGACACGTGAATATCTGGCGCATTTGTTTTGGATTTGTGTAACCTCTAATGTTCCAGGTGAGGAAATTCAAGGATTGTGCAGTCAACGGAGTTTTAGCCATCGTAACATGTAGTGTATAGTACAATCATCATCATGGTGTTCGAAGACAGATCCTCTTCTGTCACAACTATAAGAACCTATATAGGCACCTTCGAGAGAGCAACAAATGTGTATCAGCAGGGTATAAGCAGTGCATCTCAAGCAGACAGATCCATAAATTAAAACAATTCCCAAAATGTTTCCCCTCCCACCCTCAACAGCAGCCCAATCCTGCTGATGCCATACCCCAAACAAACCGTCCAAAATCAAGAACATTTTGTGGGGATTTCCCATAGGGGGGTCCACTTGGGCTACACATCTCCATCCGAGATATCGGATGTGGACGGGCTGCATTAGTCATTGACAACCTTTGCATAGAGTCATAACAAGTCTTAACAGTACAAAGTGGTGCAGGACATTAGGAGCATTTGGGTACTAGTGAACAGTAGCACCACTGGGTTGGGATTTCATACCAAAGAAAGCAGATCAACATATCATACAGTCAGTATTGATCCGAGCTTAACTGACAGTAGTGTAAGGTATTACAGTAAGTAAAAGAGTCTCTGTGGGGCGTAAGCGGTGATGTCGGTTGTTGGAGCAAGCAGTTAATGACTATTGAGTATCATCAGAAGTGTGTGCGCCTCAGCCCAGTTCCAGATCACATCACGGTTCACTGCATTTCCACAACTAATGGTCATTCCTCATATCTTTGCGATCAGTGACCAAGACTTAGTATCGGCCATGAAGACAGTGCTTGTATAGAAATGTCAATGCCCTGGGAGGCAGGAAGACCTGCGTTCCCTTACTGTGGCCATGTTGTCTCTGCATCCCGCCTAGGAAATCTACATCAGTGTGCAATCCCAGACTAACATGCAATCGTCACTGCTGTTCAAATCTGCAAAGATTCCACATAAGTGTCCTATGACAGTCCATATCTGTATGTAAGCTTGCTCAGTGAGGCAAGGCTGGGAGCGAATTGACTCATCGCAGCGTTCTAGTGTAATGTCTTAATTGAGGCCCCTATAGCACTAGTTAGTGTTTGTGGCAGTAACTCATCCCTGCCTCTTTTCCCACTTCCCCTCTTGGTCAATCTAATCCCTGTGTAGTTCTGCAACGCTGTCTAGGGCTAGAGGCATGCACCGCCATATATTTCAGTACCTCCATGCAATGCATCATTCCCTCTGGCGAGTCTGATAGGGCATCCACTCATCCAGACAGATCCTGTCCAGACGTGTAGTTAAAGACCTGTACAATAGTGAGGTATAGCAGTCTATGGAACCCTACAATATGGACTTACCGCTCGTGAGAAGTTCATCGTAGTTCATAGTAGATCTCACCTTTCCGGGGAAGGCCTTGTCATGTTGGTCTGTGATATTCACGAGTCATTGCATCCTCACCAGCGTTTACATCGCAAAATCTCCTCAATCCTTGTCGTTGTCTTGGTCTTGTCTGTCTCTGGACCGGCGAGAGGCCACAATGGTTTTGATATAGTCATTCGCCACCTTGGGTGTGGACAACACTGTCGATTTGCCTTCTCAGGTTACCTTTAACCGTGCAGGGTACAGCATAGCGTAGTCCACCTTTAGGTCGCGCAGTTTGGCTTTAGCTGCATTGAATTCCCTGTGTGCCTGTTTTACAGCCATTGTGTAATCGGGGTAAAACTCTAAGCGGTTGTTTTGGAAGACGAGGTCCCTGCGCTCCCGTGCTAGCCGCAGCATTGCATCACGGTCCCTGTAATTTAAAATATGTGCTACAATTGGCCATGGTGGTGTGCCCGGTCGAGGCCGTGGCGCCAGGGTGCGATGAGCCCTCCACACAATAAAGACTGATGATAATGCTTCCTTACCAAAGAGTGCCAAACAGAGTTCCTCAACATAGGATTCCATTTTGCCTTTGTTTGTGGATTCGGGCACACCTGTGATGCGCACGTTATTGCGTCTTGATCTGGCTTCCAAATCCTCCGCCTTTGATCGTATGACTTCCAGTATCTTCTCAAAGCCAGTACATTTAGATGTGCTTGTATTTGCTTCGTCCTCCACCACCGATATTCTGGTCTCCGCCTCATCTAGCCTTTCGCCATGCCTATTCAGCTTTGCCGCCATATTGTCTACTCGACAAGTAAGATGGTCCAGTTTCCCGTTTATATCCTGTAGACTGGATTGAATGGCCTTGAGTATGGATTCCATCCCTCGCGTGGCATCCGCCGCTGTGTCCGTTTCTGTGTCTGAGTGGGACGTAATGAAATGAAATGAAATGAAAAATTGCATTTGTATAGCGCATAACCGCCCTGGGGCCTCGCAGCGCTTGAAGATAAAATGGTTTTAGCGCAGGCTCGGGGCAGATCAGAGAGATTTAGCAAACAAATGCGTTTTTAGGGCCTTTCTGAACGAGAGGAGGTTGCTGTTACCCCGGATGGCAAAGGGGAGGGCATTCCAGAGTCTGGTCGCCGAATGAGAAAAAGAGCGGCCACCCCAACGGGCTTTGTTAATTTTAGAGGAGGTGGCCAGCTGCAGGGTACCAGACCGAAGGGGGCGTGTTGGAACATAAGGCATAACCAGAGGGTGCAGAATCGCTGGGCCTACACGGTGGAAGGATTTGTGCATAATGCACAGAGCTTTGAACTGCACTCTGTCAGCCATTGGGAGCCAATGAAGGTCCTTCAGGGCCTTCCTCGCCGACTGCCGACGGGACAGATTGAACAATAGGTGGGCCGCACTGTTTTGTGTGACCTGGAGCCTCTGAAGGACCGAAGCCGGTGCTCCCAGATAGAGAGCGTTCCCGTAATCCAGGCGAGAGAGAATGAGGGCCTGGACCATGATCCTCCTCGCCTGGAAAGGGAGCAGAGGGAGCACCCGCCGGAGCATCCTCATTAGTCCGAAGCAAGTGGCAGCAGTCTTAGTAGCCTGGACAGAGAAATCAAGGGCAGTGTCAAGCCAGATCCCGAGGCTCTTAATCTGGGACTTGGGCGCAGGAGGAGCGCCAAGACATGGTGGCCAGATGGGTGCAAGAGCAGACGGGGAGGGATTTCCAAGGAGAATGATGTCTGTCTTCTCCCCGTTAAGCTTGAGACAGGAAGCTTGCATCCAACTGGCAACAGCCTCTAGACAGGGGCCTAAGGTGTTGGATGATCCATCTGCGTGGTCTAACGAGACCACCAGCTGCGTATCATCCGCGTAGGTGACTATACGCACACCAAAGGGATGGACTATCCTGTCCAGAGGTTCCATGTAGGCGTTAAAGAGGGTCGGGCTCAGGGAGGAGCCCTGAGGGACCCCACACCTGAGAGGATGTTTAGGAGAGACTGTCTCACCCTCAAAGACCCGGAAAAAGCGCTCACTCAAAAAGGAGGTGAGCCAGTCCAGAGCTGCGCCCGACACGCCCATGCCCGCCAGTCGGTATACTAGCGTGGCATGGTTCACCGCGTCGAACGCGGCACTAAGGTCTAACAGGATAATGGCCACCTTTCCTCCCCGATCCAAAGTCGTTCTTGCTTCCTCTGTGACCGCCAACATGGCAGTTTCTGTGCCATGTTGAGGGCGAAAACCTGTCTGGGAGGCACGCAACAGACAGTTGGACTCCAGATAGTCTGTTAAGATATTTTTGGTGTGCCTCTCCAGCAGTTTACTCAACCAGGGAAGCAACGAAATGGGGCAGTAGTTGGACAGGTTGTTCTGGTCCAGGGAGGGTTTCTTGAGAAGCGCCCTCACCATGGCACACTTCCAAGCGAGTGGGACCGACCTGGACACAATGGAGGTGTTTAAAGCTTCCAGGATCACAGGACGAATAACGTCCAGTGCCTTGACAAGGATCCGGGGGGGTGCCGGGTCATTGGGGGAGCCAGAAGAAACTTTGGAGATTAATCTATCCAGGCTGGCGGCATCAAGAAGCGGAATTGTGTCCAGTTTGCAGGGAACCGAGGAGTCAGCTGGCCTAGGAGGGACGGAGGGGGTATTGACTGTAGGATTACTAAAAGATGAATATATGGTCGAGATTTTCTTGGAAAAAAAAGCAGCTAGCTCATTACAGCGGTCTTGTGCCCCTTCAACAGAAGGACGCTCAGCCGGAGCTGAAATGAGGGACTTAGCTATCCAAAAGATTTCTCTAGGCGCATTTGCTGCAGCACTAATTTTACCTTCATAGAAGGAGGTTTGCGCCATTTTAATCTCTGATTTATAGAGCCTCATTGCGGACCTGTATTCGTCTTTCCTAGACTGAGATGGTCCTTCCTCCACGCTCTCTCTAGTTTGCGGCAGTCAAGCTTTAATAACCTCAGAGTAGGAGTGTACCAGGGTGCAACTTTAGGTCTTCTGATGAGATTACAAGGGCGTTTGGGAAGAACTTGGTCTAAAGTGCTGGAGATCCAGTGATCAAAGTTGCTAGAAGCTGAGGCAGGGTTCAAGGCCTTTCTCGGGGGGTCTTGAGTAAGGGCCGTTGTCCAATCGGTGAGGGGAAGTGAGGACCATTTCCTGCCCATGTACTTTATAGAGGCTTCAGGAGGGGGACAAGAGTTAGAAAGCCAGGTGAACGGTATCAAAAAATGATCGGTCCAAGGCAGAGGAACAGGGGACTCTACATTAAGGTTGATATTACTGTATATGTGATCGAGAAGATGTCCCTTCTTATGGGTCGCCTGATAGACTCTCTGGCAGAGGTCTAACGCTTGCATGTTGGCCCGCAAGTTATTAGCTGCCGTATCCTGGGGGGTCATCTGAATGAATATTAAAATCCCCAAGCAGAGTGAGGTTAGATGAGGTCACGGCTGCGTTAGCGGTGAGATCAGTAATTTGAGTGATAAAATTGTTGAGGGAGCCTGGTGGTCGATATAGTAGAATACCAGAAAAAGTGGTGGTAGGGGAGAGATCAAGTGCAAAGTGTAAGCTCTCACAGGTCAGCAAGGAATTAGAAGTGACCCGACACTTAAAGGTGTCCCTATATATAATAGCTAAGCCCCCGCCTCTCCCCGATTGGCGGTCGAGGTGCTTAAGGGTGTAGCCTGGAGGAGTGGCCCAAATCAAGGACGGGTCGTTGTCAATCTGAAGCCAAGTTTCCGTTAAAAATAGGGCATCAGGATTAAGCTCATCAATCAACAGATGCAACTCTGTGGAGTGTTTAGGTAGCGACCGGCAATTAAGGAGATACAATCTCCAAAACTCTCCCAACGGGAGGGAGCCGCTACATGGGCGGGAGGTGCTCCATGTACAGTGCTTGCAGTGAAGGTCGGTGTTAGCTGGAGAGACGGAATGGCAGCAGGAAGGACTGACAGGGGGGCGTAAGGAGTGTAACCACAAAGAGTTGTAAACAACCTGATTACCGACCATGATGCCGGTCACCACCCCAGACCAGGACCAGCGAGAAGCGTCTGAACGCGGACTGGCGCAGACTGGCTTCTCTTTGGCGCCTCTTCGGCGCGTATACGGCGCGTATACGGAGCTACCGCAGCGCGTCACCGCTGCGCGGGATAGGAAGAGGTCATATAGATTAGGCCAGGGGGGAGACTAGCCCGTCAACCTCCCCAAGATGGCTGCCCAGAATGGGACAACCAGGAAGTGGTGTCGCTTAAGCCTCCCTCCACACAATCAGCACAAGCTGTGGTGGACCGGGGAGTAGCGACCAGAAAACAGGTAAGAGGCACAGCAATGTAATTTAAAAACACATATTCTTCAATCAATAGGTTTTTAAATTGTTAAAACGAAGTAGCAGCAATCTAATTTTAAAAACACATGTTCTTAGTCAATAGGTCTTTAAAATTATTAAAAACGAAAGTAGCAGCTTGCAGAACTCCTGGTCGCATTCAAGCACTAGCGCTATGATCTTTGTTGGTAAGTGATCATGCGCGCAATACTCCCGCCTTAAAATAGTGAGGGCCAGGGGGGAGACTAGCCCGTCAACCTCCCCAAGATGGCTGCCCAGAATGGGACAACCAGGAAGTGGTGTCGCTTAAGCCTCCCTCCACACAATCAGCACAAGCTGTGGTGGACCGGGGAGTAGCGACCAGAAAACAGGTAAGAGTCACGGCACGTGTCGTTCTGCGCTGCTCGAAGCTGAGCTTTGACTGTTTCCTGTCCGGTTTCCCCATGTTGGAGCACTAGTATGGCTGGAATGCAGCAGGGAGATATGTTATGGTAAGGCACGACAGGTGTATTGGTAGGCACACTCGTGACAGGTACGCTGTCTTGGTACAGCAGTTCAAAATCTGTATGTTCTGTAGGGTTGCCTTCCGGGTCCCCAGTCAAATTACATGTAATGGCACTGAGAGCTGTTGAGATTTGGAGGCAGAGGAAACATTCCCCTCCCAAAGAGTCGTTATTAGTCAGGAGCCTTCCTGCATCCGCTATGGCATCCTCGCAGCGAGTTCTGGACTGCAGACGTTTCTTTTCAGGAGACGTACATTCACATACGATGGTTCGGACCTGCAGAGTGGCCAGCACAGTGTGTTTGCCACATCTTTTCATTCTCTAGGAGGCCTGGATATAGTATTGGTTCAGGATAGGGCCCATGGATCGCTCCCGTACCCTGGGGAAAGGCAGCCGTGGGAGTGTGGATAACGGGCTCTGCCTCAGTCAACCCCGTCGTAAGGGACTCTGTCTCCACGACCTCTACGATTCGGACAGATTCACCATAAGACTCCAGTGAGGGGCTGCAGGACTCGTGCAATCCTCATTTGGTTCTGTTATTCCCTCAATTCCTTCTGGCGTAGGTGGTTAGCAGATACTCGGGACATCGGCAGTTATGAGTCGCGTATATGGGCGCCGCCATCTTGTTGCCGCTTTTGCGCCATTTCTGAGATATTAGTGCGAGCGCTTTGGATCATCTCTTCAAACATAAAAGTATAGCCTCTTCGTAATGCTTGCAGACACGATAATGATCAGGCTAATCTGGGGATTGGTTGATCATTGCTCAGCAAGTGCCGGGTCTGGCAAAGCGCAGTATTGTGACCTTGTTGGGGGTCGCCATTTTAGCTGCCATTCCCTTCAGAACCTCTCGCAGCAGCCCTTTGAACCCGCAATTAGTGATCTTTCCGTGGGGAGAGACTGCGGCTATGAGCGCACGTGGAACGCGTGCTCCGATGGTAATGGCAGTATCTCAGATTGGAACCCCTCAGCGCTGTGGGGCAGGTAGCGCGATGCAGTAGGCAGCGGCAGCCACCATCTTACCCGGTATCAGCCGGCGAACGCTCCAGTCCTTTAGACTAAATTACTGCGTTTGCATTGTCCTCCCCGGTCAGCAAACACGTCCATCAGGTGCTGTGCATTTTCATCTTTCAGATAACGGCGTTTGTCACCGAAGGCGGTTGCCATTAAAAGGACATATTTCGCGCTTTCGAGGCCGTCCGGCGGAGCTGCCAATTCAGCCAGCCATCCCGCAGTGCACCCTCTAGCGCCCCCCCAATCAACTAAATATTGTTATGGGGAAAAGGCAAGTGCCCGAGGTGCAAGGGTACCACCATTGATAAAATGTTTGCAAGAGCAGGAGTAATCCTCAATGAAACTGCATTAACAAAACACAGTCCTCCCAAAGCACAGCTGAACAAAACAGTGGACACAGCAGAATTACAGCAGAAGGTTCTCCAATGGACACTGTTAGTGCCCCTAAGGTTACCACAGTATCTGGCCACAGTTCCACCCAATCACTACCACAGATATGCTCTCTTCGAGTATGCCCACACCTAAAAGGAAAAGGAAGGGTCTGCATCAGTAACTCTAACCAATAGGGAGCACTTCTATATTTTGCCCTAGGAAGTGTGGAGCGACCAGACAAAGTAAGTTGGGTGGAGGCTTGTAGGATTTGTAAAGACATTCTTCAAGCGACATTACAGCCTATCATAGAGCATCTGTTGTTAATTGAATCTAGGCTGAGCACAATCTGGGAAGCCCGAGCAGTGGCACTTTGCCCTGTCAGGGAGAAAGACTTATTTGCTCCCAAAAGACATGATGCCAACCCACCCCAAGTGGCCTCTTCTTTCCATGGTCCTACCACCAATACCTCGGGGAAGACTCCAACCCAAGAGCAGTCCAGGCCACAGGCCATCAAAGATCACAGCCAGTTGGCAGCAGGGCCAGATGTTGCTGTCCACCAGGGTCTCATATTCAGGGTGGCCTGAGCCTGACTTTTACATAGCCCAGGAGTTGGATGCAAAGGGACTCTGAAATAAGCCTCTTCCCACAGTAACCAAGACTTCAGCCTGGGGCTGACTAACCGAGGACCATACATGCACATGGAGGAAAATATTTACGTTCCTCCCGTAGACTGTCCTTTTGTCATAGTTCTTGCAGATGTCCCCTTTTTGTGAAGGGGCAAAGGGAAATCCTGTGTTGATTTTCATAGCAAGGTTCTTCATTGGGTATGTAAGCACAGGCAGCTTGAGATATTGAACTCTGCCGAAATATTAATGGTGAGGAGAATGTCCTGGATCAGGCCAAGATTGGGTCCCTCTGCTCCTGTCAGAGCCTGGAGGAGGCTGTGTTGGGCCCGCTACTAGGCCATAATTTTGTATTTTAGCTGTAAGTTTTTTTAATTAACTAAATATTTTTATTGGGAAAAGAAAAGTGTACAACCATTGATAAAATGCTAGAGAGAGTGGTAGGTGAAAACCCCAATGAAATTGCATTAACCAAACCTAGACTCTTGCTGGACTCAGAGAGTCCTCCCAATGCACTGTTGATGGATATAGTTAACACACAGCGACGCTGCAGCAGAAGGTTCTCTTACGGATTCATTTAGTGCCCCCGATGTCACCCCATTATATGCACTGAACCCAGCTTCACCCAATCCACCATCGTAGTCATGATTTCTTTGAATCTGCTTATACCTAAAAGGAAAAGGAAGGGTACACAGCAAATGCAGGCCCCCTCAGCAGCAACTCACCCCAATGGGCAGCAATTCTGTAATTTTTCCCTAGCAAGTGTGAAGAGACAAGACCGAGCTAGTTGGTTGGAGGCTTTTAGGATGTTTGAGGACCCATCATGGAGTGTGTGTTTCTAATTCAGTCTAGGCTGAGCACAATCTGAAAAGCACGAGTAGTAGCAATTTGCGACATCAGGGAGAAAGACTTGATCACTCCTGGAAGTCATTATACCTACCCACCTCAGGGGGCCACTTCTTCCAATGGGCCACCCGCCACTACCTTAGGGAACACTTCAACCCGAAGGCAGTCAAGGCCACAGGCCACCAACGATCATTGCCAGTTGGCAGCAGCCCCAGATGTTGCTGTCCATCTGGGTCTTGTATTCAGGGTGGCCGTGAGCCTGACTTCTATGTAGCCCAAGAGGTTAGATGGAAAGGGACCCTGAAATAAGGCTCTTCCCACAGTAGCCCATATTACAGCTTAGGGCTGAATAACCGAGGACCATTCGTGCTCAGAGAGGAAATTATTTACCTTTCTCCCGCAGCCTGTCCTTATGTCAGTGTTCTTGCGAACATCTCCTTTTTGTGGAGAGGCAAAAAGGAATCCTGTGCTGATCTTTGTAACAAAGTTCTTAATTGGCTATGTAAACCTACGGGGTTTCATCTATCAAACTGTGCTAAAACCTTTACGGTGAGGAGAGTGGGCTGGATCAGCCAATCACAAACAGACATCCAGGGTGACTGCAACATTGCAAACTTCAGCACTGCTAATCTCCCCAGGAATTTGCTGACTGATCCCAGCAACTGGCCTGAGCTCTTAGTCAATCAATCAAGCAATCAGTATTTATAAAGCATGGCTAATCATCTGATAGTGCATTCAGGTGCTTGCAGATCTCTGAGGCTTTTTCGAACAGCCAGGTTTTGAGGGCCATTCGGTATTCAGATAATGAGATGATGGTCAGGAGGTATGTTGTGGGTTGTTCCAGGTCTTTGTTGCGATGTGGTAGGAGTGTTCTCCACTTCTGCATGGGTAGATGCGGGAAGTATGGGCAAGTGAAAGGGCGGTGAAGAGTGGTCTTCTCAACAGTTGGTGGAAGCTTAGGCCTTGGTTAATGTAGGGAGGTCCTTAGTTGTGTAGAGCCTTGTGTGCATGGGTCAGCAGCTTCACTTGGCATCCCTTCTGTACGGGGAGCTAGTGGAGTTTATTGAGGTGGGGTGTGATGTGGGTTCATCAGGGATGGTCCAGGTTGAGTCTGGCTGCGGCATTCTGTATGGCCTGTCTAGTTATAGCCCTGTCAGTATTTCTGATAAATGAGCTGAAAAAGAAAGGAGTCAGTGCCCCATGAGGCGTCCAGGATGAGGGGTAAATGAAACTCTCATTACAAGACAATCAGTCCTCGCTTCCTCTCTCTCCCGCGGCTTCTGTGGTGTGGGCACACCATTTACCCCTCATCCTGGACGGCTCATGGGGCACTGACTCCTTTCTTTTTCAGCTCATTTATCAGAAATACTGACAGTGCTATAACTAGACATACTTTCAAACCACATAGGTATTGTATTTTATTTCACCTTTATATACACTTTGCAGATATTGATGGCAACTATAGTGAGTGACAGAGGGATCTAACTCTGTCCTGACGAAGAGGCATGCAAGGCCTCGAAACATGTTGACATCACCAGGAGAACTAGCACATTAAAAGCTTTGTTTTCTCCGACACACCCTTTTTAGCAATACCAGCCTATGACCAATTAAAAAATATACAGAATTCATAAGGCCAGGTATTTTTTAATCTCACTTTTCATTCACCCCTAACCCTACTTTCACTCACTCAAATACACCTCCCATAGCACTTACAAATTTAAAGTGCTCCGGCGTAGTCGCCAGTCGTAGCACGCCCCGTCCCGCAGCGGGGCGGGAAGACCCCGATGATGAAGCATGACACCAAGGGCCCTTTTGGTGTGTGAGGGGTATTTTAACAAATACTGTGTATGCCTTCTATTCCCTGGCTCACAGGAAACCTCCTAGAGGTGGATCTTTTTGTTTGCTGAGACCGTAGGATAGTCAGATTGCTACATTGCCCTTAGGTTACTTTTACAAAAGCCATGATTTTCTTTGTTCCTCCAGTATTCAACCATCTTATGCCCCCACACACGATACAGGGTGTCTCAAATGTGCACCTTATCTTTAATACTGCAGTACTAACTTTTAACCATTACAAAGCTTTGACAAACTTGAATGCCATTCACTGACTCCCGCCTAATCCTTGCTCAGCAGTGGGCAAGGGTCTCTCCTCGAGCCTTCCTGCCCACCCACCTCCAGGAGCCACGAGCTCTTAGTCTCACTCCTAAATCTTCTCTTTCCTCAATCATTACACACATGGCAGGACTTGGGCCTAAATTACAGAAGGCAGATTGGTTATCTTTAATTGGAAAGTTTGATATCTGCTTTTTCCAGAAACATGGCTTACAGGGTTAGTGACTCAAGAAGGGTTTGCATTCTACTGGGTTCCAGCTTTTCGATTCTCAGTCATGCAAGTGAAAGGTAGACTTTCTATCTGGGTTAAAGCCCTCTTATGTATGGAGCTGGAGGACATCTTGACAGCACATCATGCCTTTCAGTGTATCCTTATTGAGGGTGGTGGCCACCAGAACCCTTTGTCAGACTTGAGCTCCGCAGGATTCGACTGAAGCAATATGAATTCCACCTCCCGACCGCACCAACACCCTGATTAGTACACAGGGTGTTCGAGTGATCAAGTGATGGAAAAAAGATAGTAAAATAATAACCAGGAGGGGAAGGAAGGGGACAGCTGGGAAGGGATTGCTGTAACGAGAAAACACACAATGTTACAACACATACATTAATCCTACTCTCATTTCATTCTCGCTACCCTTCCTTTGTGACATAATCACCTGTCTCATTGAATGCACTGCTCCCCTCTTTGATTAGCACCAAATGCTATCACGAGTAATCTGCTCCCTATACGAAATAAAGACATCTGTTATTACCATAGAAAATATTCACTGGAATATGTATGTTGAAAGCCACACCTAGACTGAAACATACCCTCCTGGTTTTTGAATGAAGAGTGTTACCAAAATCCACAATATGTTTTCCACTCCGAATAAAGAAGTTCTTCAAAAATTATAAGTGATTCCCAAAATCAAATAAATCCAAAGAAAACTGATATATTCCCCAAAGTATGCAATACTAGTTGCTGTGCTCCTTACACGGTATGATGTAGCTTCCCACTACTATCATCCGCTTTGTAACCAGTTACGATTTCTCACAAAGGTCCATTAGCATCAACCAATGTCCCAGAACTCCAAACACGGTAGAATGTAGGGAGCTACCCCACTATCCTCCGCTTTGGCACTAGTTGTTCTTTCCCTTCTCCTTTGATGCTACCGGTAAAGCAGCCACACATGGAAAGGCAATCGAGGAAATGTCAAGGCTCCAAATACCTCCTTTGTCACCACAACTAACCCGTGTCAAAAATTAGATGGTTTAAATCTGGTATTCAATTGGGCTTTTCCAATGGGTTACTACTTCCGCTTCCAATCCGAGGAAGAACGCGTTTAGCAGCAACGCTTACCTTGACCAACAAGTGCGACTCAGATTCTTAGATTACGCACAGTCACAGCGGGCTCGCTGAATCTCTCCTTTGAGATGTCTCCCCTATAACTCTGAGAAGAACGAAACCGCCGAGTTAACGGCGCAAACTGTTCATATCACAATCCGCCCGTGATTCCTTTCAGCAACCGGCAGAACTCCGTCCCCACAGCCTGTGGAAACTCCTACCCTTTTCCTTTGAATTCCTCCTGATCGCTCAGGATCCAGCGACGAAGACGTATCCAGGAACACAACAGGAAACAAAATTACGTACAATGTCTAAAGGCCACGCCCCCTCTTTTATCCCACTAGAAAGTACAGGGAAATCTGGGTGATGTAGTTTTAACATTGGGCAGGCGCGATATTGTTTCCAAATCCTGACAGTATGTCCCCGTCCCTAGCGCCTCCTAGGACCAGGCTTCTCCGGACAACGCAAATGGAAGGATCTCACAGCTCTAGGGGCATGCACATTGGACCAGGGCTCCCAGGAATCATCCTCCAAACTATATCCCCTCCAGGATACCAGGTACCAGAGCACGCCTCTGCGCATTTTGGAATCTTGTACACTCCTAACCTCATACTTCACCTGGTCGGTTGTTGCAATTGTCTGCACTTCCTTCTCTTTTGGTACCTCTGGTAAAGTCTGTATAGACAGCTCACAGACCCGACAGGTAGGTATGTTAGTCCCAAATATCAGATCTATACGACCATTGTCTTCCTGATATGGGGGCAAAGATTCTGCTTGTTTTTTACTGAAAACATCCTTCTCTGCTGCAATGGCTACAAAAAACGGACTAGCCAATACTGCTACATGAGAAACCACACTGTGAACTAAGTGCTCTTGGCAAAATTCAGGCAAGAAATGAATCGTTCTGGATTTCCAATCTATCCTGGGATTGTGATACATCAACCAGGGCATACCCAGAATGATCTCAAACTGAGGGGCGTCTATTATATTCAATTCCAACATCTCAGAGTGCCTCCCCTCTTCCACCTCTATGGATACCAACAATTCCACTGTCTTTTCGGTGATGAGCCCAGATGAAATTGGTTGCCCATCAACCGCCAACCCTTCCTCTGGACAAGCCCTGGGAACCCTTGGCAATCCTAATCGTGAGACCAACCCGTTGTCTATAAAGTTGCCGGTGGCACCAGAATCTAACATCACTAAGACTGTATGAGTTCTATGTTCACATTCGACCAGCATGTTTAATACAAAATGTGACTCAGTCTCACTTATACCCTTAGTGGATAAGGAAGTAAGCTTCCACTGAGGGGTTTCATCTCCTTTGTACGGGGAATTTCTACCCTCAGACGCCTGTACTGTAGGAGGGGCTGCCATTTTCCTGTTCTTATCCCAATTATTAGCACCCTTATTTTTTACTGGGCAATCCCTGACATAGTGGCCTTTTCTGCCACAATACATACACAAACCCTGGGCCCTCCTACTTTCTCTTTCATCTCTAGACAAGGGGGCCCTTAAGGCACCTATTTCCATGGGTTCAGGTTCTGGGTCTGTTGTACTCCATATCTTGGGGGAAAAACGGTCATAATGATAACTCCCCTTTCCCCATCTCTTCCTATCCCCCCTCCTATCAGATATTCTACTATCCAGTCTCAATGCCAAGTTTATCATGTCTATACAACAAGTGGGTTGGGGGTCTATCTGAGCGACCATATCCTTGATCTCATCTCTGAGCCCTTGATAGAAGAGAGACATACGTTTTCCTTCTGGCCACTCGGACTCTGCCACCAGGCGATTAAAAGATGTTAAATAAGTGATTAATTCTCCTCTGCCCTGTTTTAACTCCATTAATTCTTTGTCAGCACTAAAGGTATTTGCCCTCCGATCAAATACCTTTTCAAATTCAGTTCTAAATGCTGACCAGTCGGAAAGAATAGCATCATTATTCCTAACCAAAGGGACGGCCCAATTAGCGGCTTCGCCTACTAAGTACGAAATGGCGAACGCCACCCTGGAATGGTTATTCGGGAATGCAGCAGGTTTACAAGAAAAATGGAGCAGAACTTGAGTGAGGAACACCTGTATTTTAAGGGGATCACCTGCATACCGCTCAGGAGTAGCCAAAGGAATGGGAGGTGGAATAGTGACCTGAACTTGAGCTGGACCGGAGGAAAAAGGGTTCTTTGACAACTGTTCTACCCTATCCTTCAATGCAATAGCCTCAGTCTTAGATGCAGCCAATTCCTGCTGCACCAACACCAATGCATGCAGCACATCCTCCAAGGTGGCCATATCTGCAACAATCGAATCAGGCGGAGTGCAATTCGTGGGTACGTAACGTAATTCTGTCAGACTTGAGCTCCGCAGGATTCGACTGAAGCAATATGAATTCCACCTCCCGACCGCACCAACACCCTGATTAGTACACAGGGTGTTCGAGTGATCAAGTGAGGGAAAAAAGATAGTAAAATAATAACCAGGAGGGGAAGGAAGGGGACAGCTGGGAAGGGATTGCTGTAACGAGAAAACACACAATGTTACAACACATACATTAATCCTACTCTCATTTCATTCTCGCTACCCTTCCTTTGTGACATAATCACCTGTCTCATTGAATGCACTGCTCCCCTCTTTAATTAGCACCAAATGCTATCACGAGTAATCTGCTCCCTATACGAAATAAAGATATCTGTTATTACCATAGAAAATATTCACTGGAGTATGTATGTTGAAAGCCACACCTAGACTGAAACATACCCTCCTGGTTTTTGAATGAAGAGTGTTACCAAAATCCACAATATGTTTTCCACTCCAAATAAAGAAGTTCTTCAAAAATTATAAGTGATTCCCAAAATCAAATAAATCCAAAGAAAACTGATATATTCCCCAAAGTATGCAATACTAGTTGCTGTGCTCCTTACACGGTATGATGTAGCTTCCCACTACTATCATCCGCTTTGTAACCAGTTACGATTTCTCACAAAGGTCCATTAGCATCAACCAATGTCCCAGAACTCCAAACACGGTAGAATGTAGGGAGCTACCCCACTATCCTCCGCTTTGGCACTAGTTGTTCTTTCCCTTCTCCTTTGATGCTACCGGTAAAGCAGCCACACATGGAAAGGCAATCGAGGAAATGTCAAGGCTCCAAATACCTCCTTTGTCACCACAACTAACCCGTGTCAAAAATTAGATGGTTTAAATCCGGTATTCAATTGGGCTTTTCCAATGGGTTACTACTTCCGCTTCCAATCCGAGGAAGAACGCGTTTAGCAGCAACGCTTACCTTGACCAACAAGTGCGACTCAGATTCTTAGATTACGCACAGTCACAGCGGGCTCGCTGAATCTCTCCTTTGAGATGTCTCCCCTATAACTCTGAGAAGAACGAAACCGCCGAGTTAACGGCGCGAACTGTTCATATCACAATCCGCCCGTGATTCCTTTCAGCAACCGGCAGAACTCCGTCCCCACAGCCTGTGGAAACTCCTACCCTTTTCCTTTGAATTCCTCCTGATCGCTCAGGATCCAGCGACGAAGACGTATCCAGGAACACAACAGGAAACAAAATTACGTACAATGTCTAAAGGCCACGCCCCCTCTTTTATCCCACTAGAAAGTACAGGGAATTCTGGGTGATGTAGTTTTAACATTGGGCAGGCGCGATATTGTTTCCAAATCCTGACACCCTTATCTGATTAATTTCTACAACAAGGATTTTGCTAACTGAGACAAGCATAAGTTTAAGCAATTATTACATTTTTTATTGAATTTGAAATTTAATGTTCACACCTCTGTAACAAATGTTGTTTTATGTTTTGATTTTACTGCCGTTCTGGCTTTGAGACAAGAAGGGCTGGAGAAAGAGCAGGGAAGTATCTTGCCAAATTTGATTTATTATTATTATTTATTGAATTTGTATTGCGCACAGCTACCCGCAATGGGTTTCCCGGCGCCAGGGACAGACTGAAGAAGAAAACAAGCAGTTGCTGAAAAGAAAACAGAACAGGAGAACTCAAAACAGAAATAATAATAATAATAATAATAATAATATGAAACTTATAATGCGCTCAGCTTACCCTGGGGCATCCCGGCGCAGACAGACCAAAAGGAGAGACTCAGCTAATCCCTACGGTGGAAACAGGTAGGTCTTAAGAAGTTTCCAAAATAGTAGGATCTTGGGCTCTGAGCGAATCTTGAGGGGCAGAGAGTTCCACAGAGTCGCCACCTGCACAGAGAAACGCCTGCCCCCAGATCGAACTCTCCTTACTCTCGCTGACTGCAGCAGATGTTTTTGGTACGAGCGTAAGAGACGTGGGGGCTTATACGGACGGGCCATGTTAGAAAGGATGGGGGGGATTGAAGAAAGGTCTTCAATTTTTTGCGAAAAGCCAGAAGATTGGTTTCTGTTTTTAGCGCCAGCGGGAGAGCATTCCACATCTTGGGTCCTAGATATGCGAATGAACGGCCTCCCATTTTTGCCAGTCGGATTCTTGGAATCACGAGGTTGCCATTGTTGGATGACCTAAGGGAACAGCCAGGTAGATATGGCTGGGCAAGATTTTGCAGGTAGATGGGAGCAGAACCCTGACGAATCTTAAACAGGATTCAGAAAAGGGGGTGGGGATGAACAGAGTGTCTGAATTAAGCAGACCACTCTTACCCAGTCCAAAGATCAGGGCTTGATCCATCACCGTTTTTTAGCTCACTGCACCATCCCGGCTCAGAACCTGGCTACATGCAAACTAGTCTGACCCTGGCCCAGTGCATCATGGGAACAGGGCAGACCAAACTACCAAGCCAATTCTTATACTGGGAAGGAAACAGGCTTCCGGGGACCGGTTTCTGGCATTTCAGCCGTCTTCGGCCCGGCTTGCTTGAATCCTGATGGTGCAATGAGCAAGGGACTCACATCTGAGTATACCCTTCCACGCTAATGGTGGACAAAAACGATTCAGAAAAGGGGGTGGTGATGAACAGGGTGTCTGAATTAAGCAGACCACTCTTACCCAGTCCAAAGATCAGGGCTTGATCCATCACCGTTTTTTAGCTCACTGCACCATCCCAGCTCAGAACCTGGCTACATGCTAATTAGTCTGACCCTGGCCCAATGCATCATGGGAACAGGGCAGACCAAACTAACAAGCCAATTCTTATACTGGGAAGGAAACAAGCTTCCGGGGACCGGTTTCTAGCATTTCTGCTGTCTTCGGCCCGGCTTGCTTGAATCCTGATGGTGCAATGAGCAAGGGACTCACATCTGAGTATACCCTTCCACGCTAATGGTGGACAAAAACGATTCAGAAAAGGGGGTGGTGATGAACAGAGTGTCTGAATTAAGCAGACCACTCTTACCCAGTCCAAAGATCAGGGCTTGATCCATCACCGTTTTTTAGCTCACTGCACCATCCCAGCTCAGAACCTGGCTACATGCAAATTAGTCTGACCCTGGCCCAGTGCATCATGGGAACAGGGCAGACCAAACTACCAAGCCAATTCTTATACTGGGAAGGAAACAAGCTTCCGGGGAACGGTTTCTGGCATTTCAGCCGTCTTCGGCACGGCTTGCTTGAATCCTGATGGTGCAATGAGCAAGGGACTCACATCTGAGTATACCCTTCCACGCTAATGGTGGACAAAAACGATTCAGAAAAGGGGGTGGTGATGAACAGAGTGTCTGAATTAAGCAGACCACTCTTACCCAGTCCAAAGATCAGGGCTTGATCCATCACCGTTTTTTAGCTCAGTGCACCATCCCAGCTCAGAACCTGGCTACATGCAAATTAGTCTGACCCTGGCCCAGTGCATCATGGGAACAGGGCAGACCAAACTACCAAGCCAATTCTTATACTGGGAAGGAAACAAGCTTCCGGGGACCGGTTTCTGGCATTTCAGCCGTCTTCGGCCCGGCTTGCTTGAATCCTGATGGTGCAATGAGCAAGGGACTCACATCTGAGTATACCCTTCCACGCTAATGGTGGACAAAAACGATTCAGAAAAGGGGGTGGTGATGAACAGAGTGTCTGAATTAAGCAGACCACTCTTACCCAGTCCAAAGATCAGGGCTTGATCCATCACCGTTTTTTAGCTCACTGCACCATCCCAGCTCAGAACCTGGCTACATGCAAATTAGTCTGACCCTGGCCCAGTGCATCATGGGAACAGGGCAGACCAAACTACCAAGCCAATTCTTATACTGGGAAGGAAACAAGCTTCCGGGGACCGGTTTCTGGCATTTCAGCCGTCTTCGGACCGGCTTGCTTGAATCCTGATGGTGCAATGAGCAAGGGACTCACATCTGAGTATACCCTTCCACGCTAATGGTGGACAAAAACGATTCAGAAAAGGGGGTGGTGATGAACAGAGTGTCTGAATTAAGCAGACCACTCTTACCCAGTCCAAAGATCAGGGCTTGATCCATCACCGTTTTTTAGCTCACTGCACCATCCCAGCTCAGAACCTGGCTACATGCAAATTAGTCTGACCCTGGCCCAGTGCATCATGGGAACAGGGCAGACCAAACTACCAAGCCAATTCTTATACTGGGGAGGAAACAAGCTTCCGGGGACCGGTTTCTGGCATTTCAGCCATCTTCGGCCCGGCTTGCTTGAATCCTGATGGTGCAATGAGCAAGGGACTCACATCTGAGTATACCCTTCCACGCTAATGGTGGACAAAAACGATTCAGAAAAGGGGGTGGTGATGAACAGAGTGTCTGAATTAAGCAGACCACTCTTACCCAGTCCAAAGATCAGGTCTTGATCCATCACCGTTTTTTAGCTCACTGCACCATCCCAGCTCAGAACCTGGCTACATGCAAATTAGTCTGACCCTGGCCCAGTGCATCATGGGAACAGGGCAGACCAAACTACCAAGCCAATTCTTATACTGGGAAGGAAACAAGCTTCCGGGGACCGGTTTCTGGCATTTCAGCCGTCTTCGGCACGGCTTGCTTGAATCCTGATGGTGCAATGAGCAAGGGACTCACATCTGAGTATACCCTTCCACGCTAATGGTGGACAAAAACGATTCAGAAAAGGGGGTGGTGATGAACAGAGTGTCTGAATTAAGCAGACCACTCTTACCCAGTCCAAAGATCAGGGCTTGATCCATCACCGTTTTTTAGCTCAGTGCACCATCCCAGCTCAGAACCTGGCTACATGCAAATTAGTCTGACCCTGGCCCAGTGCATCATGGGAACAGGGCAGACCAAACTACCAAGCCAATTCCTATACTGGGAAGGAAACAAGCTTCCGGGGACCGGTTTCTGGCATTTCAGCCGTCTTCGGCCCGGCTTGCTTGAATCCTGATGGTGCAATGAGCAAGGGACTCACATCTGAGTATACCCTTCCACGCTAATGGTGGACAAAAACGATTCAGAAAAGGGGGTGGTGATGAACAGAGTGTCTGAATTAAGCAGACCACTCTTACCCAGTCCAAAGATCAGGGCTTGATCCATCACCGTTTTTTAGCTCACTGCACCATCCCAGCTCAGAACCTGGCTACATGCAAATTAGTCTGACCCTGGCCCAGTGCATCATGGGAACAGGGCAGACCAAACTACCAAGCCAATTCTTATACTGGGAAGGAAACAAGCTTCCGGGGACCAGTTTCTGGCATTTCAGCCGTCTTCGGACCGGCTTGCTTGAATCCTGATGGTGCAATGAGCAAGGGACTCACATCTGAGTATACCCTTCCACGCTAATGGTGGACAAAAATGATTCAGAAAAGGGGGTGGTGATGAACAGAGTGTCTGAATTAAGCAGACCACTCTTACCCAGTCCAAAGATCAGGGCTTGATCCATCACCGTTTTTTAGCTCACTGCACCATCCCAGCTCAGAACCTGGCTACATGCAAATTAGTCTGAACCTGGCCCAGTGCATCATGGGAACAGGGCAGACCAAACTACCAAGCCAATTCTTATACTGGGAAGGAAACAAGCTTCCGGGGACCGGTTTCTGGCATTTCAGCCGTCTTCGGCCCGGCTTGCTTGAATCCTGATGGTGCAATGAGCAAGGGACTCACATCTGAGTATACCCTTCCACGCTAATGGTGGACAAAAACGATTCAGAAAAGGGGGTGGTGATGAACAGAGTGTCTGAATTAAGCAGACCACTCTTACCCAGTCCAAAGATCAGGGCTTGATCCATCATAGTTTTTTAGCTCACTGCACCATCCCAGCTCAGAACCTGGCTACATGCAAATTAGTCTGACCCTGGCCCAGTGCATCTTGGGAACAGGGCAGACCAAACTACCAAGCCAATTCTTATACTGGGAAGGGAACAAGCTTCCGGGGACCGGTTTCTGGCATTTCAGCCGTCTTCGGCCCGGCTTGCTTGAATCCTGATGGTGCAATGAGCAAGGGGCTCACATCTGAGTATACCCTTCCACGCTAATGGTGGACAAAAACGATTCAGAAAAGGGGGTGGTGATGAACAGAGTGTCTGAATTAAGCAGACCACTCTTACCCAGTCCAAAGATCAGGGCTTGATCCATCACCGTTTTTTAGCTCACTGCACCATCCCAGCTCAGAACCTGGCTACATGCAAATTAGTCTGACCCTGGCCCAGTGCATCATGGGAACAGGGCAGACCAAACTACCAAGCCAATTCTTATACTGGGAAGGAAACAAGCTTCCGGGGACCGGTTTCTGGCATTTCAGCCGTCTTCGGCCCGGCTTGCTTGAATCCTTTTCTGAATCGTTTTTGGCCACTATAGGTGTGGCAGGGTATACTCAGACATGAGTCCCTTTCTCACTGCTCCATCAGGATTCAAGCAAGCCGGGCCGAAGACGGCTGAAATGCCAGAAACCGTTCCCCGGTAGCTTGTCTCCTTTCTGGTGAAGAATTGGCTTGGTAGTTTAGTCTGCCCTGTTCCCATGATGCACTGGGCCAGGGACAGACTGATTTGCATATAGCCAGGTTCTGAGCTGGGATGGGGCAGTGAGATAAATAACGGTGATGGATCAAGCCCTGATCTTTGGACTGGGTAAGAGTGGTCTGCTTAATTCAGACACTCTGTTCATCACCACCCCCTTTTCTGAATCGTTTTTGGCCACTATAGGTGTGGCAGGGTATACTCAGACATGAGTCCCTTTCTCACTGCTCCATCAGGATTCAAGCAAGCCGGGCCGAAGACGGCTGAAATGCCAGAAACCGGTCCCCGGTAGCTTGTCTCCTTTCTGGTGAAGAATTGGCTTGGTAGTTTAGTCTGCCCTGTTCCCATGATGCACTGGGCCAGGGACAGACTGATTTGCATATAGCCAGGTTCTGAGCTGGGATGGGGCAGTGAGATAAATAACGGTGATGGATCAAGCCCTGATCTTTGGACTGGGTAAGAGTGGTCTGCTTAATTCAGACACTCTGTTCATCACCACCCCCTTTTCTGAATCGTTTTTGGCCACTATAGGTGTGGCAGGGTCTACTCAGACATGAGTCCCTTTCTCACTGCTCCATCAGGATTCAAGCAAGCCGGGCCGAAGACGGCTGAAATGCCAGAAACCGGTCCCCGGTAGCTTGTCTCCTTTCTGGTGAAGAATTGGCTTGGTAGTTTAGTCTGCCCTGTTTCCATGATGCACTGGGCCAGGGACAGACTGATTTGCATATAGCCAGGTTCTGAGCTGGGATGGGGCAGTGAGATAAATAACGGTGATGGATCAAGCCCTGATCTTTGGACTGGGTAAGAGTGGTCTGCTTAATTCAGACACTCTGTTCATCACCACCCCCTTTTCTGAATCGTTTTTGGCCACTATAGGTGTGGCAGGGTATACTCAGACATGAGTCCCTTTCTCACTGCTCCATCAGGATTCAAGCAAGCCGGGCCGAAGACGGCTGAAATGCCAGAAACCGGTCCCCGGTAGCTTGTGTCCTTTCTGGTGAAGAATTGGCTTGGTAGTTTAGTCTGCCCTGTTCCCATGATGCACTGGGCCAGGGACAGACTGATTTGCATAAAGCCAGGTTCTGAGCTGGGATGGGGCAGTGAGATAAATAACGGTGATGGATCAAGCCCTGATCTTTGGACTGGGTAAGAGTGGTCTGCTTAATTCAGACATTCTGTTCATCACCACCCCCTTTTCTGAATCGTTTTTGGCCACTATAGGTGTGGCAGGGTATACTCAGACATGAGTCCCTTGCTCATTGCACCATCAGGATTCAAGCAAGCCGGGCCGAAGACGGCTGAAATGCCAGAAACCGGTCCCCGGTAGCTTGTTTCCTTCCCAGTGTAAGAATTGGCTTTTGTAGTTTGGTTTGCCCTGTTCCCATCATGCACTGGGACAGGAACAGACTAATTTGCATACAGCCAGGTTCTGAAACTGGGATGGTGCAGTGAGCTAAAAAACGGTGTTGGATCTAGCCCTGATCTTTTGACTGGGTGAGAGTATTCTGTTTAATTCAGAGACTCTGTCCCTCACCACCCCTTATTGTAAATATTTTTGTCCACCCTAAGCGTGGAAGGGTATACTCAGATGTGAGTCCCTTGCTCATTGCACCATCAGGATTCAAGCAAGCCGGGCCGAAGAGGCTGAAATGCCAGAAACCGGTCCCCGGTAGCTTGTTTCCTTCCCAGTGTAAGAATTGGCTTTTGTAGTTTGGTTTGCCCTGTTCCCATCATGCACTGGGACAGGAACAGACTAATTTGCATACAGCCAGGTTCTGAAACTGGGATGGTGCAGTGAGCTAAAAAACGGTGTTGGATCTAGCCCTGATCTCTTGACTGGGTGAGAGTATTCTGTTTAATTCAGAGACTCTGTCCCTCACCACCCCTTATTGTAAATATTTTTGTCCACCCTAAGCGTGGAAGGGTATACTCAGATGTGAGTCCCTTGCTCATTGCACCATCAGGATTCAAGCAAGCCGGGCCGAAGAGGCTGAAATGCCAGAAACCGGTCCCCGGTAGCTTGTTTCCTTCCCAGTGTAAGAATTGGCTTTTGTAGTTTGGTTTGCCCTGTTCCCATCATGCACTGGGACAGGAACAGACTAATTTGCATACAGCCAGGTTCTGAAACTGGGATGGTGCAGTGAGCTAAAAAACGGTGTTGGATCTAGCCCTGATCTCTTGACTGGGTGAGAGTATTCTGTTTAATTCAGAGACTCTGTCCCTCACCACCCCTTATTGTAAATATTTTTGTCCACCCTAAGCGTGGAAGGGTATACTCAGATGTGAGTCCCTTGCTCATTGCACCATCAGGATTCAAGCAAGCCGGGCCGAAGAGGCTGAAATGCCAGAAACCGGTCCCCGGTAGCTTGTTTCCTTCCCAGTGTAAGAATTGTCTTTTGTAGTTTGGTTTGCCCTGTTCCCATCATGCACTGGGACAGGAACAGACTAATTTGCATACAGCCAGGTTCTGAAACTGGGATGGTGCAGTGAGCTAAAAAACGGTGTTGGATCTAGCCCTGATCTCTTGACTGGGTGAGAGTATTCTGTTTAATTCAGAGACTCTGTCCCTCACCACCCCTTATTGTAAATATTTTTGTCCACCCTAAGCGTGGAAGGGTATACTCAGATGTGAGTCCCTTGCTCATTGCACCATCAGGATTCAAGCAAGCCGGGCCGAAGAGGCTGAAATGCCAGAAACCGGTCCCCGGTAGCTTGTTTCCTTCCCAGTGTAAGAATTGGCTTTTGTAGTTTGGTTTGCCCTGTTCCCATCATGCACTGGGACAGGAACAGACTAATTTGCATACAGCCAGGTTCTGAAACTGGGATGGTGCAGTGAGCTAAAAAACGGTGTTGGATCTAGCCCTGATCTCTTGACTGGGTGAGAGTATTCTGTTTAATTCAGAGACTCTGTCCCTCACCACCCCTTATTGTAAATATTTTTGTCCACCCTAAGCGTGGAAGGGTATACTCAGATGTGAGTCCCTTGCTCATTGCACCATCAGGATTCAAGCAAGCCGGGCCGAAGAGGCTGAAATGCCAGAAACCGGTCCCCGGTAGCTTGTTTCCTTCCCAGTGTAAGAATTGGCTTTTGTAGTTTGGTTTGCCCTGTTCCCATCATGCACTGGGACAGGAACAGACTAATTTGCATACAGCCAGGTTCTGAAACTGGGATGGTGCAGTGAGCTAAAAAACGGTGTTGGATCTAGCCCTGATCTCTTGACTGGGTGAGAGTATTCTGTTTAATTCAGAGACTCTGTCCCTCACCACCCCTTATTGTAAATATTTTTGTCCACCCTAAGCGTGGAAGGGTATACTCAGATGTGAGTCCCTTGCTCATTGCACCATCAGGATTCAAGCAAGCCGGGCCGAAGAGGCTGAAATGCCAGAAACCGGTCCCCGGTATCTTGTTTCCTTCCCAGTGTAAGAATTGGCTTTTGTAGTTTGGTTTGCCCTGTTCCCATCATGCACTGGGACAGGAACAGACTAATTTGCATACAGCCAGGTTCTGAAACTGGGATGGTGCAGTGAGCTAAAAAACGGTGTTGGATCTAGCCCTGATCTCTTGACTGGGTGAGAGTATTCTGTTTAATTCAGAGACTCTGTCCCTCACCACCCCTTATTGTAAATATTTTTGTCCACCCTAAGCGTGGAAGGGTATACTCAGATGTGAGTCCCTTGCTCATTGCACCATCAGGATTCAAGCAAGCCGGGCCGAAGAGGCTGAAATGCCAGAAACCGGTCCCCGGTAGCTTGTTTCCTTCCCAGTGTAAGAATTGGCTTTTGTAGTTTGGTTTGCCCTGTTCCCATCATGCACTGGGACAGGAACAGACTAATTTGCATACAGCCAGGTTCTGAAACTGGGATGGTGCAGTGAGCTAAAAAACGGTGTTGGATCTAGCCCTGATCTCTTGACTGGGTGAGAGTATTCTGTTTAATTCAGAGACTCTGTCCCTCACCACCCCTTATTGTAAATATTTTTGTCCACCCTAAGCGTGGAAGGGTATACTCAGATGTGAGTCCCTTGCTCATTGCACCATCAGGATTCAAGCAAGCCGGGCCGAAGAGGCTGAAATGCCAGAAACCGGTCCCCGGTAGCTTGTTTCCTTCCCAGTGTAAGAATTGGCTTTTGTAGTTTGGTTTGCCCTGTTCCCATCATGCACTGGGACAGGAACAGACTAATTTGCATACAGCCAGGTTCTGAAACTGGGATGGTGCAGTGAGCTAAAAAACGGTGTTGGATCTAGCCCTGATCTCTTGACTGGGTGAGAGTATTCTGTTTAATTCAGAGACTCTGTCCCTCACCACCCCTTATTGTAAATATTTTTGTCCACCCTAAGCGTGGAAGGGTATACTCAGATGTGAGTCCCTTGCTCATTGCACCATCAGGATTCAAGCAAGCCGGGCCGAAGAGGCTGAAATGCCAGAAACCGGTCCCCGGTAGCTTGTTTCCTTCCCAGTGTAAGAATTGGCTTTTGTAGTTTGGTTTGCCCTGTTCCCATCATGCACTGGGACAGGAACAGACTAATTTGCATACAGCCAGGTTCTGAAACTGGGATGGTGCAGTGAGCTAAAAAACGGTGTTGGATCTAGCCCTGATCTCTTGACTGGGTGAGAGTATTCTGTTTAATTCAGAGACTCTGTCCCTCACCACCCCTTATTGTAAATATTTTTGTCCACCCTAAGCGTGGAAGGGTATACTCAGATGTGAGTCCCTTGCTCATTGCACCATCAGGATTCAAGCAAGCCGGGCCGAAGAGGCTGAAATGCCAGAAACCGGTCCCCGGTAGCTTGTTTCCTTCCCAGTGTAAGAATTGGCTTTTGTAGTTTGGTTTGCCCTGTTCCCATCATGCACTGGGACAGGAACAGACTAATTTGCATACAGCCAGGTTCTGAAACTGGGATGGTGCAGTGAGCTAAAAAACGGTGTTGGATCTAGCCCTGATCTTTTGACTGGGTGAGAGTATTCTGTTTAATTCAGAGACTCTGTCCCTCACCACCCCTTATTGTAAATATTTTTGTCCACCCTAAGCGTGGAAGGGTATACTCAGATGTGAGTCCCTTGCTCATTGCACCATCAGGATTCAAGCAAGCCGGGCCGAAGAGGCTGAAATGCCAGAAACCGGTCCCCGGTAGCTTGTTTCCTTCCCAGTGTAAGAATTGGCTTTTGTAGTTTGGTTTGCCCTGTTCCCATCATGCACTGGGACAGGAACAGACTAATTTGCATACAGCCAGGTTCTGAAACTGGGATGGTGCAGTGAGCTAAAAAACGGTGTTGGATCTAGCCCTGATCTCTTGACTGGGTGAGAGTATTCTGTTTAATTCAGAGACTCTGTCCCTCACCACCCCTTATTGTAAATATTTTTGTCCACCCTAAGCGTGGAAGGGTATACTCAGATGTGAGTCCCTTGCTCATTGCACCATCAGGATTCAAGCAAGCCGGGCCGAAGAGGCTGAAATGCCAGAAACCGGTCCCCGGTAGCTTGTTTCCTTCCCAGTGTAAGAATTGGCTTTTGTAGTTTGGTTTGCCCTGTTCCCATCATGCACTGGGACAGGAACAGACTAATTTGCATACAGCCAGGTTCTGAAACTGGGATGGTGCAGTGAGCTAAAAAACGGTGTTGGATCTAGCCCTGATCTCTTGACTGGGTGAGAGTATTCTGTTTAATTCAGAGACTCTGTCCCTCACCACCCCTTATTGTAAATATTTTTGTCCACCCTAAGCGTGGAAGGGTATACTCAGATGTGAGTCCCTTGCTCATTGCACCATCAGGATTCAAGCAAGCCGGGCCGAAGAGGCTGAAATGCCAGAAACCGGTCCCCGGTAGCTTGTTTCCTTCCCAGTGTAAGAATTGGCTTTTGTAGTTTGGTTTGCCCTGTTCCCATCATGCACTGGGACAGGAACAGACTAATTTGCATACAGCCAGGTTCTGAAACTGGGATGGTGCAGTGAGCTAAAAAACGGTGTTGGATCTAGCCCTGATCTCTTGACTGGGTGAGAGTATTCTGTTTAATTCAGAGACTCTGTCCCTCACCACCCCTTATTGTAAATATTTTTGTCCACCCTAAGCGTGGAAGGGTATACTCAGATGTGAGTCCCTTGCTCATTGCACCATCAGGATTCAAGCAAGCCGGGCCGAAGAGGCTGAAATGCCAGAAACCGGTCCCCGGTAGCTTGTTTCCTTCCCAGTGTAAGAATTGGCTTTTGTAGTTTGGTTTGCCCTGTTCCCATCATGCACTGGGACAGGAACAGACTAATTTGCATACAGCCAGGTTCTGAAACTGGGATGGTGCAGTGAGCTAAAAAACGGTGTTGGATCTAGCCCTGATCTCTTGACTGGGTGAGAGTATTCTGTTTAATTCAGAGACTCTGTCCCTCACCACCCCTTATTGTAAATATTTTTGTCCACCCTAAGCGTGGAAGGGTATACTCAGATGTGAGTCCCTTGCTCATTGCACCATCAGGATTCAAGCAAGCCGGGCCGAAGAGGCTGAAATGCCAGAAACCGGTCCCCGGTAGCTTGTTTCCTTCCCAGTGTAAGAATTGGCTTTTGTAGTTTGGTTTGCCCTGTTCCCATCATGCACTGGGACAGGAACAGACTAATTTGCATACAGCCAGGTTCTGAAACTGGGATGGTGCAGTGAGCTAAAAAACGGTGTTGGATCTAGCCCTGATCTCTTGACTGGGTGAGAGTATTCTGTTTAATTCAGAGACTCTGTCCCTCACCACCCCTTATTGTAAATATTTTTGTCCACCCTAAGCGTGGAAGGGTATACTCAGATGTGAGTCCCTTGCTCATTGCACCATCAGGATTCAAGCAAGCCGGGCCGAAGAGGCTGAAATGCCAGAAACCGGTCCCCGGTAGCTTGTTTCCTTCCCAGTGTAAGAATTGGCTTTTGTAGTTTGGTTTGCCCTGTTCCCATCATGCACTGGGACAGGAACAGACTAATTTGCATACAGCCAGGTTCTGAAACTGGGATGGTGCAGTGAGCTAAAAAACGGTGTTGGATCTAGCCCTGATCTCTTGACTGGGTGAGAGTATTCTGTTTAATTCAGAGACTCTGTCCCTCACCACCCCTTATTGTAAATACCATCAGGATTCAAGCAAGCCGGGCCGAAGACGGCTGAAATGCCAGAAACCGGTCCCCGGTAGCTTGTCTCCTTTCTGGTGAAGAATTGGCTTGGTAGTTTAGTCTGCCCTGTTCCCATGATGCACTGGGCCAGGGACAGACTGATTTGCATATAGCCAGGTTCTGAGCTGGGATGGGGCAGTGAGATAAATAACGGTGATGGATCAAGCCCTGATCTTTGGACTGGGTAAGAGTGGTCTGCTTAATTCAGACACTCTGTTCATCACCACCCCATTTTCTGAATCGTTTTTGGCCACTATAGGTGTGGCAGGGTATACTCAGACATGAGTCCCTTTCTCACTGCTCCATCAGGATTCAAGCAAGCCGGGCCGAAGACGGCTGAAATGCCAGAAACCGGTCCCCGGTAGCTTGTCTCCTTTCTGGTGAAGAATTGGCTTGGTAGTTTAGTCTGCCCTGTTCCCATGATGCACTGGGCCAGGGACAGACTGATTTGCATATAGCCAGGTTCTGAGCTGGGATGGGGCAGTGAGATAAATAACGGTGATGGATCAAGCCCTGATCTTTGGACTGGGTAAGAGTGGTCTGCTTAATTCAGACACTCTGTTCATCACCACCCCCTTTTCTGAATCGAATCTTAAAGAGGAAGCACAACGTTTTAAAGACCACACGATCAGAAATTTTTAACCAGTGTAGGTCACGCAGAGCTTGCATTACGGACGTTCTCCGTGGAACATTGCGCAAAAGGCGAGCGGCTGAGTTCTGTACCACCTGGAGTTTATTAATTGTTGCTTTATCAGCTCCTAGATAAAGCACATTGCCATAGTCGATGCGAGACATCACAAGGGCCTGTACGACAGTTCTTTGTGTGGACTCAGGCAACATCCATATGATCTTCTGCAACCAGCGTAAGGTATTAAAACAGATTGCAGCGACCTTAGTTGCCTGCTGCCTCATCGAAAGTTTATCGTCGATCAGGAAGCCGAGGTTACGGGCAACAGGCACGGGGGTAGGCAACGGGCCCGTATCACTGGGCCAGTGTCTAGAGCCCCACAGATCTTTATGTTTGCCTAGTACGATCACCTCGGTCTTGTCTCCGTTGAGCTTCAGCAGATGGGCTTGCATCCAAGCTGCAACACGAGAAAGGCCAATTTTAAGGGCAGAAGTGTCCTGAGCCCTGCTGTTAGAAAGAGAAAACACAATCTGCGTGTCGTCTGCATATGAATATATAGACAAGCCGGCGTCCTCTACGATAGAAGCAAGTGGTCTGATGTAGATATTGAACAACAGAGGGCTCAATATAGACCCTTGAGGGACGCCGTAAGCAGAGGAATGAATCGCAGATTCAGCTTTGTTTGAGAAAACCTGAAAGGTGTGCTCATTGAGAAATGAGGCCACCCAGGCAAGCGCTGGTCCATCAACACCAAGGGAGCAGAGCGACTCCAGTAGAGTGGAATGAGACACGGTATCGAAAGCAGCGCTTAAATCAAGAAGAATAAGCGCAAAGGTCTCACCGCTATCGATACCGTGTCGGAGTCGCTCGGTCACCCCAAGGAGTGCGGATTCGGTGGAGTAATTAGCGGGAAAGCCTGATTGGGATGGATGAAGATATCCCACGTTTTCAACAAACTCATTAAGCTGGGTGTTAACATGACGTTCCAGTATTTTAGAACAAGCTGGCAGCAGGGATATAGGCCTAAAGTTGGCAAGATTAGTGATGTCAGCACCAGATTTTTTGAGCAGGGGAACGACCATGGTATGTTTCCAATCCTGTTCCACCCGAGATTCGGTAAGAGAGATGTTAAGTAGCCTCATTAGGAATCTCCGTGGTTCAAGGTCAAGTTGTTTCAATATCTTCATAGGGACTGGGTCCCGGGGGGAGCCTGACCTGATGCTTTTTAAACAAGACAGGAAGGAGGAGTCATCAAATGGTATCCAGTTGTAAATAAACTCAGTAGGAGAAAAGGAAGCATTGCAAAGAAAGCCGGGTTGGGGGAAATCAGTTGGTGGTGGAAGAGAGCCAAAGATTGATGAATGCCCTCAACCTTGGATATAAAGAAGTCTGCAATGGCATTACATTGTATACCATCTAAAGCCGGCAGCACGGGAGTGGTGTCACCTCCTGTGAGTTTCTTAACAGTGGCAAAAAGAGTCCAGGGACAATTTTGCACTGAAGTAATTGTAGAGGCGATGTAGGAGGCCTTGGCACGTTTGCAGTTTGCATGATAGAATTTCAGCTCTTCTTTGTAAATCGCTTTAGAAGGAGCGGAGTAAGACATCCTCCACTTCCTCTCCAGGGCTTTACATTTAGCACGTTGGATTTTCAGCTCATCAGGGTACCAAGGTGCTGGGGGGCGCAAGGATCTACATTTACTACTAGAGCGAGGGACGAGAGCAGACACTGCATCTGTCAGCCAACAAGAAATGGGAGCATTCAGATCCTGCTCAGTATTGATAGAAGATGGAATTGTCTCAGTCAGACGCTGATTAAAAGCAGCAACATCAAGCCTGTCCCAGCGGTAGGATGATTTGAATTCCTCCACATAAACACTGGCCAAGTAAAGACCAGGTGGTAACACGAAATGTATCGCATAATGATCAGACCAGACGAGCGGACGCGCCGAGTGAGTACAATCAAATGAAAGAGTAGAAATGATTGGATCCAAGAGATGACCAGCGAGATGAGTAGCTCCGGAATTGCAAAGTTTGAGGTTGAAAACCTCAAGATCGGAGAGAAAAGACTTATTAAGGGGATTATTAACATCATCTAAATGGATGTTTAAATCACCAAGAATAGTAAAATTGTTCGATTTCAGAAGTGTTGCTGATAGGCAATCAACGAGTGAGGAGATCCATGAAGCAGCATTTCCGGGCGGCCGATAAATTAACAGGCCGGAGAGCGTCAATCGAGGATTAATCATAAGTTTGAACAATGCAGCCTCACTACCTGGAAGATGTAGTAATTCCAGTTTACATTGGTAGATGGATTTAAAGATGATTGCGATTCCACCACCTTTGCCTGAGGGTCTATCCTGATGCAGCACAACATAGTTGGGAGGAATAGCTGCAGCAATGTCCGGACCCGAGCTGGCGTGTATCCAGGTCTCGGTCAGGAACAGAGCATCAGGGGATTCCTCAGTTATGAAATCAAAAATTTTTAATTTATTCTTAGGATGCGATCTACAATTTAAGCTCCAAAAATGGAGCGGAGAAGGGGAAGAAATACGACCCTTGGTAGGCTTCCTTTTTCCCCTATAATGCTTTATGTTATGTTGTGTCTTAGAGAGCTGCATTTTGCCAGTAGAAAAGCCGCAGCCAGCACATGTGAAATAATGAAGAGGCAAGATGCATAAGGTGCAAGAGGTGGGGGTGGAGGGTCGCAGTGAATATAATGCCGTGGAAGTATAACATACGCGGCCATCCAGAGTTAACATACCTGAGGACATGTTGGCAAAGGGCAGCCGCCCGTCCACAGCGCGGACGGGCGCAGACGGGCTGAACTCAGGCGTAACTCCGGCGGAAATCCGGCGATCCCGCTGCGCGATGACGCTGCGCGTCAACATGGCTCGTTTAAATGTGCGTCCAGCCTCTGAGACTAGACCGCGCAGAACGCCTGGCGTCGTCAGCCCCACCTAAGATGGCCACTAGTCCGAGACGTGGGCAGGGACCCGCAAAGCGCGGTGTTGTATACAATTATGTGCGGTAAGTGAGAAAGAGTGCGGTAAGCTGTAGGCCAGTTTACACAAATTTACACAGTTAAAAACAGGGTTAAATGTGCAACAAAAGAGGAAATAATAAGGAAAAAAACGGGAGGTTTTAAAAAACTGCAAAAGCAGCGTTATCCAGCCGAGGTCTTCTCCGTGTAACGCAAGCTTGTCAAAGCGCCCACCGAAGGTTTGCCTCGCTTAAATGCGCGTCCAGCCTCTGAGACTAGACCGCGCAAAACGCCTGGCGTCGTCAGCCCCACCTAAGATGGCCACTAGTCCGAGACGTGGGCAGGGACCCGCAAAGCGCGGTGTTGTATACAATTATGTGCGGTAAGCAGGAAAGAGTGCGGTAAGCTGTAGGCCAGTTTACACAAATTTACACAGTTAAAAACAGGGTTAAATGTGCAACAAAAGAGGAAATAATAAGGAAAAAAACGGGAGGTTTTAAAAAACTGCAAAAGCAGCGTTATCCAGTCGAGGTCTTCTCCGTGTAACGCAAGCTTGTCAAAGCGCCCACCGAAGGTTTGCCTCGCTTAAATGCGCGTCCAGCCTCTGAGATTAGACCGCGCAGAACGCCTGGCGTCGTCAGCCCCACCTAAGATGGCCACTAGTCCGAGACGTGGGCAGGGACCCGCAAAGCGCGGTGTTGTAAACAATTATGTGCGGTAAGCGGGAAAGAGTGCGGTAAGCTGTAGGCCAGATTACACAAATTTACACAGTTAAAAACAGGGTTAAATGTGCAACAAAAGAGGAAATAATAAGGAAAAAAACGGGAGGTTTTAAAAAACTGCAAAAGCAGCGTTATCCAGCCGAGGTCTTCTCCGTGTAACGCAAGCTTGTCAAAGCGCCCACCAAAGGTTTGCCTCGCTTAAATGTGCGTCCAGCCGCTGAGATTTGTTGAACTTATTGGATTACCTTGATAATTGCAATGACCACCGTCCTACATTTTGCTTGGGAGGGCCCTTGAGTACAATTGATTATATATTTGTTACTAGTGACATTTTTTTTTTAAATCCCTTACAGATGGTTTCTTGGTAACCACAGTAAGTGATCATAACACATTGTTCATGATTTTCACCCTCCCTCTTTTGAGGTTCGTAGAACCACCTGTTAACCTAGTTGATCAATTGGTCAGGAATGAGAGCCTTAGGCTACATTGGCACTTGCAAAACACTAATGAGTTCATGGCTAAAATGCTGCACCATCATTTCAGCACCTTGCTTTGTTGTTTTTCAGAAGCGCCTGCTGGTATTAATTTCCTACACTAATCTGAGATGCTCTGTAGTCTTATTAGAACGTCCCTACTCAAGCCAGTTCAGGGTAATCGTGGACTAATCGGGTGGTTTGATTCCACATGTTCACTCATCAGCAGGCAGCTTAGGAAAGCCCTTCTAGCCAGACCCAGGATCCTGCTTGAGGTGGCTTATGCTAGAGATAGTATAAACAGCAAATTAAACGGAAAAAAAGACAAACTCAATTGTGAGGATTGGGATCGTCTCTCAGCTGCTGCTAATCTTAATGATCCAAGGACCATTGCTTATGCAATGTAAGGCAAGAGGAACCCTGGATAACAATGGTATTGCCATATTAATGCCAATGATTGGGTCAAACACATTTTCAGCATGTATCCTTTCCCTACTCGAGCTGAAGATCCCTTACCTGGCCCCCCAGTTGGTCATGCAGAGAGACAACTTTGTAAGTTAGTTTTTTTCAGTTGAAGAGATGGCAGTTGCTATTACTGAAAGCCCTAACTCCAAAGCTCCTGGCACAGACGTGGTTTCACTTGCCCTTATCAAATGTAACCTTGAGCGTTGGGCCCCTCTTCTAACCAATGTATTTAATAACTTAACTGCTAGCATCTTCCCACAGTCTTGATTCCTGTCTACTATCATATCAATTTTCAAGAAGGGGAACAGGTCAGAACCCAGTTGTTATAGCCCCATTTCACTGATTAATTCTACTCTTAAATTTATCAGCAGGGTAATTTTTTATTGGACATAGGAATGGACCCAAGCGGAAAACATACTCCACCCTTGTCAGTACGGTTTCAGAGAGCAGTTGAGAAATGTAGAGCAGTGCCTGAATCCCCTCCTAATAATGCGGAAATATGCTATATCTAGGTACCTCCCATTGTACCTTGTAATTTTGGATCTTTGAAATCTTTTAATTGCGTGAATGGAGTCACCTTGTAGAGGATGTTGTTGAGTTTGGGTCTTGATGCTGCGCTAGTTCATTTTTTGCACACCCTCCACAAGAAATTGGAAGCCAGGGTACACTTTGGCTCTGAGGGAAAGCTTGTAGACGTTTTTAATCCTGAACATGGTGTCTGTCAAGGTTATGCAATGGCACTCCTGTTGCTTATCCTTTACATTAGTAATTTAGTCCCTACTTTACTGGATGTCACAAAGGATATACTCTAGATAGGCAGTGTGGGCATTCCTACCTTACTATATGTGAATGCCACTGTTCTTATGGTTCATACCTCTTAAAAACTCTGCAGACTGGTAAACTCTTTTGTTGAATTTATGGCAAATGTAGACTTCAGTACAAATTATAGTAAGTCGCATATCATGACCTGCGATCCAAGCAGCCATAGGCAGGCATATTGCATGTGGGGTAAGTGCCCAGACAGCATCCACAGTTTAGCCAATCTAGGTGTAATATTTGATAGTTGAGGGTCATGGGGAACCCATATTATATCTAGTACCTTTACATTATTTAGAGCAGCATGTGTGTTCTTGAGTCTCTCTTGGCCAGTAGGGCATAAGGCCTTGGCCTCTCTTATATCCATTAATAGCTCACAGTGCGTTTCTGCGGACAGTTATAATGCAGGCTTATGGGAATATACTAAAACTGACCCTTGCAACTAGAAGAGAATCATGTTTGCAGACGCATGTTGAATCAATCCCCCTCCTGCTTGCAATTTATTAGTATCTGCGAGTTAGGCTTGCCCTGTTTAGAGGATCACATTAAGTTAGCGCTAATCCTTTTGTGGATCTCGGTGTAGGTCAACCCTGAGGTGACCTTAAATAGAGATATCATAAGAATTTGCCTGCAATTAGCTAAAGGTTCTCCCATCCCTTGACTAGCCTATGTCGAGTTCTCTTGTGAAGACTGGGGCAACCGGATCGGTTTAACTCTGCCTCATCCATCTGTAAGGAGGATAAAGGTGTCATGAAATATCTTTGTCTTAAAATGAGGCACGTATGATGGTAGAGCATTGAGTGCCATAAAATCAGTCTGTATAACTATGTAAGCCTAAAAATTAATTGCAGCCTCGAACCTTATCTCACCTGGAAAATGAGTATATGGGAAAGGTCAGTCCTGTTTCGTTTTTGGTCAAGCATAGTCCACCTTCTGCTTTGTTTCCCCTTGATTTTATCAAAGATGGTCATTGGGACACTTGCCCCTATGACCATTCCTTGGAGCAAGCTTTGCTCTATTTAATTTTCTTTTGAAAACTATATTCACTCTATTTCAGGCCCAGCTTACTGTAGCTCCTTAAGAAGTGTCACTTTGTTCAATGAAGGTTTGCCCATAGATTTCTGCAATTGTTGAGTACAGAGGAAGTTTGTTCCAGGATGAGCACTTTTCTGTAGCTTCTTGTCCACGCAAGAAAAAGTATGGCTAACTGATCTCTCATAGTAGGGGAACCTTGTTTCTACTTTATGGTCTGCCCATCTGATGGATTTCTTCTGACTAATGGATTAGTTTGCATGTACCCTATTGTATAGTATCTGGTTTGTTTACCTGCTGGGCCTCTCTCATGTATTATGGATTTGAATCTATTTCTTTTTATTCATCATTCCATTGAGACCCATTTTCTTCTTCATCCTTCACTGTCTGGCTTTAGGCCTGCCTACAGCACTGAGTCCACCCTTCTCGGTGTAACGGAATGTCTCAGACAGCACCTGGACTAAGGATACACTGCCGTGCTCATTCTGCATGATATAAGTGCTGCTTTCGACACAGTATCTCATGTTATCCTGGCTGACAGACTTGAGTCTTTTGGCCTCGAAGGCTTGGCCTTGAGGTGGCTTGTCTCTTTCCTAGAGGACCAAACTTTCCAGGTCTCTTCAGCTAATGCAAGATGAAAGACTCTAGCCCTGACTTCTGGTGCCCCACTGTGTTCTAACCTGAGCACTTTACTTTTTAACATCTCATACACAGATGGCTCACAGATTATCTTCACTTGGTCATCTGCTCAGCCCCATGATCCTTCCTCGCTTAACCTAGGTACGGGGAAAATTTTCTTATGAATGAATAAAAACACTCTAAGGCTCAATGGTGACAAAACTGAGGTCTTGGCTCTGGGTAATAACACAACTCTTTGGGGCGCAAGACACTGGTCAGAATCCTTAGGCCTCTACCCACACTGTCTACTTAATTAAAAAATCTGAGTTTTATTATCGATGATAAACATTCATTGAAACCACACTGCCACCTGCTTTTTAGTCCTTAAAAGGCTGAAAACTAACCTTTGGTTAATTCCCTTAGCTGTTCAAAGGACTATTTTTCAAGCCCTGGTCATATCTAGATTGGATTTACCAATGTGCTGTACCTGGGTGCAGAAAAGACCTTGATACACTGCTTGCAAATTGTTCTAAATGCTTCTGCTCTGCTGCTTTTTTGATTACCTAAGTATGCTTCAGTCTCCCATCTGCTTCAGGAACTGCATTTGCTCAAGGTCCCTAAACTCATTGAGTTTAAGGCATTGTGCTATATGGTCAAGGCCAAACAAGTCTCAGTGCCCCACTACATTCAGGAACTGGTAAATTCCTATCTGCCTATTCGATCACTGAGATCTTCGAGTCATGGGTTATTTTCAGTGCCAAGGTTCTGTCTAACCCACATGAAGGGCCGCTCCCTTGCCTACCTTGGTCCTAAACTGTGGAAATCTCTGCCGGTTGATCTTAGACACTGAAATTCATTACCTACCTTTTGTAAGAATTTGAAGACTTGGCTAGTCTAGATACTTGTCCTGGGACACCATATCTGCTTCTATCCTGTGTCGGGAGGCCCTCTGGGGTAGCTGTGTGCATTACAAACTTAAATAATAATTGTAATGTAGTTTGCACTGTCCTAATTCCAATTTAAAAAAAAAACCTGCCAAAAGAAAAGAAGCACCATGGATGAATGGAGAACTAGAAAAAAAATAAAAACAAATTGCAATGCTGCAACACAACTGGCTCAAAAGAAAGAACACTCAATACAAACGTTGCCTCCACAAACACAACAGAAAATACAAGTCATCCTTCAAAGAAGCTAGAAAAAGTTACTATTCAAACAAAATTCTGAATGTAAAATGTACAAATATAGATTTTTATAAACGTTTCACCGAATTCCAGAAACCTAAATGCACAAGAGTAAACCATACTATATCCCAAGAATTTACTGACAAACTGGTAAATCATTATACAACCAAATCAGACATGATGGATTCCTATTTAAACCAAAAGAAAACCACCAGCACCAGCCCTTTTGAAGAATCCACCCCAAGAAACTGATTTTATGGAACTTGTCAAAACAAGCAGGACAGTCGGCTGCACCGCTGGCCTTTGTCCACCATAAATCTCAAAGAACATCCTTTTAAAAATGTCTAATGCCACCCCAGTCAGAACAATCATCTATAATTCCTTGACAACAGGAGCGTTTCCCGAAGACTTTAGAAAAACGTACATACTGGCATTATTACAGACAGCAAACCTGGACCCTCAAGACCCAAACAACTACAGACCTCTGGAGGAGTAAGGCAAAAGATTAAGGGAAGACCACCCTAAATCTGACAGGTCTAACAATATGGAATAAGGTAGTCCATTTAAAACGCTAGATGCAACCCCGAGCTATTGATAGAAGTGGCAAATGCAAATGCTATCACGATCAGTTAAATGCCCATAACACCATGCTCCTTTAGAACAGAGTTGACCTAGATTACCTCCTAAAATCAAAGAGGGGCATCTGTGCAAAAATAGGGAGCATGCGCTCGCCAACACCTCACTCAAGCAAACATGACCAAATAAACCACATTAGGACTGTGTAAGGAAAATGTTATGTTATGTTATGTTATGTTAAAAACACTTTTATAGCGCACAGCTGCCCCAGCCAAGGGGCGTCCCGGCGCTTCATAGAAAGTACCCAAACACAGCACAGAAATACAAGAGATTGAGAAAGGATTTCAGTCTTGGCGGCATCTGGTTTTTGCAATCAGGGATATTCAGAAATTGGGGGAATGAAAATGTTGCAAATAATAATTGGTACACGTTTAATTGTGGTTACTCTATATATTTTAATGAAGTTCATAAAGTGCATCATTCAACACACTTGCGCTAACAAAGGCTCTGTACATAATGATCCACTTGCTGCACTTGTGGATGATAAAAGTAGTGATAATGACGATGTAAAAACAGAGATTATCTGATTACATGCCATTGAATTATTGTAAAAAGTTTAACCTCCCTGCAAATATGGGGGAATTAGAAAGGAGAATAATTCATTTCCATGCCTTAATGCCAAAACTTTTCGAATACGCCAGTGCTCACGAATACTTTAACAGGTAATGGTATCCTTCATGATTGAAATATAACAAAATAATGTTTATGTTATTCTGAAGTGCAAATTTACCTTGGTACCTCTGCCAAATTCCAGTATTTCAGGGGCCTAGAAGTCAGTTTATTTAGCGCTCCACCATTGCACATTTTCTGCACTGTGGAGTAAGAGTAGGCTGGTTTTGAGGACTGCCATCATCAAGTGTGAATTTTATAAAACTGGAATCAGCGTCTGTTCATATTTTAGTATCTAATTTTCAAAGACTGCTTACATTATTTCTAGTGAGAAGATTCTGTCTTCAACTCATTATGTACTTTCCTGCAAAGTAACAGTTTTAATCACATTTCGTGTTTCTTTTTGATTGTATGGAGAAAAATATGCATGAAAGATCATGTAAAATATACGGATTTTAGCATAATGAACTCCAACTTAATTTTGGGCGGAATCTCTGGTCCCTTGGAATGACAATTTATGTGCATTATTATGCTTGCATACTGGCTATGTTTGCATTAAATGTATGTTAGACTCTTAGGGGCAGATTTATGTTAACTGGCGCATCCCCAGGGATGCGCCAGTTAACATGCGCCACAGTGCGCCACAGCTCCGCCAGCCATGGTGCGCCGCATTTATAATGCGGCGCACCATGGTGCAAAAACGGCACAGATGCGTGACGCATCTGTGCCGGAAATGTGTCGCATTGCTGGAGTTGCGTCGCAAGCGCGACGCAGCTCCAGCAAGGCTCGGGGGTGCCCCATTTTAACAATGCTGTGTCAAGACCTACGCCTGCTTCAAGCAGGCGCAGGCTTTTGACGCAGCATTGGCTTAAAAGTGACTGAGTGAAATCTCATAGATTTCACTCAGCCACTTTTGCGAGGCGCACCTGCCCCGGAACGCCCACCCTGCGCCGGACCGCCCACAAGCGGCGCAGGGCTTTACAACGTGACGCATCTGCCTAGATGCGTCACGTTGTAATTCGTTCGTAGGGATGCGCCACGTTTACGCCGCCTTGCGTGACGCAACAGCGGCGTAAACGTGGCGCAAGGGCCCCATAAATCTGCCCCTTAGGATTCTCTTGGTGCTGTGTTTTGTTTTACAGTTGCTTATTCAGGGGGTGGTCTGGCAGGGTTGGGGTGCGTGGTAAAGAAACGGGGCCTCATTTATGAGGCCCCTTGCGCCATCGGAACTTCACTTTTCATGAAGTTCCGTGGCGCAGAAGCCTGCGTGGTATTTATCAGGCAGCAGTACGCCAGTTTTTGTGGCGTACTGCTGCCTGATAAATATCAGTCCCTTTAACGCAGTGTTCTGCGTTAAAGGGGCGTGCAATGGGTGTTGCTGGGGGCGTTCCCAGCAACATCCATGGCCTTTTGACACTGCCCCAGATTTACGAGAAATCGTAACTCTGAAGCAGTGCCAAAAGCTTGGCGTAAGTGAGGCGCAACAGGGAGAAATGTCTTTATTTCTCCTCGTATTTCCTTTTTCTATGTGTGCTGAATTCTACAGCACACATAGAAAGAGGAAAAGCCTCTTGTGATTATTTTTGTACAGAAAGGTTTCCCTTCCTGTACAAATATATTCTTCCCCGCAACGCAGGCACCCTGCACCATTGTGCAAGGGTGCCTGCGCTGGCGCAGGCAGCCCATTGTGCGCCGGTGCAGGGGAAAAGGACAGGAATGCGCCGTATCTTATAGATACGGCGCATTTCTGCCCTTTTCTTTTGCCGTAGGGAAGCGCAGCAGGAAGGCCTGCTGCGCTTCCCTACGGCAAAAAGTCATAAGATTTTTGGTAGTACATGCCAGAATGGTGAGTGCTAGCTATGAATGCTAGAGGTAAGAATTGCCCAATAGGCATTTTTGCTCTGGGAAGTCAGTGCCGGTGGTTCATCCGCACAATATTTAATAAAAGCACCCCGGGGTCGCTAAGAGACAGGGCCATCATTTCTATCGGCGCAGCAGATGCAGGGGCCGAGGGGGGCGCCGAACACTGATGATGCTGTATTTCAAAATTCAAACAGCGGCCAGGGGGGCATTTCCGTTCTTGCACAGGGGTCCATAGCACGCTGGCTACGTCACTCGAAAGGCTCTACTTACAGATTGGCCTGACTGGCTCACGACAGGCTGAAAAAGGCGCAGATATTAACGCAGATTTCAGACAGGGTAGACTATCGGGTTTACTTGCAAAACATTGGTTTTTGTGCTTGTCCAAATCCTGCCAAAACGTCTTATTATTTACACGTAATCTATTGTCTTTCATTTTAGTTATAAAAAATATTACTTTATATCAGGCATCGCTGATGGTGTGACGGACGGTCACAGGTACACCGCTTTTTATTCCAAGAATGAAGCGCCGCTAATTGTATCGATCTGGCCTGCATTGGGGGCAACCATTTAAAGCACATCAAACCTTCGTCCTCTCCCTTTTCCATGGCACCTCGGCGGTCCCTGACGGCGCAAGAGGCCCCATAGAAGAGATAATTAAAACATACTCCGTTAATTGACGCTGAAGAGGACGGAGGGGCGCCTTTCTCTGAGGGAGGAAGCCGCGCTTGCTAAATAAAGGCTGAAGGCTGCGAGGCGAGGCTTCGGCTGTGAATAGTCATTACTACCTTTTCAGGGCCGCGGGCCTTTTGATGAGGAATAAATAAGCTTGGCGGGCAGACAATGGCAGCGGCAGGAGGGGGGGGGGGTACGGGACGAGCGGCCGCGGCCTTCGACGACACCTAGCTCTGTACACCGCCTGCCTGGCTTTTCATTTACAGCTGTTCACTTCATATTAGGGCGGGGAGGGGAGCGTGGAGGACCGACAGTGTGGTAACGGCAAGCCCCTGTAGTGCGGGTGGGCACCCTCTAGCGACCCCAAACCCTATGCTACCTATGGATATCTGTGATATGGAAGCCTCAGGAGCCCCCTGTCATATTCTAGCGTGGGGCATCTTTCTGAGTTTCTACACTTCGTGGTAAGGAACGGGTGTCTCGCCACCCTCCCCAGTAACACGTTCACTAATATTTCAATGTGTGCCACTGGCAACTACTTCTCCCATTTGCCGTTCAAAAACAACCATGGGGCGTTTCAATATGTTATCATGCCTCAATATTACCTGTATTGAATATACCACCACCCCCATGATTTATGGTAACTGTGGATGTATATATTCTTAGCACACATATGTTTCCCGTTCTTCCCTGAGTTAATGGCCCTCTAATGACATCCAATGTGACCTGCAGTGCACGGTTCGATACTGGCAGGGCCATCCCAACGTTTCATCATACAGAAGGTTGATGGCGGCGGCGCTTAAAAGATGGAGAAAAGCGCGAATCAGTGCTAAACAAAGAGAGATAAACATATATTTTAGGGATGTCATTCCAAAGTATATAAAATGCATTTTAATTTAGGAATGTTGTATAGTGTCGACTCTCCTTCAATAGCGCTTACAATTTATTGAGACGCTGAAGTCGGGATTATAACTAATGGGTTTTAGGTACAATTGTCTTGTGGAACATACTTATGATCACTAAATAATGTACTGATATGAAACAGACTACAGCCACCCTTGTGTCATATCTCAGTCACAAATGTCTACCATAATCACAAGAGAAGGGTTCAAAACCAGTTCATGTCCTGTGGGATCTAGGTGTAGTAGGAATTATATAACTGGAGGTTTAAAGTGAGATTTCCTTTAGAAAATCATTAAGAATGTATATATTATTGTAGGAGATGTAGGTATACAACTAAATCTATTTTTCGAGCAATCAGTGAAAAATTGGAAATATTTGCAAGTCCTTCATCTGGGCTCTGACAAATAAAATATAATTTGTCTGGTACACGGTCTCGCCAGCGTGTGGTTTGTCTACTCGTTGAGGTGTTGTTCTAAAAGACCCGGCAGCGGAGGTCTTTGTTACAGGCGAGACACCCGTTGGTTTGGCAGGCGGTGACTACTTCCGAGGCAAGGAGTGGAGAGGATATATATATATATATATATATATATATATATATATATATATATATATATATATATATATATATATATATATATATATACACCTCGAATAAATAGGAGGCAGGCTACAGCAGCGGTGGCAGACGAGTGCGCATTTTAGGTTAATATGTAAAATAGAACCATTGTGAAGGTAGGTTCGGCCAAAACATTCAATCCCCCAACGTCCTGTGCGGTTTGACAACTCTTCCATTCGAAGCAATGAACGAACCACAATATAAAGGGTGCGGCAGGTTTTAATATGCATAATAAACACACGCGTCTCAGGACAGTAACATATTCCTGTGAATGTTCAATTGACAAGTTTTATCGAATAAATAGAATATGTGCGAAAAAAAACAACACGCAGAAAAGTGCAAAGAGCAATTAAGAATTCGCAGAAAACGGCAAAACATGGACAGATAAGACAAGAAGCCGACGGAATGTTCTGCCTTAGGATTTTGGCAGTGTTTCCTTCCTGGTTACAGCTCCACAATTAGCCCTGTGTTACCCCGCGAGGAGGACGCGCGTCCTCAAAAGCCCCTGTTCCCGTGCGTTTCTCAATTGGAACCCATCTTGTCGTGACGCAGCATGTTCAAAATTCATCGCGCCTCCCTTGTGTGGATGATTCAGCAGTGGGAGGGGGCGGTTTGGGGTCCAGATTATTCTTTTTGTCCACATCATTCGTTTGCTCGAACTAATGTTCAAAAAGAACACAGTGGTTTTAGAAAAGTGAGCACCGCACCTGTCCAGGAAATATTTTCATCCGACACCCACTTTTGCTAGGAATTCGACATACATGAGGGTCGTTCATCTCAGGAGGACCCACGCAAGCACACATCTATATCAGTCCCACTCTGTGCAGGTACGCGCGGTGGGGCGGGGGTGAAAGCCGACATAAAACGGGTTAGTGGTTATATTTATTTATTTATTTATTTGATGCCAACTATCCCGTCGTATGTCGGCTTCCACTCCCGACTCCAGCCCGACCCCTGCTCCACCTCACCGCACTTACCTGCATGGAGCGCCACTGCAAATCTATATGTTTTCATCTTCACACAAAAAATGGCAAGGATTTTCCCCCTCCCACTACAGAAAAGATAAGACGTGATCTTTTCATTCGTTTCCAGTCATTTCGCCCTTTCAACATTTTTATGTATTTAGAAAGAATTCTATTTACACTGTTAATGTAGTTTATAAAATATTTTGATGTTCAATGTGTTCAAGTAAATTTGAAGCTGTGCTCACAGGTTGAAATATAAGTTTCTTTCAGCTATGATGACATTACGCCTAGTCGGTCTCTAGGGATGTATTGGCCGTTATGTGTTGCTTCCGGTGTCTGCAGCACTCCACCAGCCGCGCTGGACCCTGAGGAAAAGTACGGATCAACCTGCGTCCCAATCCCAAAATGATGTACATTTTTAAAACTATACCAGGGAGTAGGTTGGAGGGGAGGGGGTATTTGGAGTGTCACCCCCCCCCCCCTAAATATATTTTGTGATAAATAGTTGGATGCAGGTGGCTTCAGTGGAGTATGGTGACGTGTCTGTTGGATTTCACCAGGAATTGTTACACACAAAGACGAAAACGCACACACACCCTCCTCCTCCCTCTGTTGAAAAGAACACAAAATTGGCTATTTCACAAAATAGTGTTCTTTCTCTCCCTTAACTTCCCCTACCAATCAGCATTCCTCTCCCATGCTGCTAGCCCTTAAGCCCCTCTCGTGCGCCCAGCTTGTCGTATAATGTATTTTAACATTAAGGGCCAGTCTCGCCCCCCCCCCCCCCCCCCCCCAAACACACTTATCTTACTGACCTACCTACACCCCTGAACTAAACCGTATTCATTGAGCGAAGAGGAGTTTTGGGCCATGTACCATGAACGATGTTCAAACCCTCTCCCAAGACATGTATGCACGCGGGATCACTCCTGTCACAAGAAAATCTGTCGGCGCGAAAAAAATCCTGTATAGAATTAGGAAGAATGTCCTCATGCAAATGAGGAACGCCCTACCCATAATGCATGGGGCCACATTCGCCCCTGCATGAAACGTTTGCACCCCTTTGTGGCCCTATCTGTAACTACAAAACATGCCAAGAACGGAGTAAACGGCACCTACAAGTATTGCACCCGAGCCTCAATTTATGCAAATTCTTTAGAAGCCGAGTGGCGCTGGGGCACAGACGGCCACGCGGTCACATGCGCCCGGCACACATTTGACCATGCGTAGTTCATCTCTGACAGCCACACCAGCGCTGGGTGACGTCTCGACTAGACTGCTCCAACCCGTGCAGTGGCACTCAGTAGCACCAAGCTCCAAAGGACCGGGGAGCAGGTAGTAAACATGCACGTTTTGTAGCACACACAGTTAACCCAGCCCCTCCTATCTTAACTCCAGCAATAACGGGTAATGCAGATGAGTTTGAATCACCTCATAAAGCAGAGCAATGTCGAGGCCTATGTATTACTTTATCATGCAGTAAGGTAAGGGATTTTAAGTTGTGAACGATCCCAGATTCCAGGAACCACCTTTCCCACATGGTAAACAGCACACCTCGCCTGTTTCTGTGCGATCTGATGTGTACAATGAAGTCTCGTGCCATCTGCAAACAACATTTTACCTTAAATGAATTATTCACCATGCCCTAATCAAACACCCTGTCCCTGCCTTCAAGAATGCCCAGGCGTGGGTCCCAGGCACTCCACACCACTGGAGTCAAGCTAGCCGGGCTGATGAGAGGTGTTACCTCGAAACCGGTCCGGTCCTCGGATGCTTGATTCCGTTCTGGGAAGGACATGGCTTTTGTAGTTCGGACTGGACTGTTCCCATGGGGCACAGGGTCAGAGCTGATTTGCATATCGCCATTGTCTAACCCAGGGTGGTGTGGAGTGCAAAAAAACGATGGATTTGGGCCCAGATCTTTGGACTGGGTTGAGTGTGTGACATTGATCCACATTCAGTCCATCACCTGTTGTTTTTGCATATTCCGCCCTAAGTGCGCTGGGGATGCCCAGACGTGGGTCCCAGGCACTCCACACCACTGGAGTCAAGCTAGCCGGGCTGATGAGAGGTGTTACCTCGAAACCGGTCCGGTCCTCGGATGCTTGATTCCGTTCTGGGAAGGACATGGCTTTTGTAGTTCGGACTGGACTGTTCCCATGGGGCACAGGGTCAGAGCTGATTTGCATATCGCCATTGTCTAACCCAGGGTGGTGTGGAGTGCAAAAAAACGATGGATTTGGGCCCAGATCTTTGGACTGGGTTGAGTGTGTGACATTGATCCACATTCAGTCCATCACCTGTTGTTTTTGCATATTCCTGCCTTCAAGAATGCCAGCCTGCTGTGCCAGTCCTGCTAACAAGGCCATCTACCTTCACACAATTATAGCTCATTGCAATTCATGGCTATAACCTTAGGCACACAAGCCAAGGTGCCCAGCTGGAATTTAAAGTACACCAAAAAAATGACCACTCACTTGGCCTTGTTAACACAACCTCCACCTTTCACTATGATGGGCTTGGATATTCTGTTCTAGCATATTATATATTATACTAGCCACATACTGCCCCCAACCAGGCATACTTTCAAGCAAGTAACTGAGGATCAAAAACTTCCTGGCTTGAGCAGGAAAACATTTACAGAACGGGGGGGGGTCAGGGGGGGCTAGCGTTCAAGGATAATGGAATGGCGGCAGTGTCTTGACTACCCCAGGACAACAGGCGAGCGGATGGACGAGACAACGTACCCAGCACATATTATCTCCCCAGAAAATGGTTCTGCAGGCTCCCCAAGCAGGGGAGCCTTTAATGGAGGGAGACCCGACTGCTCTGCTTCCCGCAAGCTGTCATTCGCACTTAGAGTACGCTCAGTAGCGGCTCCGTCATTATGACACCAGTCATTTTGTTTTCCTTGACGTGAGAACGGTTCAGCTATGTGTGTCTGGATCACTTCTTCAACAATTATTTATGGAGATTTGTTAGCAATTTTTCTTTTTTTTTTAAAGTAAGTGCATTATTGCACCAACAGTGTTCTGCTGGCCCCTTCTTCTTGAGCTGCGGTGGGACTATTGAAGGGGCTATCCTTTTTTTTTCTTTTCCTGGCAGGAATGTGGCTGCGCTTTGACTTTTCTAATGTTTGCCTTTGTTTTTGGTAATTTTCATTAGATAGTGAATTGCTGTGACTTATTTTTTGATGCATTTTTGCCATTGCTGTTTTCTCACAGAGCACCTGAAGATCCTTACTTGTGAGCTATGCATTCTGTTTAGAGAACCTTTTTGTACCCTCACAAAATAAGTGTGACACTGCTTTTGACAGCTTTTCTTCAACCTGCACTTTCACCTACGACATTTTGGTATGTCATTTCATTATCACAGGGCATAATTAAAGGGCAAATGACCTCTTTTACATGACTGCCTCTTTTCTTCTCCATTGCTCTTGTGTATGGGCAAACCAACTAGAGTTACGTTTCAGCTAACACACTCTTCGAATACAGCGTTAACGCGCTCTAGCCTTCCTGTGCACCTGTTCAGAAAGGATGATTCCATTACTTCACCTTGTCATCTGCCACCCAGATAAGCCCTGGTTCCAATAAAGCATTGAGCAAATGGCTGAAGGCGGACCCTCCTTCTCCTCCTAAACAATTCTCAACAGTCTCTATGGACCTCTTACTGGAAGAGATCCGTGCTTTTTGCCCTTTTGTAGAAGAAACACATTCTAAACTACAAGTCCTAACAGATCAATGGTCGCAACTAGAAGAAAGGATTACAACAGCAGAGCACAAAATTGAATCTTTGGGTTCTTCCAACTTCAAGGTAAAGGCTCTTCATTCTCAAGTGACGTCGCTACAGAAACAGGTTGAGAATCTTGAAAATAGAAACAGGCGGAATAATCTTCATATTTATGATCTTCAAGAGGGCTCAGAAGGTTCAGATCTTATTACCTTCTTCAAGTCATTTCTTTCAAAGATCCTGAATCTACCAGGAGGTGCTCTCCTTAACATTGAATGTGCCAACAGACTGGGTCCTTCTTCTTCTATGACTTCTTCCAATGGAAGGAGACAGAGGCGAGGAGAGTCATCTTGTATTTTCTAGAGTATACTGGCTTGCAGTCAGGTCCATTAAACAAATTTCATGGTCAATTAGCTCTTTATTCTTCTCACAAGATTATGCAAAGGCTACAGCTGACAGACGTAGGGAGTTCCCGGCTATGAGACCGCACCTCTGTCTATTGGTGCTTGCTTTGGCATCTTTCACCCATGCCTGTTTAAAGTAACCTACAACAACAAAACTACTACCTATGAATATCGTATCAGACTGAAAAGTTTTCTGAATTCTTATATCACAGAAACTATGGACACTTCCTCTCAGCATAATAAGTAGTTGCTTCCATTATGTCTTATGGTTCAAGACTTGCTGTCTACTTCGAGGTTTCATCTTGTTAAAAATGGTTGATGTTTCTGTTTATTATGTTCTGCTAAATGATATCTAACTTCTTTTCTCTCCCTACAGGTTACATCTCCTTGTTGTGTAATCCATCTGTTTTATCTGTCGTCTGTCTCACAACCTCCCGCGTCTTGCCTTGTGGAGTCCGGACGTGTCATTGTTCCATGTGGCCTCATCCAATCCCATGTTTCACATGTTTTGGAATATATGTAGGTATGTTATTCTTTTTTTTCTAATACTTTCTGGAGGACCCTCACTCTTTTCTATATCTTTACTGTCTCCCTCTTATGGTTTTATGTATTACATTAATCTCTCCTATGTACATTCTATCTCCTTCTTTCCTCTCTCTTCTTCTCTTATTCTTCTGAGTTATATTACTACTGTTATAGGTTTTGTCAGGGCCGGACTGACTATCGGACGTTTTGGAATTCTGCCGGGCTGGGGACTAATTTCATTGCGGTGGGGGCTGATTTAGTTCATGGAGACCTGCATGTACTTCGAAATAATTAAAGCAAAATGAATTTCGTTCAGTACACTCAGGTCCCCATCACAAAATCAGCCCCCAGCTCAGCAGCATTTCATAACGCTTGGTAGCCAGTCCGGCCCTGGTTTTTGTACTACATGTTTCACGCAAATATATTTGCATTAATGCTGTTTTTTTCAATCCTTTATATTATACTCTATGGCTTTAAAAATTGTCATTTGGAATGTTGAAGGCTTAAATTCCATCATGAAGAGACAATGTGTACTATCATACTTATCCAAGCTAGATGCTGCAAGAAACCCATTTAACAGAAACTGAGTCTTTAAAACTCAAGAAAAGCTGGGTCAGTAAAGTTTTTTTCTCACCCGGCAAACAAAATGGAGTCATAACCTTGTGTCATAACTACTGAAAGTGATTCTTTATATCTACTGAAGTCCAGTGCGAAATTCTATGGACGGAAGAATAAATCAGGCAAATTACTAGCTAATTACCTCAAAATCAAACAAAACAAATTCCAAATTGAATTTATATTGGATGATAATCAAATACCAATACACAAAGATTATGATATTTTACAAGAACTTGTACATTTCTATAAATGGTTATACACACCAGGGAACACACCCACAGAAACAGATATTTCCCTTTATCTTTGCTCTATTTAAAAACATACGAACCCCCCAACAAATTTTGATTCTTTAGAAAATGATATTACGAAGACAGAAATGCTCTATGCTCTCAAAACCCTTGAGAAAGATAAAGCCCCAGGACCTGACAGTTTCACTGTTGAATTTTATTTATATTTTGCCAAAATATTCCTCCCACACTTACATAATCTTATTTCCTCTTTTACTAACTCAGGTAGATCCTCAGGAACCTTTGTAGAAGCCCACATATGTCTTATTTAGAAAGAAGGCAAGTATTTACGTTATAGTAAAAATTACAGACCCATGTCTCTGGTCAACATTGGCTATAAAAAAAATTCCAAAGCTTTAGCCCTTGGTATTGAGTCACATCTCCATCACTTATTGGCTAAGGAACAAACAGGCTTTGTAAAGGGACGATCGATTATGGACAATACTTGTCTGTTTTTTGATATTATTTCCAAGTCGTCAAAATACACAGAACCTCTTGCTGCAATTTCCTTAGACGCAGAAAAGGCTTTTGCTATAGTTTATTGGCCTTTCATCTTTAAAACACTTTCTTGGTTTGGTTTTGGCCCAAAAATCATTTCTTTGATGTCTTTGCTTTATTCAGATCCTAAATCTGTGATTTTTGCTAATGGGCTAACATTTCTATATTTTACGCTTCTTAGAGGAGCACAGCAGGGTTGCCCCTTATCCCCATTTCTTTTTAACTTTGCTTTAAAACCTTTCATGTCCAGATTATGACAAAACAAGTCTATTAATGGTTTTAGTTCAAATTCCCAACAATTTAATTTTGCAGAATATTCAGATTATGTTCTCATGTTCCTCTCTCAACCTCACCTCACCGTACCGGCTTTCTTGACTGAGGTCCACTACACTACAGCGGTTTCTGGCTATAAGTTAAATAATGAGAAATTTGAAATATTGCCTCTAAACGAGTACACTTTTAAAGAGGAATTTTCAACCTCTAACTTTACATAGAATCCACATCATATTAAATATGTTGGCTTATATTTCACTCCATCTAATACATCAATTTCCCTAAATTTTGACAAGTGTATAGGAAACTGACTACCCTTACAACTAAATGGCACCCCTTTATCTTTCCTTTTTTTTATTGAAATCAGACACAATACAGTAGGATATTTGATACATAAATAAAAGAAGTTACAATAGGATATTTAATACGTAAACAAAGAAAAAAGTAGTACATCGAGAAGATTGCTATCGGGTAAACGGAAAAGAAGATATATAACAAATTAAAAAAAAAAGACAATAAGCATATTCCCCTCATCCTACTCCATCACATTTCTTACTATTGAACTGTAAGTGGGTAACTTCAATCTTCCTTAACTTTTGTATATCAATAATACATCAGTAATTGCATTCATAAGGCGATCTAGTTACAATTCCATTTTGTCTAGCCTACCCCTAGTCTATTTTGCTCCTCCATCCATACAATCAGTGGCTTCCAAATTTTCATATCTTTCCCCATGGTTTTTATCCCTTTACATTTACACAGAGCAATTTCTTGCTTCTCAATGAATAGTAACCTATTCATTCATTGATACACTGTAGGTGGTTCTTGATACGTCCATACTGTTGCTATCAGGAGACGTGCTATTGCTATATTTAAAAACAAAACAATTTTGTTGCGATGCATCCACTTGCACCCCTGAATCATATCCCAATAACATCAAGGTAGAGGAAATCTTTATGTTCTTCCCTAATGTCTGTAGCATAAAGCATTCCATCTCCTCTCTTAATTTATCCAGTTTTACACATGAGTAGAACTTATGTAGCATGTCAGCAGGTCCCATTCGACATCTAGGGCAGTCATCTGATTCTCTTTTCCCCCATTTAAAGAGTTTCGATGGTGTGTAGTACAAGCTATATATCGTTTTATATTGCTGAGTCTTTAAGTTGGATGACATGAAAGCAGACTTTCCCAGCCCCAGCACTTTATCTATATCAATTTCCCCATCATTTAATTTAGTTGACCAGTTTTCTTCTGTTTTTTCCAGATCATCAGCCTGAAATTTTACCAGCTCTTGATAAAAATCTTTAATTCTATTGCCAGTATTGCTTATGAGCTGTATAATTGGTATCGACCCAAAATCAATACTCTCTTTAGCAATTCCTTTTATACAATTACGGATCTGTAAATATTTAAAGCATGAGTCCTGCTGTAAAACAAATCTTTGTGCAAGTTCCATAAACCCCACCATTTCTTGATTTACATAGACATGTGCCAGAGTAGCATCCCCTTTTGTTCCCACTTTTTAGCCATATCATCGTATATATTTGCCTGTAGAAGATCAGAATGCCAGAGTGATGAATATCTAGTCAACCTGCTTATCCTACAGATTCTCTCTGCCATTTTCCACACTTTCACAGCATAATCAATACAATTATAACCTTTCATCTGATTTTTTTAATGTAATTTTGCCGTTGATATATTCCACCTGCCGCTTCCCCAATCGTCAATTGATAAATATTCGGTTACTCACTCACATTGCTTTGTGTATTCTCATAATGATAGAGAGTGCCAAGATGCTGCAGAGCCATGGCCATATAATACACCTGAATGTTAGGAGCCTTCCACCCCCAATCACTTGGGAGAGTCAAATATTTATAAGCATGTCAGGTTTTGTGATAATTGCAGATAAAGTTGGAGAACATCCCCTCTTTTTTTTTGGATTTTCTTTGCCGTAAGCTCTAGTGGGATAGCTCTGATTAGGTATAACATTTTTGCAAAAATTTTCATTTTAATAACATTTATCCTACCCAATATTGTGAGGTGTAAATGATCTAGCCGTTTCAGCTCCCTATTACTTGAGGCCATCACTTGATCTATATTTAATGCCCACAAATCTATGATTTTAGAAGTTAATATGACTCCTAAGTATGTTGCTGACTGCATCACTCTGGAGTCTTGTAATGTACACTGAGAGGGGCAAATAATGTGCGTCTTTGAGCTATTTAGTAGATAACCCGATCTCCTCCCAAATTTTTCTGCCAGCCTTTCAACTTCTATTATTGCCTCTTGTGGAGCTGAGGTTAATAGGGCAATATCATCAGCGTATGCCAATTTCTTTGTTTCTTAACTATGAGAGAATACCGGTTTAATTTTTGGGTTGTTCAAAATCAAAGAAATAAAGGGGTCCAAATAAAAAGCAAACAAAGTTGGGGAACAAGGGCAGCCTTGACGCGTACCCCCTTCTATCTAGAGCCTTCTAGATGTATATGCCATTATTAGGATCTTGGCATGAGGGTTATAATACATAGCCTGTAATGCCCAGATAAGTCCTGGACCAAAGCCTCTCTCTGTAAATTTGTCCCACAAATAACCCCAGGCCACCTGGTCAAAAGCTTTCTCTGCGTCCAGGAGGACCACAGCCACTGCTCTTTTTCTACCTCAGCAATATCCATTATTGAGATTACTCACCGGGTCTGTGGACCCCCGGGCGGGAATAAAGCTGTGTTGCCATGGTGAAATAATTGCAGCTATAATCTTTTGTAGTTGGATGGCCATGATTTTAGAGTAGATTTTTGCATCCGCATTCATGAGAGAAATTGGACGATATGACGATGGGAGCTCTGGGGGTTTGCCTTTCTTTAGAAACACGACAACATCCATGTCCTGCCATGACATTGGGGGTATTCCATGAAATTGAATATCCAAAAATAAAGCCTGTATAAGAGGTACTATTTGTGTTGCAAGCATTTTATATTGCTCTATAGGGATTTTATCAGGTCCGGCCGCTTTACCGGATGATAACGACGCCAATGCCGCCAATAACATTTATATGCAACTTCACACACCTCTACTCAAAACCCTATTCCAGAAAATCACGAATACAGTCTTCATTTTCTGTATTGATTTCAAATATATTACTTCGGTCATACTTGGTTGCATATCTGAAAATTGATATCAAATGTATCATCTGACATAAATAGGCCTTAAATTGTTTCCAGAAATATTGCCCCTTTGGAGTAGGTTTCCTTTTTTTAACTCCAATTGAGCCAGTGACTAATAATTGTTTTGCCTTCCAAATATGCCTCATACACAATACTAATATTCAGATCAACCCAGACTTAACTAGCTATATTGGCAATAAAAAAGTTATCTGCTCACCGGCCACTAGGCCATTAGGGCCGTGTAGGTCTTAATGGACCTACCCCTTCTTTTAGTCACCCATTGTTTCAGCCAGTGGCACACCAAACTGCCCTGAAATTAGCCCACCAGGCTCACAGCTGGATTGCTCTGAAGTTTACCCTGCATGTGGTTAGACAGCACCTTGAGCTTTCACTGTCCTTCCACCTGATATTTGCAGACAGGAACACATGTGTTGGAAAATGGCCCTCACACCAATCCTTTGTCCTCCTCCTCCTCAACTTTTTCTGACCTTGTTTTTGTTGGCTTTAGGACTTCAAGCACTTTCCCTCTGTTAACCAGTGCCAAAGTGCATGTGTTCTTTCCTATAAACATGGTACCACTGGCTCATAGCCAATTGGCATATTTAATTTACTTGCAAGCCCCTTGTAAAGTGCTATACCTTATACCCAGGGCCTGAATATGAAATGCTACTAGTGGGCCTGCAGCACTGAGAGTGCCACCCACACAAGTAGCCCTTTAAACATTTCTCAGACATACTACTACAGAGCTTGTGTGCGCAGTTTTACTGCCACTTAGGCTTGACATTTAAAACCCTTTGCCAAGTCTGAAACTGTGCTTTTATTACACATTAGTCACCCCTAATATAGGCCTCTGGTAGCCCATATGACAGGGTGCAGTGTTAGTAAAAGGTAGGACATGTACCTTTCAGTTTTTGATGTCCTGGTAGTGAGAAACACCAATATAAAATTGTCACTACTTTGAGGCCTACTCCTTTCACAGGTTAAGATTGGGAAAGTTCTTTAAAGCAGTTTAAAGCTGTAATTCCTGATTAGAAAGGAGTAGCTATGTCACATTTTATATGTTTGGAATAGTATTGATAGATGATCTTTACTGGTAAAGTTTGATTTAACATTACTATTTTAGAAATGCCACTTTTAGAAAGTGGGCATTTCTCTGCTCTTAATGCTCTGTGTATCTGCGACCTGTTTCCAATACACAGCTGGGGTGGCTGACAGATTTACTTTGTGCATTTCCTTTAGACAGCCAAAAGAACAGGTAGGCTAGGTGTGTCTGAGTACTCATCTGCATTCTATTGGCTCTTACTGGGTAGGAAGGGAGGGAGGAGCTGACACTTACAACTGAAGAGGTATTGTATTGTAATTGCAATTGCATTTATATAGCGCTTATAACCCCTGATGAAGCGTCAAAGTGCTTTTTCTGTGAGAAGCACGCTAGTCCAGAACCCAAGATGGATTAGTGTTGAATTAGTATAGTGAAATATGAAAGTAATTTGGGTGGTGGATAGGTTAGACACTTATTTGGATTCAGAAAGATCACAGAGGGATAGAAGAGGGAAAAAGGTTTGCATTTATATAGCGCTTGATACCCCTGTTGGGGTGTTGAAGTGCTTTTTTGGCAAGTAGCATGCTACTCTGGAACCCGTTAGTGTCCTGTCCCCACAAAAAGTACTGATTAACCCCTACTTATAGTCTGGAGCCAGGGCTGGGAAGAAAGGTCTTCTGTGTCCTTCAAAGACCCTTCTCTGAAGTCACCTCTACTTCAAAGACAGAACCAGATGTAAGTATTGGGCCTCTGACCCTCCAACCCAGAAATTTATGGACCTACAACTAGACTCTGCTTGAAGAACTGCTGTACTGCACCAGGGACTGACACTGCTGATCTGTAAGGCCTGCTTCTCTCTTCTGCTGCTGTGCTGCATGGTGCTCTCTGAACCTGCTTAGGAGAGCTGGGCTCTGCCTTGCACCAAGGGGATCTTCAAGGGCTTGTTGGGTCGCCTTCTGTTGTATGAGACTCAGGAATATCAAAGTCTCTACCCATGCTCTGTTGCCTGGTTCACTGGAAGTGGACAGAGATACTTGTTTCAGAGACACCGAACCATCCACTGACTGTGTGAGCAGAAATTGACACATTATCCCTGTAGCAGCAGCAGAACCTGGTGCATCGCATTGGAACCACCACAGTGCCTTCGAAACCGATGCAAGCAACCACGCTTCATCTCCACAGCTGCTTGGTGAGATCGATGCATACCCTTAACTGTTCCAAGAAACCCAGCATTGCTTCAGAGCCAATGCTTCTTGGCCTTGGCGATTCGTCTACTGATTAGACACATCACCATCACTATGTGGAGAAAATCGATGCATCATCTACTGCGTGATCGACCCTGACGCACCACTTGATGCATAACTTAACAGTGCCACTCATCTCACTGTTGCAACCAGGATAAGGTACAATGTTCACAGGGTCTGTGTGGGTCCTGTAGCCGTCCTGCGCTTTATCATGGTCAGACCGATCTACGCGTGGGTCCTGCAGTCGGCCTGTGTTCTATTGTGGTCGGCCTGAACAATGGACTTTGCCCTGGTCCATTGCCAGCCAGATAGACCCTTTTGGTGCTTATTGCTTCTAAACTCTAAAACTATTTATTCTTTAAAAATTAATAACTCAACTTTTAGATTTTTGTTGTTTGTGTCTTTGTTTATTTATAAAAAAAATGTCTATTTTTCTAAACCTGTGTGGAGTTTCTTGTGGTGTTTTCATTGTGTTACTGTGTGTGTGTGTGTAGCACAAATACTTTACAAATTTCCTCTTTAGATAACCTGAGTGCTCTGTGCCAAGCTACCAGAGGGTGAACACAGGTAATCTTTTAGAGTATATCTAGAATACCCTGACTAGAGTGGTGGTCCCAACTTGGACAGGGTGCATACCTCTACCAACTAGTGACCCAGTTTCCAATAAAGGTTTATTAGTTTCTAAGTGAATTGAAAGAGTTAATGAAGTCACTCTCAGCACAGGAAAAGGATGTAACAGCTTTCTTCCTTCTCCTCTTATTTGCAGTCTGTCAGGCGTAGCAAATTCTTCTTCATCGGAAGAAAAAGAGCTACACTCAGATTCTTAGTTATTTCGACTACTTCAATTCTCTTTTTTTGTGTTCCTCACGTTGTGTTGAAAAAGCTCCAACACAGCCAAAACATGACTGCCAGGCAAGCTTTTGGCCTGCCTTGGCATTCCTCATCTTCTTCTGCACTGCACATACTAACTGACTTTCTTTTGGTAAAAGGATTACTTTGAACTTTTAAGTCTTCATGCATTGCCCATACTAAATTCTGGTCCCCTTTATTTGAAGAATAAATGTAATATCTATATCCGGAGTAGAACCCTCTGATCACTGGATGCTTCTCTACTTTTAGCTCCCAAATTCCAGCTGGGAGGGATTTTTCAATGATGGCGAAGAAATTATGAAATACCCTTATAATTTCATTGCAAAAACACATTACCACATTTGCATTCCAGAAATGTTCTCCAAACTTGTCTGTACAAATATAATTGTATTTTACAGTGGGGCAGAAGGGTCATGGACTATACCTTAGCTATGGACTCTAAACTTCTTGTTCTTGTTATAAGTTCTCAGAATTTTTATTATTTTTGCTGCCTGATTCTCATTTACTGTCTATTTCGGGTCTTTTGATTAGACCGTGGGCAGGGCAGTTGCTAGTCTCTCAGCTCCAGGGCACTGTTTTGGTAATTGTGTGCTTACAAACTCCTAAAATAATATAACCCGTTGAGGAGGTGGAGAATTTTGATCCCATTCTTGTCTCCCTCCTTTCAGAACTCCCACATTCAACGACTATAACCCATTTTTGCCCAACCTTGCATAATATGTGCATAATTTAGCTTTTAGAAATTACACTACATGCCCCCCAAAAATACTGAAAATTACGCAAAATTATGTGAAATGCTACTCCAGCATTTTGCACCAATTTTAGCATGAAAGGCATCTCCACGTCCATATTGGACCAAGGATGCCTTTTGTGCTGAAAGAAGAAGAGGAAAATTGTGTGTGATGTGAAAACGGCTACACACTTTTCTGCTCATTCATGTTGTTCTTGCGGTCCTGCAGGGCATCTTTTCAATTACACACCCTACAACAGCATATTCCTGGACATTTCATGTAATAAGATTGTCTTGAAATGCTTGAAATAATGCAAGATTATACAAGTGTAAACATAATTTGACCCAGGCCCATTGCTGATCGCCATCATGAACAGAGTAACAGTCTGCAACATAACACCGACTATGCATCTGTGATTGTGTGCTTCTGCCTGTGTGTGTATTAGAGACCATGCATGCTGATGTGTATATATGCATAAATCTGTTTGTAGGTTGCTGTGCATCTATTTGCATTGTGGGGTGCCTGCATACAGTAGCACTGACTGGCATTGAGAAAGACCCTTTAGCACATTAAGGAAATTGACTGGTATATAGAGTGTTGGATCTGGCCCTCTTTCCAGGATCACCCCAAAACTATTGCCTTTACCCTCTATTGTTTTGCTGAATTTCTTTTGTTGGCCTGAGGACTCTTTGCACCCTACCATTTCTAACTTGTGCTAAAGTGCTTGTGGTCTCTTCCTTAAACATGGTAGAATTTGCTACACCCAATTGACATATTGCATGTACTTGTAAGCCCCTAGTAAAAGTGGTACTACATGTTTCCAAGGTTAGTAAATTAAACGATACTGCATATTGTGCAAACCACTTAAGTAGCCCTTTAAAGATGTGCCAAATCTGCCATTGCAGACTGTGTGTGCAGTTTTAAACTGCCATATTGACCTAACAAAATAAACCTTTTGCCAGGCCCTAACACATTTTCTTAATAGATATATGACACCTCTAGGATAGTCCCCAAACAACCCACGGGGTGTGGTGCAATGTATTTACAAAGTAGGACATGTCATTTTAAGTTTTACATGATAAAACTTCTTACATTTATTTTTCCCTATTGCAATTTATACCTCTCCCATAGGAAAACATTAGAGTTACCTTATTACACGTAATCAGGATATCTTCCAAATAGAAGGTACACAGTTCATGTTTGGTGCTTTGGAGTTGTAATGAAAAATCCTATTTTTGGTAAGTCGGATTTTCAATGGCAATTTCGAAAATGCCAAATTTTTAAAGTTGCCATTTTACTGCCTTAACTATTTAGTTCTTGCACTGTGTCTCTGGGTCACATGAATGGGTGTAGTTGGTATTGTTTTTTTTGTATTCCTCTTATACAGTCACACACTGTGTAGAGCTTAGGTGTGCATGGATGGGCCCTCACTTACTGGATGGAAGCTAGGCATAGCCCAGCTTACACTTGAATGAGCTGTGTCCTGCCTTCACACAAAATATTGCATACCTGCTGGAGTTAGTTTTGAACCGGGGCAGAAGAGGGAGGAAACCTTAGCACTGCAAAACTGAGAAATAACGGGCTCCAGAGGCTCCCTGTAACTTGCCAGCTGATCCGCTGCCTCAACTTGGACCTGCCTGAACCCTGCTGGTCTCTGCCGGAGTGAGTTCAAGAGCCCCAAGGAGAGCCCATCAGGTCCTTGAACCTTGATGTGGCCTCAGTTGAGGTTCCCTGAAGTTTTTAGGCTCTTTGTGAGGGAAAGGCCCATTAGCAGCAAGGTCTTGCTGCCCAAGCCATCTGCCAACGCGAAGTGCCAGAGAACCGATTCTTCAGGTTACAGAGACCGCTAACAATGCCCGCAACTCGAGGTCTACTCTTCGTGCTACAACATCAGCAGCTCGTGGTGACCGCCAACACGAAGCTCCAGCAAGGAATATCTACAATGCTGACAGGAACATGGTGATACAGTGACAACCATCTGTGACACCCATCCGGATCATAGTGCTACATCAACGACAATCTGCAATGTTCTCTCTGCTCCTCTCGGTCCCTTCCACCATGAACGGAACTCGTTGTGCTGAACTTTGAAGTTAACTCTTTCAGCTGTACCATCCTGGTTCCAGTATCTGGCCCACCCTCCTTGTGGTCAGACTGAACATGTGACTTTCACCCGATCTGGCACAACTGTATAGCTGTGAGTTCTGCTTTATGATGTGACCGTTACCTAAATCTCTGAAATTGCATATCTCCATTCTACTAATTTGATTTTTGTCAATATGGTGTAACATTATTCATTAAAGTTCACTCTGTTTTACTAAATTGGTATGGGATTTTCCACTTGTTGTGTTCTCACTTTATTTGTCATTTTTGGCAAGTAATAATAATTCTCTCATAGCTGCTTTAAGCTTCAGGTAAGCACTGGACATCCAGGTTTAGATGATGTGCAAATAGTGTTTGAGACATTCAATGTGTGAAACAGATGATACTTTCAAGTAGACGTGTGTATCATTAGCACATTGGTGAATCTCGATGCCGTTTTCTGAGAGTGCAGCACCAAGCCACATTGTACTTTTCTCTGGAGTAAGGATTGAGTGGGTCGAAAGAGGATTCATTCTGTGCTTGATTGTCTTGAACAGCGCTATGCTTCTGTTAGTGGTTTAATTGATGTTGTTGGTATAGTACTTTGCTTTGGTTGATGAGATGAGCAGTCTACAGGTTATGTGGAATGGTTCAGTATCAATAGGTCCTCAGGAGATCAGTTTTTCTTCCATTCTCTTTCCTGATTGCGGATGAATCCTTTATTGTCAGTAAGGTATTTAGAATACCCGGGTGCTGAAGGTTTTGGCTTGCAGCTTCATGTTATATTGGGATGTGGATGCCCATATAGCATAGCAAAAACATTTGAAGTGCTTTAGAAGGGTGTTGACATCTTACATAGAGTTTATACGATGAGAGATGTATTCAGCCAATATGTTGTTTATGGAGAAGTCTTTGGAGGGTCTGAAGATTTGGTCTTTTCTTTTGTTTTGACCTTGATTTGTTGGTAGTTTATTTTGTCGGGAGATAGGGATGGCAAATTGGTCAGTACAGTCATAAGGTGGTTTACATTGGATGGTTGGTGATTTTGCGAAGATGAGATTTAGAATATTTGACATGTGTTGGTTGAGTGACCTGCTGTACCATGCTGAGAGTATCAATGAGGTTGAAGAGCTGTCTCCTGTTTTTGCTCTTTGATCTGCTGTTGTCTGTGATAATAAAGGTACCCAAGAGGGGAGATTGAGCATGTTAAATGGAGGAGGCGGTGAAGAGATCTGAGAATTGAAATCTTTAGAAGTCATATATAAAACAAATACTATAAAAGATTTTAGAAGTATACATTGAATACATTTTTTTGTTTAAAATATGTTTGCATTAACAACTCATTTCTTCAATAAAGATAACAATTTTGTCTTGGCAGGTATCACAAAACATTTCTTTCTTTTTGTTTGACATGTACATCTCATCCTTGATCTGACAGATGTTCCTGTTAGACATATCTGCATTTTAAGATGGTGTAATAGAAGGAGGTGCTATAATGGCTCTTAGTTCTGTCATGCTTTCTTTGAAGTTGAATCACTATCGTCCACAGGAATACCATCAAAGTATCGACCAACACCGATGACACCCTCAGCACCGCCAAACACATGCACTTCCAGATTCACACCGATCCCAACACCACCCTCAGAGGAACCCTCATCTACAGACCCCCCGGACCCCGACCACAGTTCAGCAACTCCATCACAGACTTCATCAGCATGCACACCCTCACCTCCACGGACTACATCCTCCTAGGAGACCTGAACTTTCATCTTGAGGACAGCAACAACACCAACTCCACAACCCAGCTCGCAAACCTCGCGAACCTCAGACTCAGACAGCTCGTGACAACACCCACCCACACCGCCAGCCACACGCTCGACCCTATCTTCACTGCAAGCACCCATGTCTCCATCAACAGCACCACCGTACCCCACTGGACCGACCACCACTGCATCCACTTCACCTTCAGGAAGCCCACCAAGCACCACTGCACCCAACTGCTGCCTCGACGATGCTGGAGCAAAGTCAATGTTGACCAACTCACCACCGCCTTAGCCCAGAACCCACCCGCCGACACTACCAACCCTGACACCGCCGCCCACAACCTCAGACAATTGATCGACGACTGCGCCAACACCCTCGCCCCGCTCAAGACACCATCCAACAGCCACACCAGCAAGAAAACCATCTGGTTCTCCGAAGACCTCCAGGCCTCCAAAAGAACATGCTGAAAACTGGAGAAGAACTGGCTCCGCGAACGATCACCGGACAGCTACACCACCCACAAGAACGCCACCCGCAGACATCAACAACTCATTAGAGCCACCAAGAGGGCCTTATTCAAGGACCGCCTAGACAACAACGCACACAATAGCAAGGAGCTGTTCAACATTGTGAAGGAACTCTCCAACCCCAGCTCTAATGCCATCGACCTCCCGCCATCACAAGACCTATGCGACTCTCTGGCTACCTTCTTCCACCGCAAGATCACCGACATACACGACAACTTCAATGCCATGACTGCCCCGACGGCCAGCTCCCCCACCACCACACTCACCAACCAGCTACTCTCCTGGACAAGCATCAACGACAAGGAAACGAGCAATATCATGAAAACCATTCACTCCGGCTCACTGCTAGACCCATGCCCCCACCACATCTTCAACAAAGCCAGCGCATCTATCACAACCCATCTCAGCAAGGCCATCAACATCTCCTTCGAGACAGCAACCTTCCCGGAAATCTGGCAACACGCCAAGATCAACGCCTTACTCAAGAAACCAAAGGCGGACCCCAAGGATTCAAGAACTTCCGGCCCATCTCCCTGCTCCCTTTTCCGGCAAGGGTCACCGAGAAAATAGTCAACAAACAGCTGACCCACTACCTCGAAGACAACAACATCCTGGACCCATCCCAGTCCAGTTTCCGCAGCTACCACAGCCCCGAAACTGCCCTAATCGCACCACAGATCACATCAGGACCCTGCTAGACAATGGAGAAACAGCAGCCCTCATCCTCCTGGACCTATCAGTCGCCTTTGACAGAGTCTGCCACCTCACCCTATGCACACGCCTACACAACGCCGGAATCCAAGGGAAGGCCCTGGACTGGGTCACATCCTTCCTCTCTAGCAGAACCCAAAGCGTCCGCCTCCCTCCCTTCCGCTCTAATGCCACAGAGATAATCTGCGGCATACCCCAGGGCTCGTCCCTTAGCCCAACGTTGTTCAACATCTACATGGCATCCCTCGCCCACGTCGCCCATCAACACAACCTCAACATCATCTCCTACTCCGATGACACCCAGCTTATCATCTCCCTCACCAAAGACCATCACACAGCCAAAACCAACCTCCACTAAGGAATGAAGGCTGTCGCCGACTGGATGAGGATCAGTCGACTGAAGCTGAACTCAGACAAAACGGAGGTCCTCATCCTTGGGTCCACCCCATCGGCCTGGGACGACTCCTGGGGGCCGACCGCACTGGGTACCGCTCTGAATCCGACAGACCACGCACACAACCTGGGGGTCATCCTCAACTCCATCCTCACTATGACTAAGCAGGTCAAAGCCATCTTCTCCTCCTGCTTCAACACCCCTGAATGCTACACAGGATCTTCAAATGGATCCCTGCAGAAACAAGAACAGTCACCCAGGCCTTCGTCACCAGCCGGCTGGACTACGGCAACGCCCTCTATGCAGGAGCATCGGCAAAACTCCTAAGACGGCTGCAACGCATCCAAAACGCCTTGGCACGTCTGATCCTCGACATCCCCTGCCACAGCCACATCACCCCCCACCTGAGAGACCTACACTGGCTCCCCATTAACAAGAGGAGAATCTTCAAGCTCCTCACCCACGCACACAAAGCCCTTCACGACACCGGCCCTGTGTACCCCAACAGACGACTCAGCTTCTACACCAGCATCGCAAGCTCCGCTCTGCCGACCTCAACCTCGCCGCTGTCCCTTGAATCCGAAGAACCACAACCGGAGGCAGATCGTTCTCCCACCTCGCCGCCAAGGCCTGGAACACCCTCCCCATCAACCTAAGGCAGACCCAAGACCTACTGTCTTTCAGAAGACTACTCAAAACCTGGCTCTTCGATCAGTAGCAGCACCCCCCCAGCGCCTTGAGACCCTCAAGGGTATGTAGTGCGCTTTACAAGTGTCCTGATTGATTGATTGAATGCTGAGCATTTTTATCACCATTTTGTCAAGGGCACATGTTAGTGGCAACATAGATGTGGTAATTGTATGATGTACTTGTGCGACAAAGTACTGTATTTCAATATGCACCAAGACCATCTGTTGAGTACAATCTTTTAGAATAGATGTCATATGCCTTATTACTGTATGGTTTGTCTTGTTGGCCTCTATTGTCTGCAAACACATGCCACTTCTGACTTGATTGCAGTTTCATTATCCAGAATGAGCATTCAGCCTCATAACTTCTGACATATCTTTTAGAATCTGACAAATATTTTCTTACATTACATTTCCTGAGGCTTCATTTTACTCCAGAGTTTATTTTTGACCTTCCTGCAAAGTCACTATGCTTATTATTTAATTTCCCAAAATGCCAAGAGTTTATTTTCTCTAAAGTTATAGTCCAGGCTGCACATATTCCTTATTCTGAAAGTCAATATATCCACTTTCTTCTATTTATACATCTCTGCCTTCTGATGTCAATGATGCTTCTTGGAAATGATGCCAGTGTAGAATTAGCGAAAGTCATAATGCTAGTTGTTGGTTATCATAACCGTGTATTATTGCATTAGCATTTTCTGTGGAGACATAAACTAATGTGGATGTTTTACCTTCAGCTTTACCTATATTGGTTGATAGAATTGGCTCTTTTGTGCGGACATGTTTTGACGCATGTTTGGTTTCTGCTTGTGAATGACTTGTGTGCCCCCAATCAGCATTCTTCTGGATATAATCATCTTTAAAAAAGAATATTATTGAATCTGATTCTTGGAAAGTGGCTCTCTCTGAAGAGTCACCCCAAACATTTTGGCTTCCTCCTCCCAGTCATCTGACCTCATTTTGGCTGGCTTTAGGATTCTGAGCACTCTACCAATGATACTCAGTAGTACAGTGCATGTGCTCTCTCCCAAAAACATAGTAACATTGGCTCATACCCAACTGGCATATTTAATGCACTTATAATCCCTACTAGAGTGCACTACATGTGCTATGGGCCTGTAAATGAAATGATACTAGTGAGACTGCAACACTTGTTGTTTCACTCTCATAAGTAGCCCCTTAACTGTGTATCAGGCCAGCAATTGCAGGGCCTGTTTGTGACGTTTACTGCCACTTTGACTAGGCATTTAAAACAACTTGCCAAGCCCTAAACTCCCCTTTTATTACACGCTATTCACCCTAAGGTATGCCCTAGGCAGCCCATAGGGTAGGGTGCTGTGTAGGTAAAAAGGTAGGACATGTAATTTTAAGTTTTACATTTCCTGGTAGTGACAGACATTTAAATTCATTTCTTACTGCTGTGAGGCCTACTCCTCTCATAGGCTAACATTGTGAATTCTTAAAAATACATTTAAGCTGTAATTCCCCCCTCTCTCCCCTACTTATGGCCACCACCAAACGTCATGTTTCATATCTAGGAGCTGTTCAGGGACTCACGCGGGCCTAGGTGCCATTTTCAGACCAGTTTGGAGTGACGGTCTAGTTGTTTTTAGCTGCCCGCCCTCCAGGCATTCAGACGCTACTTAAATCGCGCTGTGTCCTCGCGCGCCAGCTATATACTTGAGACACTTTCCTGAGGCTCAGCCGGGAAAGCGAGGAGTGTGCATACATTGGTTTTAAATTGATTGCTAATTTTTAACATTGTGTGCTTTTAAAAATTCTATTACTGCTATTTTAAAATATTGTGTGCTTTTATAAATTCTATTTCTGTTTTGCCCTGCATTTACCCCACGCGGTGTTTACTCCCTCCCGCACTGCCACCGCGAACCCTGCAGCCGACTAGGAGCTGTTCAGGGACTCACGGGGGCCTAGGCCCCATTTTCAGACCAGTTTGGGGTGACGGTCTAGTTGTTTTTAGCTGCCCGCCCCCCCTCTCTCCCCTACTTATGGCCACCACCAAACGTCCTCGCAGCGGGCGGGGGCAGTGGGTCCGTCGGTGGCGCGCCGAAGGTGCGCCAAAGGCAAGCCAGTCTGCACCCGTCATCGCCAGGACATCGCCTCTCGCCAGTCCCCCTGGTCGAGTGCTGCCGGAGCCACTTGCTTACGCCAGAGAGGTACTTCTAACTCTGAACCCAGGTGGGGAGAGGTGTGGGATACTGCCTAAACAACTAGGGGTGACAGGTCTGACCTGTACGTTTTGTAATTTTGCTGCCCCAGTACCTGGTCGAGGGAGACTTGCCAGGGGACTGGAGACTCAGGTACAGGTTACGGTTTTTCAATTAAATGTTAGATCACTCGCCAAACATCATCTGGAAGTACAGACACTCATTAGTGAAGAATCCCCTGATGTGTCCTTTATCTGTGAAACCTGGCTACGAGATGATGATATGACAGGAATAGTGAATCTTACGCTCCCCGCAGGATATTTGATCGAGACACTAAATAGGGATACCAGAGGCGGTGGTATTGCAGTAATTTATAAAGCTCAATACCCCTGTTCCTTTATCAAGGAAGATCTATGTGGCAGTGAATATGCCCGTTTTAAGATTGCTATTAGTGCACAGTTCACACTCTCAGGACAGTATATCTACCACCCACGGGGGCCTGCCTCAAAGTTTATTGAGGCTCTGCTAGAAACAGCAAACTCGCTAGTGGTGGGTTCGGCCAATTTTACAATCTTGGGGGATTTGAATCTCCACTTCGATCAGATTCAGGATCCCACTTTCCGCAACTTGTTGGCTGACCTGGTCGCCCTACAGCTAGATCCGCTGATTAATGTTGCTACGCACTTAGCCGGCCAAGTCTTTGACCCAGTGTTCTCTAATATTCCGCAAGTGAAAGGGGATTTGCCTAAACCTATGGGCTGGACTGACCACTTTTTGGTCAGAGTCAGCATGGCAATTCCTGAGCCTTTCTCGATGGAGGAGGTGAAGATGGTCTTGAAGGGCCCTGGCATAAACTTAAATTGAAGGATTTTCATACTTTCCTAGGGACGTTTTCTCTGGAGGGCTTGGCTGATCCAGAGGTGGCGTACTCTGCCTTTTGTGACTGGATCGTAAGAGGCCTGGACGCTCTCATTCCAGTCAAATGGACCAAGGGGCGCAGGTCCATCTCTAATCCATGGTACGGTGAGGCTCTGAGAGCATTGAGGAAGCAATGCAAGAGAGCCAAGCAGGCATGGAGAAGGGAATATAAAGAGGAAAATAAAGTAATCTATTTGGCTAAAATGAAGTTGTATCATAAAGCGATCTGCTCTGCACGTGCTACATTCTATGCAGAGGAAATAAAAACTAGCCCCAATCCTACTAAATGCATTTTTTAAATTGTGCAAGAGCTAAAGAACTCTAGATGTAGAATATCTAATCTATCCTCTGCACAACAGTGCGAAGAATTAGCCATCTTTTTTGTTGAAAAGGTTAAAAAAAAATCTATAAGACCTTTCCACAGCACCTTCCCGGTCCATCTGTTTTTGTTGATACTAGGGTTGGCGGCTCCACCTTAGCAACTATCCCAGAGGTTTCTGGGGAAGAGTTAGCTAAATTATGCAGGAAAGTGAATGCGGGCTGTCCATCGCACCCTATGAGGCCGGCTCAATTTATGGAGTCCTTGGTGCACTTCCAACAGTCGATCGGCGCCATACTTAACCTTTCCTTTTCCACATCTATAGTCCCTAGGGCTTGGAAACAGGCATGGGTTTCACCCATTATTAAGAAGCCCTCTCTGGATCCATCCAAACCAGAAATCTTTAGGCCGATCTCCCTCCTCCCGTGGGTGGCCAAGATTGCGGAGGCTCATGTGAATAATGTTCTATCTCTGTATATGAGCCAAAATGACATTCTGGATCCGTCGCAAAACGGGTTCAGGCCTGGTCATAGCACGGAGTCCGCTCTGCTTGCCTCTACGGAACACTTAAGGATGACCCTTGATGCCGGTCAGAGTGCAGCGCTGATCCTGTTAGACCTCTGCCTTTGACACGGTTTCACTTGACATTCTTCTGCACCGGCTGGAGGCAGCAGGGATTACGGGATCTGCCTTAGAGTGGTTCCGGTCTTTCTTAGAGGAGAGATCCTTTTGGGTTTTGGCACCGCCATACTTCTCTCAGTCTCACTCTATTGGCCAGGGGGTTCCGCAAGGCTCTGCACTCAGTCCATCTTTGTTCAATCTGTATGTGCAACCTCTGGCAGCTGTGGCAAAAGAGTGGGACTTAGCGCTGGTGTCCTATGCAGATGATACCCAGCTGGTCATCACCCTAGCTGAAGGGCCATCTACATCAGCTACAAGGTTTAGAGATGGTATGGCAGCTGTCGCCCAGTGGATGGCAGACAATTGTTTACAGCTCAATGCTATCAAAACAGAGGTTTTGCTAGTAGGGAAAAACACCGCCCTCTGGAATGAGCACTGGTGGCCGGCTTCGCTGGGCACAATGCCAACGCTGAAGCCCTTAGTTAAGAATTTGGGAGTGTGGATGAACTCCTCACTTAGCTTTCAGACCCACACAAAGAGAGTGGCAGCAACCTGTGTGGGCCTGCTGAGAGGCCTAAAACCTATCCTGAAGTATTTTGAGCCAACAGTACGTCAGCGTATTGTCCAAGCCATGATTATCTCTAGTTTGGACTATGCCAGAGAACTGTTCCTGGGTGCTAACAAAGCAGAGGTACTGCGACTCCAACGGGTTCAAAATATGGCAGCGAGAACTCTGATTGGGCTCCCTCGCAGATGTCCTGTCAGTGCTACGATTGGAAGACTCCATTGGCTCCTGATTGCTTCTCGGATTAAATTTAAAGCCCTCGTCATGACATTTAAGATCCTTAAAACCGGGAGACTGGTCTTATTGCGCCCATTGATGACCTGGTACGTTCCCCGGCGTAGCCTATGCTCGCTGGGACAACACCTGGTGAATGTACCACAAACCAAACTATGCCGCATGGGAGGGCGCTCCTTTCGGGTGTTGGCGGCTACACTATAGAACTCCCTGCCGGCCCACATTCGTGGAATAGAGAACCTGCTGGCTTTTCGGAAAGCCATTAAAACTCTTCTCTTCTCATCATCATAGGCTGTTGTCTACATCTGGCTAACCTTGAGTACCTGTCTCTTTGATCTAGCAGCGCCGGGATGCCTCTTTGCTGGGGCAGCTGTTGCGCTTTACCAAACCCCTAACATAACATAACATCTTTGGAATGATAATGATAATTTCTCTTCACTGATTAAAGTTGGGTTTCACATTGGAGAGGGAGAGGTGCGGCGCCACGGCCAGGGTGACTGACGTTGGAATCTGGGGATCACGATTCGATCCCCAGCGTCGGCAGCAGATTAGCCCAGAACTATGTGACTCTGGGCAATAGCTTGCTTAATCTTCTTGACGGCCCCAGCGCCTAGAGACCCTTATGGGTGAGTGTTCGCGCTTTACAAATGTGGATTATCATTATTATTACTATTATTGCTATTTTAGAAATGGCACTTTTAGAAAGGAGACTTTTCTCTGCTCTTAGTGCTCTGTGGGCTAGATATATGACCCGCCAATTAGTGAGTCACAAATTGTGTTGCATTTGTGACTTGCAATTTGCGACTTGTTAATTGGGATGCACAACAGTGTCTGAGATACTCTTTGCACTTCCCAATGGGGTCGCAAACGTCATGCCTCATGCATATTAATGAGGCTGTTGCAATTTGCAACCCCATTGGGAGTGGCTGACACTTCCAGGGATGGTGGCCTGCTGGGGTCATCAGACCCCCATGTCTGGGACTGCTTAATTTATTTAAATTAAGCAGTTTTTTTAAATGCAGGCTGTTTTCCTTAAAGGCAATGTATTTAAAAATAAAAATGAAACTTTTCAGTTTCATTTTTTAAGGTCAGGCAGTAGTCCCTGGGACCGCTGTCTTCCCTTAAAAAATATTTGCGCATGCATTCACAAATGGGAAAAGGTGGTAAACTGCGAGTGTTTTGCGACCGCCATTGCAGTCGCAAAACATTCTTAAATAGCTTAAGGAGTCGCTATTTGGAAGGGACACCCTTGGAACACCCATCCTAATAGCGAGTCACTAATCCTATTTTGCAAGTCACACATTGATGTGCGACTAGCAAAATAGGATTAGTACATGGGCCACTAGTTTTTTGGCAGGTGCAAACAGGTCTAAAACCCATTTGCGCCCACAAAAAACCTTTGTACTTCTCCCCTTGCAGCCTGTCTCCTATACACATGGGCTGGATGACAGTTACACTTTGTGCATTCCCTCCATACAGAGAAAAACACAGTATGGTTAGGTGTAGCTGAGTGCCCATTCACATACATCTGCATTCTGTTGGCCCTTCCTGGGCAGGAATGGAGGAAGAGGCTAACAGGAAACCTTCAATAGGTAGTGACCCCAAACAAAGGACTGATTACTCCACCACATATAGCCTGGCAGACAGGGTTGGGTTGAAAGGGATACTTGTGCACTTCAAAGCTGTTCTTTGCACTCCAAATCTGCTCTTTGAAGTCTCACCCACTTCAAAGGCACATTTGGGTATTAGTAGACTTTCCTGTTTTCAGTTTCTATTTTTGGGAAATTCTGATGGGGTTTTTACCATGTTTTCCAGTGATTTCAATACCTTAAAACACAGTGGTTATCAGTGGTTACACATTTTCGTGCCATTAAAACAACAGAAACAGTATTTTTCAAGGGTTTATGGAACAATTTGCTTGTATTATTGCTTGCTTTCTGCACTGATAGCGCGTGGTATATAGACAGTAGATGTACAGTGTATTTGAGGTCGAAATACATTTTTACAAATCAAACTTATTGTAGTACACCATACAATACTTCTTCAGTGTATCTTTAATCATGCACACTCACTCTTTCCTTCCCATGTAAATTTGTATCTGTGAAAAGGGCCTCTCAACACTGGCACTTGAGAAGGGCAATGGCAAAACAGCCAGTACACAATTTACTAACTCTGGCCACTCAAATAGCTTTCCATACCATTACTGGTGAACCTAGAGACTGCAATTCTCTGGGACAGGTGTTGCACCATATGTGTTGAACTGAGCGCATATCCCTCAGAGTTATTGAAACAGTCATAAATGAAGCAGTAGTTTTCAAAGTCTGGAAAAAATTACCCTTCATGGAAAGGATCTAGAAGTTGATCAGAGTACCAGTGAGCCTCCATTGGCTTCAAATGCAATGGTTGGTGAAGTGACATTTCGACACATCATTATAACCCATTTCTCATGCATTATAAAATAAAATTTCTTGAATTGCTCCTCAACATTTTTTTGTTTACCAAGTGGCAAGCCTTCTAAAATGGACTATGTTGCAGTATTTTTAGACTCTAGTTTTATTATGTCCACTACATCAGTCATGTTGTTCTGTAAAATTCTAAAATGGATAAAATATCATTAATGGCCTCTAGGACTGAGAACCACCAGCTAAATGACAGGTGGAATGATCCTTTTTTGTTGCCACACAAAGCACAAAATGAGAAATATTTGTGTTTTCATTCCTGCGCATAATGAAACAGTGCACCAGAATGGACTACAAAGTCAACAGCATTCTTCATTACCTCTGAAGATTGTAAAGATGCTTTCAGCATACCAACTAGCAAGTGGCAAGGATCTCTGTCAAGTAAACACTTCGGCTCAGGTATAGATTTTGACAGGTCATTACACAACTTTTGCTGATTCACTGCAAATACAAACAATGTCACTCCAATCTTTGTTGAACTTGATAAGAACATTTTGCAGCAGCAGTCAAAGTGGCAATGAATTCCTTGTTTTCCAAAAGTTTAGTGTCATGTTTTCACCATTATCCCAAATGATTGGCGACAACACACTCATCATACACCTGTCAGTATACCTAGCACTTAATTGTTAAAGCATAGGGTGTTTGGCGATTCACCTACTATCAATTCTGACTCACTGGAAAAGAAGGCTGATATATCAAAGGGTTTCACCCATTCTCTGTCGGTAAATATGATGGTATATATTGGGAAATATTCTTATGATTTTAGCCATTATACCTATCAGTAAAAGAATCAAACAAAGCCAAAATATCAAATATTATTTTTATATTTCCTTATTCTCTACAGTGTAGAACATAATTGAATAAGACCTAAACATGCTTCTAAAGCCTGCAACTTTTGCTCAAAGATGAGAAAACTGAAAAAAGCTAAAGGAAGAAGAAGCAATATTTTAATGACAGCCCTAAAGAACAAAATTTACACAAAATAATGTTAGCCTAGTCTTTCTTGCTGCTACCTTGTATAACAAAACTACATTGTATTGGCCTCTTTCACTCTCCTTTTCCTTTCTTTGAATGGCATTTACTTTGTGGTTGTGCAGGTGTTTATCAGTGTATATATGTTTACACTGATGAGGGTTATTTCCCTTTTGTTGGGGTTTTATCAGTTATTATAAATTGAAACCTAAAACAGGGTAGCCCAGGTATAAGTACTGGGCCTTGTACCCTCAATAATTCTGAGATTTCCAGATCTCTAACCAAACCTCTGCCAGAAGAATAACTGGGCTGCTCAAAGGACTCAACTGGACTGCTGATCTGGAAGGCCTGCTTTTCAGTTTGTTGCTCTCCTGCTTGCTGCTTTCTGATTCTGCTGAAGAAGAGCTAGACTCTTCCATCTTCCCAGTAGTCTCCAAGGGCTTGAGACTCTGGGATATCAAAGTCTCTACACCTGCCCCCATACCTGGCTCACTGGATGTGGACCAGATACTTCAAAATAAATTTCAACGCATCTCTTGTCTTTGTGCAGCAGAAACAGCACACCGGCCCAGTTGCGGGATTAAAATCGGTGGATTGCTTCGGAACAATTCTTTGCCTTCAGAGGTCGCCTAATCTGGCAGTGCATCACCACTGCTGCAGCCTGATGAGATCAATGCATGCCCTTGGCTGCATGACAGCAACCGGCACATCATTTGGCACCTCTTGACTCCGGAACCCATCTTCGTAACTGATACCTCACCATCACTGCGTTGATAATTTCATACCCCCTGCACCTGCGTGTCTCAATATCGACACATACTGCTGTTTGTGAACAGGAATGCTACTTTGATCGCTGGGGCTTGCGTGAGTACTGTAATGGTCCAGCACTCCATTGGGGTGTACCAAAATTACCAAAAGAAACCATTTCAGTGTTACTTGCTTTTAAGATCTAGAAATTGTTTTGCTCTTTAGGAATTCATATCTCAGCCTCTGCATATTGGATGTTTGTCATTTGGTCTTGTTTTATTTATAAAGTCATACTTTATTTTTCCAAACTACTGTGAAGTCTTTTTGTGGTGTTTTCACTGTGATACATTGTGAATTATTGTAGAAATACTTTACACATTGCCTTCTAAGTTAAACCTAGATGCTCTGTGTCAAGCTACCAAAGGGTAAGCACAGGATAATTTAGAATGTGTTGTGACTTACCCTGACTAGGATTCATGGCCAGCTTTTTTGTTGGCGGTCCCCGGTGCAACAATGTTTGTTGCCACCCCCCAATTACCACCTTGCCGGGATTCTCTGACTACCACCCTTTAACAGTGCCCCTAAATTTCTGATAACCACTTTCTCTCTCAGATGCATTTAATTTTTTTTAAACCACCATTCATACTAGTGCAGGGTGTCAGAGTACCTTAGATCACACACATATCATACAGAGACAATCAATCATTCATGTGTAAATCAGTATATAATAAACATTACATAAGACAACGGACTACAAGGTGAAGGAATCACATGTCATCTATACTGGTATAGTGTATACTTTGAGTGCTTGATCTGTAGAAGCACAAACTTAGAATTTAAAATGTAACACCATGGAAAGGGGTACTCTTTAATAATAAGAATTGATTTCTACCCAAATAAAGTGATTTTGCAAGATTAGGATAATGAAAGACTGGGAAAAAATCATAACTCTCTAAACTATACCTTTAGGTTTTCATGGTGCTCATTGATTGCAGCTAATTACCCACTGTTCTATATTGGGAGTTTAACTTATAAACTACAAGTAACAAAAGGATATATTGGAAAAAAGCAATAACCTACTGACTTCCGTCATTATATACACTTTGTGACCTGCATGGTACAAGTTCTTTTGTAGTGTAGTTCCTATATTCCCAATAGGCTCTGCGCATTGGAATAACATAAACGATAGTTTAGACGTAGGACTGAGGTCGACTAGGTCTCTATTGAATATGTTCGACTTAATTGACAGACACCTTGTCCGAATTACTAAAGTGCAAATCAGGTTCTCCCAACGACCCATGGCCTGCTAAACAATATAAAAAACTGGCACCCCTTTTGAACCCCTACTTGAATCACATCTGGAATGTTTCCCTCAAATCGGGTAGTTTCCCGTCAAGTGGAAACACGCCTCTTTGGTCCCCATTCTTAAAAAACCCTATCTGGATCCGGACCTCCCCTGCAACTACAGGCCCATCTCCCTCCTGCCCGCCCCTGCTAAAATTTTGGAAAAACTGGTTCATTCCCAGTTGGCGAATTTCATTGAAACCAACGGGCTACTTCATGATTCCCAACATGGCTTTAGGTCGGGCCACAGCACGGAGTCAGCCCTTATTGAAATGGCTGACTCGGTGAGGTGGACGCTCGACCACGCCATATCTCTCTGACCGTACACAGCAGGTTTTTACCCCCCTACACTTCCACAGCCAGACCACTCAAATGGGGAGTCCCACAGGGCTTCTCGCTCAGCCTGCTCCTGTTTAATGTTTATTTCACCCCCCTGGCAAAGCTGATCGCTCAGACGGGTATCAAATCCACCTCCTACACTGATGACATTCAGCTTCTCTTCACTTTCGACTCCTCTTCTTCCTCTGCTTTTGATCCGTTAAAAACCTGCCTTAGAGACATCTCCAAGTGGATGGATGCCAACTCCCTTCAACTCAATGCAGGAAAAACAGAGATTCTGTTCTTTAACTCACCATCCCCTCTGGACTCCAGTCTTTGGTGGCCAGAAGACCTGAGCCAAGTCCCCACGCCGAAAGACTCAGTAAGAAATCTTGGATTCCGCTGGGATAACCATCTCAGCTTCAGTACCCAGGTACAAACAGTGACAGCCTCCTGTTTTGGCAAGATCAGGACCATCAAGCGACTCATCAACTAACTACCAGCGGACTGCCGTAAGACTGTGATCCAGGCATTGATAATTTCCCATCTTGATTACGCCAACGCCATCTACCTGGGTATCACAGCAGGCCAATGTCAAAAACTCCAGACGGTCCAAAACGCCGCTGCCCGGCTAGTGGAAAGAATCCATTTCAGGCACCATATCTCTCCCCACCTCCGCAAACTGCATTGGCTGCCAATGGCCAAAAGGTGTATTTTCAAAGCTATGACGCTGGCCCATCGAGATTCGAGGGGTATGGGGTCTGCCCATTTGAAAAACACCTTGCGACCGAATACCAACCACAGGACATTATGGTCCAACTCTCTTCTCCTCCTGGTAACTCCACGTTTTAAACGTTCACGGGCAGGTGGAAAAACCTTTGAGGTGTGTGCCACCCAGCATTGGAACAAGCTCCCGTTGGCCCTACGCTCTTCCCAATCAGAATTGTCATTCCGCAAGTCCCCGAAGACCCATCTGTTTTCCCTCTAACACCCTCCTGTGTCCTCCTCTTTCAAAGTTTTCAGCGCCGGGACGCCCCTTTGGGGTAGCTGTGCGCTCTATAAAATACACAAATAAATAAATAAATAAATTGTGTGTGCCAGCTAGCTCAGAGGTCACTAGAAACCTTCTCCAGTAAACAAGGTGTTTAGCTTTCCTGAATAGACAAGAAGGGATTAGCTTCTGACAACCATATCACATGACAACTTTTTTCCCCCTGCAATAAGGAATATATCTCCAGAGTTGCGGAAACAATAGATAGCTATTTAACTCAGTCAATCGTGCATGCTTCGTTTCACCAGAGATGCAGAGAAATAGAGAGACAGGCTTTTTCAATAAAAGGGTTATTTATTGAGCAGTCTTCTTTCTCATGCAAGAGAAATTAATTGCCACAATTGCAACACTTGTCATAAAGTAAAGTGCATACAGTAAAAGGAATATTATGAAATAATACTGTAAAAGCATTTATATGGTTTCTAAGCCATAAGATACTTAAAATGGATAAAATACATACAATGATAAAATAATGACGTAACGTACTCAACTGGTGTTTCTAAGATACGCCTACCCCAGTGTAACTTACCTAAGCCTAGTACAGGGAAGGAGTAGATGAGTTACAGTTTTTGCCAAGAATCTGAATCAAGAATTCTCTATGGGTCTAATCAGCTCTGTACCTTGGGTATAGAATGAAGGAGGTCTTGTATCTCTCTCTCAGGACTCAATCTACCAGTAACCCGCGAGGGTATCAGGGAAACACCAGAGCTGGATTTCTCGGCAGGAGAAAAGACAGCGTCTCTCTCAGTGCGTCAGCAGGGAGGGTCAGCTTCCTTCTCCACTCACATCAGCAGGGCGTCGGGTAAGTAGATAGCCAATCTGCTCCAAACCACCGTGTGTTGCTTAAGGCAGATGTTGGAATATTTATACCTTGAAGGTGCCGAGTTTGACGTGAAGTTTGGACATAAGACGTCGCTAAGAACTGGCAGTTCTTTCAGGACTCTCAGGAGTTCTAGGACAAATCAAAACAGAAGCAGGGGGAATTCCCGGGCTGCTGGAGGCTTGCTTTGTTTAAGAACGCATTGTACTTTCTAGGAGTCTATGGGAGTAGCCTTGCCGTATTTGGACTGCATTGGCTATGACTTAATATGGATATTATTCTTATGCCTTTATAAGGATATGATTTGTTATAACCACATAAGGGCATAAATCGGGAATATCTAATTAGGGTCCTAGATACATTCACAACAACTGTTCTATATTGGGAGTTTAACATATAAACTACAAGTAACAAAAGGATATATCAGAAAAAAGCAGTAACCTACTGACTTCCATCATTATATACACTTTGTGATCTGCATGGTAAAAGTTCTTTGAAACATATTTATTAACCCTCTGTGCTACCTCACAATGAGGCAAAACTCTTCCGCTAGACAAAATTCCAATGTCTCTCTATATCTCTCCAGGAAAGACATTAATCAACTGAGTTATTCTAACATTTTCATTGTTGCCTGAAAATGCTGGATGCAAAGAGCACTGCAGCAGGTGCTTTTAAAACCATTATATACAGCTCCACCACTTGAAGTCAGGGTACGGTGTGGTGGCACCAGTCACTCCGTCCTAGAGTTGGCCCTGCTAGGATTGTGGTCCCTGCTTGAACAGGGTGCATACCTCTGCCAACTAAAGACCCACTTCCTAACACTGATTTTTTATGAGATGTTAACTTTTAACAATTTATAATTAATGTATTCTTGCTAATACATGTTAATTAATGATACTGTTTACATTTCTTATGTAAGTTATTATTAAAATGCCTTTAAAAATATATTATTAAAAACAGCACAACTTTATATTTTTGATAATTTTTGAAAATTCCTATTGAGCTATTGATTAGATGAAAAATAATTTTCTGTTATATTCTCTAACGCAATCACAATCAACTCCAGTCATTCTACACATATTACATATGTTTGTAATCCCAGTGTTAGAACTATGAAACTTTAAAGGACTTCTAAAATGTTCAGATGCTTTAACCCGTCTAATAGCAGGTGAAAGCTGTACTGGAACATAATAATCCACGTACTATAAATCAGGTGCATTTAAGTTAATCATTGGAGCCTTTTCTAAACAAATTAGGTGCATTATAAGTAAATTTTTTGTGGAACAGCACAAACCGTACCGTTGAGGTAATTACGTATACTTTGAGAAACAGAAGTAGTTAAGTGAGTACAAATATAACAATGAGACAAATTCATTATATCACTTTGAAGGGTTTTCTTCTGTCCTTTCTATAAATGTTCTTTCAAAGATTCAGTCTTTGAAATCAAAAATATGGCAAAGTTAAAAAAGTGATCAGTAATCCAAGTAAACTATAGTTAGTTTTCCAAATTTAAAACCTATCAAAACGAAACCTGAAAAGACAAAAATATCAGTCTTTCAAAAATTCAGAGCAGCAGATTATTTCTTCATCCTAAAACTAATTTAGCAATGATCATCACATGGTTCATTTGCCAATTCACATCACAGTGGCTCTGGAGTACCTTCAAGCGAAATTGGAAGACCTTTGAAATCATTTTCTTTTTCATTCGATTCAATCTTCATCAAACACACCCATTCATGAGCTTTGTATTTCTAGTTTGTCTCTCTCGGGTTATTCTTGCTGTATCACCTGTTATGTTTTTCCCTAGTTAATGATTCTCCACTTTTCAGTTCGTATTCTTTGTCAGTACTTACTTTTACTGCTTTGGTTGATTTCACACCACTTAGCTTAGATCTACTTTGCACTTCTCTGCTTCTCTCTCACACATTTCTAGGCAGATCAACTTGAATAAAGCTCCCAACCTTTTAATTTCTTTGATCTGCGTGAGTTTCATGAGTTTCAATGACTTGGTTTGCTCAGGTTTCATTTGCTTAATTTTTATTTGCTTGAGCTTAATCTTGATTTTGTTCAACCTTTAGATTCAGACATCAAACTTTATTTAGAATTAGTGAGTCATGTGAATCAGCAGTATATCTCACTTTTTATTTATCAGCAGTATACAGTCTTCTGGTGTGAGATGTGTGAGTCTACAGCAACAAACCTCCATACTTGGTATATTCATCCCCAAAGCCACCTGATAGGATGACTCTTCATCTTGGCTCAAAGCAGGATTTTCACACTTTTTTATGAGGGCCTGTTTGCCTCACTGTAGTTCATGGTACAACTCTATACTTGCAGATAATACAGTGGAGTCCAATTTACAGCCATTTTTTGTTTTTGCTGCACTCTTGAGATCATTATTTTATTGCACCAAAACTGAATCCCAATGTAACTTTTAAATATTAAAAACCTTTTTAAAGCCTTTTGGTGAAGATAGAAGGACTTTCTGTATACCTTTGTGGAATTCTTTCCCAAACCAGCATCTTATCTTTAAATGTGTATGCTAAAAGATACTGGCGCTCCTCACATGGCAGAATGGAGAAAACTGCAGAACACAAATCCGTCGCTGTGAACTACTCAACGTCTGTTGAAATTTGAAACAATATCACTGCTGGATTTGTTGTCACGGTGCAACATAGGACTACCATCTCATAAATCTTTTCAGATATTGAACTATTCTCCATTTCTGTCGGAAATTGGGTTTCTGGTTGAGGGGGTGACACTTTATTCAGTCAATTACCACAATTCCTGTCAGGTTGAAAAATAAGCAAACCCCAAATTGACCTGTGGTCAACTCTGGGGTAGCTTGGCATTAAAGTGGTCAAGCTTAACTTACTAGCAATGTGTAAAGTATATAAATAGCATTTCAAATAGTAATAAAGTGAAAACACAACACAAAATGACAAAAATCCAATTAATAGAGCCAGAGAGATGCAATTGTAAAGATTGGCGGAAAATATGCCAACTACGGTTATCTGGTCGCTGCGGCCCGGGACAAAGTTACAAGGGCAGACTGACCACGATGAGCATGGGCTATATACAGGGACCAAATTATGCCTGCTGAACAAAGTACCTTAAATCCTGGTTGCCGAGATTGGAGAGATTCAGTTGAGCCTTGCATTGTGATGTGAGGTCCTGCATTAAAGATGCACCATGCTGCACAGGTGTTGAGGAGCTGAGCTGAAGCTTGGCAGTGAAGATGCATTGCAAAGTGGAGCTTCCGAAGAGCTGCGGGCTCCTGCATCAGGGATGGGATGTGCATTGGTGATTCCGATGTGGAGCTGCAAGCAGATATGTTGCTCTGCATTGATTATGTTCACAGGCCACAGCTGGGGTGGTTAAGCACCTTCAGGCCAACCTCCAAAGGTCCAGGAATGGCACCAGCTGGGTGCAGGACTCCAGGAAGGCAGAGTCTAGGTGCAGGGTTCAAGGTGGTTGGAGCCTTTTCTGTCCCTGAGGTCCTTCAGGAGTTTGCTCCTACGCGGATGACATGCAACTTACAATCACCATAAGGAAGGGCCATGAAGACACCAAAACTAAACTTAATAGCTGCCTTACCGAAATAGCTGAATGGATGGCAGACCACTGCCTAAAGCTAAGTGCAGACAAAACCGAGATCCTGCTCCTCGAAGAAGCCAAACATATCTGGGACTCTTCCTGGTGGCCCTCCTCTTTAGCGGATGCCCCCATACCCAAGCACTGTGCCAAAAGCCTGGGTGTAACTATTGACAACACACTATCTATGCAGGCCCACATACGAACTCTATGTGGGAAAAGGTTCACCACCCTGAAACTCCTAAAAAGGCTATTCCCGTGGATCCCCCTGGAAAGCAGGAAAACAGTCACTCAGGCCCTGCTAGTCATAGTGGACTATTGCAATGCCCTTTTGGTGGCATTCCAGGATACCTATTTAAAAGTTTTCAGGTGGTGCAGAATGTGGCAGCAAAACTAGTGTGCAATAAAGACGAACACAGCTCAGCAAAGCACTTCCTAAAACAACTCCACGAGCTGCCAATGCACCAAAGAGCCTGCTTCAAGCTCCTTGGTCATGCTCACAGGACACCCCACGACACAGGCCCCGTGACCCTCCAGAACAGAATACGCTTCTATATTCCCACAAGATCACTAAGATCGCAACACCTTGCTCTTGCCGAAACAAAAAAAATAAACAAGTCTAGAACAGGAGGCCGTACCTTTTCACATCTGGCAGCACGGCATTGGAACGCGCTCCCAGTCGAACTTAGGCTGACTAAAGAGTACCACGCCTTCAGGAGAAAACTCAAAAACACCTATTCCCTAAAGACTGATATCTGGCCCTTCAACCTCACCGACCTACTCATCACCGTAACCCTTAGCGCCGTGATATCCCCTGGGATAACTGTTGCGCTCTTTAAATAAATAAATAAATACATTAAAAAAAAAAAAATCATAAGGCTAGCAAACTAGCCCTTGCAATCACTCTGATGGTCCTGTGTTCCAAATGTAGGTCCAGTCCTTTTCACTCAGTCACGGCAGCAGAGTATCAGGACAGCAGAGTAGCAGTCTTTCTTGCAGCACAGCAGCACAGCAGTACTTCTGAGTCTTCCACAGGTCCAGAGGTGCACTAAAGAGCTTGGGTCTGAGGGTCGCTTACTTATCGCAAATCAGTTGGGGGAGGGAAGGATCACTTGTCCTGCTAACCTGGATTTTACAGGTAGGTGGTATGTCCCTTGGTAAAAAACCCTCATGCACATGAGTAGATGTTTTCTGGTAGCGGTATATCTTGGTTCTCCGCTATATTACTCACATGTCTGCATAATCACAGGGTTAGTTGGTATGCAGCCTCCACCTGGAGGTAGAAACCCAAGGTTAAAAGCAGTAGTGTCCAGTGATAAGTGGTGATTGTGAGATTAAAATAACTCGGACAGCCAGTTAACGATATGTATTGTTCTGGATTCGAGTTAGCGGTGAAAATATAATAGATATGCGTGAAGAGAATTGTTAAGATTCTCATGCTATCAATTCTTTTGATATTAAAAGGTCAACATGTTTCAGCCCTATTCGCCTAGAAAGGTTGGTGGGCTTTCTTCAGGACCGTGTGGTGTGTGAGTGGTAAAGCGACGTATTAGTCCTTTATGTCTTGGAGGTAAGTTTTGTGCCTGTAAATATAAATGACCCACAAGTCCCAACGAGGTCCCCCTGTACTCCAAGGTCTGAGTCCACGTGGGTTGACCCCTCCAGGACTACCTGATGCCACCTGCAGCCTCTGCACAGACACCCCCAAAGCGGCCCGGTAAGGTGGGATCCGACCTCAAAAGGCACCCTTGCATCCATCTGCCCTGCACACTGAAGAAGGTGACCTGAGGTGCACTTACATCCTGAACCCTCCAACTTACCTGCCCAGCTGTTGATTCCTACTGGAAGACTTCCTGGAACGAGCCTGCAGCTAAAAAGCCAAACTGTCATTCTCACTAGGATTGCATTGGGCTCTTAAAGCCCTCCTAAGCACTCTGCACCCTGCACCGCTGGTAATGTGGACTTAGGGCCTGATTGGCAGTCCCACTGGCTGTATTAGGATGCAACCTCCTTCACGGCGGTCACAATGTATATATTTTGCATTGCAGTGTGTGCTGCTGGCTGCAGCACATGCCGCAATACAAATAAAACACATTTGAAAAATCCCTGCACTATGTGGCAGACACTATCCGGTGCCTGCCACATGGTGCACAGATGTTTAGGGGGCACCATAGGTGCCCCTTATGGCCCATAGCGGAGGACATGGGTGAAAAGGGGGCCTGCTAGGGGCCTCTAAGTCACTTTGTGCCTGCCTTTTCATGGCAGGTTAACAGCGGAAAGAGACATTGTAATCCCTCAAGCAGTGTCTAAGCAGGCACCGCCACCAGGTTTGCAGTCCTTCTGCGGATGTAAAGTGGACAGCCCTTCCACCACATGCCTCCACCTGCAGCATCCTAATGTGACAGGCGTTCCTGCAGGGGCTGATGGCGCTGGGACCATCACCGATGGCCTGATGGTGGTGGTCCTACCACCATTGTAATTGGTCCCTCAGAGCTGACCCAGTACCCCCTCTGTCCTGACCTTAACCCTAGGAGCTTGGCTTCCAAGATTGAGTGGCCTGCCTGTGAGCAGCCCCGAACCGACTGCCCCCAATCCCATATGCTACATTGGGCCTCAGCACTGTGCACCCGGCTGCCCTAGTGTCGCTGAAGGTACTGTTTGAGTGCATCCTTGGCCCTGCGGATAAACCTTGTTCTAATCGCAGAAACTCAACCCTAAAGCAGATTTCTTTCTGGCAAACTAATAACCTAATTTTTCCCCATAGGATTGCCTTGACTGTTTTCCTCTGAAAAGGTTTTGAGTTGAGTTGTGTTTGCAAGTATGGAAACCTACTCAATTGTGTTTTAATACAACGCTGTTTTTCTAACCTTTGTCTAGGAAATGTCCCAGTGTGATATTCAGGCATTTCACACTGAGTAGGAAAAGTAATCTAAAAAGTATTCTAACGAGTAATCTTAAAAGTAATAACAAACTAATTACAAATCTATTGTTTTTAAATATTTTACAAACCAGTCACAAAGTCGATTTCATCCAACTTACTTGTTTTGAACAACCTGTCTTTAAAAATACAATTTTACTTACCTGTGCCAAGTCCTGCTTGGTCCAAAAAATAAAATATAAAAAAAGAAATATTTTTTGATACAAACAATTGGTCTGAGTTTAGTCTGTGAGTGCACTCATCATTTCATTAAAGAGTGCGTACAATTCATGCTTAACACTACCCTCTGATAAAGCCTTACTGCTCGACACACTACCACAAATAGAGAGTAAGGTATTATCTACTTTTACATCTGTAAGCCTTTGGGGATCCGCTGGACTCTGTGCACCCTATAACTTACTTAGGTATGTTATATATAGAGCCAGCTTCCTACACTAAAGAAAAGGAAGGTTGCAAAAATATTTAGCCTTTGGGTAAGTACACAATGTATCTGTGAGAAAGTGGATTATTAGTTGAAGTGGATGGTAGTACTCTTCGAGTGATAAGGGCACTATTCCTTACTTGATCCAGTTAATTCTCAATAATTGAAACCTGAGCTCAACCCTTGTAGTACCGATCCGACATGCTTAACATGGGAGAAGTTTTTAAAAAGCATTTCTCAGAATCAAAACAATTAAAAAGGGGTAAACACAATATCAAAAGACCAGATTTATGACCCCATTACCAGGCCCGGATTTCTGTCTCCCTAGGAATGTACAACTGTTTTATGACATTTAGGAAAAGGAGAACAGTTTTATGACACCTCATGTAATGTATAAAATAATAGCTGAAACCAATGTGCTCTGGGACCGTCTTCAGACCCTTACTCTGTTGCCTGTTCTCACGGAAGCTGTGTTTAATTAAGCCAATTGTTCCAGTTTTGCCAAATACCTTTTGTCTATCTTTGTTTCAAGGTAAATTCATATTTAAGCTACTCCTTCTGCTTTAGTTAATTTTCTGGAGGAAAGTCTAAGTTGCCGAGGTTTCCAAAGAGTTGGGGTGCCAGCTGGACCCTAAGAGGGATGGCTGGGTGAAGCGCACGACCTGAATGGGATCTTTGACTCTGGCTGTAAGTTGGGGCTCTCAACTGCAAAAGAGGGAAAAATCCAAGTGGGCGAAGTCTGAAGTCTGGACCAGGAAGTTGTCATTGGTGGCGCAATGCTACTCATCACTTATCCCACTAAAGCTCTCTATGTTTGGACATAGAAACATTTTGGGAAGTCAGGATCCTTTCAGCAGGGCAAACTGGCAAGTTGAGCCTGACTGACAAATTGACATTGGCAGCTGTTGCTCAGCAGCAGTCTGGTGGTAGCCCCTGGTTATTATTGCAGAACATTTGGCAAAGGTTTCGAAGTATCCAGCCTTGCAGTTTTTGATGGGGAAGAGTACACTTTAACACCAGTCAAGGGTCTAAGGCCTTTTGGGGGGCACCACTTGCGGGTCAGGAATCCATCTCCCAGAAGCCACAAACAGGGTCTAAGGCAAATCCAGTGCAGAGCACGTGACAAATCCAGTTGGAACTGGTCAGCTGGGCTCAGCAGAAATTTGGACTTCTTGCAGTGTTTCAGGAGCTAAACAGGATGCTATCCAACTAGCCCTTGGAGTTTACTCTGCTGTCCTCATTACAAGTGGAGAGCAGGTCCAGCTTCAAAAGGAGGTGCACTCCTTCTCCTGTCTTCCATAGGTCCAAAGGAGGTCTGAGGAGGTACCAAGGGTGCCACTTTTATACCCAGGGCTAGCCTATGGCAAGGTGAAACTCCTAGCCCCTCCCTAACCAATAGGGAAAAAGTTCCCAGGTGTGCTCCTACCCACTTTTGCCACACTTGTTGTGTGTTTTACTGTAAACTATTCTACAGTGCTCTTCCCTATCTAAAAACAATATAACAAAACCTTTCTTCACTTGTGCATAGTTCTGGGCATACCTCTGAAATATGTTTTTGGGAAATGAGATACCCCCCCACACTCACCAGTTCTGGAACAAGATTTCTCCCACTTGGATTGGTGCCACGCTGGCTACTTCCACAATGGGTGAGGCAGGCCTAGGTGTATGTTACTTCTGCCTGTGACAGGGGAAACCCCTTTGAAGCTTGTGCATTTGGTGGGCACACCCCCATGCCTTTTTGTCAGGAGGTCACACCTCCTCTCAGCTGAGGTCATTTTGCTCCCTTTCCTGGAAGCCATTCACACCTTCCAGCAGGCTGCCCAGTGACAGTTTGGGGATTGACTCTGAAAAGTTTTCTGGAGGCCTCCAGGCACAAAAATAGTGACCTTTTAAAGTCACTATTTCTGATTTAGACATACGTTGAGTATGGCATTAGGTTGAATTTTGATTAACTATAAGAATACATTGTTGAAGTATATTTCTATCTATTGCCAATTTTAAGTTATCTTTATTAAGTGAAATAAAGTAACCCAATGTGTCCTATGTCAACTCCACCAGTGGAAAAGTGAGGTTAATGGTGTGTTCACTTTTAGGACATGTAAAAGCATTGAGTACATATTTCCTACTTTTAAATGTTATGCATTCTGCCAGAGGGTAGGTAAGGCCTACTTCAGGGGTGACCTACTACTATTTAATAGGAAGGTTTAGGCCTGTTAAAAGGGTTGAAATGGCAGCACCGATAGGAGGCTCCCAGTACACAGAGGACAAACACCAACATCAGTCCAATAATGTTCATGCAAAAAAGAGGAATTTTCTTGTAGTATCATTGTACATGTACAATGATATCGATTTGTAATGTAACATTATTTAGAAGAACAATATTCATCATGAGCGAAATTCATGCTTGAAATCGTGTACTATTTCACTTTGCATGCTTCAGAATGATGAACATTTACTAGGTTTTTTAAATCAGAATCTCTCTGTGGGGTAAGGTTGAAGCATAAGCTAGAGAGGGTCCTACAAAGTTGGATATTTCATTCTTAAGCACCCATTGATGTTGCTGGCTTTGGTGACAAAATGTCAAATTGGGATAAAGAATCATTTTAGAGCCGTCAAAGGTCAGTTCGCTGTGGGGCGACATTTATTACGTCTGCCCAGTGCAAGGTTTTACTATCCAATGTAGTAATTTTTCTGGTTTTGAAAATCCTTCAGGGTTCCACAGCTAAAAGCTGTACCCAGTCCGGGCTATATGTAAATACCTTTAGCATGAGTTCCTGCTGAGTCTGTTTTATTTCTTAAAACAAGAGGAACCAGGAGTCTTTTATCCGGGTCCCAAAAGTAAACTGATATAACAGACTATTGTGCAGTTCCTAAGTGTGGGTGGGAGTATTTAGGTCTGTGATAAGGTGCCCTCACACACCCCGAGGGATATCATGCTTCATCATCATTGGGCCTGCTCTTTATTAGGCTAATGCTGCAATGCCTGCCATCACCTGCTAAGGGGCTCTTTAGTGGAGATCTTTTGTTGGTGAAGCCGTCAGGTGCATGTGGTTGTGCGGACTGGGTAGTGTAGTGAGTGCAAAGTGGTGTTTAAAATAGGTCTAGGGCAGCCCTATAGTCTAAATTTTATTCGAGGGGTGCACCAACCTAACTAAAAGCAGACAGCCCTATCTGGAAGCAATGGTCATAAAGGGCATGTGTGGTGTGGAAGGTCGACATGTTTCTTGGCTAAGGTAGCCCCTAATGGGTCTATTGGCAATTCATCAGGAGCAGGAGTGAATAGAGAATTTGTCTCAACTCTGACACTACCACAATTCTGGTTCTGATAGGGGTGCAATGAAGTAGTAACCAGCTTTGCATGTGAACGCCAGGTCCTATTGACCTAGTGTTGTGTGACCTGAATGAAGGTTATAATAAAGACAGCTTTAAAATGTTGAGGGAGAATTCCCTATAACAGAAACTTATAATCCATATAAAAGAAGAACAACTACCATTATTTTATCTGGCAATCTAGATAAAGCCTCCGCAAGATCTTGGGCAGCAATTCCCTTTGTGTCTGCACTTGAATTGTCGTGGCATGAGTAATTCTAAATAGATTCATTTCCGACTTGAATCATCGAGGTATGACTAATTACAAATAGGCTCATTTCGGATTCTTTGGTTATTCCGTTTTTTGAAGGCCCATTATATAATATTTGTTGCCTTACTACAATGCATAACATATATGATTTTTCCCTGTAGAGCCCATTGTGTGGGATTTTGCCATCACGCGCAGCGCATATCAGCCCTTGTTTGAATTATTCATTGGCAATGAGGTAATACAATTTGGTTTTATATAACAGCTCAGCCCATTTATTATCTATGGAAACAGTGTAATTTCATATCTTCGTTCTTTATGTTTTTTCTTTTTCTAGTGTGGTTCTTTGCAAATAATTCTGTAACATTTTGCATGACTTATGAAAGCAACAAGATTGTTCGGGGGATTAAATTTTGTGAGGAAATATAGACTCACATAAAAGCTCTTTGCCATTAGTTTGGCTGTAAGTATACTATGAACACTATTATACACCTTTTTATCAAATGTGTTACAGATTAACATCAGCTTAGTGACGGCATGATAGCATCTTCTGTTTACTCACCTACTCTATACAAATTCCCCTTTTTTTAGTTGCATCCCTACTTTGAAGGAGCATGCTGGTTAATTCTTCCATCTGTTGAGCTTCCCAATCTCGTGCAAGTTATGCTTTTTGGATATACTCCTTTCTCTTTCCTCAGCCACTTTTGTGATTACACTTTGGGCAGGAGTTAGGCACAGCCTCATTTACACCTGAATAGGATGTGCCCTGTTTTCTAACTAAGGGTTTAACAACCCTCCATTGTCACAGCTTGGAACCAGGGCAGGTGAGGAGGGGAATTTCTTGCACTTCAAAGCCACTGTTTAGAAGCTTTGAATTATTTCCAGAACCAGAGTATAAAAGATAGATCTTAGACACCAACAATTTAGTACACTTCTAGACCTGTGGCTACTCTTCCAGGAACAAAGACTGCTGCAGGACTGCCATTCTGCTAAACGTCATATTTCTGACCTGCTGCCCTCCTGCCTGGCTGAGTGGGAGTGGCATTGCATCTCTTGAACTCAAAACCTAGAGTGACTCCAAGGAGCTAGATGGCTGGCCTCCTTACCTGAAGCCTCCGGGTTATAAAAGGCTTCCAACAACCTTACATCTGCACTTGGATCCTGCCAGCTGTGAGTCTACCATAATGCATTTTCAATGCTGATCCATACAATGCTTCACAAGCCAGGATTGAAGGCACTTTTGTTCAGCAGGCCTAGTTGGGTCCTTGTAGCCGGCCAGTGCTCCTTCGCAGTCAGACTGAACTCGTGACTTCATCCTGGTCTGGAGAGCCCAGATTTCTTTTTGTTTTTGCAGAGTTTTATATAGCGCGAACTTGACCCGAATCAGGTATCAGAGTACTTTGCATAGCACCAGTTACGTTACATGAGGACACACTTTCATTTTTGTTAGGCACGCGGATATTATGTGATCTGCCCAGAATCACTGGATGTTCAGCATCAATGACAAGACTCGAACTCAGTTCCTCAGATTAGAGGTCGACCGCCCTAGCTGCTAGGCCAACTCCTCTCCCCTGGATATATACCATTGGAGCTTCAAGCCTTTTTGGCACCCTAGTCAACCAACAACCCATTTTCGTACAATATTCAGGATGGAAATATGTGTATTTTCAGAGCTCATCAGCTGGTGTATAGACAAATATAGTTGAATTTTCAAAATATATTTAAAGTTGATGTTTATATATATATTTAAATATATATATATATATATATATATATATATATATATATATATATTACCTACTGGCGGTCGCCAGTAGGTAGTTATAGTTAGGATAATTTTCAATGTTAAATCTCAACATTCTATTTTGAATAACTTTGGCGCCGGTTGACGAATCTGCCTGAAATTTTCAGGAAAATGGTCTCATGGCGGTCCGGTCCTTCCCTGAAAGTTTGGGGGGGATTCGTCAAGCGGGGGCCGAGATAAAAGGGGGGTCCCAAAACGCGTTTTCCCCATGTTAATTTCCATAGGGCGGTCGATTTCACTTTTAGCCCGAACGGCTGAATGGATTTCCACCAAACTTGGCAAAATTGTAGGGACTGGTAGCCCGATGTGCCTTTGCTATGTCTCAAGATATGTGCTCCAGTGGATTTTGAGTAATTAAGGTTCAAAAAAATATATATATCTATAGCAGCGCTCCGGTAAGCGCACCGGTACGCGCACCGGGCGCGTCACGCGACTTGCGCGGAGAAAGCTGATTGGCTCTGGGGTGTCTGTAAACATTCTAAACAGTCCGGAGCGGCCGCCATCTTGTGTCTCGGTAGGATCGAGACACAAGAGGTGGCCAAAACAAAGGGGGAAATGACCATAAGGGGGCAGAGTAGACCCCCCTTGACCCCCTAGGTTTGATGTGGGGGCCATAAAAGGGCCCCACGGGGCAAAAAAAAAATAAAAAAAAATTTTGATTTTCGCGGGGTGAGCGCCCGGTACGCGCACCGGGCGCGTCACGCGACTTGCGCGGAGAAAGCTGAATGGCTCTGGGGGGTCTGTAAACATTCTAAACAGTCCGGAGCGGCCGCCATCTTGTGTCTCGGTAGGATCGAGACACAAGAGGTGGCCAAAACAAAGGGGGAAATGACCATAAGGGGGCAGAGTAGACCCCCCTTGACCCCCTAGGTTTGATGTGGGGGCCATAAAAGGGCCCCACGGGGCAAAAAAAAAATAAAAAATTTTTTTGATTTTCGCGGGGTGAGCGCCCGGTACGCGCACCGGTAAGCGTACCGGGGAGTGTACCATGGGGAAAAAGAATGACAGTTTTAAAAGTAGCTGATTAGAAAAAAAAATGTTTAGTTGTTTTTTTTATATATACACATACATATATATAAATGCATATGCACATATATATATGCATATATGTCTATATGTGTGCGTGTAGAGAGAGGTAGAGAGGTAGAGGTGTAGAGGTAGAGAGGTAGAGAGGTAGAGAGTAGAGAGTGAGTAATAGAGAGTAGAGAGTGAGTAGTAGAGAGTAGTAGAGAGCAGTAGAGAGAGTAGCAGAGTGAGTAGTAGAGAGTAGTAGAGTGAATAGTAGAGTGAGTAGTAGAGAGTAGTAGAGAGTGAGTAGTAGAGACTGAGTAGTAGAGAGTAGTAGAGAGTAAGTAGTAGAGTGAGTAGTAGAGAGCAGTAGAGAGTGAGTAGTAGAGAGTGGGAGAGAGTAAGTAGTAGAGAGTAGTGGAGAATATTCCAAAGTTTGGCACAGCACCACTTTCACAATGAGTCCAATCAAATCATATCACTTAGAGTACTTATTGAAGCGCTGAATCTTGGTGTATATTCAAATGCTTTTATTTTCCTTAAGTTTATGTACCACAGCCAGCCGAAACGTTTCGTTCTGTACAACAGAACTTCTTCAGGGCGTTCTTATTTCCTTCAAGTTATGTCGGTATCCCGTTGTCATATAACTAGATATTTCTTCCAAATGTTAGACGAGACATAAGTATATTCTTATTAAAAGTGACTAGGTATCAATTTTACCCACACAATTCGGGCAGACTTGAGTAATTTATAGCATCCTCAAAGTCAGTCTTTCAAAAATTCCAAAGTATAGGACATGATAATCCAAATCCAAATGTTTCTCAAGAAAAGTCATTTACAATCGTTCGGAATATCGGTGTTTGGGCAGATATGATCCAGGGACCCCCAGTATGCAAGGGGAATTAGTCCCCCCTCTGCAAAGGCGCCAGTGGCCTGCATTGCAGAGAGGTGTAACAAGGGTGTGGCCTCATTACACTTCTCTGCAATGCAGCTCCCTCGTGCATACTGGAGGCTCCTGGTGGACTAGTTGACCCCAGGGACCCCCAGAATGCAAGGGGAATTAGTTCCCCCTCTGCAAACGCGGCAGTGGGCTGCGTTGCAGAGAGGTGTAACAAGGGGCATAGTCTCATTACACCTCTGCAATGCAGCCCCAGGCGCATACTGGAGGTTCCAGGTGGGCTAATAGGCCCCCAGGGGCCCCCAGTATGCAAGGGGAATTAGTTTCCCCTCTTCAAACATGCACGGGGGCTGCGTTGCAGAGAGGTGTAAAAAGGGTTGTGGCTTCATTACACCTCTCTGCAATGCAGTCCCCTGGCGCATACTGGAGATTCCTGGTGGGCTTTCAGGTCTTATATAGTTAGGAGTTAGCATTAAAAAAACCTTTGAAATTCACTGAAAAAACCACAGGTTTCACACCAGTTATAGTTAGGAATTAGCATTTAAAAAACCTTTGAAATTCACTGAAAAAACCATAGGTTTCACACCAGTTATAGTTAGGAATTAGCATTTAAAAAACCTATTAAATTCACTGACAAAACCAGTTATAGTTAGCTGGAAATTTTACTGATATAAAACCAATGAAATTCCACGTTATAGTTAGTTGGACTCACTATAACTTGCGCGTGCAATGCACTGCTGATGACGTCACATATTACATCACTCATGACATGGTCAGTGACATCACTCATGACATCACTGATGACACCATCCTTGTGACATAGTGACAGACCTCCTTTCACTGTAATGTAACCCTTGAAACACATATTCAAAAATAGAAACTGAAATTTAAAAAAAAATGGAGATACCCATATCAGTTACAACAAGCAATTCAGTAATTCCACCATCTATATGCACATCCAGTCATTCACCAACAGTTCTATATAGTCACTCATACATATACTCACTTATCATATGAAGTGATACACCTATACATCCTGTTACACACCGACAGTCATCCAAAAGTTACTCACACACATACTCACACGTGCAAATAAACTATTGAACATCCATTTATTTGAATATAGAGTTATACACACACTTCCACCTTACTTGTATTGAAAAATACACATATTTATTCTCTTAAACAATCACTTATAGAAACACATACTTATTTAAACAGGAACTCTTACAATCTCTTACTCTCACATATACTCACTTATATACATCAATATTCACATATACTAGATTAAAACATATGTAGTTACTGATAAAGACACTAGTGAGACAGTCATTCACTCACTAACATACACATATACACACTCATCCATCTATACAGTCCTGCACATATGCTGTCTTCAAAACACATACAAACAGCGAGTCAGTCACTCATGCATCTATGTGCTAAGTAATACCCCCACCAAACCATATAGACACTCATACTGATACTAAGAGAAACATCTAATAACCCATATACATACGCATGTAGCTACTTACCAACACATGTAGCCACTTATAAACAAAGTGAAACAATAATATATATATTTAAATATTTAAACATTACTCACTAATATTTATTTTTCAGAAAGACACATATTCACTGGATGGTGTCATCAGTGATGTCATGAGTGATGTCACTGACCATGTCATGAGTGATGTAATATGTGACGTCATCAGCAGTGCATTGCACGCGCAAGTTATAGTGAGTCCAACTAACTATAACGTGGAATTTCATTGGTTTTATATCAGTAAAATTTCCAGCTAACTATAACTGGTTTTGTCAGTGAATTTAATAGGTTTTTTAAATGCTAATTCCTAACTATAACTGGTGTGAAACCTATGGTTTTTTCAGTGAATATATATATATATATATATGTATATATATATATATATATTCACTGAAAAAAACATAGATTATAGACCATATATAGTTAGGGATTAGCATTTACAAAACCTTATTTTACTCACACAAAACCATTGAAATTCGCATATATAGTTAGTTGCACTAACTATATATCGTGCACCCGCAATCCACTGCTGATGATGTGACATATTACATCATTCATGACATGGTCAGTGACATCACTGATGACATCACTGATGACATCTCAAATGACATCACTGATGACATCACTGATCACATCTCATTTGACATTACTGATCACATCACTGATGATATCATTTATGTGATAATACGATGAACCTCTTCAGACTCTAATATAACCTTAGATACAATCAGTGTAAACAGACACTCACAGACTGTCACTCATCCATGGAGTGACTCACACACCTAGTCAGTCATGCAAAGAATCAATCACACCTCCATTTCCTCTTTTATACAGTTATGCACACCTTACTTATTCAAACATATACTAACACATATTTACTCTCTTATACAATCCATGATACAAGTTCACAATGATCCATACAGCCACTCACACATTCACTGGCTCTTATGCACAGTTATTTATATATGTCAACTCTCACATGTACTGTGTTTTACATATGTACTTACTTTGACATGTAGCACTGAGATATCCATTCACTCACCAATACACTCATGCACACAGTCACCCACCCATACAGCTGTTTCCACATGCACTTTTTAACCCATACATCTTGTGAATCAACTGCTCACACATCTATGCACAGAGTCATACACCTCCCAGCCACCCACACACACACTCAGTCTCCCATACAAATACTTCGGCAACCAATCAATAACCGATATAGTTACTCATATAGCTACTGATCAACACATGCAGCAGTTTACAGAACAACAGACATAATGATGCACAAATTAAGACAGTTTAGTCACTAACCCATGCACTCAGTGAGACACATTTATTCACTCACTCATACAGTCAGTCATGCACCTACTAAATCCTTCATCCAGACACTTATACATCCACTCATTCTTCAATATGTAAGACATATTTTAACTTTACAGAAACATACAGTCACTGGATGTTGTCATCTGTGATGTCATCAGTGATGTCATTTGAGATGTCATCAGTGATGTCATCAGTGATGTCACTGACCATGTCACGAATGATGTAATATGTGACATCATCAGCAGTGGATTGCGGGTGCGCGATATATAGTTAGTGCAACTAACTATATATGCGAATTTCAATGGTTTTGTTTGAGTAAAATAAGGTTTTGTAAATGCTAATCCCTAACTATATATGGTCTATAATCTATGGTTTTTTCAGTGAATTTTTAAGGTTTTGTAAATGCTAATCCCTAACTATATATGGTCTATAACCTATGGTTTTGTCAGTGAATTTTCAAGGTTTTGTAAATGCTAATTCCTAACTATATATGGTCTATAACCTATGGTTTTTTCAGGGAGTTTCAATGTTTTTTTTATAGCAAATATCAAAAGCTGTAAAATGTAATATTCTTTTAAAGGAAAAATATATTTTATAGTTCGACGTCAGCACGCCTTGCTCACAGGTGAGTTAAATTTTCCATCCATGTGGCCACGAGGCCTCGACTCAACTACAGGCCCCAGCATGACGTCAAAACCGGTCAGGACAATGAGTTATTTAAATACTGTCTCAGACGAATAAAGTCTTTTGTTTTGCACGGAAGTCGGAGTGGGGCTCTGTTTCTTTTGGATTGTTATGCATGCAGGATTCTCCGCTCCTGCAATTGAGAGCCCACCCTGCAGAGTCGGTGGCCCCCAGTAAAACTGAGGTCGTGGTTCTGAATTCTATGGAGGGGGCATGACACGCTCTGGTGCGCACTACACTATGGACTGCCAAAGGTATTTGTAGCGCTGCCAAGAGAAAGGGAATAGGGGAGACGTTTCTCCTCTTGTAAGCTCCGCAGTACAAAACGCTTATCATGGATGGGGGCAGCATTATTGTGCACTTGCGGCAAAATTTTACAATGTGCACCCTATACCTTGGATGATTGCTGGGACATTGTTCATATTATGCCACTTGGAAAATAATGAAGTAAATAATGAACACTGTGCAATGCCACTTGAAAATCAAACAATCATGGTGCATGCTGGGGCCTGTAGTTGAGTCGAGGCCTCGTGACCACATGGATGGAAAATTTAACTCACCTGTGAGCAAGGCGTGCAGACGTCGAAACCGGTCAGGACAATGAGTTATTTAAATGCTGTCTCAGACGAATAAAGTCTTTTGTTTTGCACGAAAGTCGGAGTGGGGCTCTGTTTCTTTTGGATATATATATATATATATATATATATATATTACCTACTGGCGGTCGCCAGTAGGTATATATAGTTAGGATTTTTTCTCTATGGGATTTCTGAAAATTCTATGTCTAATAACTTTGGCGTTTGTGGACGGAATTGCCTGAAATTTTCAGGAAAATGGCACATTTAGTTTCTGAGCAGCCCCTGAAAATTTGGGGGGTGTTCGGCAAGGGGGGGCCGAGAAAAAAGGGGGGTCCCAAAACGCGTTTTTCCCATGTTAATTTCCATAGGGCGGTTGGCCTCACTTTTAGCTCGAACGGCTGAATGGATTTGCACGAAACTTGGCAAAATTGTAGGGACTGTTAGCCCAATGTGCCTTTGCTATGTTTCAATATATGTGCTCCAGTGGATTTTGAGAAATTAACGTTCAAAGTAAGATATATATCTGTAACAGCGCTCCGGGTAGCGATCCGGTTCGCGTACTTTTCGCGTAACGGAACTTTGCGATGCGAAGCTGATTGGCTTTCCGGTGTCTGTCAACATTCTAAACAGTCCGGAGCGGCCGCCATCTTGTCTCTCGGTAGGATCGAGAGACAAGAGGAGGCCAAAATAAAGGGGGAAATTACCATAAGGGGGCATAGTAGATCCTCGTTGACCCCCTAGGTTTTATGTGGAGGTTTTAAAAGGTCCCAGCAGGGCCAAAAAAAAAAACATTTTTTTTTTTTGCGTGGTGAGCGCCTAGTACGCAAACCGGAAAGCGTTCTGGGCAGCGTACTATAAGGATAAAAGAATGATAGGCTTTTCTAATACTGTATGTTAATTGTTTGTTGTTTTTTTTTTGTTTGTTTTCTTTATTTTTAAAGTATTTTTTTTATTTTGATTGTGTTTCATAATTCATTAAACTTTCTAACATTTCATTGTCAGAAATTTCAAAATTGAATATAGGGTGTAACATGTCCTCATTTTGAAGCAGGTTATCCACTGCTTCAACACATTGTAGTAGTTCCTGGTCTCTACTTTGATCCATAAAATCATCAATTTTTCCTTGGCTGCTCTCTTCCAGTACAATTGTAAATTGAACTTGTTGCTCGCCTTCCATTTTGCTTGAAATTTTGATTAAAAAAATATATATTAGTAGAGATAGGGCACTGTTGGGATTAATTTTAGATAGGCAGTTTTTATCAGTGAATTTATCTTTTGGCAGTGTATAGTATCAGAGTGGAAATAGGACTATAAAAAAGTGTATGTGATTTAACCAAGACAAGCCTAACTCCATTCATAACTATAACAGAGAAGTCTATCTAAATCCATAACTACTACAGAGGGATAGTATATATCTATCAGAAAAAGTCTACCATATTAAGTTATAGTGCACAATATACTTCAGTTTTAAAAATAACAACTTACCTTCACAAACAAGTTGAAGTGTTTGGTAGCTATTCAAATGTGATGTACAACAAGAAGTAGCAGTCAAAATGGCTGTGTTTTCTTCTCTTCCTTTATATATATTCAGGTATATAACCAATCAAATGTCAGGTAATATAAGTAGAAAATGAAAGTAATATTTTCATTGGTTGTCAATTCCAACACTTCAGATGTGTTTTGTGAAGTAATTTACCTCACGGTATTTAGAGAGGTCTACAGGCTTAATGGCTAAATGGAATTTCAATCAAAGTTGTGAAAATGAAAGGAATTGTTATGTAGTATGAGCTAATCTATATTTGGTGAGAGTGTCTCCAGTCGTTTTTCTGTGAATTACTTTCCCACCTTTTTTTTTGGACCACTTTCCGGGTAGCGGTCCGGTCCGCGAACTAGGAGCGTAACGAAAGTCCACCATTTTGTGTTTCGGTCGAATTAAGATATTAAATGGAGGGCAAATAATGTTCAGAATGGGTAGAAGGGGGCACGGTACAAGTATTTTGACCCCCTAGGTTTTCTGAGGGTGGCTGAGGAGGACCATATGTGCGGGGAAAAAACATTTTTTTTTTAAAATTTTGCGCGGTTAGCTTCCAGTTCGCGTACCGGGTAGCGCTCTTTGAGCGTAGTTTGTTGAAAATTACAGAAAAAAGTTAGAGAAAAATAATAATTGTGAGTGATCAGATGTAGGGTAGCTCTGAGAAGAGCTTTTGGGTTTATGGTACATTTTGGTACTTATAAGTAGGTACCAATGCACAGTCTTAAATTCAAAATGAAAATTCTGTTGCCCTCATCTGAGAAGTGAACTCCATCTCCTCTGTAGATATCTTGCATGTAGTAACGCAAGTTATTGTTGTACAAGGAGCCCATTCCATGGTCTCTCATGTAAGCTGAAACAGATTTGTTTACATGCTTCCTCGCTTTCTCAATTTGTGGACAAAATTGGTTGGACCACCTCCATTTCTGTCTTTGGCATATATTGGAATATACCAAGGCAGTTTGAGGAAAAAGTGCCATTAATTGCTCAAAGGTGTCCTTTAAAAGCATTTCCAGACCTACCCCAGTCAAAGTGCCCAAATCATTACCTCCACAGTGCACAATTAACAGGTCAGGTTTTGGCAAATGCATAAAGGTTTTCACCAATGGTATCAATTGGTGACATTTTAATCCTCTTTGGCCCAACCACTTAATTTCCACATCTTGTAAATTGAGGTTAGGTAAATTTCTGTTCTCAGCATACCTTTGAGCCCAGTAGATGTAACTATGTCCAACAATCCAGACATTAAACATGGTGAGAGAAGGTTGTGCTGCAGTCAGATGAAGTGTGGTAATGAAAGGGCAGTTGAAACAGTAGGAGTTTGTAAAGAAAAAAAACTGTGGATTTCCAGTGCTAATGATTCATTAGCAGTGATTGGTGCATTTCCATTTCTGAAAACAGAAAGTTAGGGTGCATGGATGTGTTCTTTAAAAGATGTAATTTGAATGGTCAAGGAAGAAACATTTAATGAAAGATTGCACTGGATACGCAGGTGCACTGAGAGTTCAGAGTTCAATTGAAACATTGTTGTGTGAATTTGCAAACATGAGAGGTCTTTCAGGAGGTGGTTGCTAAGCAAAAAAGGCAGAGAGGGCAGAGGGGGGAAGGGTTTTGATTTGAAAAAAGTGAGGGAAGAGTTATGATTGGCTAATATGAGAGATATGTGTAATGAATATCTGTATTTGTGTGCTTTCAATAGCTGCAGCCTCTGGAGTGCATCCTCTTTGTTCTGCTGAAGACAATTTGGAGTATTTCTGAGACTGTTTTGAAACTCAAAAAGTATTTGCTAAGGTGAGAAAAGATTTATTTAATTTAGATAGAGAATAGTATGATTTAAGGAGAAAATGATGAAGAAAGCTGTGTTTTTAAAATGTGGCTTTGTCTCAAGTGATATACAAATAGATTTTGTTTTTTGGGAGAAATTGTAATTGCATATTCGGTGTAGCATTCTGGCATGCAGTAACACAAGTTATTGTTGTACATGGAGCCCATTCCATGGTCTCTCATGTAAGCTGAAACAGATATGTTGTTTTTAAAAACGATTTTTGAAAACAATTACATTTCTGGATATGTACTGCTAGAGCTTCATAGGTTGTTTGGGTCATATTTATAAGGCATTTGAGTGTCTATGATGTTATTTTTCCTTTTTAAATGGAAAGCGTTCTTCATGGGGCAAGTTTGTTGTAAATACGCTCCCACCTGTGCTTGGCAAATTTAGATTTTGATTATGGGAGTTACATAGCCATGTTAATAATGTCCCAAAAATGGTGCAAGGGCATTCAATAAAACGCTTTCATGTGTCTCAAGGACATTTTCAGTCATTTCCTCTTGAATGCAGGTATACAATTGATTTATATGCTGTGTTTAAAAACGATTTTTTGAAATCAATTACATTTCTGGATATGTACTGCTAGAGCTTCATAGGTTGTTTTGGGTCATATTTATAAGGCATTTGAGAGTCTATAATGTTTTTTTTCCCTTTTTAAATGGAAAGCGTTCCTCATGGGGCAAGTTTCTTGTAAATACGCTTCCACCTGTGGTTGGCAAATTTAGATTTTGATTATGGGAGTTAAATAGCCATGTTAATAATGTCCCAAAAATGGTACAAGGGCATTCCTAAAAACGCTTTCATGTGTTTCAAGGACATTTTTAGTCATTTCCTCTTGAATGTAGTTATACAATTGATTTATTTGCTGTGTTTAAAAACGATTTTTTGAAATCAATTACATTTCTGGATATGTACTGCTAGAGCTTCATAGGTTGTTTGGGTCATATTTATAAAGCATTTGAGTGTCTATGATGTTATTTTTCCCTTTTTAAATGGAAAGCGTTCTTCATGGGGCAAGTTTCTTGTAAATACGCTCCCACCTGTGCTTGGCAAATTTAGATTTTGATTATGGGAGTTACATAGTCATGTTAAAAATGTCCCAAAAATGGTGCCAGGGCAATCTAAAAAAACGCTTTCATGTGTCTTAAGGACATTTTAAGTCAATGAGGAAACACAGGTGATGTAATTCTGAAATGAGGAAAAGAAACTCCACATTTTTCAATTACATCACTAGTGTTTCCTAAGTTTATGAATGACATTGTGCAGATGAAGTTTAGGTGTGACCACAGATTCAAAAGAGGTCTGCCCTTTGTTCAAGAGTGAAGTGGACATGACTTACTTCATTGGTAGGCCTTCACATGTATTATCTCCTTTGTTTTCTTCAACAAGTGAAAATCTCATCTGCAACCATGTGTTGGCCTCACCTCAAAGAAACAAAACAGGTGATGGACCGAATGTGGATCAATGGCACACATTCACCCCAGTCCAAAGATCTGGGCCCAAACAAACCTTTAGATAGGCCACACCTTATCGTCAACCTGAATTCATCATTTAAAATGTTAGGGAGAGATTTATGATTGTTGTATGCCTGTTTTGTACCACTGTGTGTCATTTTTGTGACGCAGTGCTGGTGCAAAAGATTTGCTATGTTAAATAATAAGTAGGGTGTTAAGTTTTTGATGACTGTTATTCATTTACTGTTTGGTAATAGTGGTTAATAACATTTTTTATTATATTTTTCCACAGATTCAACTGCAGATCATTTCAAAATTTGAAAAATGCCAACTAAGATTTGAATTAGAAAGGCTAGAAAACGTCAAAGACAGCAAGATCATGTATTATTGCAGCAGTCCTCTCCCCAAAATACTTGTGAAATCACCAAGAAAGCTCCGGGTAAGAGCACGAAATCATTTTTAAGAAATATTTGTAGTAAAAAAAGTATTTCTCCAAAAAATGTTTCAGTCCAGAAAAAGAAAAGCAATTTAAATGGAAAGGAAAGCCCAATCAAAAATGTTACTGGTAGAGCAAGAGATAACTGTGCATGATAGTAGAAGGAAACAACAGTTTAGGGACATTCGAAAACGAATGTTCCGCAACAGGATAATAGTTAATTTATTAAAAAATATTAAGAAAGGCCAACAGAAAGTGGCATTTTATAAGAAGAAGAAAAATGTAGAGAAAATTATTGATCATGCTTTTGAAATTAAGCGAAAGTTGTTTATTTTGGTAATCAATAGAATTAGGAAACTAAGCAAGGTAATTTCTGATTTCAAATCAAATAGTAGATGGAAGAGAGTAGTAAATCGTAGTAACTTTTGTGAAGTTTTTTCAGGAGAATGGATGCATAGTTCAAGTTGTGAGGCATTTTTTAATGAGGAGAGTTATTTTCAGGATAATGATTTGGTGTTTGCAGTTGACACCAGTGGTCGAGCTTATGAAGTGAAGGATGGTTGTCCAGTTGAAAAAGAAAAACTTGTGACAACAGAGACAGACGAGGTGTTAGGTAATGATGTTTTAGGAATACGTCCTAAGGGTCCTGTGTACATTTGGAAGTGTAGTTCTATTTGCAGTGTGTGACAGGTTTCCATCAATTTGCTTTGTGATTTTATACGGACATTTAATAAGAAAAGTTTGAAGCAGAAAATGAAGTTGTTGCAAGATTTAGATCCTTGCAGAGTGAGACAAATGACAGGTTTGCGTGGTCATTCACTGGCTTGTCTTTCCAGGAGAGTATGCCAGAGTGTTTTTCATCATTTCAGGATGCTAGCAGTGCATCATAATAAAGTGAGAAAATTAGTGAGAATGTTGTATTATGCTAAGAGTCCAGCAATTATGCTTAAACAATTATGTGCTGCTCTTTTGCATGGTTCTGAAATAGATGTCAAGAATATTTGTGAAGAAATTGAGTTTTGTTACTTTGGTAGTAAAGATGAGAATGTTCAAATTGACCCAGAAGTAGAAGGTAATGTTGAAGATAATGTACAGGTTTCTAGTACAGATAAATTTCAGAGGGAAATTGCCACGTTTCAGATGAAATCAAGTGAGAGGCCTAATTTCACTTGTGTGTGTTGTCGACGCACTTATTATAAGAATCAGACTAAGTTAGTGGATTTATATGCAAAAAGTGAAAGGGAAAATAATAGTGAATGGAAGGATTTCGCCACATACTTGATGGTAGAAAATTGTTTTGATTTGGGATCGGATCAACGTGTGTGTACTTATTGTTATAACAAATTAAACCAAAACCAGATGCCTGCTAGGGCGGTTCATAATAATCTTGAATTGGTTGAGGTTCATTCTGAATTGAAGGATTTAAATACTTATGAATCTATTTTGATTCAAAGTATCCATCCCTTTCAGGCTATTGTAAGAATGGAGCCAAAGACAGGGAAGTTGCCTCCAGCAGATTTACAGAGAGGATTAAAGGGAAGAGTTGTTTATTTGCCTCTAGATTTGAACAAAAACATTAACACAATTGGAGTAGAAAAAGTTGAAGAGGAACCTCTGGTTATCTTGGTTATTGGGGTTCCGACAAAGAATAAGAAAATATGGCAAGATTTAGTGGATGTTAGGAAAGTCAAAAAGGCAACATTGTATTTGAAGAAAAATAATAAGTACTATATAAATGTATATGTTGCAGAAGAGGAAGAAAGTGATGAAGAGGATAGCGATTGGTGTGCTGGCCAAATTGAGAAAGTAGAGGCCTCTAAAAGTGAAGAAATATATGAACATTATAGTGTTCATCCTTTGCATTCCAAGGAAGTCATGGGGAATGCAATTGAGTTGTTTCAAATGGAACAAGCCAAAGGGAGTCCCATTAGTGTTTGGGAGGAAAGTTTGGAAGCTCGGTGTTTCCCACAGCTATTTCCCACAGGTCGAGGAGGAAGATATGATGAGCGACCTCATCAAATTCCTGCGTCTGAATACCGGACTTTACGATTGTATGCAGAAGATCCTAGGTTTCGTCAATGTATTCCCTATTTGTTTCATCTCCTGTTTGAAAGCGATCTGTCTGGACTGTCATATGCAGTGAACCACATCTTAAAAAGTGGTATACAGATGCGAAACATCTCGGCAAGTGACTTTATGCATAAAGTCAATGTCCAAGACAGTATTTTGGATTCTCACCTAATTAATCTCATGGCGTGTCAGCGTGGTACTAATGAGTACTGGTACCGTCGTCATGGTGATTTAAAATGTATGCTGAGGAACTTAGGAACTCCAACATGGTTCCTTACTCTGAGCTGTGCCGAGTATGGCTGGGAAGACTTACTTGAATTTCTACGAGAGGCAAATGGAAATATTGAAAACATTGAATTCAAGACACCTGGAGAACTGTGTTCTTTGGATCCAGTGAATGTATGCAGGTACTTCAATCATAGATTTGAAGCTATGATGTCTTTCATCACAAATAAGAAGAATCCACCTCTTGGAGAGGTGTTGGATTTCTTCTGGAGAAAGGAGTACCAAGCAAGAGGTGCTCCTCATATACATATGTTGTTGTGGATCAAGGATGCACCTAAATTTGGAACAGATGACTTAGTGATGAATTTCATAGAACAGTATTCTACGTGTGCTGTTCCAAATGCAACGGAGAAGAAAAGCCTAAGAGAACAAGTTCTACGTTTCCAAAGCCATCGTTGTGGAAAGTACTGTCGTCGTAAATTCAGAAACAAGGACAAGTTCTACACCAAATGTCGTTTCAACTTTCCACGACCGGTGATTTCTAAAGGAAGAGTGAACAGTTTGATGTCTTCGCTGCGACATAATGTGACGAGGAAATCACTCAAAAATACATACAATTTGAAAAGGAACGAAGAGTCCAAGTACATCAACGACTACAACCCAGTGATTTTGTCCATGTGGAATGCTAACATGGATATACAGTTTGTGGCTGACAACTGTATGGCTGTGGCTCGGTATGTGACATCTTACATCACCAAAAAAGAAAAGACAGAATTGAAGGATATGTGGGAGGACATTTCCCATGAAAAGAGCCTCAGCAAGAAGTTGTACAGTTTCAGTCTGAAGATGTTGTCGCATCGAGAAATCGGAGCTTACGAATGTTGTGACCGATTGTCTTCAGCAAGTCTCTATGCCAAATCCAGGAGTATCGTTTGGGCGAGTCTTGGTCTTGCTGCAACGCGAAATCGAGTTCTAAAACCTGTCCGGGAAATTGAGTATTTGGCAGAAAAGGAACCAAACAGTACCGACATTTTGAAGACCAACATGTTGGATACATATTATCCAAATCGAAGCAGTCACCTTGAGAATGTTTGTCTATATGAGGTTCTACAAAATTATATATTCAAGAGGAACATCAAAGAAGATATTGAGAAAGGAGTGTATGCTGTAATTGGAAGTGAGGGATGTCTGGTCAAGCAAAGAAAATGCCAATTAGTAAACCATCGAAAATTGAGTGGCGAATCTCCAGAAAAAAAGGAGTTTTTCTATTTAGCACTTTTGCAACTTTTCAAGCCTTGGCGTGCAGAAGAGGAACTGCTTGGAGATTTCCTCTGTTATGAAGACTCTTTCACTGCTGCTAAGGAGACCATAGAATGTCCTGCTTTTCCCAAATATCAAGAAATGTTGACTTTGGAAATTGAGCAGGAAGCAACGATTGCAGCCGAGATTGCCAGAGACAGTTCTCAGGACAGTCAGAGTTCTGTTTCATTGAGTCAGGATCCACTAGGAGGACCTATTATCGAAAATGAAGCTGCCACTGCTATGAATGAAGTGGAAAGAGCCATGGCACATGCTCAGGAGGATGCAGTTAACTTAGAAGACTTGGAAAAACAACTCAACGTTGAGCAGAGGAAAATATATGATGAAGTTACCAAGCAAATTGAGCGTGGATTAAGTCATGAGAAGAAAGAGTGCTCATGTACATCGTTGAAGCCTGTCTGACTGTACGTGAGTGGAGAATCGGGAACTGGAAAAAGTTTCCTCATTAAAGCAATTTCATGTTATTTGCAGAGAAGGACTGAGACATCGTTGTCTTGTGTTGTTACCGCTCCTACTGGATTGGCAGCACATAACATTAAAGGGATTACTTTGCATCGTCTACTGATGCTGCCGGTGGAGCATGACAACAAATTACAATACCACAAGTTATCTGGGGATGCTTGTTGTGAAGTTTCAAGAGTCTTGAGGAAAATGAAACTTCTTATCATTGACGAAGTAAGCATGGTTTCCAATGTCATGCTTGCCTTTGTGCATTTGAGAATGCAAGAAGTTCTTAAAACTGAATATGATGTGTTATTTGGTGGCAAACACATCATTGTTTTTGGAGATCTTCTGCAGCTAACACCAGTAAAAGGACAACCTGTGTTCAAAATACTCACGCATGAAGATACCAGGAAGTGCCTAGGGAGCATTGGCAACGTCAATATATGGTTAAATTTCAATTATGCTGAACTGCATGAAAATATGCGTCAGGCGAAGGATGAAGATTACAAGAATATTCTACAAGATATTAGAATTGGAAAAGTGACCGAGCATGGGAAAGAAGCTTTAAATGCACGATTACTGTCAAATTTATTTCCCGAACAAGACATTGTGCCTGATAATATTTTTCAGAAAATTACTGAGAAGAAATCCGGAATATGTTTGATGCCAACTCTTGCAGAATGTGCCATCTTCAACAACAAAATGTTGAATTTAGAAAAGCAAGAGATTGTGAAACTTGAAGCTATTGACAAAATAGAGCATATGGGATCAACAATTATTTTGTCTGAGAATTTGAAATCAAAATTGGATTCATTAGAGAAGACTATATCTAAAACAGCGGGTTTTGAAAAGACTTTGAATGTGTGTTTAAATTGCCGAATCATTTTGAGAAGGAATTTACATGTTGAAAGAGGTCTGGTAAATGGATCAATAGGTAATGTTGTTGATTTTGAGAAATACAGAAGTAGAGATGGTATTGAATTTATAAAAATTAAATTTGATGGCATTGAAGAAGTACAGCTAATTGGTCGTTGTTCTGCTAGGTTTTTGCTTGTTAAAGATTTATATGTTTGCCGTAAACAGTTTCCTGTTTGCTTGGCATATGCGGTGACAATCCATAAATCGCAAGGTTTAAGTGTAGATACTGCATTGGTGAATATTGGCAGTTCTGTGTTCAAGGAGGGTATGGCATATGTGGCATTGTCACGAGTTAGAACTTTATCGGGATTGTACCTGATTGACTGTGATGTCACAAACATTTGTGCGGATCTAGATTGTGTTAAGGAATACAATAGGTTAAGAAAAGAGTATGCGCCACATTTGCCTCAATATCCTTTGTTTGAGAAACGTGTGGTAGGCCGGAAACGAAGAAATATCAGTAATAGTAGGGAGGTTGTAGCAAAAAGCCCAAAAGTCGATGAACCGAAAATTGTAAGCAGAAAGAAAGTGGATTCTGTTGAAGATGTTGTCGGTTTTCAATTTGAAAACAGTTCTGGTGTCAACTGCTATGCAAATGTAGTGGTTAATGTTCTCTTTTCACTAGAGACTTTAAAAGAACAGATTGTGTTCAATTCGGAACAAAGTTTATGCTGCTTGTTGAATTCTGTGTTAGAGAAATGTAGCACTGATCGAACAAAAGTAGAAAGTGTGTCTGAAGTTCGTTATCTGTTAGATGAATGTTCAGGTCAAACAGACTTCTCTGAAAATAATCAGCAGGATTGTCAGGAGTTTTTAATGTATATGCTTGATGTATTGCAAGATGAGGATGTAGATGTAGATCACCTGTTTGGGCTTTCTTATCAATGGCAGCATGACTACGAGAACTGTATGGTATCAAGTACTACTAGTGTAGACTCAGAAAGATTTATATATTTAACTTTGCCAGACAGTAAATCAGTCTCCTTTAATAAGCTAGTAAATGCAGCGGATCACAACATGGAGTGTAGCTAATGTAAATCTGAAATGATGTCAACATTATTTATACGAAGATATGGCCATTATGTCATTTTAATGATCCAACGATGTAGGCCTGATGGATCAAAATTGTCAACTTTAATAAAAAATTCTGTTGCTTCTCAGCTGTCAATATCAGGAAGGACTTTTGTAACTGTAGCAATTATCTATCACAATGGTCCTTCAACAACATCAGGACATTACACAGCTTATTTAAAGTCTCGAAACGGCTGGTCATTCTGCAACGATTCTGTTGTAAAATTAAAAAAATAAAAATTGCCGTTTGACCTTAAAAATTCTTACCTGGTGTTTTTAAAACCAAAATTTTAAGGAAAGAATCTCGGGATTTCCTCTGAGGAATTGCAAAAGGTTCATGAAGTAGAGGGAATGTAAGTCTGCAATGCTATCTAGATTATTGGTCCAAAACTTTTAATTATAATGTCAATTTAAAAATCCAACTATATAAACCTGATGCAAGTAAGTCTGCTTCATAGTAAGCAGTATCAGTGTCATAGGAAAAGGAGAACATGAGTGAGAAAGAAGGGTAAGATATTAGTAGTCCAGGATTGTGAAAATAATCTTAAATGTTTTCTTTTTGAAAGTTGCGAAAATAGAACATGACGGGATTTGATTGGAAGAATTACAAGAGTTGTGAATCGCTGCAACATGATTTGGCCAAGTGGAAACATGTGGTAGAATGTGAGAAGTCTTTTATTGTATGTAACATATTTTTCAAAACGATGGAGGTTTTCTTTCAGAAAGTGGCGGGCGGAAAATATTTATAGCACAACAGAGTGGACGCTGTTCATAGGACATCCTTCGACGTTATGGAAAGTAAGTTAATTTTAAGGAGTTTTGAATTCAGATTTCTTAGGTTGTATTGGTTTTTTAAACACAATCATTTTGATTGTGTTTTTTTTTTCCCCGCTGTTACATGATGAATACCTTCAAGTCACTGATTTAAGTGAAATTTGATACATTCTGAGAACAGCAAAAATAAACCATTTAACATCTATAATTAATGTTCTACTTTTTGTACTTATGATATACATTTAGAAATGTGAGGTAGATATGGAGAAACTGAGGCTTCTGTAAGTGTCAAAGTTAATGCTTACAGTGCTGCACTTCTGGGTACTGTTTTTTTTAAAAAACTGAATAGGTCTCACCTTAAAGAAACCTCTTGAAAGGACACATCTTATTTGCATCCTGAAACAATCATTTAAAATGTTAGACACAATTTTATGATGGCTTTACATCTTTTTTTGCGCTGCTATTGCATCACTATTGTGAGACATCAGCAGTGCAAAAGATGCACCATGTTCCAAAATAGGCCTCACTTCATCAGCATCAAGATACTGTTTGTTTAAAATATATATCTTTAAGATTGTGTAGGGGACGTAGTGCAGCAGAGGCTTCTGTAAATGTCAAAGTTGTTGAAAAACTGTTTCTTCTTGAACCTTTTCCCTTGTCTTTTCAAATTTTTAAATACATGTTTTAATATTTTTGAAATGTTTCTTCTCTCTTTTACAGATTGAAAGTATGAAAAAATATTTGAAAAAGTTAACAAGAATTATAAGGTAAATGTTTTCTACTCTTTTAACCCGCAATCCACTGCTGATGATGTCACTGACTATGTCATGAATGATGTAATAAGTGGACATGACTTACTTCATTGGTAGGCCTTCACATGTATTAATGCATACACTGCTGCACTTCTGCGTACTGTTTCATATGTTGGACTACATCTGCACTATGAGATACCTAAGCAAAGGCAACACAGGTGATGTGATTGTGAAATGAGCAAAAGAAACTCCACGTTTTTCAATTACATTACTTGTGTTTTCTAAGTTTACGAATGACATTGTGCAGATGAACTTTAGGTCTGTCTATGGACACAGAAGAGGTCTGGCCGTTGTTCAAGAGTGAAGTGGACATGTTTTACTTCAATGGTAGGCCTTCACATGTATTATCTCCTCTGTATTCTTCAACAAGCATAAATTTGATATGCAACCCTGAGTAGGCCTCACCTTAAACAAACTTTTGGAGAGGACACACCTTATCGTCATCCTGAATCAATCATTTAATCTATCACATTTAACATCTATTAGTTCTACTGCTTCATTTCTTTAATCCTTACTTTCCTGCGTTTGCTACTTCCCTCATTCCTTTCTCTATTACTGTATTATTCTACTCCTTCCAGTATTTTTTTCAGTCCCTCTCTTCTCATACTTCTTCATTCTTATTCACTCATTCTGTCTCTATTAATGTTACTGTTTCTGAATGATCTCAAAAATTTTTTTTAAAACAAGAACAGTAAGTATAAGGATAGGAAACAGACATTTATGTTACAAGAAAGACAGCTATAGGAAGTAAACAAAAGATACTGTTACTCGCAATCCACTGCTGATGATGTCACTGACCATGTCAAGAATGATGTAATATGTGACATGATCAGAAGTGGATTGCGGGTAATAGTATCTTTTCTTTACTCCCTACAGCTGTCTTTCTTGTAACATAACTGTCTGTTTTCTTCCCTTATACTTACTGTTCTTTTTTTAAAAACATTTTTTTGGTTCGCTCCTGGTTCGCGTACCAGAGTGCGAAATGGGAGCGAACTAAAAGAAATAGAGGTTGGCAGAGTTTCAAAAATTCTACAATTTTTTTTATAATGGGGAGGTAGTTCTGAAAAGAACTTTTTTTTGGTTTTTGTTGTTTTAAATTTTTTAAATTATTTTTCTGAACATTTTTTATATATATTTTTTTTTTTCTGAACATTTTGTAATTTTTTTGTTTTTTGGGGGTGAGGGGGGAAACAAAAATGATTCATTGAAAAGGGCTCAACAGGAGCAACGGAAAACAAATGAATTTATTTTTTGGGGCGTTTCGGGCAAACATGATTATTGATAGCTTTCACTATAAGAGTAATGCTACTTTCTCGGTAGCATATTAATTGGTTGCACCGCATGCACACTTGCTTTACTTCCACCATGTCCATTTGAATGTTCGGGACCACCTCCCTCGCCTCTGGTCCTGATACTTCTTGGACGACAGATCTTCTCACCATTACCGGGGGATTTTGCTGTTCATCGCGAAGCTGGGCAGCACTATAATTGTTTGGGTGCCACCTACTCATATGCCTGTGCATCGTGTAATTTCCGAAGCTATATTTTTTGTCAGTCCCCCTTGAAAGTCGATCGTCGCAAATACGGCAAAAGACATATCTGGCGTTGACTTTTTTTTGCCCTGCTGGAAATTTAAAAAATTGCCAGATATAGTTTTCTTTTCTGTTGTATCTCCTGGGCTCCTCTGGCAAAAACTCAGGCTCTTCCTCCTCTTCCTCCTCTTCTTGATCTTCCTCTTCTTCAAAGATTGCTTGAGCAGGTGGTCCTTTCTTCCCTTGAGGAGGTGGAGGTGGTGGTGGGGGAACACTAGCTGAAGCAACTATTGAAGCCATTTCTCAACAATGAAAAAGGGTCTTTCTCTCACCAAGATGAAAGTCAGAGTGAGGAAAGAAGGAGGGGTTTTCATCATTTGGGAAAAGCAAAAGTTCTAAACCAATGAAAAGTGTTAATTTTAGTTCACATGACGTAGTATTACATCATTAGGAAACCAAAAGTGAAATGAACCAATGAAAAGTGTTATTACCGAGTCCCATGACCTGCTGTGTTTACGTTTCGCGCTTTGCGCCGCTTTCTGGTCCGTTTCCGGGTCCGCTAACTTGGCGCGTCCAATGACGTATTACACGACAACGCAAAACGTCATGCTAACGTAACAGTTACGCTAAAGGAACGTTTACTGGTTCGCGGACCGAGCCGCGGCTTTAAATTGAGCTAACGGGAAGCAGACCGGTTCGCGGACTGGGAGCGAAACATAATTTTTTTTTTTTTTTTAAATTGTCTAGAAACATGTAAAAAAAAATTTAAGATTTAAAGAAGAATACATTTTACAGCTACAGATATTAGCTTTTAAAAAAACCATTGAAATTCAATGAAAAAACCATAGGTTAAAGACCATATATAGTTAGGAATTTGCATTTACAAAACCTTGAAAATTCACTGAAAAAACCATAGGTTATAGACCATATATAGTTAGGGATTAGCATTTTCAAAACCTTATTTTATTTGCACAAAACCATTGAAATTCCATATATAGTTAGTTGCACTAACTATATATCGCGCACCTGCAATCCACTGCTGATGATGTCACATATTACATCATTCATGACATGGTCAGTGACATCACTGATGACATCACTGATGACATCTCAAATGACATCACTGAAGACATCTCAAATGACATCACTGATGACATCTCATTTAACATTACTTATCACATCACTGATGACATCATTCATGTGATAATACGATGAACCTCTTCAGACTCTAATATAACCTTAGATACAATCAGTGTAAACAGACACTCACAGACTGTCACTCATCCATGGAGTTACTCACACATCTAGTCAGTCATGCAAAGAATCAATCACACCTACATTTCCTCAACTATACAGTTATACACACCTTACTTATTCAAACATATACTAACACATATTTACTCTCTTATACAATCCTTGATACAAGTTCACAATGATCCATACAGCCACTCACACATTCACTGGCTCTTATGCACAGTTATTTATATATGTCAACTCTCACATGGACTGTGTTTTACATATGTACTTACTTTGACATGTAGCACTGAGATATCCTTTCACTCACCAATACACTCATGCACACAGTCAACCGCCCATACAGCTGTTTCCACATGCACTTTTGAACCCATACATCTAGTGAGTCAACTGCTCACACATCTATGCACAGAGTCACACACCTCCCAGTCACCCACACACACACACTCACTCTCCCATACAAAAACTTGGCCAACCAATCAATAACCCATATAGTTACTCATATAGCTACTGATCAACACAAGCAGCAGTTTACAGAACAACAGACACAATGATGCACAAATTAAGACAGTTTAGTCACTAACCCATGCACTCAGTGAGACACATTTAGTCACTCACTCATACAGTCAGTCACGCACCTACTAAATCCTTCATTCAGACACTTCTACATCTACTCATTCTTCAATATGTAAAACATATTTAAACTTTACAGAAACACACAGTCACTGGATGATGTCATCAGTGATGTCATCAGTGATGTCATTTGAGATGTCATCAGTGATGTCATCAGTGATGTCACTGACCATGTCATGAATGATGTAATATGTGACATCATCAGCAGTGGATTGCGGGTGCGCGATGTATAGTTAGTGCAACTAACTATATATGGAATTTCAATGGTTTTGTGCGAATAAAATAAGGTTTTGAAAATGCTAATCCCTAACTATATATGGTCTATAACCTATGGTTTTTTCAGTGAATTTTCAAGGTTTTGTAAATGCAAATTCCTAACTATATATGGTCTTTAACCTATGGTTTTTTCATTGAATATATATATATATATATATATATATATATATATATATATATATATATATATATATATATATATATATATATATATATATATATATATATATATATATATATATGAGGTATGTCCAGTTCCCAACGTAAGCAGCACAGCGCAATCAGCCACACCAACAAACAGGAACCGGCGAGACCCAAGATGGTGCAAATTTGTATTTTTATTTAGTTTTCAGCCAAGCACCAGTCTGCCATGACGCGTTTCGGCTAGAGATAGCCTTGATCACATGACAACGTCACGAGGGATGACCGCCCCTTTTAAAGTGCAAATAGTGCCATCACATGGTATAGAAAGTAAAGAAATACTCAACTTTCATAAAAACTCCTACATTTTTAGTATCACAGCATAAATGCGAATAATGCACAGAAGAAAAAAGTCTATTGTCATTGTGTTCACAATAATATTCAAATGACTTATTTTAGAAATATTTACAATTGGAAACCTCAGTAGTTTGATTTGCAAACAAAAAGTTCATGGCAACGGTTAAAATAACTTCATTATGTACAAAAGTTAAAAGCCAATAAATAATTATAAATAATCATATTGCCATTAAAATCCATTGCAAAAAGTACTCAAGCGTTTAGATTATTCAAACACCGGTTAATTAGTGAGCACAAAAAATTATAATTTAAGAGCCAGTTGTCACGGATTCCAACAATGCCAGAATAACGGTTATACTGCCCAAGTGGGCTATTCAACACTGAGGTCAACATTATTCATGTAACTGTGCAAATACGCAATATCACGTGCAAAACATGTTAGATGGCTATAAAGTACTACCATTAAGTGAAAAAGTGCAAAAAGAAATGTTAAATCATTATATCTTTATATGTTAAAAACAGGTCAAAAGCGAGGGTCCAGGGTTCATGCTATACTTTTACACTCTTAAAATTGCTAGTTTTAAGTTGTTATTACAGGACAATAACAATTCATTGAAGATAAAAGTGCCATGTGCAAAATAGCAAGGTGATTCAAGTACTACAAATAGGTGTGGCAATCCTCCCCCATGTTAAGCCCGTGAGGTGCCTTGGTATCGAGTGATATGATGTAACGAGTCTCCAACTTTCTGAGTAGGGACTCCCTATCACCGCCTCTTCTTTGGGGGGGAACCCAATCTATCACAAAATATCTCAGAACGAAGGCATCCTTCCCATGTGTTTGCTCGAAATGCCTGGCCACAGGATATGTAGTGTCAGCATGGGCAATGGCGCGTTGGTGCTGCAAAATCCGCTTATGGACTTGTGGCCTAGTGCTGCCCACATATCTGAGCCCACATGGGCATTCCAACACATAAACCGCAAACTCTGTTTTACAGTTTAATTTTTGTTTGATCTTAATGGGGGAAGGAGACAAGGGTGTAAATACCTCCGACTTGCTCACTCCATGTTTGCATGCTTTGCAAGTGGAGCAGCGCAAAAATCCCTTGCTATCATCTAACCAAGAGCCTGAAATTACCTCTGGGCTACTGGATACCAGACTGTCTTTCATAGATCGTGCCTTCCGGTACGTAATGCTGGGGTATTTAGGCATTGCAGGGACAATTATAGGATCATTAGAAATTAAAGACCAATTGTCTTTGATTATTTTGTGAATGATCCTATGCTGATTGCTGAACCCAATAATCAATCTAGTTTCTTCACCAGATCTATTGGCGGGAACAGCTGGTTGGCATGTACCTCCTAAGCTTAAGAGTTCCAACCTCTCTATTCTGTTAGCCCTGACAATAGCACTGTCTATTGTAGCTGGTTTGTACCCTCTTTGAAAGAACCGATCTCTACACTGAGATTGTGCCACTCGACATTCCTCTTCACTACAGCAAATTCTTCTGACACGAAGCATTTCCCCGTAGGGAATGCTCTGTATCAGATGTGCAGGATGGTGACTGCCTGCATGCAGTAGGGTGTTCCCTGCCGTGGGCTTCCGGTACAACTTAGTTTGGAGAGTGCCTGCCTGGACAAAGATTTCAACATCCAGAAAAACAATGGACTGATTACTAATATTGCTGGTAAATTGGATATTGAGATTATTATTGTTCAGTTCTTGTATGAAATCTCTCACCTCAGTCTCAGTCCCATCCCAAACAAAAAACAGGTAATCATTATATCTAGACCAGAGTTTCACCTTCGTGTTCATAGCAACAGAATGTTCTACCATCAGGACCTGCTCCTCCCAGTACCCCATGTGCAGACATGCGTAACTGTGGGAGAAGCAGGCCCCCATAGCTACACCCCTGGTCTGAAGAAAGAGTTGCTTAGCAAACAAAAAAACATTATTATCAAGGCACATTGAGATCATCTCTATCAGCATTTTTGAATGTTCTTTAAAACAGGCTTCCCTTTTCCCTAAAAAATGTCTGATAGCTTTAGTCCGTCTTGATGGAATATACTGGTGTATAGCGAGGTAACGTCCATAGACACCAGAATAGAAGTGGAATTCCATCTGAAATCAATGAGTCTCCTGAGTAGATCGGTCGTATCAAGGACAAATGAGGGCAGGCTTCTTATGTGGTCTTGTAGAAAGAAGTCAATATACTTGCTCATTTTCTCCAAAAGGCTGTTACATACAGAGATAATGGGTCTGCCTGGAGGCTGCTGATAGTTCTTATGGACCTTGGGGATAAAATATATTACCGTAGTAACCGGATGGTCATTCTTTAAAAATGTATATTCCTCCATGGTCAGCAAGCCTTTACTCCGCCATGCAGACAATTTGGAATAAGTTATGTTCCTTGCTGAAACAGCATCCTGCATAGTTATTCGTTTGTAACAGTCCTTATCATTGAGCTGCTTGTGAGCTTCTTCCAAATACATTTTTCGGGGCCACAGGACCACGTTGCCCCCCTTGTCCGATTGTCTTATGACCAAATGTTTGTTTGCCTTTAATTTCTTTATCAGCTTATGATATTCACTGTCTTTGTAGTTGTAACGCTTGGTAGTGTGTGAGTTCTTTATTTGTAGCTCCTTCAATTGTGAAATTACACGCTCATGGAATATATCAACATTGTCTTTGACCATGAGGGGACAAAATTTAGATTTGGGTTTGAATGGAGTCTGACAAATCGTTGGAAGGGGCTCACCTCCTAATGCCGTTTGACTCTCTGTTTGAACTGTTTGCTCCTCTTGTTGGAGTGCCATAAGCTCCTGTGTAAGTGCTGCTCCTAGAACCACCGTTTCATTTGATTCGACAATAGATGTAAGACCAGAAACCGACCCTTGGGTCCCAGTGTGGTTGATGGGAACACCCTCCGTGCGTGTAGCATGATGTTTGCGTAACTTTAGTTTACGTATGTACTTAAACATGTCGATTCTGGTTGTGGCATAGTCGAAATCTCCCCGGGGGCTGTATGACAGTCCCAAGGATAAAATTGATATTTCCTTCGGGGTCAGAACAGTGTCGGTCAAATTTATAACCAAATGTGGACTGGAGCCAGAGGCAGGAGTCAAACTTACTGCTGTGGTTGAGGTGTCGGGGTTTTGTTCCATTGCCATCTGGAGCGCGGTTTCCTTTGCCTGCCTCCTGTTGTTGCGGCGTTTGTGGCTTTTACGCCTTTCAGCACGCTTCCTGTTGGCGCGCTGGCGCCGGCAGTCGATGTTCCAGATTGCAGAGTTGCTTTGCGGTCCTGTTGGACCATTTCCATTTCTTGCCCCGGGGTAAACTTGCGAAACCCCGACCTTAACTGTCGTCTTGTTTCATTGTCAGACTCACTTTCCGGCTGTGAACTGTCTCCCGAGACCGAAGACACCTCATTTTGTCCTGTGGTTACCGTTGTGCCAGAGCTGGTGTTGGCGATAGTGCTGTTGATATTACGCCGCTGTTTGATATTATCATACCTCTTTGCAAACGTAAATATCTGAGCATTCTCGTAGTCCAATCTATCGCGCTGGAATTTATACGCCTTTCTCTTTTTGATAATGTCCTCTTCACGTTTTAAACGTGCATTCATTTCCTCTCTATATTTGGTGATTTCTGGAGAGGGAGGAAGTTTATCAATTTCCGCATTTAGTTGTGCTATTTCATCCAACAGCTTGACCCTGTCACTTTCGGCATATTGGATGAGTATGCTCATAAGGCGTTTGGAGTTGTCAAGGTTGCACTGCGCCCAATCAGCAAGCATTTGTGGGTCGGGTTTTTCGTAGGACGGTGCTAATAAAATGCGCAGACCGCGCGGCACCCGTCCCATCTCTAAGTATCCTGTTAGAGAAGTGTGTTCCCACCACTTTGATTGTTCGCTCTTACTGCATTTCTCTAACTTTCTAAACAACTCCTTAACACAATCCATTTTTTCGGGCACACTGGTAGAGCTAGCAGTTGGTGCGGACCCCCCAGCCGGGGGATCCGTAAACATTCCCCTGGACGCCTCCACACGCCCCCTCAACGTGTCCGCGGACATGGTGCGTATCAGTGGGCACAATGTGCTCAGTGCACAACAAAAACGAACTCCTACCCGGCAATGCTCCTCGGAGTCGCTCTTGTGTACTTCACACAGGGGTTGCTGCAGTTAGTCTGGCTGCGCTCGCTGGTACTCGATCGTATATATATATGCTAGCTCCAAAGTTCGAGAGGGACGAACGTGCCTATGCGGCAGGCAGAATCCTGACGTTCGCTAAGAAATATGATGCCCCAAGGAAGATGCTGCAAGCAAAGGCAGCCCAAAAGCCCAGTGAGCAACCAGAGACATCTGAATCGGAGGTAACCACACCGGAACAATCCGATGATGAGAATCGACCGGGAAGTAGCTCAGGTGATAGACCAGGGCCTTTTCAAAACGAGTTCCAAGTCATTCGGCAGTCATGGCAATACAACACGAGAGGGAAGCCCCCGGAACATCAACAGAAAGACAGCGGAAAAAAAAGGAGAAGGGGCCGTAGGAGCAAAAGGAATAGGCTCTCCAATGCTCACCAGGAGCAAGAAAACGTTCAACAGGAGATGTTGAACGAAGTGATGCCCGACAACCTGACTATTATCAATTTGACCCCAGCGTGTACTAACTAAGACGGAAGAGAGTTTGCTGCAGTTAGGATTATCATTTTGTCCTAAGAAGAAACTGGAATACACGCAGATACGGATAGACTTATTCAAGTTTGCCAGGAAACTGAAGCTGCATACATTTTTCAAATTACGCCCTAAAAAAGACGTTGGATCTTTTAGGAAGGGAACAGAGGAGAGAACGGATGTTCAACTGGAACGAGATTTGCCAGTGATACAGGTTCTGGAAGATTTACGAACTGAATCAGAGCCGTCTGGAGGTACGGCCGAACCCTCAGGGATAGAACTGAAAAGTGCATCGACTACATTCAGGCCAGTATCCTCCTTTGTTCCACAAATGCCGAATGATATCATAGACACATTTGTAGAAAATGTTATAAGAGACTTGGCATTGATGCGTGATAGTGAGAATACTTTGATTAAGGATGGCAACTTCACTAGAGAACAGCATAAGGCAGTGGAAGACTTGAATATTGACCCTTTGATAATTGTGAAACCTTCAGACAAAGGTGGAAATATTGTCTTGCAAACACTTGTGGCATACAATAAAGAGGCTTTGAGACAACTGAACAATGAGACTTCATATATAAAAGTTAAGAGAGATGTATATGTGAATAGCATTGGGGAGTGTCATGAGATGTTGAAAAAATAGTATGAAAAGGGAATGCTGGAGACAGAAGAGTATTTATATTTGAGGAAGCTTAGTCCTGTCACGCCCTGTTTCTACCACCTCCCCAAGGTACACAAGAACGCTATATGTCCCCCCAGGGAGACCAATTGTCTTGTCTCAAGGTAGTTTGCTTGAAAATGTTTCAGTGTATATTGATCATTTTCTGTCGGTTTTTGTGGTAAAATTTAGATCGTACACCAAGGATACAAAATATTTCTTGGGCAAATTGGAAAAGATTGTTTGGAGAGAAGGGGATTTAATGACTGCTATGGATGTCTCAAGTCTATACACTTGCATATTACATCAGCAAGGTATAGAAGCGGTACAGTATTTTCTGAGGAACAGGAAAGCCAAATACTCAGAGCACAATGGGATGCTGATAGAATTTTTAAGCTTCTGTCTGCACAATAACATCTTTTTATTCGAGAGTCAATATTTCAAACAAGTGTCAGGGACTGCGATGGGAACCTGCTTCGCCCCCAGCTACGCAAATTTATTCGTGGGCTGGTGGGAGGAGCAGGTGGCCTGGGCAGCGGACAAAGGTCCATGGACGGAAAAGATTGTCACCTGGCACAGATATATTGACGATCTCATCGTCATATGGAGAGGGACTAAGGAGAGTGCTCTTGAGTGTATAAAGGCTCTAAATGAGAATGAGTACAATCTGGAATTCACAGCGGATATTAGTGAATGCTCTGTGAACTTTCTAGATTTGGAGGTCACAGTAGTTAACAACAAACTTTGTACTAAACTCTACCGCAAACCCACTGCGGGCAACTCCATCCTTCACGCCCGCAGTTGACACCCTCCTAGATTAATAAACAGTATTCCCTACGGAGAACTGCTCCGCATAAAAAGAAACAATACTAGAAGTATTGATTATGAAAGATATGCAGCGGAAAGCATGGGCAGATTCCGGAGACGAGGATACAGTGCTCAGATCTTAGAGAGGGCTAAGCGAAGAGTTGACTCCATAGCCAGAGAGAATCTCCTTGAAGTAGGCACCAGAAGAAGAGTAGAACAAGATGGAACCAGTAATTTTAGAATGATCACTACCTTTTCGAGAGATGCCACTAAACTTAGAACCATGTTCAACAGACACTGGAAACTTTTACAAATGGACCCAGTTATCGGAATGGATATTCCGAAGAGACCCCTGATAACTTTTCGTAAGGCCAGGTCCCTCAGAGATAGCCTCACTAATAGTTATACCCAAAAGGTCATGTCGAAGGGTTTTGAAAAGGACCTAAAAGGATTCCACCCTTGTAAAAAATGCAAAACCTGTGCTGGAAGTAAGAAAGTCTCCACATTCCAAATACCAGGAATGAGGCAGCCAAGAGCGATAAACACATTTTTGACCTGCTCCACACCGTACACAGTGTACTGCTTGCAGTGCCCGTGCGGATTGAAATATGTAGGAAGCACGATTCATCAAGCAAAAATGAGGGTTTTAGAACACGCTAGGGCCATAAACAATGGAGACCTGACATACCCAATGTCTCGTCATTTTAAAGAATTTCATAATGGGGATAGAAACCTTTTGACATACTTTTGTTTAGACCATGTACCACAGAACCCTAGGGGGGGAGATAGATTGATGACCCTTAGGAGACTTGAGTCTAGGTATATTATTGATCTCAACACCAAAACACCTGGAGGCTTGAATTCGCATGAGGAACTGGCAGTACATTTAGGGGATAATTGATGTAATTTGAACTGAAAATATATATTGTAACTGGATCTGATGTATGATTACACCCTTTGGGTTTTGATCTTTTATTGCAGGTGGTTGATTATAATTATGGACATTGTAGTGCTATAGCTCATCTAGGAGCTCAATTGTAACATGAACAACAATGAGATCTACCATCCCATCCAAGGGCGTTATGACTGTAATATAAGTGTGATAAGGCTAGCTCATCTATCCTTGAAAATTCACTGAAAAAACCATAGGTTAGAGACCATATATAGTTAGCTGGACATTTTATTGACATAAAACCAATGAAATTTCATATATAGTTAGTTGCACTAACTACATATCACGCACCCGCAATCCACTGCTGATGATGTCACATATTACATAATTCATGACATGGTCAGTGACATCACTGATGACATCACTGATGACATCTCAAATGACATCACTGATGACATCACTGATGACATCATCCAGTGACTTTGTGTTTCTGTAAAGGTTAAATATGTTTTACATATTGAAGAATGAGTGGATGTATAAGTGTCTGGATGAAGGATTTAGTAGGTGCGTGACTGACTGAGTGAGTGAATAAATGTGTCTTACTGAATGTATCGGTTAGTGACAAAACTGTCTGAAAGTGTGCATCAATATGTCTGTTGTTGTGCAAGCTGCTGCATGTGTTGATCAGTAGCTATATGAGTGGCTATTTTGTTTATTGATTGGTTGGCCAAGTATTTGTATTGAAGACTGAGTGTGTGTGTGGCTGGCTGGTAGGTGTGTGACTCTGTGCAGATCAATGTGTACTTGTTTCAGTGATTGTATAAGAGAGTAAGTATGTGTTAGTATATGTGTGAAAAAGTAAGGTGTTCTGTGTTTAACTGTATAGATGAGGAAATGGAAGTGGGATTGATTCTTTACAGGACTGACTAGGTGTGTGAGTAACTCCATGGATGAGTGGCAGTGTTTGAGTGTTTGCATAGGTGTATGAGTGCATATGATATTGTTGTAATAATGAGTCAAGTCAAGTCAAGTAAAAGATTTATATAGCGCGCTACATACCCAGAGGGTCTCAAGGCGCTTGAAGAAGGGTGGGGAATTACTTGTCGAATATCCAAGTTTTAAGTTGCTTTCTGAATGCTAGGTGGTTCTGAGTGAGACGAAGGTGAGTGGGGAGTGAGTTCCAGGTTTTAGCTGCCAGGTAGGAGAAGGATCTACCTCCCATGATGGTTTTGTTGATGCGAGGTATGGTTGCAAGGGCTTGGTTGGAGGATTGCAGCTGGCGGGAGGGGGTGTAGAAGGAAAGTCGTGTATTGAGGCATTCGGGTCCAAGTTCGTAAAGTGCTTTGTGTGCGTGGGTTAGGAGGCGGAAAGTAATCCTCTTATTGACGGGGAGCCAGTGGAGGTTTTTCAGGTGACTAGAGATGTGGTCTTTACGCGGGATGTCTAGTATGAGTCTGGCTGATGCGTTCTGGATGCGTTGGAGTTTTTTCTGGAGTTTTGCGGTGGTACCGGCGTATAGGGTGTTTCCATAGTCCAGGCGGCTTGTAAACAGTGCATGGGTGACCGTTTTTCTGGTTTCGGTGGGGATCCAGCTAAATGTTTTTTTGAGCATGCGAAGAACGTTGAAGCAAGATGATGAAACGGCGTTGACTTGTCTGTTCATAGAGAGTGAGGAGTCCAGGATGACGTTCAGGTTCCGTGCGTGGTCCGTCGGGATGGGTGCTTTTCCAAGGGCCTCTGGCCACCAAGAGTCATCCCAGGCGGAGGGGGAGGTACCTAAGATAAGGACTTCTGTTTTGTCTGAGTTCAGTTTCAGACGGCTGTGCTTCATTAACTCGGCTACTTCTTTCATTCCTTCATGTAGGTTGGTTTTGGCGGTGTTAGGGTCTTTGGTGAGTGAGAGGATCAGTTGAGTGGCGTAGGAGATGATGTTGAGGTTGTGTTGGCGTGCGATGGCCGCGAGGGGGCTCATGTATACATTGAAGAGGGTGGTGCTGAGTGAGGATCCTTGTGGTACGCCGCAGATGACTTCAGTGGCCTCTGACTTGAATGGTGGGAGGCGGACTCTCTGGGTTCTTCCGGTGAGGAACGAGGTGATCCATTCCAGTGCTTTCCCTTGGATTCCGATGTTTCTGAGGCGCTGTAGAAGGGTGCTATGGCAGACTGTGTCGAAGGCTGCGGAGAGGTCGAGGAGGATGAGGGCGACTGTGTCTCCATTGTCCAGTAGAGTTCGAATGTCGTCTGTTGCTGCGATGAGGGCGGTCTCCGTGCTGTGTTTGGCTCGGAAGCCGGACTGTGAGGAGTCGAGGGATTTGTTGGTTTCGAGGAAGGCGGCGAGCTGGTTGTTGACAGCTTTCTCGATGACTTTGGCCGGGAATGGAAGGAGCGAGATGGGGCGGTAGTTTTTGAGTTCGGTGGGGTCAGCTGTGGGTTTTTTCAGAAGGGAGCTAAGTTCTGCGTGTTTCCAGCTTTCCGGGAAGGTGGCGGAGTCGAGGGAGCAGTTGATGACGTCTAGGAGGTGTGGTGCTGTGATGGAGTCTGCTTTGTTGAAGATGTGGTGAGGGCATGGGTCTGTGGGGGATCCTGAGTTGATGGAGTTCATCAGGTGGATGGTGTCCTCAGTGGAGATTGGGTTCCAGTCATTAAGGATGTTCAAGGGGGGTGAAGGTCCTGCAGAAGGTTGGGTGGGTTGGTCTCCGGGTCGGTTGTCGAAGCTGTTGTGGATGTCTGCGATTTTGTTGTGGAAGAACGAAGCTAGGGAGTCGCAGAGGGCTTGAGAGGGGGTGATGTCGTTGGAGTTGGCTGAGGGGTTGGTAAATTCTTTGACGATGTTGAATAATTCCTTGCTGTTGTGGGCGTATTTATCTAGTCGGTCTTTGAATGCAGCTTTCTGGGCAGATCGGATTAGTTGGTGGTGTATGCGGGTGGCTTTTTTGAAGGCGTCCCTGGTGCTGGTGTGTGGGTCTTTTTTCCAGGCCTTCTCGAGGGAGCGACAGAGTTTCTTCGATTTCTTAAGATCATCGTTGAACCAGGAGGCGTTTTTGCTGCCTAGTTTGATTTGACGTTTTTTCAACGGTGCTAGGATGTCGGCGCTGTTGGATAGCCATTGGGTGAGGTTAATGGCTGCTTGGTCGGGGTTTGAGGAGTGGGCAGGGGGGTTTTAAAGAAGCGGTGAGGAGATCTGGTCGATGGTGATTTTGTTCTAGTTTCTTCGCAGAGTAGGTTGAGGATGGTTGTGAGTTGTGGTCTTATTGTAGATAAAGTGAACGCAGCTGTGGTCCGTCCAATGGAGAGTTGTGGTGTGACTGAAGGAGACATGTTTGCTGGAGGTGAAGATAGGGTCGAGTGTGTGACCTGCGATGTGGGTGGGGGTAGTGACAAGTTGTTTGAGTCCGAGGTTGGCGAGATTGTCCAGAAGGGAGGTGGCGTTGCTGTCATTGCTCTTTTCCAGGTGAAAGTTGAGGTCTACCAATAGAATGTATTCCTCGGAGGGGAGGGCGTGTGGGGTGATAAAGTCAGTGATGTCGTCGTTGAATTGTGCACGGGGTCCTGGAGGTCGGTAGAGGAGGGAGCCTCTGAGTGTGGTCTTGGGGTCGGTGTTGATCTGGAAGTGAAGGTGTTCGGCGCTGGCAAGGTTGACGTCTGAGCTGGTTGAGATGCGGATGGAGTTCTTATGGACGATAGCGATGCCTCCTCCTGTTTGGTCGGTGCGGTCCTTACGGATAATCTTGTATCCTTCCGGGATGGAAATGGTGATGTCTGGGGCTGATGAGGCGTTCATCCATGTTTCTGTTAGGAAGGCGACGTCGGGAGAAATGGTGTCTAGTAGGTTCCAGAGGTCGATGGCGTGTCTGTGGACCGAGCGGGTGTTGAGCAGGATGCATTTTAGGTGGTTGGAGTCAGATATCTGTTGTGTGTTCGTGGATGAGGAGTTGTTCTTGGTGCCGTCGAACTTGCAGGAGTTGCAAGAGAAGGGTCCATGTGTGTGTCCAGGAGCGGCTTGGACGCAGTTGGGGAGACGGCCGGGGTTTAGGGCTAAGAGGCTGGTGGCGTTGTATGTAATGCGGGTGGGGTGAGTGGTACGAGGGCCAGGGGGTCTGGCGCTGGGCGCTGTCCAGGTGCGGACGGGCGTAGACAGGCTTACCTTTGGCGCACCTTCGGTGCGGCCGCAGCGCGTGGACGCTGCGCGTTGGGACATCTGTCTAACATGGAAAGTGGGGGGGCGGAGCGTGGGAGGGTCAGCAGCTGGGAGGCGGTAGCGGGGAGGAGGGGCGGGCTAGGGAACTGCAACACAAACAAAATGGAGGGTCAAAGGGAAAGTGAGGCAGGGCAGCAAATGGATTAAAGCGCCTACTGTACAATCAAAGCGCCAGCAAGCACAGAGAGCCACAGCAAATGTCGCGCTGCAATGCAGAGCGGAGCGAGCCGCGCCGAAGGCAAATCCAGGTCAGCTTAAAGCTCTCAAAAACGAGCTACGGAGCAAGGCAAACACAGCGCAAATACAGGAAACACACAGCGCTAATAACGATACCCAAATGCGACCAGCAGCACCCACAGTGCGTGAGACCAGGGAGTGAGGGAGGGAGCGACCGTTCAGGAGCAAGTCCGGGCGGTCACAGTGGGTCAGAGGAGGTGGAGAGCCCTCTATTCGTGGGTGGGAGGGTCAGCAGCTGGGAGGCGGTAGCGGGGAGGAGGGGCGGGACAGGGAACTGCAACACAAACAAAATGGAGGGTCAAAGGGAAAGTGAGGCAGGGGCAGCAAATGGATTAAAGCGCCTACTGTACAATCAAAGCGCCAGCAAGCACAGAGAGCCACAGCAAATGTCGCGCTGCAATGCAGAGCGGAGCGAGCGGCGCCGAAGGCAAATCCAGGTCAGCTTAAAGCTCTCAAAAACGAGCTACGGAGCAAGGCAAACACAGCGCAAATACAGGAAACACACAGCGCTAATAACGATACCCAAATGCGACCAGCAGCACCCACAGTGCGTGAGACCAGGGAGTGAGGGAGGGAGCGATCGTTCAGGAGCAAGTCCGGGCGGTCACAGTTGGTCAGAGGAGGTGGAGAGCCCTCTATTCGTGGGTGGGAGGGTCAGCATCTGGGAGGCGGTAGCGGGGAGGAGGGGCGGGCCAGGGAACTGCAACATAAACAAAATGGAGGGTCAAAGGGAAAGTGAGGCAGGGGCAGCAAATGGATTAAAGCGCCTACTGTACAATCAAAGCGCCAGCAAGCACAGAGAGCCACAGCAAATGTCGCTAATGCAAAGCGGAGCGAGCGGCGCCGAAGGCAAATCCAGGTCAGCTTAAAGCTCTCAAAAACAAGCTACGGAGCAAGGCAAACACAGCGCAAATACAGGAAACACACAGCGCTAATAACGATACCCAAATGCCACCAGCAGCACCCACAGTACGTGAGACCAGGGAGTGAGGGAGGAAGCGACCGTTCAGGAGCTGAGTGATTGTATGGGTGAATGAGTGAATGTGTGTGTAGACGTAGGAATAAGTGAGTGCGTATGTAGTAACTGGTATTGGTGTGTCAATGGTTTCATAAATGATACTCTGTATTTTACACTAGGTGTAACAGAGGTTATATTAGAGTGTAAGGAGGTGCATTGTATTATCACAAGAAGTATATCATCAGTGGTGTGATCATTGATGTCAAATGAGATGTCATCAGTGATGTCATCAGTGATGTCATTTGAGATGTCATCAGTGATGTCATCAGTGATGCCACTGACCATGTCATGAATGATGTAATATGTGACATCATCAGCAGTGGATTGCGGGTGCGCGATATATAGTTCGTGCAACTAACTATATATGGAATTTCATTGGTTTTATGTCAATAAAATGTCCAGCTAACTATATATGGTCTCTAACCTATAGTTTTTTCAGTGAATTTTCAAGGTTTTGTAAATGCAAATTCCTAACTATATATGGTCTATAACCTATGGTTTTTTCAGTGAATTTCATTGGTTTTTTAAAAGCTAATATCTATAGCTGTAAAATATATTCTTTATTACGTGAGACGCCTCATGACGTGTCGCATAACCGTGACGTATCGGCTCTGCAGTGCAAACAAAACCCGTAACGTAAGCGCGCCGGAGCACGCTTACAGATATATATATATTTTTTTCACCTTAATTAGACAAAATCCACACGTGCACATATCTTGAGGCCTTGCAAAGGCACATCAAACAAACAGTCCCTACAATTTTGCCAAGTTTGCTGGAAATCTATTCCCTTAATTTTTTTTTTACTGTTTCTCTTGGTTTTCCCCTTGTTACGCTTACCGGGACGCTACCCGGTACGCGAACCGGACGGTCCAAAAACACAAGATGGCGGACTCCCGTTACGCTGTCGGTTAGCTGCCCGGTTCGCGTACCGGGAAGCGCCTCTACCGCGAAAAATCGCAAACATTTTTTTTTATTTTTTGCCCCGCGGGGACTTTAATATCTCCCTCATCAATCTTAGGGGGTCAGGAGGGGTTTACCTTGCCCCCTTTCCTTCATTTCCCCCTTCGTTTTTCACCACATCTTGTCTCTCGAACCTACCGAGAGACAAGATGGCAGCCGCTCCGGACGGTTTACAATGTTGACAGCCAATCAGCTTCTCCTCAGACTCCAGTTACGCTGCCGGTTAGCTGCCCCGTGAGCTGCCCGGTTCGCGTATCGGGACGCGCCTCTACGGCAAAAAATCGCAAAAAAAATTATTTTTTATTTTTTGCCCCACGGGGCACTTTAATATCCCCCTCATCAATCCTAGGGGGTCAGGAGGGGTTTACCTTGCCCCCTTTCCTTCATTTCCCCCTTAGTTTTTCACCACATCTTGTCTCTCGATCCTACCGAGAGACAAGATGGCGGCTGCTCGGGACTGTTTAGAATATTGACAGACACCGGAGAGCCAATCAGCTTCGCTTCGCGAAGTTCCTTGACGCGTCCAGTACGCGAACCGGGGCGCTAACCGGAGCGCTGTCACAGATATATCTGTTTTTTAAAACGTTAATTTCTCAAAATCCACTAGAGCACATACATTGAGACATAGCAAAGGCACCTCGGGCAAACCATATCTATAATTTTGCCAAGTTTCATGTAAATCCATTCAGCCGTTCAAGCTAAAAGTGAGTCTAACCGCCCTATGGAAAAATGAATGGGAAAAACGTGTTTTGGGACCCCCCTTTTTTCTCGGCCCCCCCTTGACATAACCGCCCCATATTTTCAGGGGCTGCTCAGACACAAAATGTGCCATTTTCCTGAAAATTTCAGCCAATTCCGTCCACAAACGCCAAAGTTATTAGACATAGAATTTTCAGAAATCCCATAGAGAAAAAATCCTAACTATATATATATATATATATATATATATATATATATATATATATATATATATATATATATATGTATATATATATATATATATATATATGTATATATATATATATATATATATATATATATATATGTATATGTATATGTATATATATATATATATATATATATATATATATATATATATATATATATATATATATATATATATATATATATATTTTGATAATCAACTTTAACAAAAACACAGGATATATGGTTGATATTACAAGCGCCAACCATATTTACCACTTGCAGGTGAGTACAAAGTATTAGATAAAGGCTCCAATGCCACACCGATGCCCGGAGGGGGAGGTGTCGTATTTTTAGATCATCTGGCCCAACCATTTGCCCATATTTTGTTGAATTTGGTAGAGCACCCTCGGGCCTCATACAAAGGTCTCTCCTGTGTGGCACACCTATCCACTCCCCAACACCATTTTGCAAAGGTTAGGGGTTTGGCCAGTGCCCATGAGGCCGCAATGTCTCGTTTGGCCACCACAATTGCTGTCATGAGGAAGGTCCTGTCCGCTCGTGAACAATCCCTTCTTATATTACTGCTGGCAATCCTGTATGATACAATGAGGTTATCACTGCTGGTGATCTTGCATATGTTGGCCACTAATGTAATCTTGTCTGACAAGGTCAATATTACCACACTAAGAATTTTAGCAGTTCAATATGATTTAAGTTAAACATAAGTAGCTCTTATTACAGAAAAGGTTGGAGACTCCTTGACTAAAGCATGGTGAGATAGGGTATTGTCATTTACAGGGCACACATTTTATTAAAATGGTCTCTTGAAATGGCCACTAAATTAGCATCAGACATGCAGTTTGATGGCAAAACCTATATGGCACACAAGGCTGAAGCTGCTGGAACCCAAAGGGCAGAGTTGTGGGGTCATAACAGAGCAGTGGGTATGATGAGTTCTGAGAACTGCTTTTTAGAACTACTTCTTTGTCTTGGCCCAGGAACTTTATTGGATGCCCTCAGGCTGGAGCTGGGGAGCTGATCTGTTGAACATTGCTTAGTGCTTTGACCATGCCTGTATTGGATTAGAATCTGGACTAAGCCTGATCTCAGCAATAATTTGAAAGTCCTGGGGGAGCTTAGGTTGAGTGTGGAAGCAATAAAACAGCCGTGGGATTACTATACAGCTACCACCTTGAATTGCATGGATTGCTCAGAGTTTTAGTCTGATCCAGAGAGCATTCACCCAAAAAATAAGCACTTGGCGAAAGAGAGGCTTTCTGATTATAATATTGACCACCAAGGCGGGAAATTGGTAGAATGCAGCCCATGTCTTAAAACCTTCCTTGGACCAACTTTATCCACAAATAAATAGAGCTATGTACATGAGGCTCAGACTAGGCACGCTGCTAATGAAGCGTTATGCCAGTGCCTGGACTAATGGAGGAAGGAGATCCGGTGCCTGTAGTTGTGAGTTAAGGGGAGATTAAACCATCACCTGTTTTATGATGCTTTTTTCATTCGCACTCCAGGCCAGAAGACAATCGCTTTTGACCTCTTTTTGGAAGTCACAATAAAAAGCACTGTATGGATTCTTTAAGGCATATATACAAGGGCTTTGTGCCACCAGAGCATCACCTTTTCCGAAGCTCCGGTGGCGCACAAACCTGTTCTATATTTACAAGGTAGCGCTAACCACTTTGTGTGGCTAAATGCCACCTTGTAAATATGGGCATCCTCCCCACAGTCTTCTGTGACAAAGTTGTGTGCAATGGGTGTTGCTGTGGTAGTTCCCATGCAACACCCATTGCTTTTTGACACTGCCCCTGATTTGCAAAGATCTGTAAATCTGAAGCATTGCCCAAAACTTTGAAAGGGAAACATTAGAGTGGCACAACAAGGAGAAACACTTTTATTTCTCCTTGTTTTTTGCTCCTTCTATGTGTGCTGCATCTGCGGCACACATAGAAGGAGAAAAATGCCATTCATTATTGTTTTTGTGAGGGAATGTGCCCTTTTCTGCACAAACACAATCATTCCTGCAACTCAGGCACCCTTGCTCCATGTTGCAAGGGTTTCTGCGCTGGTGCTAAGCAGCTTTTTAGTGTTGGCGCACAGGAAAACACAGTGATGCGCTGTGTTCTTGTCAATACGGCACATCCCTGCATTTTTTAAATGACACAGCGCTGCACTCCTAAATTGTTTGCAGCTCCACACCATTTAGTTGTAAATATGCCCCTTTGTCTTTTTGTAGGAATAAAGATTTGGCTCTAATTTTCTTCTTCTCTCTGTGCCGCATTGGAAGCTACTAGATTGAGTACATCAACCATATGTACTAACAAGGGCATGCAATATTCAAGTGCTTTTGTTCCACTTGTTCATACTATTGTGGCGTATACTTCCAGCATTTTTGGGGATTAGTACCAGCACTTTATTATCCAGTGTATATCAGGACGTCTATCTAAGGGTAGAAGTTTTATGTTGGCCTAGCAACTCCAATTAAGATGCATGTTTGCCTGCTGAAGTATTAACTCATGAGTAACCTGAGTTTGTAGTCAATGCTGTTTTTAAAATAGACTTTTTTACAGGCATGACATTTCCCCCTGTATTTTAGTCATAATGAATGAGCATTAGCACTTATCGTTAAGCTAAGATCAGGAATTCTTATTAATCGTCAGGAATAGTTAGGTCGGTTAGTGATTTTATCACAATATTACTTTTGTCCAGTATCATAGTATTCTTTATGTGTTGTTTTATTTCTAACTTTTTCTTTCCATAGCTGCAATGTATGGTATTGTGTGGCTCATGTTTGTAAGCTGAAACAATAAAGACAATGCTGATGATCATGTGTAAACATCAGGTTTCCTTGCATATTTATTATTTATGTGTCACACACGTAAAATGCCTTGGTTTGTTTTAGTCCTCTTTAAATGTTTATTACCAAAAAGTGTATCATTCATACTTTACTTAATGCTGATATTATTGTGAAATATTTGAATATTACTCCTACAAGTTTTCAGTTGAGTTGTGTGTTAAAAACAAACGTACTATGTCCTTTTGTCCTCCAGCACTTATATGAATGGAATGCATTTACGTCACTTTATGCATTTTTTAAATGTTCCTCACAAAATTCTTGTCAGTTGATTGGGAACATGGCTTTGCTGTTAGGCCTTTGCTGATGTTTTTTTTCTGTTTATCAAGGTAAACCTCTGTGAACCATCATTTTGTGGGATTTCTCAAAGACAACAATTTGACATCCTACAACTTGCCCTTTCACATCTTCTCTACAATACCATCATTGTCACTTACTTGACAAAAATCCTTCCCATTGCAGCCAGATAAAGGAAGAGTAAGCACCAATCGCGAAGTTAAAAGAATAAGCAGCAGTTTTCAGAACACCTGAACACTGTCTTTGAACGCAAAGCAAAAAGATTTTTAAAAATCAATATTTAAAGGCATCTTTATTGTTCTTTCTCCGTCTAAACATCTGCTAAGTTATTTTGGGGGTGCTGCAGCACGACCTGTGCCCCTACTTCCACTACTCCTGTTACTGAAGCCATAGTTGCATTATCTCAACAGTAAAAGCACACATAATTTGTGTTACACATCTGATATCCAACCACAGGAGGATAATTGTGTGTGTGAATTTTTACATTCTACCGCACCAATACCTGCACGTGTTTTTAGCTACCAAGTATGGACTGCTTGTGGTGTCAGATCGCAATCAGTTTAAGCCCGTGCATCATTTACTTTCCCATCATGTGTCATGTTGGGCTGTGCCATGTAATATATTGTAAAAATGTTTGTAAAGTGCAATATGTATCACAGTAGTCGCTTACAATTGGAATCCAGAATTGACTGAGCTGTATTGGGTGAACAACTTGGTCTTGCTGAAAGTTTATAATGTTTGATGTTTCAAGGTGGGCTTATGTTTGTAGCATCTCGCCAGAAACCTTGTAGTGCTGTAAAAAATTAATAAGAACCTAAAAAAAAGGGAAAGATACTTATACTTTGACTAGACAATCTTTAGCAAATACATAATCACGAATATATATATATATTCATAATTTATACAATATATTGAAAAGCAACACTATAGCAATGCCATTACTACTTCAATAATTTTCCAAGAAACTATTTACACATGATTAACTAAAATTATTTTTATAATCAATCAATCACTATCAATAACCCGTCTTTTTCGAGTTCAGCCCATAAAATATTTTTAAAAAAATGCTAAAACCAGATTGAAATTGAATAAAAGGAAATTACATACAAATACAACATTAAAGAAGAAAACAGCTATAATCATGAGTTACAAGAGCGGCCCCTAATGGTCCAAGCTGCAAACAGAAACCGGGGCATTGCCAACACTTCGCAAAATCTGCAATGGCAATTTAAAGTTCTGAACACCCAAGTCTCTCATTAGCAGATGGAGACACACTTTCTCTGGAACAAAATATATTGGACATATGAACAACATTGTATGCTATCTTCAACAAGGTTTAAATAATTTGAACACCATCTTTTTGGCATGTTGATGTTTTCTATTTGAAAATAAAATAATGCAATAGTAGAATGCTAATTTATATGTTTAAGAAACATTAACTAGCACTGGAAGTGACCGTGTAACCAAAGTCTATCTGTCGTATTGTCTTAGACTGCAGTATTTGTGGTAATCAAGTTAGGGGACACCCACAAATGTGGTAAATTAATTTTCCCCTACACATGTAATTTCTACAGAAAATCAACCAAGTGATCCACTTACTGTGTGTCCCAGGCCATCGCAAAATGTTTTACACTAGTGGCCAAGCTCAGGTGTGCTTTTTACCCCAATCCAATGCAACAATGACAAGCTTGGCGAGGAAAGCTTTATAGCAAATCTCATTTCCAGTTATACTGGGATTGTAGGAGCTCCTGGGGAAGTTTCAATAATCTTTTAAAAAGTCTTGTCATTGATTGACGTTTGCATAGCATGGAAATAACTCCATAATTCTGCTCCATATAAGAAGTATTCGGGCTAATAACTTTGTACACTTCAAGGGCATGTGATCAAATGCCCTCCATTGTCCCTTGCAAAGCGAGCTGTTTGTACAAAGAGGTTCCTTGATTTAGATATATGGAACTTCGGGCGTGGCTACAGCGCCGATCAAGTTGGACCCCTGACAGGAGAACTCTGCCATGTCGGGACATCCCTGTTAATCAAAAGTGCTCTTCCTGTACGTTTTCTCACCGAAAATCCGCTTGCACCATCAAAGAGCCATGCCTGGATCCTGGTGAGCCAATTTTCAGGACACAGCACGTCGAGCTTCTTTACATTTTCGCCGCTGACAGCTCTCCCTCAGCACGTCCGCCATTTTAGAGGTTTACTAACCTCCTTAAAAAAATTGTCAAAAGCCTTTACTCTATCTCTAATATTGAACGTTTTATGGCTGGATAAACACTTCAATGACTGCAGCAAGCTTGCTTATAATGTGTATGCTGTATAAATGTATTACAAGGGATGCTGTGGATATTTCACATGATACTCCCCTCGCATCAGAGTGCCCACCATTGTGTTTACATCAAGCCTCTCAGCTACTTCACTGTCTAACAAGCAAAGCTGCGTTTTGAAAGATTTATTTCACACTTGGAAGTCATTTAAGGAGTCCCCATAACCTTCCTCGAGGATTGTTGATACGCTTGTTTCCTTGCCATATTTTTGCATGCATCACCCTCACTGGCTCCTCAACTATGTTTTGTTCAGATTTCTAATGATATAGTTTCACCTTCATGACATTTTTTGTAGTCCCAAGAGGCTACTCTGTGTTCTTCTTCCAGTGAGGACTAAAATTGCGCCTGTTTTGTAGCGTGTGCATTAATTTTAGTGCCACCTCTTTATATGGGAAGACTGCGTAAACCACAATTTGTCTTTGTACCCAATAATTAGTCCTCTCCGTCAACAACAGTCCCATCTTCAGTATCCTCACCCCTTATTGGAGAAACAATGGCAGATGTTGCTTACAACTGTTACTCCTCCTCGCAGTCTACAAAAACCTCACCACCTCTCTCATCTTCTAAATGCCGACAGCAGGACCCTCCATCTCCTGACAAGTCATCATCCCCTATCTCCTTAAAGATATTGTTGGAGGAAATGTACGCATTACGTCCTTTTGTAGAGGAAACCAACAGTAAAATGCAAGTGCTGGAGGAGAAATGGTCTACGATGGAAAACAGAGTATCTTCTGCGGAACAGCAACTTTCAGTGGTACAAGACAACTCTCACAGGCTTTCTTCTTTAGATCTAGAGGTTTGTCATCTTCGACAACATACAGAGGATTTGGAAAACAGAAATAGGAGGAACAATATACATATTTATGGACTACCTGAAACCCTTGAAGGTGATGACCCTGTCTCCTTCTTTTCCTCCTTCTTGACGAAACTCTTGGATATGCCTTCATCCACTTCTCTTAGTATTCAGGGGGCCAAAAGACTGGGTCCCCATGCTTCAAGTTCCTCGTCTCCAACCAAGTCAAGGGGAGTCATTATTCTTTTTTTTAAATTCACTGACTTACTTTCAATTCCTTCAGAAGCTCCAGCCAAACAACAACTATATTGTATTGGTCAAAGGGTATATCTTTCTCAAGATGTTTCTAATACTACAGCAGCCAGAAGAAAGGAGTTCCTTAATCTTCAATTCCCTCTACCATCTCTTGGTGCTCGTTATGGTCTTTTTCATCCCTGCATTTTAAAGGTTACTTACCAAAACCAGGCTTGGTCCTTTCAAGATCCTGCAGAACTCAGAAAATGTATCCATTCCCAATCTACTAGTGCTATGGACACTGCCATTCCTTCAAATGGTTCACTCTCCTGTTTATTTAAAGTACTAATTTTTAGTAACTTTCTCTGGTCATGACACAGGTTTGTTTTTTGATGTCCCCTCTATCGATTTAGTAATGTTCTATTTATAGTTCACTTCTTCTTGTAACTGTTCATTTAAAGCATCCTTTATAGTTCATGTTTATCATATTTCATGTCGTTCGTTAGCTAGCCATATAACTCTCTATATATTATTTTAATGTTAATTGTCTTTTTTGTTTATCCATACAGGCCCGTTTATGTTTTTTCAAACCCTATGGTTTGTTTCCTATTTCCTCCTCCTGATGCGGTCCGGACTTCCCAGGTTCGGGTGGCTTGTCTTGTCATGTGTCATCCCTGCCCCATTGTCTTTTCTTTGTTTTGCCTCAGGTATGTTATTCTCAGTCATCCTTTTTGGATATGTACTGTCTCTCCTTGCTTTTCCTCTCTCTTTCCTTTTCCCTCTTTTCCTTCTTTATTCCTTTTTCCTAATGGATTTACTCTTCCCTTTTCTTTCCAATGTCTGATTCTTCCTATTTTATATCATGTCTTTACCTTCCCTATTATCCTTTGTTTCTCCTTCTTCAAATACTAAAAGGTTTTGCTATTTTCTTGATTATTCTTCTTTATTCTCAATTTTTCTTATTTAACTTATTAATTCCTCTTATACCACCCTTTTTCTTGCATATATCTCTCTTGATCTTTCAAGTATTCATTGTTTCTTCTTTATACTCATTTGCATTATTTCTCTAAATTTTATACTGCTATTTGATGTTAATCTTTTTCATTCAGAGTTATCAAATGGAATGTAATGGGATTGTGCTGATTTAACCTTGTTGGGGTGTGTTGCTGTGGCCCCGGAGTGCTGATCTTTATTGGAGCAAATCTTTGCGTACTTCGCCCACCTCTCGCGGCCCCCGCTCCGCGGGAGCTGCTCGTTCCTTGTTCTTTGTTTGCCAAGGGAGTGCTGCCTTTAAAACGTGGAGAACTGCTGCAGCGCTGAACTTGGGGCCGGACACCCACCCACAGGCTAGCTACGGGACTGCGAGGACCAGCCTGCTGAGTGGCGTTGATCGGTCGCAGCTGGTCCTCTTCCCGCCCTCCCTGCAGAATACAATTGCTGCGGAGACCCTACCTGGTGGATTGTGCTGATTTAACCTTTTTGGGGTGTGTTGCTGTGGCCCCGGTGTGCTGATCTTTATTGGAGCAAATCTTTGCGTACTTCGCCCACCTCTCGAGGCCACCGCTCCGTGGGAGCCGCTCGTTCCTTGTTCTTTGTTTGCCAAGGAAATGCTGCCTTTAAAACGTGGAGAACTGCTGCAGCGCTGAACTTGGTGCCAGACACCCACCCACAGGCTAGCTACGGGACTGCGAGGACCAGCTTGCTGAGCGGTGTTGATCGGCCGCAGCTGGTCCTCTTCCCGCCCCTCCCTCACTGTCACCTATTTTACTGGAAGCTAACCCGCGAACGCGGGATGCGCGCGGGCATGCGTCGGGCTCAGCCCAGGCAAAGGGCGGGCCGTCTGAGTCGTCCAAGAACGGTCGAGGCCGAGCTGGGCCAGACCTTTTGACTCTTTGACCTTTTGATTTTAAAAGTTCTGTCATCTATTGTGTCAGAGTAGTTCATATCTTGTGAGAATACATTTCTAGTGTTAATTGGTAACTGTTGTTTTGGGAACATGGCTTTACGATCTCGGAAAAATAGAATTGTTACCGTGAATACTAATGCTGGTATGGTCACAGGGACTTTGGACCAGTTCTTTAAACAGGCCACTGGTATCTTAGAGAAAGAAATAGCCTTTGCCGAAAAACGCTTGTCAATAGACATCTTAACCGGCAAGCGTTCTTCTTTGGGTACGATTGAATCCGCTGTAACAACAGCTCAGCGAAATGGTTGACCTGTTCTGGTGGATACTACCCCAATCCCCTGTCCATGGGAGGAGGGGCTGGAGGGCCCCAGTATTGGCTCTATGTTGGGTTCCACTTTGCTTACTCAACCCTCTAGTAACCTGAGTCATAGAACATCTACACCAACCCCCCCACCCTCTGCTCCTCAGACAGAATATGATCGGTTACCGAGGGGATTAAATATGACTGTAATCCCCAAGCAGGGAAGAGGAAAAAATAAGAAAGGGGGTGGTAAGAGCCTGGGTGGCGGCAAAAGATACACGAAAACGCAATCCTCGAGGGAGCCCCCACAGGCTGTAGCTCAGTCTCCCATCCAAATTGACCCTGTAACTAACACCGATCTTTAATATTACCCCAGATTAATCGAATGAAATCAATCAAGGAAAAACTAGAACAAATAGACCTATCAACGAAAGGGAATTCTTTAAAACTTGATGTCGTAATTAAGAGCTTAAATAGAAAGGATGTCAGACCCGTTTCGACCATATCCTCCGAATTAGTAAATCCTCCAAAAGTTGTTCATCCGGTGATAAACGTAACCCCGGTGGTTCAAATATTCAATCAACCGCCGGAGAAAAAGACGTTGTAAGTAAAAAGACCCAAGCTAGTGAGGTAGATAGGGTGGATGCTGTCAAACAGGGACAAAACTTAAAACAGGGAGCTAAACACTCCTTGACCACTGTATCCCAGGGCAAAGATATCACAAGAAAGAGGCTTCCTCGTCTAAATCTTCCCCCAGAATCTATGCCCTTGACCATTATTCTAACAAGGGTACCGGAAATTAATCCTGATTACCAGGAATCAGATAGAGAGCTAAAAAACAAAGTTATTTTTTGGCTTAGTAAGAATAGGAGATTACCGCCGGGTGTGAACTCAGAGATCTTTGGTGTTAGGAGAGTGGCATGGCTGGGCCATAACACAAAGGAACTCGAAGGAGATTGCATAATTGTCACCATGAGAGACCTCCGGGTTGTTGATCACATACGTAGGGAACCAAGATTTGCCAGAATAGGAGATTTTTAATCCTTGGGTTTAGATTATTTCTACCCCCATGCAACTTTTCGCATCCCACAACTACCACAGAATTTTGGAAGGGGTAGACACATCGGCATCAATGGCTTGGATTGGTTACCATTAAGTAATAGATTCAACCCTCTTATGGGATTGGAGGGGGTGGACTGACATTGGAATATTTGCTCTTTTGGTAGTGGGACTGACGACAGGGATAGGGAAAGGGTTGCTAGCCCAATGAGGATCAACCAAGTTGAAGTAGCTGGAACTGTGGCAGAGATGGGTAGCAACATACATCAATATTCAGATCTGTCGATTACCCCCTTAGAAATGGCCAGGGGACGGAGAGATTCTGCTGAAAAAATAGGAAAGGCACCACCGGCCATAGAAAATACTAACATTACAGTAACTCAGGGTGGGAAAACCATCATGAGACAGGTTGAGATTGTCCCCTTGGCTGTAGATACCAGGCTACTCATTTCCCCCCTGAGTGAAAGTGACGTGAACCAGTCGAATGTACCATCAATCTTGGGGGGAGTTGATAGTCTGGCCGAGGGGCCCCCTTTCCGATTGATTTCATGGAACATAGCTGGTCTCTTTCGGAGGCTAGAGGACTCGGTATGGTTAAAATTTGTGGAATCCCTCGAGATAATTTGTCTCCAGGAGACCTGGAGTAGAGAGGACCATGGCTTGGACGGATATCAAACCTTTAATGTTCATGCTGAACTGCCACAAGCTGGAAGAGCTAAGGGTGGCCTTATTACAGCCATTTCTGTGAAATATAATATGATAAAAACTGTCATATTGGTGGAATCCCTGTGGTACTAAATGCTTTTGATTAAGAATTTATTCTCAGTACCTCTCCTCCTAATTAATTGGCATTATAATATATTTGATACCCATGCTACTTTGGTTATTGAAAACTTAAATGGTGAGATTGCAAAGGTAACAAACACCATATTCCCTCTTTTTATTATGTGGGTCGGTGATTTAAATTGTACTTTGTGTAAATTTAGTGGCACCAGAGTCTGTGGTGTGGTTGATTTAAGTGATAATCCATTGGTGCATTTTAAGCATTCAAAACAAGGGGATGCCTTAAATAACATTATCATGACCAATGATCTTTGCATCCTGGAGATGTCTAAAGTGTCCGGAATCACGGCCATACCCACTTTCCAGGGTTCAGGGGTCTAGCTGAATGTCATTGACTTTGTCATGGTCTCCAGAAGGTATATCCATTTTGTCAATGACTTTCAGATTGAAGCAAACCCCATATTGATCACATATCTTTAACTGTAAGGTTGAGCCCTGCCTTTAAGAGAGTACAGCCCCCTTTTCAGCCAAAGAATTTTAGCAGGAACCAGGCGGTAACCCTAAAGTGGGATAAGATTGATGCAAGCCAACTAGAGGTGGAGATTTTTAAATCAAATAAAGCAAGTATAGATGCTTGCTTAACCCCCACTAATGCGCCGGAAGTAATAATCAAGAACTTCGAGGCTCTCCTAGGTAATGTGGCATCCCACCTCTCAAAAACTATGGGCAAAAATAATGGAAGTGGTTGCAAATGGTTTGATGCAAAATGCTCTAGAGCACAAACCAAATTAGCAAAGGCACTACACCAAGTACCAAGGGATAGTGAGCTGGTTAGAAAAGCAAGGAAAATGTACAGAGACGCTATTACCAAGAGAAAAAAAGTCTTAAAGAAAAAGGCCTGGGACGATTTAGGGAGAGCTTCAGAACTTAAGGATAGTCGGCTCTTTTGGGAGGTAATAAACCGCCCATTCCTAAGTTGCAATGAAAAGGAGAATATGTTGGTGCAGATACCAGGGGATACTTGGGAAGTACACTATGGGAACATTTTTAATCTAAAGGGGGCGATCCTACAAACAGTTTATGAGGGGGACGCTGATATTAATTTGGAATCAGCTCATATGTTTAGTCTTTCATTGACTCTCTCAGAGGTACAGGTTGCCTTGAGAAAAGGTACTCTACTAAAGGCCCCAGGGCTGGATTCAGTCCCTCTGGATTTCTTTAAGTATAACACTGAGGTCTGGGCACCACTTCTATTACAATTATTCAGAGCAGTGGTAGTAGGGCGTATTCCACTTTCCTGGCAAGAGGCGGTAGTAGTACCAATATTTAAAAAGGGGGATAAAAGTGACCCCTGTCGCTACAGACCAATATCGTTAATAGACGCATCTTGTAAGCGGATGGGAAGGGTGATATTGGCACGCCTGGAAACCTGGGCGGAATCAACAGGTACTATTGTGGACTCCCAGTATGGGTTTAGGAGGGGAAAAGGTACCACTGAGCAGTGCCTTAATTTGGCATTAATTATGGGCAAGTACATGAAGGCCAAGCGTGGTTATATTCACTTGGCTTTCATGGACTTGTCCAGTGCCGCTGACACGGTATGTAGAGATAAACTGTGGTGGATTATGTTGTCTATGGGGTTCGAAGAACCGTTGGTTACTCTTCTCCGTAGACTGCATGCGGCCACCTGAGTGAGGATTCGATTTGGCCCGAGTGGGGAGACGACAAAGCCCATCCCATCGATCGAAGGTGTCCGCCAGGGATGTATTTTGGCGTCCTTTCTGTTCCTGGTGTACACCAACGGTCTTGAAGGCTTCTTGTTGGAAAGTGGTGCAGACTTCCCTCAGGCAAATGGTAAATGGATACCGATGTAATCTTATGCAGATGACATGGTGCTAATGACCCTCATAGCCAATAGCATGCAAACTTGTTTGAATGCTTTTGAAGCTTTTATGCAAGGTTTAGATCTAAGGGTCAATTTTACAAAGTCCTTTGCAATGGTCTGTGGACCAAAAGGTGCAAAAACTCAAAGGCTTATTATGAACGACTCAACTATTGTGAAAGTTGATAGTTTTAATTATCTGGGGAACCTATTTAGTAAAACCTTGAGTTGGGATCATTTAATCTCAGCTCGTGTCCAAAAGACCACGCAATCTATAGAGGCCCTTTTCCGTTTCTCAAGCAAGCTGGGTCAGAAGCCGATCGCAGAGTTAAAAACTTTATATAAAGCTAAATGCCTCCCTGTTGCAATATATGGTGCGGGCGTTTGGGGGACACAAAACCCCAATAAAATCCACATCATGGAAAATAAATTCATAAAGCGCCTCCTATCTGTCCCACCGGGCACTTCTAACACTTTCTGTCATGCTGAGGTGGGTCTTGAATCTGTGAGCGACATTATTCGTGTCTCCCCTCTCTTGCTTTGTAGCAAGGTATGGAGCTCCGAAGATCTGAATCTTACAAAGGAAATTTTGCAAGACTGTATTAAGCTTGATTATCCTGTGAAGATCCCATGGCTATCATATGTCAGGGATACTTTTCGCAAGATAGGTTTGGAAGACATTTACCTAAATCCTGAAGCAGTTGGTAAAGAGACCAAATTAATAATAAAAGAGGCCTATCATACTAGATTGGGTATGTTGCGAAATAGTGAGAGTGCGATATATGAAGGGGGTAGGATGCAGCAACAACCTTACCTATCATATATTATGCATACCCAATGGCGTTTTTATTTGACTAGGTTTCTTTTTGCTTTTCCTAAGCAGGCGGGGTGGTGTGAGAGACTACCTCCTTGCCCTTGCAATAGCAAAGTCTCACAAAATACTCTGCATCTTATCCTTTTTTGTAAATTGTACAAAGATCCAAGAAACCGATTTATTAAGCCTGTCTTGTTAACCCTTGGATCTCGCTGTTACCAGGATGGATTTGAATATTTAATATCCTTATCAACTCCAGCTATATGTAGAGCCGTGCTCAGTTTTATCAGACTGGCGCTCAAAATTAGAAATCGATATTGATCAGCATTATGTACATTTATGGATTATTTTTTTGACTTATATGTAGCAGAACAGTGTATAGACTGGTTTTCTTATGTAATTCTATGTTTTAATATACCCTGAATGTACTGAAATTTTAACCTGGATAGAGACCATGTTTACAGATGCTGTAATAATTGTACGGTCTTTTTAAATTACTTGTGTATTGTGTAATGTCCTTTTGAAATTTGTGCATACTTTTATGATTCTTTTTTTATGAATTGAAATAAAGTTGATTGAATCGAATCGAATGTAAAAGGTTTTAATAATCCTATAAAGCGGCAGATAATTCTTTCACATTTAGCCTCATATAAACCAGATTTAGTTCTTTTACAAAAAACTCACTTATCTGAGGCTGAAGCTCCCAAACTTAAGCGTAAATGGGTTGGTTCAGTATTGATTTCTCCCACTAATACAAAAAAGAATGGGGTTGTTATTGTATGCCATAAAAAGTTGAAATGCACTGTTGTTACACAAGATACTGACTCCGATGGTTGGTGGATTCTAGTCAAACCAATAATAAATATTATACCTATCACTGTTTTTAATCTTTATGGCCCAACTCAACCAGATCTATCTTTTTTTGTTTACTATTACAGACACATTTTTCCACAATAAGGATGACATTTTCATACTTGCAGGAGATTGCAATCAAGTTGTAGATCATTTTATTGATCGCAAATCTCAGGTACATTTTATCCCACACAAAACTCACAAGCAATTTCTTAACACCATCACACAAACTCAATTGGTAGATGCCTGGAGGATATGTAATCGAGACCAATCAGAATTTTCCTTTTTCTCCCCTCCACATGGTTCTCATTTTCATGAAAGAGGATTATTCGATCTTATGTTGGCTTTAGCATTTCAACAAATTACAATAAATTGGAAATGTTTGATCAAACTTGCAATTAAGCCATGGTGGAATACTGTTTGCCAATATCATAGGTTAGATGTTGCTTATGCTTACCAATGCAATCCAGAGATGTATTTTGGTTACCATTAACTACTTATTTAAATATGATTTCTGTCAAAAATATTTCTCATTATTGTTCAGAAAATTTCCAACCCCCTTGAATTCCTTACTCTTTGTCCTATCTTTCTTCTTCTTCTAATTTGATGCAATTGTTATTCAACAGTTACTTGCTCTTTACAGTTTTTTCTACCATTCTTAGGAGAATAGCGTTGACATTTATTTAGTGATTACATTTATTTAGCGATTATGATTATTAATATATTTTATACCCCCTATTTTCCTTTCCCTTATTTTCCCAAAATGAAAACGTCTTTCTACTATGATTACTTGCCTACTATATTTTGTTCATAAGATCTTCTATTCATTGTTATTTTTTTTAGGCCTTTTATGTATGTTATTGATTTTTATGATATGATTCAATAAAGCTTATTAAACATAAAAAAAAGATATATGGAACTTCAACGTCAATCAATCAATCAGGAGTTTGTTAAAGCGCGACTACTCACCCGTAAGGGTCTCAAGGCGCTAGGGGTGGGGGGGGGGGGTGCAGGTTCCATTCCATCAAGGAGGGGGTCTGTCGAAGAGCCAGGTTTTGAGGTTTCTTGCGAAGATGGGAGCGATGTTGTCTGTCTAAGGTGGAGCGGAAGGGCGTTCCATGCTTTGGCCGCGAGGAAGGAGAAGGAGCGGCCTCCCGATCTGGTCTTTCTGGTGCGGGGGACCACGGCGTAGGAAAGCTGGGCTGATCGTAGGGTCCTTTGGGGTGCGTGGAATTTGAGTTGGCTGTTCAGGTATGCTGGTCCGGTGCCGTGGAGGGCCTTGTGTGCGTGGGTGAGCATCTTAAAGGTGATTCTCGCCTCGACGGGGAGCCAGTGGAGTGTGCGCAGGTGCTGGGAGATGTGGCAGTGTTTTGGCAGGTTGAGGACCAGTCTTGCGGCGGCGTTCTGGATGTTCTGTAGCTTGCGGATGAGGTTTTTGTTTATTCCGGCGTAGAGTGCGTTGCCGTAGTCGAGTCTGCTGGTGACCAGGGCGTGAGTGACTATCTTTCAGTGTTCGAGGGGGATCCATTTGAAGGTCTTACGAAGGAGGCGGAGGGTGTGGAAGCAGGAAGATGAGACAGAGTTGATCTGGCTGTCCATTTTGAGCTCGGAGTCCAGGATGATTCCCAGGTTGCGTGCATGGTCTGTGGGGGTTGGCGGGTTTCCGAGGGCGGTGGGCCACCAGGTGTCGCTCCAGGCGTCAGGGTTTGGGCCCATGATGAGTACTTCTGTTTTGTTGGTGTTTAGTTGAAGGCAGCTGTTTTTCATCCATTTGGCGACGGCTTCAATGCCTTCTCGAAAGTTGCGTCTGGCGGTGTTGGGCTCGTTGGATAGGGAGAGGATGAGCTGGGTGTCGTCTGCATATGACACAATGTTGAGTCCGTAGGTTCTGACGATGGGGGCAAGTGGAGCCATGTAGACGTTGAAGAGCGTCGGGCTGAGGGAGGAGCCCTGAGGGACTCTGCAGGTGATCGGTGTGAGGTCCGAGAGGAAAGGGGGGAGTCTGACCCGCTGCGTCCTGCCGGAGAGGAAGGAGCAGATCCAGTCGAGGGCCTTGTCCTGGATTCCTGCATCGTAGAGTCTGCGTATTAGGGTGCGGTGGGAGACTGTGTCGAACGCCGCTGATAGGTCGAGGAGAATGAGGGCTACTGTTTCTCCTTTGTCCAGTAAGGTGCGGATGTCGTCTGTTGCGGCGAGGAGGGCGGTTTCTGTACTGTGTTTTTTTCTGAAGCCGGATTGGGAGGAGTCGAGGATGTTGTGTTCTTCAATGAATGTGGCGAGTTGGCTGTTGATGGCTTTCTTGATGACTTTCGCTGGGAACGAGAGCAGGGAGATGGGTCTGTAGTTTTTGAGGTCGGTGGGGTCCGCTGAGGGTTTCTTTAGGAGGGGGTTGACCTCGGCATGTTTCCAGTCATCGGGGAACGAGGCGGTCGCCAGGGAGCGGTTGATGGTTTGGCGGAGCATGGGTGCGATGGTGTTGGCGGCTCTGTTGAAGATGTGGTGGGGGCAGAGGTCCGTGGGTGCCCCTGAGTGGATTGACTTCATTGTCTTCAGTGTGTCTTCGGTGGTGAGGGCTGTCCAGTCATCAATCGCTGGTTTCCGGGTGTCGGGGGTGGTTGGTGAGGGTTCAGTGTGTTGGTTGTCTTCGTCGAAGTTGTCGTAGATGCTCTTGATTTTGTGGTGGAAAAAGATGCTGAGTTTGTCGCAGAGGTCTTGTGAGGGAGGGATGTCGGTAGACTCGCTGGTGGGTTGGGTGAACTCCTTGATGATGCTGAAGAGTTCCTTGCTGTTGTGTGCGTGGGTGGAGATTCTGTCTTCAATCGTTTTTTTCCTTGTTTCTCTGATGAGTTGATGGTGGGCGTTGGTGGCGGCTCTGAAGTTGTTGTGGGCTTCTGTGGATTTGGTGTTTCTCCAGGCCTTTTCAAGGCGGCGGCATGTGCGCCTGGACTCTCGAAGTTCGGTGGTAAACCATCTGGCTTTCTTGGCACGGGTATTGTTTTTCTTGAGGGGGGCTATGGTGTTGGTGCTGTCCGAAATCCGTCTATGCAGGGTTCGGGCTGCGGTGTTGGGGTCGTCGTTTTCCGCCATGGTTGGGGTGGAGTTGTTGAGTGAGGAGGTGAGCTGGTCATCGGTGATTTTGGTCCAGTTTCTTTGTGGAAGCAGGTGCTGGTGTCTGTGGATGGTGGGTGTTCTGAAGGTGAAGTGGACGCAACGATGGTTGGTCCATGGGAGTTTGGTGGTGTGGCTGAAGGTGATGGAGTTTCCTGTAGTGAAGAGGGGGTCGAGGGTGTGTCCTGCTGAGTGCGTGGGCTCGGTCACGATGTGGCGGAGTCCAATGTTGTGGAGGTTGTCCAGAAGGGATGTGGTGTTGGGGTCCAGTTGATTGTCGAGGTGGAAGTTGAGGTCTCCCAGCAGGGTGTAGTTGGTGGATGCGATGGCCTGCGGGGCGATAATGTCCGTGATGGAGTTGGCGAAGGGTCCGCGGGGTCCAGGGGGTCGGTAGATGAGGGTTCCTTGGAGGGCGGCGGTGGGGCTGGCCAGTATCTTTAAGTGAAGGTGTACCATCAGTTCTGTGGACTCGTCAGGGAGTGTGCTCAGGCGGAGGCTGGATTTGTGGACGATGGCGATTCCTCCTCCTGGGTGGATGGGGCGGTCCTTCCTGGAGATCCTGTATCCTTGGGGGATGGCGATGGCGATGTCCGGTCCCGAGGTGGTGTTGGTCCAGGTTTCGGTGAAGAATGCTACGTCTGGGGTGGTGCTGTCGAGGAGGTTCCAGATTTCTGTTGCGTGTTTGTGGAGGGATCGGACGTTGAGGAGGATGCATTGCAGGATCTTCGGTTCGATTGTGTTCTTGTGGGCGGGTTGTGCTGGATAGGTGTTCTTGGCGGTGCTGCAGGTGTGCCGGCAGCGGTGACAGCTGAAGGGTCCATGGGTGTCGGCTGGTGATGCTAGCTTGCAGTTGTTGTTGCAGCCTGGGTTGAGTGCGTGGAGTGCTGCTGGGTCATAGCGTTGGTTGGGCGGAGGTCCAGGGTTCCTGGTGCTGGTTGCGGACGGGTCGCAGACGGGCGCAGACGTGCTTGCCTTTGACGCGCCTTCGGTGCACCAGCGGCGCGCCCGCAGACCCATTAAGTAGGGGTCGGGGAGGGCTGGACAGTTGGAAGGCGGGGAGGGGAGCTGGATTGGGCCGGTAGTGCTGGGGGGGGGAGGGGCCACGGGGGCAGCAGCGGCAGGGAAAGGTAAAGGGAGGAAAGAAGGGATAAAGAAAAAAGGGAAAATAAGCAGAAATAAGGCACAAAAGAGCAGAGATGCAGAAAAGAGCAGAAAGGTGAAAGATAGAAAGGGTAAAAAAACGAGGGAGCAGAGGGAGTGGTATCTGATGATAAACCAAACCCTAGACACACATGCTCTTTGCCCTGTCCAAGGGAAGAATTGTCCAAGATGAAGTAATTTTTTATGAAAATGTTATTGGTCTCCGATCTTTTGTCCCCGTGATAAACACTCGCTCCAAAAAGGGAGTAAACAATTGTTAATGGTCTGCCAAGCATTAATGTGCCTCTGGCATATCCCTTTTTGGGAGGCATACAAGCTCATATATAGAGGGAAATAAATTGCTTTAAATGCTGGAGGGCAAGTGTAATTAAGGCTGTAGCACATGTCCTCCTAGTCTCATTGGAAACAGGCAAACAATATTCATGCTATGTGCTTCCTGACCCTGCCTAGCCGAGAATGCAGGGAAGCAACAGTAGGTGGTGTCACCACGTTAAGCATTCGGGTTGGCGGAGTCAATAACAACATTTCATACAAGGTGTCTATTAATTAAGTTAATTTCCAATAAAAACATTCTAAATATTGTTTTTTAAATATGTGTGGGATTCAAATACTGTGTGATGTATTGATTCTAATCACGTGTTTCCTTGGTGAAAACCCTTGATCAGCATGTATAACTTCTAAAAAGCTGCAAGTTAACGTATATATCCTGAAAATATTCAAGTATGTAAACACTGTTATAACAGAATTCATTGCCAAATGTACTCTTCAAAGACTATCATGAACAGATTACAACTCTGGAAGCAAGGACCTGTTTTAAGGAGGCCATGAGCTGGGGCTGGTGAGTGGCATTTTGCTCAGAAATAACTTATGGGTTTACAAGCACGGTCTGAAGAATTCCTCGTGTTTCCAGCATTTTTCAGACAACAATAAAAATGTCAAGATAACTCTGGTGAGAAATCAAAGTTTTGTCTCATCATATAGAAGCTCAGAGGGTTAATATGCCTGCTTCAATGAACATTTACCATGCGGGTCACAGAACTGTGTTTTGAGTGGCTAGCTCTTTGGATTACTTCTTTTGACAGAGATCCTTTTGTTACTTGCAGTTTATACATTACAAGCCTAATATACACAATGACCTATGAACAATCATCAAAGAACTTCATGCACAATGCATGGTATAGGATAGAAATTTACATTTCCCCCAGTCTTTCATTATCCTAGTGTTGCTAGAAAGGGTTTGTTTAGGTAGAAATACCTCTTAGTAGTAAAGTCAACCACTTTGCTATGTTTGTTTTAAATCCTGAGTTTGTCCTTTTCCTGACAGAGCACTCTTAAAATATACTGCCTACTAGTATGGATGACATGTAATTCCTACACCATGTGATCTTCATTGTCCTCTGTTAGATTTCCTATAGACTGACTTACAAATGTATGAGTCATTGTATCTGTGTGTGTGATGTAAAGTGCACTGATTTTCTACACTGGTCTGAGTAGCTCAGTAAAACAAATGAAACTTCGTGAGAGAGGCTATGGAGAGATGATGGACATTGATGAGAGGTGATCGATCTCCCTATAGGGAATGTCAAGTCAAAATTTATTGTTTTTGATTATTTAAAATCATTACAAATCACAATTGAAAACTGATCCTTAAAATTCAAAACACTTTAAAAACACATTACATAAAAATCTCATCTAATTGCCTTGTCCATTTCAGTGTTCTTATAATCATGGAGTTCATTGGGGAGGTTTATTTTATACAACGTTAAATAAATGGGCGACTGGTCCATAAAGTTTTTAAGCAGGCCATCTCAATTAAGTCTTTCATTTTAGCCTATTGATAACATGTATTCCACCCTTGCTAAAATAATCAGTCAAGCATTGAGGTTACCGTTTCATATTTTACTTGTTTCCCCTAGTTCAGCTTGTTGTAGGAGAGATTGTACTTTCCTCATATATATAACCCCCCTACGAGACAGCATTGGTGACGATCCCTCCAGCCATCGAATTACTACTTGCCTGCATGTACGAATGTTCAGTTTGTTAAAAATGTATTTTAAAAACCATCTCCTTAGATCCATGAGAGCCAGGCACACGCATACCAGGTGGGGTAATGATTCTGTTTGGTAACTACATGGGAGACAGTGAAGATCCGTATAAACGCCATTCCAGGACGGTTGTAAATCTTTGGAAGTATGTAGGCCCAACCGATATTCTATGTATTTCTTCTTTAGCATTGTGCTAACGTGACTTTCTAAGTATGCCTGGGATTTTGTCAAGGAGTATGAATTAATCACTGTCCACCCATGTCGGCGCTTGGAGATTGCTGATTTGTCTTCCAAAAAGGAATTCCATTTGGCAGCGTTGTTTGCTATTTTTTCAAAGCTGGGTGTCCCATGTTGATTGGATTTCTAACTCCCTCAGAGATTTGATCAGGTAAGCTCCCCAGCCATTTAAAGTGTTTTGATTCAGCTGAATTTCAATTTCTTTCCAACACAGGCTGTCTAGTGAACCAGTGCTGACCGGCATATTTTGTGGCACAGTTTCACACAACTACTCATACTCCGAAACTTCTGGATCTGCAACCCAAATTCCAGTCGAACCTGTTCCGGTGATGCTGATTTTGGGAGATTAAAAACTGCTTTGTACACCTTTGTTTGGAGATTGTTTAACAACCCAGCCTCTTTGCCACACCAGGTAACCAGAGCGTATGACAGAGTGGGTAGCGTTTATGATGCCAACACCTTTAGAAGATGTGTGTAATTTGCGCAATCCAGTTTTTTGTTCAATAACCTTTATGCATAGATCAAGGAATGTGTTTTCGCCTTTAGGTTCAATTTCTGTTCTTTGTGGGTCAATCCTCGCCCCAACTTTAGACCTAAGTATTTATAAGACGTTTCTTCTTTTATTGGTGATCCTTTTGCATACCATTTAAAATTGGATTTTTTGGGGTCTACTATACGTACCACCTTAGTCTTCTTGTTCAGTTCCAAGCTTTTGTGCTCTAGATAAATAACAAGGTTGTTGCTCATTCTTTGAAGACCTATGGGTGTTTGACTCAGCACCACAATATCGTCGGCATATTGTAAAAAAGGAATTAGGCTATTTGCCAAGTTCGGTGGATGACCTTCCCCTACACGCATGTGTTTCACAATATCTGTCATGTATAGGTTAAATAAACTAGGGGCCAGGACGCAGCCTTGTTTTAAGCCCTGTTGAGTACTGATTTTGGCAGTGACGCTGCGACCATCACCTAGTTTTACTCTTGCCCAGGTTTCACTGTACAAGCTTATTATTGCCTCCAGTAGTTTCCTCGGCAGCCCCCATGATCTTAATTTTTCCCATAGTCGGTTTCGATTCACCCTGTCGAAAGCTGCTTTCAGATCTATAAAGCTTGCAAACAATCTGGTATTCTTTTTTTCTGCTTTTTCTGTTAGGAGGCTCTTGTCAGAGCAGCAGCTCACCTGGAGGAACACCACGCCATCTCGCCACCTTGACACGCAGCCTCACGCCCCTGGGTCCAGGAACGCTGTCGGTCTCGCCGCCATCACCATCTCGGCGGCTGGAGACTACAGCTCCCAGCGGGCTTTGCGTGCACTTCCGGGACTTCCGGTCCCCGCTGACAGCGCGCCCGGAGGCGCTTCAAAAGCGGGCCAGCCCCTCGACGGAGCGGGAGGCTCTTGTCAGAGCAGCAGCTCACCTGGAGGAACACCACGCCATCTCGCCACCTTGACACGCAGCCTCACGCCCCTGGGTCCAGGAACGCTGTCGGTCTCGCCGCCATCACCATCTCGGCGGCTGGAGACTACAGCTCCCAGCGGGCTTTGCGTGCACTTCCGGGACTTCCGGTCCCCGCTGACAGCGCGCCCGGAGGCGCTTCAAAAGCGGGCCAGCCCCTCGACGGAGCGGGAGGCTCTTGTCAGAGCAGCAGCTCACCTGGAGGAACACCACGCCATCTCGCCACCTTGACACGCAGCCTCACGCCCCTGGGTCCAGGAACGCTGTCGGTCTCGCCGCCATCACCATCTCGGCGGCTGGAGACTACAGCTCCCAGCGGGCTTTGCGTGCACTTCCGGGACTTCCGGTCCCCGCTGACAGCGCGCCCGGAGGCGCTTCAAAAGCGGGCCAGCCCCTCGACGGAGCGGGAGGCTCTTGTCAGAGCAGCAGCTCACCTGGAGGAACACCACGCCATCTCGCCACCTTGACACGCAGCCTCACGCCCCTGGGTCCAGGAACGCTGTCGGTCTCGCCGCCATCACCATCTCGGCGGCTGGAGACTACAGCTCCCAGCGGGCTTTGCGTGCACTTCCGGGACTTCCGGTCCCCGCTGACAGCGCGCCCGGAGGCGCTTCATAAGCGGGCCAGCCCCTCCGCGTCGCGGACGCGCGCGGACGCCGGGCGGAGCCCGGGCAGAGGGCGGGCCGTCTAAGGCCGTCCAAGGACGACCAGGGACGGGACGGGCCAGGTCCTTAACATCTCTCACAATGGGTAAGCGCAAATTGGCTACACCAGCGGCGGATGAAGCTAAAGCTAAGGTGCCTAAGTACACTACAAGTATACTCACATTTCTCACTACCAAGGTGGGGGAACTATCATCTCAGATTGCTGAGTCCGAGCGCGAACTGGGCCTTGCTCCTAGTCCCGGGACTGGTGAAACTTCTCATGCCTCACCCATAAACTGTATACCTTTGGAGCCTCGGGTGATCATTGAGGCTTGTAGATCCACTGTGTCACTCCCGGCTACAGTTCTTCCATGCCCGGCCATACCTGAAACTGTGGTACCTAACCCCCCTATGAACTCCGGGACTGCCGAAGGGTCGGCACCTTTGATGGCTGTTTCTCCCCAGCCAGCCCTGTTGACGGAGGAAGTCATTATGGCTTTTTTGGAAAAACTGTTTACAAATAGGCTTGAGACTGCCTTAATCCAGATAGCCTCGGACATAAATGAAACCCTGAAGGACTGTGTTAAGAACCTTATATCAAAATGTGATCGTATAAATGAAGTTCTTAATGCTCGGGCCCCTGTTTTGTCTATGCCTTTGGCTCCCTGTCCCTCAATTGTTAAAGCCACCACCCCTAAAGTTGGTGACCCACCTGTAACTAGACAAGTTAATACCCCTCTTTTACCTGTGCCACTAAAAGGAAAAGTTGACAACGGTATATACATTCCCATGACAGAGGTTGTTCCTGGGGAAAGTTGTTCCACAAGGCCTAGAGGTCAGTGGGGGGCCCCGGAAAAAAGGGTACCGCCAATAAATTTACCTCCGGATGCAACACCCTTTGTTGCTATCCTGGTTAATGTTCCTAAACTTGAAGATGGAGTGATAGAACAACATGAGTCTCTGCTCAGGCATGTTAAAAAATGGTGTAATGCCAACTGCACGGGAGAAAGTAACATCGCAGATCACATTGTAACAAGCAGACGGGTAAACTGGGTGGGTAAAAGTAAGAAAGAGGTCTCTGGAGATTGTGTCATTGTAAATTTTAAATCTAAGAACGTCGCAAGTCGACTTTTCTGGGATGACTCTCCTCTTGATCCCGAAAGTAAAGGGGTACGGGCGATGCCTCTGGGTTTCTTTTATCCTCGTCCACATAGGTTAGCCGTGAATGAGAATACTAAGTTACGGTCTAGTGCAAACACCTGGGCAGAGGATAACCTCATCTCACCCATGCCTTTTAATGTATGGACAACTAAGCCAACTAAAGTTAATGGTGCAGTAAATGTTGCAAGGAATATACCATCTAACAATCTACCTTTGTCAAACATGTTTTCAGCACTAGCTGATAGCGTAGATATTGAATGACTAGCATCTGCACCCAAACAGGATAACTCGATTTGCCAACTTCAAGTTAATACTGATGTGACCCTACCTGTTGTCAGAGCCGATTCTGTAATTAATGACCCATTTCAGCTAGGGGAAGGGCATCTACGGTTACTATCTTGGAACATTGCGGGCCTACGGGCGAAACAAGATGACCTTATCTGGCTACAAGTAGTGAAGAACCATGATATTGTAGCACTACAAGAAACTTGGACGAAAGATAAAGGTTTCTGGGTAGAAGGATATACTTCCTTTTTTGTTGAGGCCCTGGGTTCTACATCGGGTAGGGACAGAGGAGGTTTGCTATTTCTTGTTTCAGTTAAAATTGCTGGTAATGTCAGAGAAATCCCTAGCTTCTCCCACTATTTCCAGATGGTGGAAATTTGTTTGGCAGACAAGAACAAGATTGTATTGATCAACTGTTATAACTCCATGCAGGGTGGACCCCCCAATTTTGTTTTAGATAGTCTATCAGACTTTTTAACTAAATACATGTCAAAACAAACCACTTTTGTCCAGTGTATAATGATGGGTGATTTTAATGTTCATTTGTGTGAGTCCCATTGCCAGATTTTTGATGAAAACGCTCCTGATTACACCTCACCGCCACACTTTGAACATAGTCCAAAGGGTGTGGCCATGGAAAGCATGCTTTCATCCAATGATTTATATGAACCAGGGTTCTCAGATATATCAACCCGGGTGGTTACGTATAACGCAAGGGGCAGTGAAACGATTATAGATTATTTTTTTATGACCCCAGGGCTCCTTCGCTATGTATTATTCTATAATGCAATTGTCAGTGGGTTTAGTGACCACAACCCTGTGTTATTGGTTCTAGATACTCTTTCTGGTTTGCACAAAGGAGTAGTAAGGACTACCTCTATAAGAGATGTGAGGAGTAAAGACCAAGGCAGACGCCTTAAATGGTGTAAAATCTGCCCAGAGGATTTTCACGATCGTATTGTGCAGGATATGGGAGTTGAATTTGGGATTTGTTTGAATAGAGAGTTGAGGGGTGGGGAAGTTGTGAGTGCCTTTGAAGACATTTGTGCTAGAGTGGAGAAAGACCTTAGAGCCAAACCAGGGAGGGGCTCGCTCCCAGTGTGTAGGTGGTTTGACCACTCTTGCTCACAGGCACACGCAGCTTTATTGAAAGGTCTCAAACAATTGCCCAGAGATAGATCTTTGGTTGCAGACCTAAGAAGACAATATACTTTGGCAGTTAAACTGCGAAAAAAGGCCATTAAAGATGAAGCCTGGGACTCTTTGATGGACCCCATAACCCTTAAACATAGCTCCAAATTTTGGGCTATAATTAATAATCCCTTGTTCTCTCATACATCTAATCAGGACCTTGAAATCAATATACCGGAAGCTGATTGGATTAATCACTTTTCCAACATATATGGCTCCAATGAAACTCCGGAGGTGTTTAAAATACCTTACTCCTCTGTTTCTCCCGTGACTCTTGATTTCACCAAATCAGAAGTAGAGCTGGCAATTTTAGGTTCAGCCGCAAACAAAGCCCCGGGCCCAGATGGGGTGCCGCCGGACCTATACAAATTAAATTCTGAATTGTGGGCTGAAATTTTAGCCAATGTTTTTAATTGTGTCTATGAGGGGGGGTTGCCAAAATCATGGTCATGTGCAATTATAGTACCTATTTTTAAAAAGGGTTCAAGAAATGACCCAAAGTGTTTTCGGCCAATTTCATTATTGGACTCATCAATGAAGATTTTGGGCAAAGTCCTGCTTGCTAGAATTAACACCTGGTCCACAGAAAATAACATTCTAGTAGATGCCCAATATGGGTTTCGTGCTGGGAGGGGGACTGAGGACCAATGCCTAAATCTTCATTTATTAATCTCGAAATACACAACTGTCAAAAAAGGGTCAATTTATGTTGCATTCATGGACCTATCCACAGCTTTCGATTTGGTCAATAGAGCTAGACTGTGGACTATGCTACTAAAGCTGGGTTTGGACCCCCCCCTTGTATATTTCCTGGCAGAATTACACAAAGACCTGAAAGCATCGATCAGAATGGATCAGGAAGGTAATCGTACCGCCTGGTTCAAATCCAGTAGGGGAGTGCGGCAGGGCTGCATTCTTGCGCCCATGCTATTTACCCTGTATATTAACTCTCTTGAGGAAACTCTTTTATCTGTGACCTTGGACACTCCGCGTGCAGTGGAAACTCGTATTCCGGTTCTTCTGTACGCGGATGATGCCGCTCTAATAGCACGGACCCCCATTGGTCTACAAAAACTTTTAAATGCTTTTAATGATTTTATGTTATCCTTAGACCTAGTGATAAACAACTCCAAATCACATGTCATGGCTATAGGGACTGGTAAAAACCACTCCAGACAGTTTTATTGTAATGGCGATGTGATCACAAATGTTAAAGTCTTCACATATCTGGGCGTAATTTTTGATAACAAGGGGAGTTGGGCTCCGCAAATTGTAGCCAAAACTAAAGCGGTTAGAAGCTCAACCAATGCCATCCTAAGTTTTGCAAGGAGACTGGGAGGGAAGCCAACAGGTGCTTTACTTAATTTATACAGGGCAAAATCTTTGGCAATAGCCAGGTACGGCGCTGGTCTGTGGGGCTATGTAAATAGCGATCCAATCCAAAGGGAAGAAAATAAATTCCTGCGTTCCACCCTAGGGCTCCCCCAATCCACAGCTACGTTTTCAGTCCACCAGGAAGTGGGGTTTGGTTATATATCGGATACCCTTCTTATGGCTCCTATTTTGTTATGGATAAGGCTTTGGACCAATAAAAATCTGGGTCTTAACCATAAAATTCTGGCGGATTGTTTAAATCTGGACAACTATAAAAGTATAAATTGGCTTTCACATGTAAAGAAGTGCTCTTTGGACTTGGGCCGCCCTGACATTTTCTTTTCCCCTCAGGGTCTTAAGAAATCAGACTCAGTCTGGGTGAAGGCCAATTTTGTAAATAGGAAAAATGTGGTGAGGGAAGAATGCCAATTACTTAAGCCCACGGTCAGAGCCCATTATCTGACCATTTCGCGTCTTACCATCCAACCGTACCTTACCATCGTCACTATCCCCTTTCATAGGTGGCTTCTGGTTAAACTTCGGTTTAACCAGATTTATACAGTTTTGTGTGACAGTCACGGTTGGTTTAAGGAGGAGGATGCCCCTGTCTGTAAATGTGATAGTTTTTCTGCACAAAACAATATGCACTTTATGCTTTTTTGTGATTTTTTCAGTGAGCCCAGACAGAAATACCTTGTACCATTGTTGAAGGAAAAAGCTTTCCTTCAGGCAAAACCTGCTCTCCTGTTCCTCCAATTAATGGATTCTACGCGGGTTATGTGGAGCGTGGCTAATTATCTTGTCGCTGCGGTTAGGAGCAGGAGGAAAAGACTGAAAGATATAAATATTAGTGTTTTGTGAAGACAAATGAAATGGATGTTGTTCTCATTTTTAAATGTCTATTTTACTGAGTATTTTATCCATTCATGATGTATTTTTTGTATATTAATGAATTATCAGTGTCGCTTTTTTAAATTATGTACTTTTATGAAATATTTACTGAATGATGCTCTTGTATTTGCTCATGAATTTTTCTGCCTTTTGATGTATGATTGTAGAATGCTTTTATGATTTTTAACTAAATCGAATAAAGTGGTTTTGACTTGACTTGTTAGGAGCACCAAGGTTGTCAGATTTGTTAATGTACCTGTCCCTGGCCTGAAACCCGTTTGGAACATTAGAATTATATTTGTTTTCTCCATCCAATCTTGGAGGTGCATCAGTAAGCATGATCCATATAATTTCGCCTCCAAGTCAATCAGCGATATCAGCCTGTAATTTCCCGGCTCATTATGATCACCCTGCTTGAAAATAGGATGGATGATATTCCCTTTCCAGGACTTGGGCACTTTATTTCAATTATAGATCTCATTAAAATGTGGTGTTAAATACTCTGGCCAAAAATCAGGTGAATGTTTGAAAAGGGCATTAGGGAGCACGTTTGGGCCTGCCGCACCCTCTGAGTTTAAGCATTTTATTATTCCCTTCAGTTGTTTAATGTTTACCAGGATGTCTAAAACTGGTGCTGTATGTTTTGTTGTTTCTTTCAAATTGTTAAATTCTGGCAAGGTAACTCGATCTTTACAAATGTCCCCCTCGGATAAAATCTCTTTACCCTGCCATGGCATGCTAATGTCTTCGTGCAAGGTTTCATCTTTTTTTTAAATGTTTTTGCGAACTCCATGTTTTTGGCACATGTTTGGCACTCCTTTTTAATGTGCCTTTTTTGGTCATACTACCTGCCAATAAACATGTTTTGTACATGCTGAATCCAATTGTTTTCTCCAATGCATGCCTCATGTCTTAGTTGGTTACCCTTTGTCAAGTTATTAATGATTCCCCAAAATGTCCGACCATTTGGGTTTTTACTGGCCAGTAGTAGTTTTGTCCAAATATCTTCTTGGTATAATTTTTTTGCTTTACCCAGCATCTTCTTATAATTTTTTCATAGGACTCTTAATTTCGCCTCTTCTATTTTCATTCCCTTTTTTCCCATTATGGCTTGCCTTCGGACTTCACGTATGATCTTCCTTTTTTCCTCTCGTAGGCTAAGATTGAAACATGGCTTCTTCCCAGTATCCATTCTTCCTTTGCTCGAGGTAATCGCAGGAAAATTATGGGTTAAAACGTGGCATAGATGTTCCCAAATCTTTATAGGGTCTTCGTTGTATTTTATTTTTTATTAAAAACAAGTGTTCTTTAAATGTATCCACTGTTGGATTTAAATCCTTTCCCACCCATTTCAATTTCCATAAGCTAAACTTTTCGGTATGTTGGATCAAGGTGTTCATTTTTTGGATTTTATCAACGGAAATGTTAATTTTTGTTATTAATGGGAAATGGTCACTTTCTATTCGTTGACCGACATCGAATGCAACTACATTTGGAACCAAATTGCTGCTGATTATTGTAAAGTCTATTGTCGATTGCCTTTTGCCACTTAAAAATGTTACTGCCGCAGGTCTATCCCCGTTCGTGTTCCCATTCAAAATTTTCAGACCCAGACTTCCCAGTTCTTGCTTTATGTGATTATCCTGTGTTAAATCGCAAATAAAATCACCACAGATGATCAAGGAGTACAGTTTGTGTGACTTTTGTAACGCTTGGATCAGGGTCATTAATGTAGTGATTTTTTCCTTCTTCAATTTTTTATCCGGCTAAATGTAAACATTAAGCACTAATAGATTGTGATTACGTGAGTTTGAATCATGTTTTCCTGTGAGTTTTGTGGCTTGCAGCCAAATTACCCCAGTGTCTATTTCTTCCGTTTCCCAGTCATACTTCTGTTCCTCTTGGGTGCCCGAAGGTTGAGAATCTTTCTGCTAGGGTATGAAGCGCTATATAACCGGGGATTGATACTGGACTCAGATTTTAAGTTTCTTAGAGTAGTATTAATTTGTGTTGTTCAAGAAATTTCGCTGATTCGTGGTCTCGCCCCATTTTATAAAAACCATGAACATTCAATTAGCAGATACTAATTTTAATAATTTTATACGTATTCTCCACGCTAGGTTTATCCCTAAATCTTTACGTATTTCCTGTTTTCTGCCAGTTGCATTGGTGTATCTGATTCTGGTTTTTTGTATCCTCGTTTAACCTTACTTGCAGGTTAGGAGCACTTATTGCTTAAGGCCTTGGGAACCCAGGACCAATCAGTGCCTTTATCCAGCCTGATAGCTTGCTCTTCTGGGCTTGCCAATCTCTTAACTCCGAGTATTTTTTGAGGAGTTACGGCACATGCGCTCTTTAAGCATGACTTCTGGTTATTTCCAACTTCATATTCCTTTTTTTGGTTTATGGTGTTTTTTAAAAGGGGAAATTGCTATTTTTTCCGTTTGTGGCATCTCAGCACAATGCCCCATGCGTCAAAGGTTGGGATCATGGCATATATCCTGTCTACTTAGGCCTTTGAGGACCAGGTGGTCAAAGACTCCTCAACGTTGGGGGAGTTAGCATTGGTTTTAAACTCCACGGATAGAAGGTCTGGTGATGATATTTCTTCCAGTTCCGGAATTTCTTTAAAGAGCCGCATTAAATTCCCTTGATTCAAGAAATCTTGTCCGCCATTAGTATGATATTCTGGTACAAATGTCAGTTTTTCGGGAATTTCACCTTCTATTGGAGTAACTAGGTTGACTTATTTTCCTTTGTGCCCACGATTGTTTGTTTCTGTTCCTCCATTCGCATCATTCACTCTGCTCAGTTGTTTAATGTAGAATTTACTCCTGACAGGGAATTGACTTTACAGTGGAACACCATCCTGGAACAGAGCACACCAAAGCTGATGGTATTTACAGGTCCTTCCACCTTAGTGAAGAGAACACCCAGGAGGTTGGGTTGCTTTCTCCACTCTCTGCTTGGCGGGACACGTGATAGGTCTGTCATCTTTTGGTGTGGTTTCTCCGCCTTTTTGCCTCTTGTCTCCTGTTTTTGTTTGTGTGCTAAACTTCATTTTTTCTGGGTTTATGAATGTTGGCACTTATTCATCTAAAATGTAATGGCATTTGGTATCTCCATGTTGGCATATTTAATTTACCAATAAGTCCCTAGTATAGTGTACTACATGCGCACAAGGCCTGTAAATCAAATGGTACTAGTAGGCCTGCAGCATTGATTGTGCCTTCCACATGAGTATCCCTTCAACACTTTCTCAGACCTGCCCTGCAGAGCTAGTGTTTGCAGTTTTAAACTGCCATGCCGACCTGGCAAGTCCACCTACTTGCCAAGACCAGCCCTTTTCCTTTATTACATATAAGGTACCCCTAAGGTAGGCCGTAGGTAGCCCCATGGGCAGAGTGTGGTGAATTTAAAAGGTAGGGCATGTGCTGTTTAGTTTTATCATTCTGTGCCTCTGCCTGTCCCTAGCATACATATCTGATCAGGGTTACAGATGAGCTTTGTACATTCTCTTTGAACAAATATGCAAAGGGAGCTGAGGTGTGCCCTGTATGTCCTGATGGGCCATCACCGGGCTGCGGATAATATTAATAATAATACTTTAATTTGATTTCGTTAAAAATCATAAAAGAGTGAAAAAGCACATATTACAAAATGGTTTTAAAATGGTGTTTTAGAGGATTTAAGGGATAAAAACACTGGGCCATCATTACTCAATCATCATCAATAGTTAAAATAAGAGATATTAAGTTGGTAATTAGTGCAATTTAAAAGACTTAAGGCAGTTCAGTGAGGAAATATCAGAAAGTAGTGCAAGTACAGATGATGAGAGTCCAGGCAGTCTTGTCAAAGCCACTCAAGTTAGTTCATATTTATTATCTAGTTCTTTGGTCGCCATTTTCCAAAACGTGATGGCTTTGCAGGACAGATGGATTGACAAGCCTCCAAGGCATTGAATGACTGCAACTCTGCATGTCCTTAGTTGGTTTTTCCTGAAGATCCGCGAAGAACAATTTTCCAAGTTTCTAGAAGCGAGGGGCTAATGCATAGGAGGTGTAATAGTGTCTCTTCTCCTTGTCCACACAATCGGCATTGCTTCGTCGGCCATGTACACTTCCATTTCGGCGTCAGATCCTTTGTGGGGAATAACCCCAACCGTAACTTCGTCAGATAGTGCTTTTTATGATGTGAGAGACTCGACTGGGCTTGGTTTAAGGTGGCTGCATCTTTTGTGTTCATGATTTCCGACCCATACAATATAGTTGGTATGAATTTTGCTGCAATTAACTTCAGCAGGTGAACAGCCTTTTAAGTTCCTCTCTAGAATTTTAAAGGCGTAGAGGAGTTGATTTGCTTTCATTTTCCCTTGGTCCAGCTGTTGATTAAAGTTAAGGTTGTGATCGAGCTGAAACCCTAGGAATTTGTACAAATTCACCTGGGATATTGGTTTGTCATCTAGATTCCAGATAAATTTACCTTTTGACCGTTTTTTATGATGTTTAGAAAAGCATAGCACCTTGGTTTTCGTGAGGTTTATTGTTAGTTGAGCTGTGGTCATATAGTCTCCTAGCTGGGTCATTGTTCGCTGCAGACCTATTGGTGTTTGTGATAGAAGAACAATATCGCCCGCATATTGGAGGCTGGTGATTGGCTTTTCAGTCAGTTTTGGGGGGTTTGTTTGAACTTGTTGAAGAAGTTTCTGAAGGTCAGCGGTGTAGATATTAACTAGGCAGGGTGCCAACACACACTTCTGTTTTAGTCCATTTTTGGTTGGAATCTTGCTTGTTATGCTGCGCCCGTCTCCTTTCTTTATTTGAACTCACGTGTCTGGGTAGAGATTGATTATCGCCTCCAGCAGTTTAGTTGGTCCCCCCTAATTTTGCATTTTGGCCCATAGCCTTGCTCTTGGTACTTTGTAAAACGCCGCATTAAGATCGATAAAGCACGTGTACAGGTTACGAGATTATGCATGTGCTTATTTGACTAGAAGTGTGACCGTGGAGATGTTAGTGAGGGGGCCCATTCCAGCCCGAAATCCGGATTGCTTGTTTGGCATAAAATTTGTACGGCTCACCCAATCTTCTAGATCTACCAGCAGATTTGAAACGTAAATCTTAGCCTCAAAGTCAATTAGTTCTATCATTCTGTAGTTAGTGAAAACAGGGAAGGCTTGGGTCCTGTACTCCCCAAACTGGACCACCCAAATATTGAAATCACAGAAAGGTGTCAAGGGAGTTTTTTTTTTAAATATAAACCTGAGTCCACTAGTTCTGAGGTTTTTGAGCTTTATTCTGCTTAGTTTTGATATTTCAAAAAGACATTCATAAATCAATTGGGCATGTCTTTTGAAGGGAAACACAACATTAGTAAATCACACAATTGCAATACATTTGTATGCATGATTTAGAACCATTTCTTTTGTGAGACAATATATACACCACATATATAATACCAAACGTTTTTTGTGACAAATATATAATTGCTCATTCAAAGACACATGTCTACTGTCCTGCCTGTGGCTTACATTTAATGGTGTGGAAACTCTTGATAATGATTTAAACATGGTCCAGGATCATCTTGCTCCAATCATTCAAACTGGCAGAACTGCTGGTTTGAATGAGAGGAACAAGATGATTTTCTAACTGCTTTCACATGGCTGAAATGAAAGGAAACAGTCATGATTATTGAAGAAAGAAATTCATGACGACCCGCCTGTGAGCTCTAACTGCATTTCACGAGTCTCAAGATCCTGGACTGTTTTTAAATCATTATCAAGAGCGTCCACACACCTATAAAATGTAAGCCTCGATTAATACTATGAATTGAAGAACAGATAATGGACATCTGTCTGCGGCACAATTGAGAGCCAAAACAAAACCAAGTCCTAGTCCTGAAGAGAATCCCGGAATTGTTGGGGATTCGAAACGCGGTGGCTGTTGAGTGTGGGGGAAGGTAGAAAAGGGTGTGCCTCGAGGGGTCTGACTATAAATGCTTCCCCCTTTTTCTAGGTTGTCAACACCCTTAAGTAGGATATGCATCTCCATTCCCCACCCTCCCACTGGCTGTAAGGTAGACATGTGTCTTTGAGTGAGCAATTGTCCGCATTGTGTTTTCAGTGTAAATGCTGAACTGGTTTAATTTCAGGCTGGCACACATAACTTATCGATGTTTATCTTGTGATCATTGGTTTGCTGTATATATTTTTGTTACAAATAACATTTGTTGTATATATTGGCTCACAAAAGAAATGGTTCTAAATCACACATACAAATGTGTTGCAATTGTGTGATTTACTAATGTTGTGATGCAACAGTAATTTCCCGGTAATTTCTCAATGCAAAACCTCATCTACCTCGATTTTACGGCTGAAAAGGTGTTGGGCCCTTGACACCATGTATTAACTTCAGGAGACTTTACATAAACATGCCCATTCAAAATTGCAATTATTATTTAAGCCAATGAAGAGAGTTGTTGAGTATTTTAAAGGGTTTTATTTTCTAGTCAGAAATTAAGTTTTTCTCTAACCCTTTATTCATTAGTACAATATCAATCAGTTTACAGATTTAGAAAAACTGGAAAAATAGCATTAAAACAGGGGCGCTAGAGGGCGCACGAGCTGAATGGCCGCACTCTAGTGTGGCTCCGGCCGCCTGGCATTCCTATCCTTCTTTTCATCCTTTAAAACTGCGACCACCCGCCCGAAAACGATCTGGGGGATTGATATATCTTTGCTGCACACTCTGTCTGAGTTTGGTGATCCTACGACCTACGGTGACGGAGTTAGACCGAGATCAGTTTGGAGCGGGAGAGACCGCGAGCTGAGACCTCGCTGGCGGCGGCATTGGAACTCACGCAACACCCAGGACTGACACGTGGCGTGTAGGCCGCACTGCGCCTCGCGCACCTCCACCACGCGGACCTGAGCCCTTCGACCCTGGCTGTGGGATCCTGCCTCAGCGGATTGCTCTCTGTGCTTAAGACATTCTGTGGTGCAACTGCATTGAACCGGACATCACTTGAACACTAGACGTTGGACTCAGTCCACCGCCGTGGCTGCCCGCTCGTGTGCTCCCTAACTGAGCGGCTTGGAACCGCGGTGCGATTGTTGCTTGCCTGGCATGGGGAAACCAGATACTCGGCAGCCCAAGCTGCAATTTGAACCGGCAACGCAAAAAAAGGGGACTAAACAGACGGGAGATAGTGCGCAGCCGAGGAGTCCGGCGGCGGAGGTAGCCCCCCTGGTCCCTGAGATTGCAACAATGCTACAGGAGATGCGGCAAGGATTCGCCACGGTGGTGGACAAGGTGGACCGACTCTCCGCTCGGATGGACGGCATCGTCCAAAAAATGGATGTCCACGAAGAACGGTTGACGGAAGCCGAGCGCCGCATATCTGAAACGGAGGATGCCACGACATCGCAGGCCACGCGACTCTCTCGCATGGACAACGTATTGCGGGTGATAGCCGCCAAGAACGAAGAATTGGAGGCGAGGAGCAGGCGGAACAACGGGAATTCCGGAATCCACAAACACGGGGCGGATGGAGCTTTATGTTGAACGCTTGCTCATGGCCACGGTGGGAGAGGATTTACAAAAAGGGGGTGGTGATGCACAGAGTGTCTGAGTTAAACAGACCACTCTTACCCAGTCCAAAGATCAGGGCTTGATCCATCACCGTTATTTATATCACTGCCCCATCCCAGCTCAGAACCTGGCTATATGCAAATCAGTCTGTCCCTGGCCCAGTGCATCATGGGAACAGGGCAGACTAAACTACCAAGCCAATTCTTCACCAGAAAGGAGACAAGCTACCGGGGACCGGTTTCTGGCATTTCAGCCTTCTTCGGCCCGGCTTGCTTGAATCCTGATGGAGCAGTGAGAAAGGGACTCATGTCTGAGTATACCCTGCCACACCTATAGTGGCCAAAAACGATTTACAAAAAGGGGGTGGTGATGCACAGAGTGTCTGAGTTAAACAGACCACTCTTACCCAGTCCAAAGATCAGGGCTTGATCCATCACCGTTATTTATCTCACTGCCCCATCCCAGCTCAGAACCTGGCTATATGCAAATCAGTCTGTCCCTGGCCCAGTGCATCATGGGAACAGGGCACGGTGGGAGAGGAGGCCCTCTCCAAACAGTTTATAGTGGAGCGGGCCCATCGCTCCCTTGGACCTCAACCCCAACCGGGCACTCCACCGAGGCCCATCATAGCACGGCTGCTCAATTACCGTGATCGAGATGCAGCATTGAAAGCGGCAAGAACGAATCAAAATCTCAATTATGAGGGAGTATCCTTCTCCATCTACCCGGACTTTACTCCAGTTGTCCAGGAACAACGCAGGAAATTTCTAGCCGTGAAAAGGAAGCTGAGAGGATTGAACATCGACTATGCACTGCTTTATCCTGCCAAGTTACGCGTGACCCACCAGGGCACGCAACACTTTTTCTTGAACCCGCAACAAGTCGAGGATTACATCAAGACCCTGCCGAAAAGAGACAAAAGAGCTGCACAGGCGGATGGCGGACATGATTCTGGAGCGGAATGAACTGAGTTGGTCGCTTTCTTTTTGCTGATTTATTTGGACTACTTTCTTGGATTGTTGCTCCTGGCATGGCCCTCAGAAGTGTAGGGCTGGGTAGTGCTGCAGGCCCTGTAGCATGCCAGGCCCCCACCCCCCGCTCTCTCACTCGCCCGGACAAGGACGGTAAGAATGGTGGTAACTGCGGTGAGGAATGGCGGGGGTGGACGACGGTGCACCTCTAGAACCCCGAATGGGTGTACCCCACTGGACTTACTAAATGCACTTTTACTGTTGTGTTGTTGCGGGTTTGATCGGGGAGGGGGGTGGGCACCGGGTACTGGCGAGTTGGGGGCGCTTCAGTGGGAGGGGGAGGGGGGGAGTTCTGCAAGGGGTCAGTTCGTACTGGTCTGGTCCATGGATTTCACTGTCCACGAGTTGGGCCTGTGGCCCCGAGTCATAGTAATGCGATTGCCAACTCCTCTTTCTGTGTGTCGCTGCACGAGACGGGGTAAATGGATTGCCGCGTGGACGGCTAGGCGCGGAGGCCTGATTGCTGAAGGACGAAAGTTGCAATTTCTAGTGTTGAATACCTGGGTTTGCACTGGGTTTAAGTTTTTGTTTTGTTGTCGAGCATGTGCACCTTTACCTCATCGACCTTCTACCCGTACGGGGGTGGACTGGTCAACTGTTCTTGATATGAAGGGAGGGTTCAGGGACCGCTGTTTGTGGTGGCCAGGGCTGATATGGGTCGCTGATACTACTGGCTGTACGAACTGTTGGTTCATATTGATTGTTCTTTTATATGGTAAACTCTTGGGATGGGGGACACTTGTCTGAATGTTCTTACTTGGAATGTACGGGGCTTGGGGGATCATCGGAAGAGACGACACGTTCTGGGTTATTTGGATAGACATAATGTGCACATAGCATTTCTGCAGGAAACCCACTTTGCACCCCACAGGACACAAGCCTTTGGTAGCAGGTGGGCTTCAAGTACTGCGTTCTCCTCGTATTCCTCCTATGCCCGTGGTGCTGCAATACTGGTTAAAAAATCAACTCCCTTCCATATGGCTAGCATGAAAGCGGATGTACAAGGGAGATATTGCCTGATGTGGGGTAGATTAGGCTGTGTGACAGTAACCCTTGCATGTTGTTATGGCCCTAATGTGGATGACCCGCAATACTTCGAAACACTCTGGGCTGCTATACTGGAAGCGGGGTCGCAACACATCATATGGGGGGGAGACTTCAATGTTACAGTGAACCCGACCCTGGATCGCTCACACCCGGCCCCGCACCACTACACGAAGGGGCGGGAGGTGTTGCGCGCCATTTTGGAGGAGAATCACCTAGTAGATGCTTGGCGTGCACACTGCGGGCCGAAAGAGGAGGGGACGCATTTCACGGCACAGGCTAGGTCTTGGGCCAGGCTTGATTATTTTTTTCTGACTACACACCTCTATGCCACTGTCACATGTGCACGACACCTCCCCAGGACATATTCGGATCATGCCCCGGTACTGGTCGCCATGCGTGGGGCTGAGCTGGGCCCCCCTGTTACCACGTGGCGCATGCAGGCTGCAATGCTGTTGGATGAGGAATTTAGAGAGACACTGCGCGAGGAATGCTTAGATTTCTTTAAAAGAAATAAGGGATCTGTGGATGCAGTGGAGACTATCTGGGATGCATTCAAGGTCACACTGAGGGGTTTCTGCATTGCGAGGGGCTCAGGGGTGCTTAAAGCTATCCTGACTCGTTTGAAGGCACTGGAAGCAAGACTGGGTCAGGCGGAGGAGGCCCTCCGAACACACCCCACTAATGACACGCTGGCAGAAATCAGGGATTTAGTTACTGAGTACTCAGAAGAAGCAGCGCGTGAGGCAAAATTTAGACATAAATACTGGGTGGCGCGGAAATATGGAGAAGGTGAAAGGCCTGGGAAAGTGTTGGCTGCTACGGTCCGGCATTTAAGGGCACCTACTGCTATCCTGGAGCTGGAAACTGCCGAAGGGCTGCTGCTCCGAGACTCCACGCAAATACTTAACGAGTTTGTGGGCCATTACAATACCCTGTACACCTCTAGGAGAATAGGGGGCCCGCCTTTAGACGACTACCTCGCGAATGTCGCGCTTGGGTGGTTGAGCGATGCTCAGCGGGCCTTTTTAAGTGCCCCGTTTGAGCTTGACGAGGTCAAGGAGGCGATCATGAGTATGCAGTCGGGCAAGGCCACAGGACTAGATGGCATCCCTATTGAATTTTACAAAACGTACATTGAATTCATGGCCCCGGTACTGCGGGAGGTCTATGAGGACGCTTTGGAGGTGGGGCATCTCCCCGCATCCATGAGAACTGCGCTGATCATCTCCCTACTCAAGCCCGGGAAGCCCGCGTCACACTGTGACTCGTATAGACCCCTCTCTTTGTTGACGTGTGATGTGAAAATACTTGCTAAACTTATTGCCACTCGAATTAGTCTGCTGCTGCCAAACCTGATCCTCCCGGATCAGGCGGGCTTTGTTCCAGGGAGGGCTACATCCCACAACCTCCGCACATTTTTTTCTGTATACGACTCTGTACATGAAGATCTGCCCATGGCGGCCATCTTTTTAGATGCCACCAAGGCATTTGACTCCCTAGAGTGGGATTACGTCTTTGGGGTACTGAATCGCATGGGATTCCCGGCCATCTTCATTTCCTGGATAAAACTGCTATACACACGACCCGCGGCCAAAGTCCTTGTTAATGGGCAGCTCTCCCCAGAATTTGAGATCTCTCGAGGGACGAGGCAGGGGTGCCCCTTATCCCCCCTGCTTTTTGCGATTGCCACGGAACCCCTGGCTGCTAAACTGAGGCAACACTATAAGGATAGCGCGCTGCGTTGCTTCCAGCGACAAATACTCATATCCATGTACGCAGATGATATCACGCTGTATGTCCGACACCCTCGGGATAACCTACACCCCTTACTTAGGGAATTCATTAGGTTCGGGACCCTCTCGGGAGTGCAGATAAACTGGGCCAAATCGTGCATCTTCCCCCTCACGGCGGCTACACAGGCCTTCCCATTGGAATATCCGCTCACTTGGACTGACGGCGACTTTAAGTACCTTGGTGTTCATATCGAGAGGGACCGGGAAGCACTTATGAGAGCGAACTATGGCACTGCCATTAGTAGGATCGAAGACCAGGTTTCGAGGTGGGTGACGCTTCCCCTGTCGATGGCAGGCAGGGCTTCCTTGATTAAAATGATTGTGCTTCTGCAGCTGCTTTACCTGTTCCTCAACATACCTTTTCACCCTGGTACGTACTTCTTTAAAAGGCTTAGAACTGAAATGCTTAAATTGGTGTGGGGTGGGAGGCAGGCTAGGCTCAAATGGGAGGTTCTGACACGGCCATATGTGCGAGGGGGGTTCGGTGTACCTGATTTTGAGCTATACTTCAGGGCGGCCCAGGCGCACTATGCTTACTTCTGGGTGAGGCAACCGAGATACATGCCACAACTGGCTGCGGAACACTGGCTGGCGCACCCCACGCCTGTAGAGGGAGCTCTGTATGCCGTTGTGGAAGGGAGGGATAAGACCCCGAACACTTTGTCTAGCACTATCACGGCCTGGTTGCGCATTTGTGCCTCACTAGGACTGCAGTTCCTCTACGCTCCATGTATGCCCCTAGCATATCACCCACAATTGCTGCTACTGCAGGAAACTGGCTTCCGGCGTTTACTATCTAAAATCCATGTACACACGTGGGGGGATCTGTATCACAATGGCGAGTTCCGCACCAGAGATCACTTGTTTGGTACAATACGCCCTACCTCACTGGAGGTGTTTTACTACATGCGCCTGCGGCATGGGCTGCAAGCCCTTACACCTGATTTTCCGCGCGAGCCACCAGTCCTCATACCCCTGCAACACATACTGCAGTTAGAGAATCCGTATAAACTAGTGTCCACGCTGTACAGATCAATTAGAACCCACATTGACTACACCACGCTTCCTGCCAAGGCGAAATGGGATCAGGAACTGCCTGCTCCCCTCACCGATAAACAATGGGAATTTAGCTTATTACAGACAGAACGTATCTCATCCAGCAGCAGGTATAGAATCATCCACTACAAATTTGTGCATAAATTGTACTATACCCCGGCTCGCTTATGCAGATTTGGGCTGCGAGACAATGATAATTGCGACCGGTGTGGGACCCCTGGGGCTGACTTCTTACATCTTGCTTGGGACTGTGCCGGTGTACGTCAGTACTGGGATCAGGTATTTCAGGCCCTCTCTACAATGATAAATGTTACGGTGATGCCGACTCCTGAGATGGCGCTCTTGGGCTGTGTAGAACCCCTGCAGGCGGCTCACCGCAAATATGTCGCGTTAGCCTTGTTGCTGGCCAAGCGGAGGGTGGCCTGTAGATGGGGCAGGGGGAGGGTGCCCAAATTTAAGGAATGGATACGGGACCTGGTGTATTGTCAGGAACAACTTCACACTTATGCGGAGTTACTACCGCTCTCATCCAGGCCGACTGATATCTGGGCCCCGCTGCAATGCTACCTGATAACAGAAGCATCGAGTGAAGATGAATTGTGAGCTATAATGATGTTCTAGGCGTGGAGGGGAGGGCGAGATGAACCGTTGTGGGACTATCTGCAGCTAAATGTGACTTGTGATTGCACTATGCACTTTATCCCCCTTGATTTGTCCCTGGAACTCTTTCCACTCATCCATATACCGTACATGTCCATGGGCCACATGGTCGCCATGAAGTGCTGTTCCCCCCCTCCCAACCTATGCTTGTCTGTGGTGCGCATGCTTACAATGTTGTTTTGTTCTTTTTAACTGTTCTTATCTTCACCAAAAACCGACAAAAGTAAGACGCATTTATATGCTATCTATACATGTACTGTTACCATCGATATTGTATTTATATGCAGCTCTACAACGCGGGATTGACTTCTGACCATTGTTTTATTCGTGATTTATGTGATGTGCTATAGCAGCCGGCCTCCGGGTTGTGGCAGTATGCTGTGTATACTTAACAGTACTAAATAAACGTCTTGCACCAAAAAAAAAAAAAAAATAGCATTAAAACAGAACATATTACAGGCTGCATATAAGCATCACATGTAGAAAAGAAAATGTGGCGCAAAATGTCAGTCAAAACACTTAAAGAGTATCTAAGAACAATAAGAAATGCAAGTCTAATCAATAATTAAATAATTTGCAAAAATCTCCCATTAAGAGAAATAAATGCATAAGACAAATAAATCTTTTCAAACTAGTTAATTAGTCAAAGCATAAACTTGGAATTTTAGCATCTAAATCTAAAAAAGCTTCTGTATCTGTTGCTACTCTCTGCCACTCTGAGTTACACAAAGAGTGAGAAAACCCGCCCTTCACAGACCACAGAGGAATGTGATGTGCCTTGCCAAAAATATGACGTGTAAGAACTTCCCTAAAAAAATATGAGCAAAGGAACCCCCCACCTGACTCTCCTCGGAAGCAATCTCACCCCAGGCTGCACCCGTGACGATCACGTACCTAACCCATATAATGTCTGGTTTAATCTGTTCCTTCTCTCAAGAGCTCACATGCCCCGCTAAAGCTGAAGATCCTAAAGCCAACCAAGCCTCCAAAGAGGTCATTATTTATACTCTAATTCTTGGCAGACTACACAAAAATGTTTAAAATTCAGAAAAGCTTGTACCTGATTGGTTAGCCACGATGGCAAGAGGTCTCCCTATCCTGGCTCATTGAAAATTCTACAGCATACCAGTTTTAACAAAAGAAGCGCAAATGATTAATACATTTATATGTTTTTGCAACATTTACTAGGAAAAAATGTTTCAGTCTGATTTTCCTTCCTGCCATATCGCAGGCAGGAAGGATACTTTAACTAACACTGGTAAATTGGCACAATCACAAGAATGTACAGTTCACAGTGGCCTTGACGCATTCGTGTCTTGAGGCAAGTTGGCACAATCTGAGCATGCTCTCTTCTTTTAATGCAAGTCGCAGCCTTGCTGGATTCACAGGCAGCCATTTAATTTTAGGCCCAAAAACAAAACCAACACAAAAGAGTATAAACTTTATGTAAATCAACCCATTATGTTTCCCAACTTCATACTAATATCCTTTATAAAATATTTCCTAGCAAAGCTATTAGTTTTTAAGCAGCTTTTCTTATTATTTGTGCACAACATGCAAAAATAAAAATGTGCAACCTAGCATTATTTATGCATTAGTGTAAATTTTAAAAGTGCACACAGTTAATACACTCATAGCAACATGCTCTAATGTTTTTAGATAGCTTTTCGTGCAAAAAAAGCATTTAGCCCCATGTCTAGTGTTTGGTGCATTATTAATTCACACACATTATAAAAGAAGTGTTATAAACTGAAATATATATATATATATATATATATATTTTCTCTCCCCAAATGCCGGTAAACAAGAACGGCTGTCACAGGGCGGTCCCGCCAGGCCACCGGCAGGCACGAAATGTGTATCCCAAGATTTTCTCCACGTTTCAAGAAGAAATGCAGGACACCCAGAGCTTTTGTGAAGGTATTTTATTCACAGCAGACGGACAAGGTCTCACGACGCGTTTCACCACTTAAGGCTTGATCACGCTCGTCTCAAATGTGCTGTCAGCCATATTTAAACCCACAACACCACGTGTAAGAGCATTCAATGCGTCAACTGGACGGACATGTTGTAACGGTGTGAACAAACAGAAATTGGTTCAAAATTTCATTATAATGCATTTGAACAACCGTAAATTACTTATTCATTGATGTTTATAATTAATGACCTATTTATAATGATTATTATACATTATAGAGTCCAAATGAAAAAAAGGAAGATAAGTTAAAATCACCTTCATAATTCATTAAATAAATCTGTTCACATTGTTTGAAAAGGAATGACAGCAAAAAGCCACTCTTCACACAAAATCACGCAAAATAAGCGGCACTCCGCCGTAGAAATACAACACTTGACGTGATTGGTCGCTTACATGAAAGCAAAAATACCATTGGTTACCATGTTACTATGGCGCATGTAAACACCACGAAAGATCTTACTTTGCGAAAATGTGACGTGGCATTTCTGTCAACAGTTACATGTGTGGACATAAACGGGCTTCAACCAATAAATTGCTGGTCCAAAAATAACATATGTTCCAACTTAGATATATAATAATTATGCATTGCGCAGTACCGCCCAAGTGGGCATGCCAACATTAGTACCGCCCCAGTGGGCAAATGGGTGGAAGTCCAAGGACAGATGTGAGGTCCATTCCCATAAGAATGTTAAAGCCATGTCCATCATAGTCTCACACAGTTCACATTGTCATCAATCCGTCCGTTGATATGCATTGAGTGAAATCTAAAACAATGAAAATTATGACATTAAAATAGAGTTGAAGACCTCTGACATATTCAATATTATCTAATACATTTATTCATGAAGATGTATTGCCAATTCTTCACTCGTATTTAACCCTTTAGGACTGAGGCAATCGAAATCGACGATGTATTTTGATTCCAATTTTCTCAAAGACAGTTCTCTGTTACCTCCACGTATACCAAGATCTACTGTGTCAATAACCACCATGCGGACCAGTTTCTCATTCTGCATGTGTTTCTCACAAAAGTGTCTTGCTATGGGGTATTGCTTGTTGTTATTGTGGATTGCACGTAGATGTTCTAGAACCCTTTTCTTGGCTTCGTGTGTGGTACTACCCACATACCACTTGTCGCAAGGACAGATTAATACGTAGATGCTGTAAGGTGTGTTACAAGTTAGATGTTTACGTATAGTGAACTGTCTATTGGTATTAGGTACCGTCAAAGACGTACAGTCGAAACTTTGTTTGCAAGCTTTGCACTTACGACATCGCTTAAAGCCCCCTTCATGTCGATTATTATCAATAACCCTGGAAGTGACATAGTTGTGGCTTAACTCATTCTTGAGTGATCTCCCTTTCTGAAAAGTAATCTGGGGGTTATCACTCAAATGTTTTTTCAGATGCGTGTCGGTATGCAAGACATGCCAGTGTTTTTTGAAGATGTTACGAATTTGGTTGGCTTGCCCTGAAAAGGTTGTGATGAATCTCACCTTTTGTTCTTCTGATTCCACTACTCTGGGGTGCAACAGTTCCTCTCTATTTTTGCCTTCAACGCGTTCTTTGGCTCGAAGGATCATTTGTTTAGTATATCCTCGACAAAGAAAACGTTGGCACATGATCTTGCTCTCTTCTTCATAGGCTGCCTGAGTATTACAATTCCTCTTCGCCCGGAGGAGTTCTCCGTAGGGAATACTGCAAACCAGATTTCTGGGGTGACAGCTGTTGGCATTTAATATGCTGTTACCCGCAGTGGGTTTGCGAAATAATCTGGTATTGAGTTGTCCATTGAGGACTTCTACCTTAATATCTAGAAATTCCACAGTATCTTTACTGAAGTTGCCCATGAGAGTTAGATTAAGAGTGTTACAGTTCAATTTGCCTATGAATTCGGACAGAGAAGTTTCACTGCCACACCAAATGAAAAAAATGTCATCAATGTATCTAAGCCACAGGGCTACGTTGTCAAATTCCGCCATCTCCCGGACGACCTGCTCCTCCCACCATCCCATGTATAGATTAGCATAGGATGGCGCAAAGCAGGTCCCCATGGCTGTGCCCTGTGACTGTCGATACAAGATTTCGTTGAAAAAAAAGAAATTGTTTTTTAGACAAAAGTCTATCATAGACAGAATCATTTCAGAGTGTCTCAGATAGGATACTGATCGGGTTTTCAAAAAGTGTCTAACAGCCTTTAAGCCAGACTGATGTTGGATGCTGGTATATAGACTGTTGACATCTAGTGTGACCAGGATGTAATCTGCCTCCCAGTGAAGACCGTTAATAGTTGTCAAAAAATGGGTTGTGTCTTTGATGTAAGACGGTAAGGCTAGCACATATGATCTTAGGTAATGATTGATGTATTTGGATGTATGCTCTAAGAGTGATCCAATAGACGAGACAATGGGGCGACCAGGAGGTGTAATGGGGTTTTTGTGGAGCTTGGGAAGAAGGTACAATATAGGTGTCTTAGGATGGGCACAGTATAGGTATTGAAATTCTTCTCTTTCTAACAGTCCCTTGTCCTGCCACTCAACCAATAGTTCCCTGAAAGCTATATTAGATCTTATCAGTTCATCACAATTAACTTTACAATAGCATGCAGTGTCACTCAATTGGCGTAATCCCTCTTTGAGATATTCTTCCTTATCTAAAACCACCACATTTCCCCCTTTATCACTTTGTCTGATAACAATAGTATCATCATTTCTGAGATTATCCAGAGCTATTGTTTGTTCCAATTTCAAATTTTTACTCTTCCAAGATGCCTTTTGGTAACGGATTTTCATCAGATCTTTTAAAACCCCTTTCTCAAAGATTTCAATGGCATCACATTGAATTGCTGGTAGAAAGATAGATTTAGGTTTAAATTTGGAACCAGGATTGACTCCAACATCCATCCCCCAAATATCATAGTCAAAAATGTGGTTTCCAGCATCTGAGTTAGGGTCAATGATCTGTAATAGTTCTAAATCACTCATATCAAGATTGCTTATAGTGGTTGCAGTACTCACAGTTTCCCCAGTCCTGGGTTTCGTCTCAAACCATTTCTTCAGCTTGAGTTTTCTGGAGAAGAGGAACAGGTCTATCCGGGTGTCAGCAAAGTTCATATTAGATGTAGGGCAAAAAGAGAGTCCCAACTCTAAGGTGCTCCTTTCGACCGGTGTCAGGACTCTTTGGGAAAGATTAATAACTGTTAAATTCATTTCGTATTTTTGCTCCGTGTCGACATTCCCATTGGAGCCTTGTTTCCGCCTTGCCCTCCTCTTTTTGGCTTGCTTGTTCCGGTAATTCCGCCTCTGTTGCCACGTCCTCTTCCCCTTTGCGGAGTCGTATCTTGATATGTTTCTGCTCGAGTTTTGTTCAACATCTGGAACTGGATTAAAAAGTTGGGGTTTTTTGCTGTCCCCATTGTCACATCTTGGTTGCCCTCTGTATTGGATGCATCCGACAGGTTCCCATCTGAGATATCACTCTCAACCACTTCTTTTGCTGGGCTCGTTATTTGAATTGCTAAGCCAGTGCTTTTGTCAAATAGGTGGTCATACTTTTTTTGGAAAGTCAGAGTCCGACCACATGCATAGTCTTTATAATCACGGATAAACTTGCGTTGCTTTTTCGCTGTTATTTCTTCTTCAAGTTTGCCCATTTTTGTGGTCAGTTTGTTGAGGAATTCTTCCAACGCCTCTTTTGACATCAGCGCTCTAATTTCAGCCATTAGTTCATCTATTTCCACAAGGATTTTCGCTCTATCCTTTAAGGCATATTTCACTAATATGCGCATCATCGTCATTGAGCAGGATGCCGAATTATCCGACCATTCCTGAAGCATGTCGGCATCTGGATCCTCATATGTGGGGATAGTGAATATTCTTAGTCCCCTCGGTACCCGTTTCACCTCTATGTATCGTTGTAGGGACTCTGCTTCCCACCACTTGCCAAGTTCTTTTTTATGTAACTTCTCCAGTTTGTTTAGTTTCGACTGTAGGTTTAATTCAGTACCTATATTGGTAATGGTAGGTCTCTCCTCATTGTTGGTTTTGGAATCAGTGAAGAATAGCTTGTCAGCGGTCTTCTTCCGACGAGCATCCAATTCGTCTGCCATGCTCGATTTGGTAAAAATATCCAGATAAAAGCTCTGTGCACCTCCTTGCGTCGGTAATCCCACTGTAGATACAAAGAGATGCTCCCAGCCTGTTCCAACGTACTGTGCCGATATGGTATTGAGAGCAACGCGTTCTGGTAATCTGGAACCCGCGAGCTGCACCCGTATCACGAGTGTTACTTACGTTCTCCGTTTCCCGCCACGCGTTGGCAAACGATCGGCAATAGTAGTACAGTGTTCGTGTCTACAATGGATTTTACTGCCTTTCGAAAAATAAGCAACTTCCACGATCCACACGCTGGTAACAGGGTCAGCCAACTTGTTGCACAAAGTTTCTCTCCCCAAATGCCGGTAAACAAGAACGGCTGTCACAGGGCGGTCCCGCCAGGCCACCGGCAGGCACGAAATGTGTATCCCAAGATTTTCTCCACGTTTCAAGAAGAAATGCAGGACACCCAGAGCTTTTGTGAAGGTATTTTATTCACAGCAGACGGACAAGGTCTCACGACGCGTTTCACCACTTAAGGCTTGATCACGCTCGTCTCAAATGTGCTGTCAGCCATATTTAAACCCACAACACCACGTGTAAGAGCATTCAATGCGTCAACTGGACGGACATGTTGTAACGGTGTGAACAAACAGAAATTGGTTCAAAATTTCATTATAATGCATTTGAACAACCGTAAATTACTTATTCATTGATGTTTATAATTAATGACCTATTTATAATGATTATTATACATTATAGAGTCCAAATGAAAAAAAGGAAGATAAGTTAAAATCACCTTCATAATTCATTAAATAAATCTGTTCACATTGTTTGAAAAGGAATGACAGCAAAAAGCCACTCTTCACACAAAATCACGCAAAATAAGCGGCACTCCGCCGTAGAAATACAACACTTGACGTGATTGGTCGCTTACATGAAAGCAAAAATACCATTGGTTACCATGTTACTATGGCGCATGTAAACACCACGAAAGATCTTACTTTGCGAAAATGTGACGTGGCATTTCTGTCAACAGTTACATGTGTGGACATAAACGGGCTTCAACCAATAAATTGCTGGTCCAAAAATAACATATGTTCCAACTTAGATATATAATAATTATGCATTGTGCATAATTATTATATATCTAAGTTGGAACATATGTTATTTTTGGACCAGCAATTTATTGGTTGAAGCCCGTTTATGTCCACACATGTAACTGTTGACAGAAATGCCACGTCACATTTTCGCAAAGTAAGATCTTTCGTGGTGTTTACATGCGCCATAGTAACATGGTAACCAATGGTATTTTTGCTTTCATGTAAGCGACCAATCACGTCAAGTGTTGTATTTCTACGGCGGAGTGCCGCTTATTTTGCGTGATTTTGTGTGAAGAGTGGCTTTTTGCTGTCATTCCTTTTCAAACAATGTGAACAGATTTATTTAATGAATTATGAAGGTGATTTTAACTTATCTTCCTTTTTTTCATTTGGACTCTATAATGTATAATAATCATTATAAATAGGTCATTAATTATAAACATCAATGAATAAGTAATTTACGGTTGTTCAAATGCATTATAATGAAATTTTGAACCAATTTCTGTTTGTTCACACCGTTACAACATGTCCGTCCAGTTGACGCATTGAATGCTCTTACACGTGGTGTTGTGGGTTTAAATATGGCTGACAGCACATTTGAGACGAGCGTGATCAAGCCTTAAGTGGTGAAACGCGTCGTGAGACCTTGTCCGTCTGCTGTGAATAAAATACCTTCACAAAAGCTCTGGGTGTCCTGCATTTCTTCTTGAAACGTGGAGAAAATCTTGGGATACACATTTCGTGCCTGCCGGTGGCCTGGCGGGACCGCCCTGTGACAGCCGTTCTTGTTTACCGGCATTTGGGGAGAGAAACTTTGTGCAACAAGTTGGCTGACCCTGTTACCAGCGTGTGGATCGTGGAAGTTGCTTATTTTTCGAAAGGCAGTAAAATCCATTGTAGACACGAACACTGTACTACTATTGCCGATCGTTTGCCAACGCGTGGCGGGAAACGGAGAACGTAAGTAACACTCGTGATACGGGTGCAGCTCGCGGGTTCCAGATTACCAGAACGCGTTGCTCTCAATACCATATCGGCACAGTACGTTGGAACAGGCTGGGAGCATCTCTTTGTATCTACAGTGGGATTACCGACGCAAGGAGGTGCACAGAGCTTTTATCTGGATATTTTTACCAAATCGAGCATGGCAGACGAATTGGATGCTCGTCGGAAGAAGACCGCTGACAAGCTATTCTTCACTGATTCCAAAACCAACAATGAGGAGAGACCTACCATTACCAATATAGGTACTGAATTAAACCTACAGTCGAAACTAAACAAACTGGAGAAGTTACATAAAAAAGAACTTGGCAAGTGGCGGGAAGCAGAGTCCCTACAACGATACATAGAGGTGAAACGGGTACCGAGGGGACTAAGAATATTCACTATCCCCACATATGAGGATCCAGATGCCGACATGCTTCAGGAATGGTCGGATAATTCGGCATCCTGCTCAATGACGATGATGCGCATATTAGTGAAATATGCCTTAAAGGATAGAGCGAAAATCCTTGTGGAAATAGATGAACTAATGGCTGAAATTAGAGCGCTGATGTCAAAAGAGGCGTTGGAAGAATTCCTCAACAAACTGACCACAAAAATGGGCAAACTTGAAGAAGAAATAACAGCGAAAAAGCAACGCAAGTTTATCCGTGATTATAAAGACTATGCATGTGGTCGGACTCTGACTTTCCAAAAAAAGTATGACCACCTATTTGACAAAAGCACTGGCTTAGCAATTCAAATAACGAGCCCAGCAAAAGAAGTGGTTGAGAGTGATATCTCAGATGGGAACCTGTCGGATGCATCCAATACAGAGGGCAACCAAGATGTGACAATGGGGACAGCAAAAAACCCCAACTTTTTAATCCAGTTCCAGATGTTGAACAAAACTCGAGCAGAAACATATCAAGATACGACTCCGCAAAGGGGAAGAGGACGTGGCAACAGAGGCGGAATTACCGGAACAAGCAAGCCAAAAAGAGGAGGGCAAGGCGGAAACAAGGCTCCAATGGGAATGTCGACACGGAGCAAAAATACGAAATGAATTTAACAGTTATTAATCTTTCCCAAAGAGTCCTGACACCGGTCGAAAGGAGCACCTTAGAGTTGGGACTCTCTTTTTGCCCTACATCTAATATGAACTTTGCTGACACCCGGATAGACCTGTTCCTCTTCTCCAGAAAACTCAAGCTGAAGAAATGGTTTGAGACGAAACCCAGGACTGGGGAAACTGTGAGTACTGCAACCACTATAAGCAATCTTGATATGAGTGATTTAGAACTATTACAGATCATTGACCCTAACTCAGATGCTGGAAACCACATTTTTGACTATGATATTTGGGGGATGGATGTTGGAGTCAATCCTGGTTCCAAATTTAAACCTAAATCTATCTTTCTACCAGCAATTCAATGTGATGCCATTGAAATCTTTGAGAAAGGGGTTTTAAAAGATCTGATGAAAATCCGTTACCAAAAGGCATCTTGGAAGAGTAAAAATTTGAAATTGGAACAAACAATAGCTCTGGATAATCTCAGAAATGATGATACTATTGTTATCAGACAAAGTGATAAAGGGGGAAATGTGGTGGTTTTAGATAAGGAAGAATATCTCAAAGAGGGATTACGCCAATTGAGTGACACTGCATGCTATTGTAAAGTTAATTGTGATGAACTGATAAGATCTAATATAGCTTTCAGGGAACTATTGGTTGAGTGGCAGGACAAGGGACTGTTAGAAAGAGAAGAATTTCAATACCTATACTGTGCCCATCCTAAGACACCTATATTGTACCTTCTTCCCAAGCTCCACAAAAACCCCATTACACCTCCTGGTCGCCCCATTGTCTCGTCTATTGGATCACTCTTAGAGCATACATCCAAATACATCGATCATTACCTAAGATCATATGTGCTAGCCTTACCGTCTTACATCAAAGACACAACCCATTTTTTGACAACTATTAACGGTCTTCACTGGGAGGCAGATTACATCCTGGTCACACTAGATGTCAACAGTCTATATACCAGCATCCAACATCAGTCTGGCTTAAAGGCTGTTAGACACTTTTTGAAAACCCGATCAGTATCCTATCTGAGACACTCTGAAATGATTCTGTCTATGATAGACTTTTGTCTAAAAAACAATTTCTTTTTTTTCAACGACATCTTGTATCGACAGTCACAGGGCACAGCCATGGGGACCTGCTTTGCGCCATCCTATGCTAATCTATACATGGGATGGTGGGAGGAGCAGGTCGTCCGGGAGATGGCGGAATTTGACAACGTAGCCCTGTGGCTTAGATACATTGATGACATTTTTTTCATTTGGTGTGGCAGTGAAACTTCTCTGTCCGAATTCATACGCAAATTGAACTGTAACACTCTTAATCTAACTCTCATGGGCAACTTCAGTAAAGATACTGTGGAATTTCTAGATATTAAGGTAGAAGTCCTCAATGGACAACTCAATACCAGATTATTTCGCAAACCCACTGCGGGTAACAGCATATTAAATGCCAACAGCTGTCACCCCAGAAATCTGGTTTGCAGTATTCCCTACGGAGAACTCCTCCGGGCGAAGAGGAATTGTAATACTCAGGCAGCCTATGAAGAAGAGAGCAAGATCATGTGCCAACGTTTTCTTTGTCGAGGATATACTAAACAAATGATCCTTCGAGCCAAAGAACGCGTTGAAGGCAAAAATAGAGAGGAACTGTTGCACCCCAGAGTAGTGGAATCAGAAGAACAAAAGGTGAGATTCATCACAACCTTTTCAGGGCAAGCCAACCAAATTCGTAACATCTTCAAAAAACACTGGCATGTCTTGCATACCGACACGCATCTGAAAAAACATTTGAGTGATAACCCCCAGATTACTTTTCGGAAAGGGAGATCACTCAAGAATGAGTTAAGCCACAACTATGTCACTTCCAGGGTTATTGATAATAATCGACATGAAGGGGGCTTTAAGCGATGTCGTAAGTGCAAAGCTTGCAAACAAAGTTTCGACTGTACGTCTTTGACGGTACCTAATACCAATAGACAGTTCACTATACGTAAACATCTAACTTGTAACACACCTTACAGCATCTACGTATTAATCTGTCCTTGCGACAAGTGGTATGTGGGTAGTACCAAACACGAAGCCAAGAAAAGGGTTCTAGAACATCTACGTGCAATCCACAATAACAACAAGCAATACCCCATAGCAAGACACTTTTGTGAGAAACACATGCAGAATGAGAAACTGGTCCGCATGGTGGTTATTGACACAGTAGATCTTGGTATACGTGGAGGTAACAGAGAACTGTCTTTGAGAAAATTGGAATCAAAATACATCGTCGATTTCGATTGCCTCAGTCCTAAAGGGTTAAATACGAGTGAAGAATTGGCAATACATCTTCATGAATAAATGTATTAGATAATATTGAATATGTCAGAGGTCTTCAACTCTATTTTAATGTCATAATTTTCATTGTTTTAGATTTCACTCAATGCATATCAACGGACGGATTGATGACAATGTGAACTGTGTGAGACTATGATGGACATGGCTTTAACATTCTTATGGGAATGGACCTCACATCTGTCCTTGGACTTCCACCCATTTGCCCACTGGGGCGGTACTAATGTTGGCATGCCCACTTGGGCGGTACTGCGCAATGCATAATTATTATATATCTAAGTTGGAACATATGTTATTTTTGGACCAGCAATTTATTGGTTGAAGCCCGTTTATGTCCACACATGTAACTGTTGACAGAAATGCCACGTCACATTTTCGCAAAGTAAGATCTTTCGTGGTGTTTACATGCGCCATAGTAACATGGTAACCAATGGTATTTTTGCTTTCATGTAAGCGACCAATCACGTCAAGTGTTGTATTTCTACGGCGGAGTGCCGCTTATTTTGCGTGATTTTGTGTGAAGAGTGGCTTTTTGCTGTCATTCCTTTTCAAACAATGTGAACAGATTTATTTAATGAATTATGAAGGTGATTTTAACTTATCTTCCTTTTTTTCATTTGGACTCTATAATGTATAATAATCATTATAAATAGGTCATTAATTATAAACATCAATGAATAAGTAATTTACGGTTGTTCAAATGCATTATAATGAAATTTTGAACCAATTTCTGTTTGTTCACACCGTTACAACATGTCCGTCCAGTTGACGCATTGAATGCTCTTACACGTGGTGTTGTGGGTTTAAATATGGCTGACAGCACATTTGAGACGAGCGTGATCAAGCCTTAAGTGGTGAAACGCGTCGTGAGACCTTGTCCGTCTGCTGTGAATAAAATACCTTCACAAAAGCTCTGGGTGTCCTGCATTTCTTCTTGAAACGTGGAGAAAATCTTGGGATACATATATATATATATATATATATATATATATATATATATATATATATATATATATATATATATATATATATATATATATATATGTATATATTTATATATATATATATTTTTTTTCTAAATATGCAACAAGCCAAAGTCTCTTAAGACAGGGACAGGGTTGTAGATTACTAGGAAATGACCTGGGAAGACAGAACACATTCTATGGTTATTCTTCACAACTAAAAAGGACACTTATATCACAAGTTTTGTCTACACTGCAAAAACACATGCAAATTCAGCAAAAGCATTTCAGACTGACTAGGCCTCATTTCATGTCTTATGTGCCATGTGCTTTAACTTGCACCAAAATGTGTATGTCAATTTAAATGCAGTCTGTCTGAAGCACAAAAATAAAGCAATGCCTGACTGCAGATGAAATCTGCTCCATCAGTTGTGTTTCTTTTTAAAAAACAAGCCCAATTGATTTATGAATGTCTTTTTGAATTATCAAAAATAAGCAGAATAAATGCTCAAAAACATCAGAATTAGTGGTCTCAGGTTTATCACGAATATTTAAAATAAACCTCCCTTGACACCTTTCTCTGATTTCAATCCTTCTGTAGTTAGCAGGGTGGAGCGTGAACCTGATTTGTATATGGGGTTTAAGATGCTCATTCGCCTGGAGTCAGGGATCGTGTATGTTGCTAGCACATTTGTGAAAAGCTGAGTTAGGATACCAGACCAAAATGAAGGGTCATGCTTGAATAGAGCGTTTGGCAAACCGTTGGGCCCTGGAGCTTCTACAGGCCTCAAGTTTTGTATGATTTTAAGGACCTGCTCTTGTGAAATCTGCGGGGAGAATTCTGATGGTTGACTTAGCTATGTCGTGGGCAATTCCTGCGTTTGAGACTCCATAATTTGCTATGCCTGAGGGTGGAATAGAGTTGTTGGTATGTTCGATATGGGCTCTCCAGGTGTCCTCCATTAGTTCCGAGTTGAAATGTCGGTTCTTGCCATTTGATAGCTGGTTGATTACTTCCCAGAAGAGCTTGGAGTCTCTTTGTTTGCTGGCATGGTGTAGTTTTGCCACGAGAAGTTCTCTATAATCTTTCTTGGTCCCCTTGATGTCCCTTTTTAGGTATTTTCTTGATTTTGACATTAAGGAAAGAATATCCTGAGGGGATTCTGAACCTCGGGTTCATAGTTGTCATAGGTATTTATTCAGATGATTTTTTGTTTCCTTAGATTGTAAGTCAACCAAGCTGCCCCTGCTACTTTTCGGCGGTTCCCTTGTCTTGTGAATTAATTGTTTAGATCAAGAGTGAAAGATACCCAGACCTTTATACATAATGATGCAACTTTGAAACTCTCCAAAAGAGCAGTGCATGTGGCCATGATTTTTGCGATGTTTCCAAGTGAGTAGTTTCAAGTTATAGCATTGCATTTGTAGTGACATTGCTTTGTCTGTTATTGAGTTTGCCATCTTTATGAGCAAAGAGAAGGTTTGGGGTAGTGGACGCTTTCTGTCCTTTCTTTAATTTGGAAGTTCTATATGTATGGGAGAATGTCCTGATCTGTTAGTGTATAGTCAATAGTTGAACCTGTTTTTTGAGTAACCCTGGTATATGCTGGGAGGCTCTCGCGCAAGTCCATTTAGTACGCACATTGATAGCTCTTCCAGCAGAGGTGTGCATCTGTTACCGTGTGTATCACGTCATTTGCTGGATCGAGTATGGCCTATTGATCTTTCTTTACTGCCAGATAATAGGTTCATGTTGAAATCTCCTGACAGAATGATGTTGGCCTGTGGGTGAGCAAGTTTCAGGGTGGCTAGTGTTGATGTTAGAGTCTCGCTACTTGATCTCTTTTGCTTAGCTGAAGGGTGGATGTAGACATTCATTATTAGCAGGCTAACGAAGGGCAAGGCCTCTAATTTGATGCATGACATCAAGGTCGAGTCGAGGTCTACTTCAGAGACTTGCCTTGAGATGAAGGCCGAGACAAAAATAGAGAGGCCTCCTTTAGCTCTTCCGTGTTTCGAGTCTCTCTTTGCCAGATTTAAAAATTCTTTATATCCCACATTTTGTGAAGGGTTTGTCTGCCATGTCTCTTGTAATAAAAGTAGGTCATACTGTTTGATGAAATCCATGAAGTCTGGATCTTCTAATTTTGTGCTTAGGCCATTCACATTCAAGGAACAGATGTTACAACCAATGTCTGGTTTTAATTTCTTTAGTTGAATTTGTGTATGCCGTGCTGTGTTCAATTTATGTTCGACTGCCTATGACCTGTGTGCATGAGTGCTTCGGGTTGAGCGAATGTGATGGTGGTTTCCCTTCCGGCTTGGACTGTGCCCTCTATTGTGCTATGTTGATCCAGGCCTTTCGCACCTCTCGGCATGCCCTCTTGGGGGATTAGTTGTTGCAGCAGGGTTGGATAAAGGGGGGGAGTTAGCTTTTTTATTTCTGTGCCCCATTTGACAAATGAATCCTCCTTCTGCCAGATCTGCTTGGTGATGGAATTGTCGAAAAAAGTTGCTGTAGTGATTTTGTGACCAGTTGAGTCGGGATTGAGTCTGAACTCTATGCTTTCTAAGTTACCAGTGCCGATATGGCTCAAGGAAGGGAGTACTTTCAATAGTTTTAATGATACACCTCTGTTGAGGATGTCATGAGTTCCCCTTGATACATAATGGGGGATGAGGTCCAACTTATTGTTGTTGTTTGTAAAATCAGGAAAGATCGGCCTTCGTTCGGTGTCTTGGCTCTTTTCGGTTTGTTTTTCCTCCGCAATTTGTCCAGGGAAGATTGGGCAGAAATTCTGAACATTACCTGTAATCTTTTGGATGTGTATATCATTGTTCTTTGAGGTCGTTGCTGCGCCGCTTCCCATGCGGTAACTGTGTATTATTTCACGGTAGCTCCTTGCCTCGCTGTCAAGCTTTTTGGGCAGGATGGCATCCTTTAATTTGGTTGTGGTGGGTTCTAGTATATTTCATCCCGATATGGGAGTTGTTTTCATAGTTTGTGTGACCTGGGTTGTTGCCTACCATTTCTTTTCGGTGGGCTTGAATATACTGTATACATTTACTAGCTGCAAGTGTTCCATTATGGGTTGAATATGGCTTTTTGAGGTGGAGGGCTAATTAGTGGATGGGGTCATGTCGGTCTCTAGGCTGACATCCTCAGTGTTTGTGGATGTTACATCGTCTTCACTTTGGGTCACATCTTACTCCTTCGTGGTACTGGTTACGGTCGGTGCCTGCCTTGGTTTTTTCCTTTTCTGGCCTTTCTCAATGTTTTCTCTCCCGCTTGGATAATGGAGCTGTTACTTTTGTTTGATTTGCTGGTGACTCGCTGCAATAATCTATTGAAGGAATGGCAAAGGTGCCTGTGTTGCTCAGGACTTTTGTTGGTTGTGGTGTATTTATACTTCCCAGTGTTTGAGCAAACTTAGTCTCCAATACTTTTGCATTTTGCTCCTTGAAAGGGCTAGGATGAACCTGATCATCTTCCCTCTGTGTTTCTTTTGCTTAATTAGCTGGTGAATTGGTCTTGGAAGAAGTATCCCTGATGAAACTCAATAATTCACACATTAAAGTTGGGACCACTGCTAATTGATCTAATATTTGCGTGCAGTGGCAGTGCCACATTTGGTAAGTTGTTTTTTGATCTTGCTGCACCCTCAAGATCATCTCGTTAAAGTTTTGCAGCTTTCATTCCATCCCCTGAACGTAGATGGCTAGAGTGTTTAAGAGATCCACTTGTGTGTCTAACTTGTCTGCGTGGTAATTCATGGCTTTACTGATAGTATCCAGAGGCTGAGGAGTCTTCCTGAGCTAGAGTGTTGGGAGGAGCTGACACTTGCACCTGAATAGTGCTTTGCCTGTCCCCACACAAAGACTGCATACCCCCCTGTAGTGTGTCTGGAGCCAGAACCAGGACAGGCAGGGTCTGGTGCACTACAAAGTCATTTATTTGGAGTCTCCCTAATTGAAAGGCCAAAATGGGTATAAGTACTGGACCTCTGACACCATATACTCAGAACACTTCTATACTGAAGACATTCTGCCAGGAAGAAGCGCTATTGTGCTGCCAGGAGAGTTTGCCACTTTGCTGCTTGATTTGCTGTATTTGCCTGCTTCCTTCTTGTGTGGGAGTGAAAGGACTGGATTTTACTCGCTACATCCTGCATCTAAATTTTCACCTAGGGCTTGTTTCGGCTTGCCTCCTGTTGCTGAAGTCTGAGGGACCAAAAAGACTTATTCTGCCTCTTGCTACCAAACTTGGGCTCCTCTGCTGTGAGTACTATTCTGCCAAATGATGCCAAACACAGCCTTGGGCGTTTGTGAGGGAGTTTTGATGCTGCAACCAAGAAGCCAGTGCATCAGCTCCAAAGCATAATTTCAGAATCTGCGCTTCCCTGTGAAATCAATGCCTGCACTGAAGCCTTGGTCCCCGCTTGCTGAGTGTGTGACGCATCGACTTCGACTTACAAGACAGTCTCAACCTTGCCAACACATCACCTCTACTTGTACCAAAACTGTGGTCCTGATTCACCTAGTATATAAAACAACAACCTCGATTCAACCGAGCCATGACTTTGCTGCAGCACCTACAAAGAACAGCTGCTGCGGGAGTCTCAACACCACATTACCTATGCCCGTGGTGCACCATCCTGACTCTGAAGCAGTCCCAGCCTGCGTGGCTTCCAACCTATGAAGCACCTTCTGCCCAGAAGTTCGACATAGACACAGTGAAACTGACGCATTGCGCTCTTGACACTGACCCATCATCTACGCTGCATCGCCTCCAGGAACTGACGCATCACCGGCACCCGATGCATCACCTCCTTTGTGCACTGCATTGTACTTGAGCAATAAAGCTTAAATGACCTTGAACTGTCTCCAGGATCTGATGCATCACTTGCATCCACAACGCCTCACCTCCTCTGTGCACTGCATCGTCTACGATTTTTGAGGCATCCTAGGTATGGTTAGCAGATCTGTGTATCTCCTGTATCCAGACTGCACTTCATTGCGGTCGGACTGAACTTTTAGATCTCTCCTGGTCATGCGCGATAAGACAGTCCCAGTTGGAGCTATTGATTTCTAAACACTGCATTTTGATTTAATCTTGCAAAATTCATATCATGGCTTGTGTATGTTGAATTTTTGTAATTTTGGTCTTGTTTTACACAGATAAATATTTGAAATGTTGCTAAACTGGTGTGGAGTACATTTGTGGTGTTTTCAGTGTGTTATTTTGTATGTGCACCGGCACACACAAATACTTTACACATTGCCTCTTTAGTTTAGCCTGACTGCTATGTGCCAAACTACCAGAGGGTGAGCACAGGTCAACTTTTAATGTGTACTACTGGTGATAAGCTGTGAGGATGGGACTTGAATTTATGCATTACATACAGTGATTGGTGTATGCTACTTCTAGTTAGGGTCAAAAGAACCCACCATAACTCAAAATTCAGTTACTGACATTAACAAAAGAAAACAGGAAGTCGGAATTAAGAAAGACATCTGGTCACAAAACCTCAAATTAAAACAAATATGCCAAGCTTTAAAGTTTCCAAACTGTGTGCCCTTCTCTTAGTTATTCACTTACAGAGACAAGCCCGACATACATTGCAAAGCAAATAGGTCGGAGTTTAAGGTGCTAACACATGTAGCGTTAAACATTACAAAAAGACACTCCAGATCAAGCCAGCAATTGTCAATGGAAAAGGCTACTGATTTGAAGTATTCCGTTATGCAGTCCTTTTTAGTACACGTAGAAGGATTCACGAACGCAGCTTCCATCATTAGGTCTGAGATAAATTGTGCGCTGTGCGTCACCAAGATATCATTTCCCTGGTCTCCATCCTACGGCAGCAAGAAGCTGGGTAAAGAAAGTCATTGGTTTAAGGGGGAAGACCACAAGCCCACTATAGATATATTGTTAGCAGAAGGTCTTTTTGCCAGATTTGCTGTTAAAACCCTGACCTAAAACTCATAGCTGTGTTACGGTGCAAGGTGTGAAAACAGCAATACCATATCATGAAGCTAGAAGTTTTTTTAAACCTGCAATAAAAATGACAATCTGGCAAATAATAAAATAAACGTTTCTCAGCCGCCAGCAACCATCAGCTCTTGTTTTGATGTCCTCAAATTAACCGATGAAACAAAATATGCCACTTCTTTCACCACTTTTTAGAAGAGAGGGGAGGGCAATGGGGTAACAATGCAGCTAAACGTTTAAAATGATTTGGAGTTTTTTTTTGTAAAAGGTGTATCTCCATTGACCCTGCATTCAAGCCCATTAGATTTGTATCTTTATTTGTTTTGAAAACACGTTAGCTCACAAGCTGGCGCCGGAGCTGTTCGGCCTTTTATATGCACACGAAAAGTGTACCACCAGTGGCTGCATGTTGTGACGCAGCCCGGATATCCTCGGCTGTACCACAAACACCTTCTTTCATTGGTGGCCAATCTAGGCATCTACAGAGATTGGGGTTTGCATATTATGAATAGCTAATGCGCGTCGTAATATGAATAAACCTAAAATCCTTGCACTCGATGCACATTGTGTCCCAAAACCCATTAGTATGCAAATTGTTCCTTACATGGAGTAACGGGATATCAAAAATGCAAACACTTGATATGCATTACCGAAGGTAATGAAAATTAGCATAAAAGAAGCCTTCAGAGCAGCACTCTCCGCCTAAAGGGACCGAGTTCTCTCCTTTTGTTCCTCTGTGCAGCAAAACTTCATTGCCAGGAGGTGTAATGGCTGCTGAGGGCCAACTCTTGCAGAATCAAAGCAGCTGGCAGGCTCTGTAGGTCTAACTTTGCGCTGGGTGCCATCCTGGCACTTTAATTACATTTCCTTTAGTCCTTTGAGGGCTTATTAAATGATCAAGAATAGCTAACTTCCCCAGTTGATGCAAACAGAACATTGTGGCACCTCAGTCTTTGTCTCGGCGAGCTCACCAGCGCACTGAGAATGAAATAGCTATTGGGTGCATTTTGTAACATAATATTGTCTAGACTTTGAGGAACTATTTCAGCCAAACAGAAATGGATTCGAATGTCACTCCTTTGTTCATTGGGACATTAGATTAATTTGAGTGCAAATTTGTGGGTGGGTGGGTGGGGGAAAAGTGTTACTTTAGCTATCAGGTTAAAAGAATCATGGACAGTTCTGGTATGTTCACATATTCCCTTGCAGTTCACACAATACTACGGATGAGATTTCCTCCTCCAGTCAAGGACATAGCTGTCAATCAGGGCTGGCTTCAGCATTGGTGGCGCCCAGTGAGACAATCATTTTTGGCACCCTCACACCCCAAGGCCTCCTCCTCAGATTTGCTCACTACCACCAGGCATAAGTACCCCTCATCTCTCCAATCACAAGTTATTACTAACACTAAGGGCTCCTCTGAGGTCAGCGCTCCCCTCCACGGGCCAGCATCCAGTGTGGCCGCACCAGTCGTGCTGCCCTAAAGCGGGTACTGCTGTCATTAATGCAGCAGGTTCAGTGGCACTGGGTTCCAGTGGTGGGAGGGGACACTACACACTACTTAGAGTTGTATTTATTAAACTGGCAACAACAGCACCAATTGTCTTGATTGCATTAGGGACAATGTCATTCTTGCTAAGCCAGTGGGGACCCTCTGGCTTCCCATCCATAATGCGGTACCTTTGACAGCTGTCTAGTCTTGCCTTGCCACCCAACGAGAATAGCAGACATACTATCACTTATTAACACATCTTTATAAGGCATTGCGAGAAACTCGCCTGTTGCCCAATAACTCATATCAATCAATCAATCAATCATAGACATTTATAGAGCGCTCTACTTACCCGGAGGGTCTCAAGGCGCTAGGGGGGGGGGGGGGTGCTGCTACTGCTCGAACAGCCAGGTCTTGAGCTTCTTCCTGAAGGCGAGGTGGTCTTGGGTCAGGCGCAGGTCGGTCGGGGGGGAGTTCCAGGTCTTTGCAGCCAGGTAGGAGAAGGACCTTCCTCCTGTCGTCGCTCTTCGGATGCGGGGGACGGCGGCGAGGGCGTGACTGGCTGATCGGAGGTGACGTTTGGGAGCGTAGAAGTTGATGCAGTTGTTGAGGTAGCTCGGTCCTTGATCGTGCAGGGCTTTGTGTGCGTGGGTGAGGAGACGGAAGGTGATTCTCTTGTTGACCGGGAGCCAGTGCTGGTCTCTCAGGTGTCCGGAGATGTGGCTGTGTCGTGGGATGTCGAGGATGAGTCTGGCTGAGGCGTTCTGGATCCGTTGGAGTCTCTTCTGGAGCTTGGCGGTGGTTCCGGCGTAGAGGGCGTTGCCGTAGTCCAGTCGGCTGGTGACGAGGGCCTGGGTGACCGTCTTCCTGGTCTCGGTGGGGATCCACCGGAAGATCTTACGTAGCATGCGCAGGATGTTGAAGCATGACGAGGAGACGGCGTTGACTTGTTTGGTCATGGAGAGGGAGGAGTCCAGGATGAAGCCCAGGTTGCGTGCGTGTTCTGTCGGTTTGGGTGCGGTGCCCAGGGCGGGGGGCCACCAGGAGTCGTCCCAGGCGGAGGGCGAGGTTCACAGGATGAGGACTTCCGTCTTGTCTGAGTTCAGCTTCAGGCGGTTGGTCGACATCCACTCGGCTACCTCTTTCATCCCTTCGTGCAGGTTGGTTCTGGCGGCGGCGGGGTCGTTGGTCAGGGAGAGGATCAGCTGGGTGTCGTCAGCGTAGGAGATGATGTTCAGGTTGTGTTGGCGTGCGATGGCCGCGAGGGGGCTCATGTAGACGTTGAAGAGGGTTGGGCTCAGCGAGGATCCTTGGGGTACGCCGCAGATGACTTCGGTGGCCTCTGACTTGTACGGTGGTAGGCGGACTCTCTGTGTCCTTCCGTCGAGGAAGGAGATGATCCATTCCAGTGCCTTCTCCTGGATTCCGACGATGTTGAGGCGCTGCGCTAGGGTGCGGTGGCAGACGGTGTCAAAGGCCGCGGAGAGGTCTAGGAGGATGAGGGCCGCTGTTTCTCCGTTGTCCATCAGGGCTCGAATGTCATCGGTGGCAGCGATGAGGGCGGTCTCGGTGCTGTGGTTGGCCCGGAAGCCAGACTGTGAGGGGTCGAGGGATCCATTCGTCTCGAGGAAGGCGGCTAGCTGCTTGTTGACGGTCTTCTCGATGACTTTGGCCGGAAACGGGAGCAGCGAGATGGGGCGGTAGTTCTTGAGTTCGGTGGGGTCCGCTGTTGGTTTCTTTAGTAGAGCGCTGAGTTTGGCGTGCTTCCAGCTCTCAGGGAAGGTGGCGGTGGTGAAGGAGGTGTTGATGATGTTCCGCAGGTGGGGTGCGATGACAGCGTCGGCCTTGTTGAAGATGTGGTGAGGGCAGGGGTCGGTCGGAGATCCGGAGTGGATGGAGTTCATCATGCGGACGGTGTCTTCTGTGCTGATCGGGGTCCAGGCGCGGAGGGTGGTGGTGGGGGGCGTTGGTTCGGTCGTGACGGTCATGGCGTTCGTCGGTTGGGTGCTGAAGCTGTTGTGTATGTCCGCGATCTTGTTGTGGAAGTAGGAGGCGAGGGAGTTGCAGAGTTCTTGCGATGGGGTGATGTCGTTGTTTCCGGCATTGGGGTTGGAGAGCTCTTTCACGATGTTGAAGAGTTCCTTGCTGTTGTGTGCGTTGTTGTCCAGCCGGTCCTTGAATGCAGTTTTCTTGGTGGCGCGGATCAGTTGGTGGTGCTTCCGGGTGGCGAGCTTGAGGGTGGTCATGTTGTCTGGTGTTGGCTCCCTTCTCCAGGCTTTCTCTAGGGCTCGGCAGTTCTTCTTAGAGCTCTTGAGTTCGTCGGTGAACCATGGGGCCTTCTTGCTGCCGGGTCTGCTGGGCGGGGTCCTCAGTGGGGCGAGTTCGTCCGCGCAGTTGCTGATCCACTTCGTGAGGTTGACGGCGGCCTGGCTGGGGTTCGCTGAGCTGGCGGAAGGGTGCTGGCTCAAGGAAGCGGCGAGCTGGTCGGCTGTGATCTTGTTCCAGCATCTACGGGCAACCTGTTGCTGGTGGTGGTGAATCGTCATTCTTTTGAAGGTGAAGTGTACGCAGCTGTGGTCCGTCCAGTGGAGTCCGGTGGCGTGGGTGAAGGCGATGTCTTTGCTGGATGAGAAGACGGCGTCGAGTGTGTGTCCGGCGAGGTGGGTGGAGGTGGACACCATCTGCTTGAGTCCGAGGTTGGCGAGGTTGTCGAGCAGGGTGGAGGTGTTGCGGTCGTTGTTGTTCTCCAGGTGGAAGTTGAGGTCCCCCAGGAGGATGTAGTCAGCGGAGCGGAGGGCATGCGGGCTGACGAAGTCGGCGATGTCCTCGCTGAATTGGGTGCATGGCCCCGGGGGTTGGTAGATCAGGGTGCCTCTGAGGGTGGTCTTCCGGTCGGTGTGGATCTGGAAGTGTAGGTGTTCGGCGGTGGTCAGGATGTCGTCGGTGTTGGTCGTGATGCGGATGGTGTCCCTGTGGATGATGGCGATGCCTCCTCCAGTCTGGTTGGCGGTGCGGTTCCTCCAGGTGATCTTGTAGCCCTCTGGGATAGCGATGGCGATGTCGGGCGCTGAAGAGGCGTTTATCCAGGTCTCCGTGAGGAAGGCAACGTCAGGGGCTGTGGTGTCGATGAGGTTCCAGAGTTCGATGGCGTGTCTGTGGACGGAGCAGGTGTTGAGCAGGATGCACTTGAGGTGGTCGCTGCTGTTGTTCGGCTTGGCAGGTGCTAGTGCGGGGCAGGTCCGGATGCAGGTGAACTTGCAGGCGGTGCAGCAGAAGGGTCCGTGGGTGCGCCTCGGGGTGGCTCGGTAGCATCCCGGGATTCGGCCGTCGTTGAGTGCGTTGAGGGTGGCGGCGTCGTAGGTCCGGCGGGTCGGCTTGGTTCGGCGGGGACCAGGGGTTCTGGCGCTGGGTGCGGTCCAGGCGCGGACGGGCGCAGACGGGCTTACCTTTGGCGCGCCTTCTGCGCACAATCGGCGCTCCCGCTGCGCGTGACCGCTGCGCGTTCGCACGGTCGCCATATATGGCCAAGTGCGAGGGAGGGCGGAGCAGCTGGGAGGCGGGAGCGGGGAGGGTACAGAAGGAAAAAAGGGGCGGGGTTAGCGGCGGTGGCGGGAAGCGGGGAGCGGGGAGGGATGAGACGGGGACGAAAAAACAGGCAAACAGGCTCTGAAGGGAAACACAAGTAAAAATACAATTCTAGACAAAAATGCAGGGGTACAAGGCACTAAAGGAACCACAAATGCTATGCTAACAAAAATACAGGGGTACAAGGTTGGAAAGCCGGTCAGGCTAGCACGGACCACGCCGCTCGATGGTAGGGGGCGTGGTCACGCGGCGGCAGCCGGGGCAGTCGAGGCAAGCAGGCGGGGAGGCACACGCAGCAGCTGGTGGCCGTGCGGCGCGGGGGTGTCCTAGACTAGGTCACACTCACCTGCGTCGCACGGTCGCCATATATGGCCAAGTGTGAGGGAGGGCGGAGCAGCTGGGAGGGGGGAGCGGGGAGGGTACAGAAGGAAAAAAGGGGCGGGGTTAGCGGCGGTGGCGGGAAGCGGGGAGCGGGGAGGGATGAGACGGGGACGAAAAAACAGGCAAACAGGCTCTGAAGGGAAACACAAGTAAAAATACAATTCTAGACAAAAATGCAGGGGTACAAGGCACTAAAGGAACCACAAATGCTATGCTAACAAAAATACAGGGGTACAAGGTTGGAAAGCCGGTCAGGCTAGCACGGACCACGCCGCTCGATGGTAGGGGGCGTGGTCACGCGGCGGCAGCCGGGGCAGTCCAGGCAGGCGGGGAGGCACACGCAGCAGCTGGTGGCCGTGTGGCGCGGGGGTGTCCTAGACTAGGTCACACTCACCTGCGTCGCACGGTCGCCATATATGGCCAAGTGCGAGGGAGGGCGGAGCAGCTGGGAGGCGGGAGCGGGGAGGGTACAGAAGGAAAAAAGGGGCGGGGTTAGCGGCGGTGGCGGGAAGCGGGGAGGGATGAGACGCCCATTCCCAACAGGTAAAGAGCTCACAATGACACATCACCTTCAGTATCTTGCTGTGTGTTCCAAGGCAAGGTACAGACATTGTATATCATGGGATATATTTACTAATATTTTTTGCAACGCAGGGTAACAAGCAAAGTTCTTGCAACGTGAAAGGCAGACAGCAAAAATGCACAACACCAACAATTCTTAGAAACAGTTTCCTCTGTCAATGCATGAGCAGAATGCAGAAGACATCGAAAGAGTAAGTGACAGGGAGAACGAAAGACTTTCTCCTCGTTATACTTGCTTCAGGGAGCAGTCCCAGTGTTACTCAACTTAGTAAATCAAGGATAGCATATACATCCATAGGTGGGTGCATAGATATGCCTTCTCCATTTACTGCTCATACTAATTTTACATTAGTTATAGTATGTTAAATCATAGCACTCCTAATAAGACTCATTACATGTCCAATAAAATAAGTTATAAAACATAGTGCTTGGTAGAGTGGTGAGTCATAGTTAATGTACTCTGGCTAATGAGTTGACAACAGTGTGTACAGTGGTGTGTGAGTTATAATAATTTGAAGGTGGTGAGCAAACTATACATTTGAGGTATAACTACACCTCTAGTGTAGTTTACTTTTGCTT